>NC_090400.1:13581387-14328887 GCF_036365525.1 Heterodontus francisci
GAGAAAACACAGTGGCCCAGATTTTGCAGTCGACAGTGAAGGAAAAGTGCTTGCTGTTTACCACGCTTACAGCTGTAGATTTTTTGTGGGCTTTTGATTGGAAACTTGCTGCCAGGTGTCTGATGCAGCTTGATGCCCTCTACAGGGGTTTTTGAGACCTGCATGAACAGGGCAAGCAACAGCGTGCCTCTTCAACCAATCAGATTGAAGAATCCTCACTGTAACACGCAAGTCTAAACCAGAAAGTGTAAGTTAAAATTAATTCAGTTAAAAGAAAAATGGGAATGAGAGATGGGTAAATGAGGAAGAAATTTTTTTTTTTAATTAACATTTTGGAAAACCTCCAACAATAATGAAAATCTGAATGAATGAGACTGCACACTTATAAAATTATATTATCAGTACCAGACTGGTTGTTTGGCAGTAATTAAGACTTATCACGCTGTTAAAGATTCACTTGCACCTCAAAGCCCTAACATTTTCTGCCATATTTAGAAGTTAACTAGTGGGTAAGTGCCACAACTTCATGCCCTTACATGGATTTCAGTGGTGATTCTATCAGCATGGTACCAGTGCCATGTAGCCTGAGAAGGAGCAGGGTAAATCGGACAGCAACTTCAGGTTGTCCTGCGTTTTCTGCATATAGCTGTGCATGTGCAGACTCCGGAGGTTGCTATCTGATTTACTGCATAATAACAGTGAACACTGATAGCCTCAAATCTGTGTCCTGAAAAAATTCCATTGGCCTAATAATGAAAAACAGAGTTCGAGAGCGTTATACCCTTGTGGGACAGTGCAGGAGAGAGAAAGGGGGACAGCGCAAGAGAGAGGGAGGGAGAAAGGGACAGCACGAGAGAGGGAGGGAGAAAGGGGGACAGCGCGAGAGAGGAGGAAGAAAGGGGACAGAGGGAGAGAGGAGGACAGCGCGAGAGAGAGGGAGGGAGAAAGGGGGACAGCGCGAGAGAGAGGGAGGGAGAAAGGGGGACAGCGCGAGAGAGAGGGAGGGAGAAAGGGGGACAGCGCGGGAGGGTGGGAGGGAGAAAGGGGGACAGCGAGCGAGGGAGGGAAAAAGGGGACAGCGAGGGAGGGAGAAAGGGGGACAGCGAGGGAGGGAGGGAGAAAGGGGGACAGCGAGGGAGGGAGGGAGAAAGGGGGACAGCGAGGGAGGGAGAAAGGGGGAGAGCGAGGGAGGGAGGGAGAAAGGGGGAGAGCGAGGGAGGGAGGGAGAAAGGGGGAGAGCGAGGGAGGGAGGGAGAAAGGGGGACAGCGAGGGAGGGAGGGAGAAAGGGGGACAGCGAGGGAGGGAGAAAGGGGGACAGCGAGGGAGGGAGAAAGGGGGACAGGGAGGGAGGGAGAAAGGGGAACAGCGAGGGAGGGAGGGAGAAAGGGGGACAGCGAGGGAGGGAGGGAGAAAGGGGGACAGCGAGGGAGGGAGGGAGAAAGGGGGACAGCGAGGGAGGGAGGGAGAAAGGGGGACAGCGAGGGAGGGAGGGAGAAAGGGGGACAGCGCGAGAGAGAGGGAGGGAGAAAGGGGGACAGCGCGGGAGAGAGGGAGGGAGAAAGGGGGACAGCGCGAGAGAGAGGGAGGGAGAAAGGGGGACAGCGCGAGAGAGAGGGAGGGAGAAAGGGGGACAGCGCGAGAGAGAGGGAGGGAGAAAGGGGGACAGCGCGAGAGAGAGGGAGGGAGAAAGGGGGACAGCGCGAGAGAGAGGGAGGGAGAAAGGGGGACAGCGCGAGAGAGAGGGAGGGAGAAAGGGGGACAGCGCGAGAGAGAGGGAGGGAGAAAGGGGGACAGCGCGAGAGAGAGGGAGGGAGAAAGGGGGACAGCGCGAGAGAGAGGGAGGGAGAAAGGGGGACAGCGCGAGAGAGAGGGAGGGAGAAAGGGGGACAGCGCGAGAGAGAGGGAGGGAGAAAGGGGGACAGCGCGAGAGAGAGGGAGGGAGAAAGGGGGACAGCGCGAGAGAGAGGGAGGGAGAAAGGGGGACAGCGCGAGAGAGAGGGAGGGAGAAAGGGGGACAGCGCGAGAGAGAGGGAGGGAGAAAGGGGGACAGCGCGAGAGAGAGGGAGGGAGAAAGGGGGACAGCGCGAGAGAGAGGGAGGGAGAAAGGGGGACAGCGCGAGAGAGAGGGAGGGAGAAAGGGGGACAGCGCGAGAGAGAGGGAGGGAGAAAGGGGGACAGCGCGAGAGAGAGGGAGGGAAGAAAGGGGGACAGCGCGAGAGAGAGGGAGGGAGAAAGGGGGACAGCGCGAGGGAGAGGGAGGGAGAAAGGGGGACAGCGCGAGGAGAGGGAGGGAGAAAGGGGGACAGCGCGAGAGAGAGGGAGGGAGAAAGGGGGGACAGCGCGAGAGAGAGGGAGGGAGAAAGGGGGACAGCGCGAGAGAGAGGGAGGGAGAAAGGGGGACAGCGCGAGAGAGAGGGAGGGAGAAAGGGGGACAGCGCGAGAGAGAGGGAGGGAGAAAGGGGGACAGCGCGAGAGAGAGGGAGGGAGAGAAGGGGGACAGCGCGAGAGAGAGGAGGGAGAAAGGGACAGCACGAGAGAGAGAGAGAGGGAGGGAGAAAGGGGGACAGCATGAGAGAGAGGGAGAGGGAGGGAGAAAGGGGGACAGCATGAGAGAGAGGGACGGAGGGAGAGAGGAGGACAGCGCGAGAGAGAGGGAGGGAGAAAGGGGGACAGCGCGAGAGAGAGGGAGGGAGAAAGGGGGACAGCGCGAGAGAGAGGGAGGGAGAAAGGGGGACAGCACGAGAAAGAGAGGGAGGGAGAAAGGGGGACAGGGTGGGAGGGAGAAAGGGGGACAGCGAGCGAGGGAGGGAGAAAGGGGGACAGCGAGGGAGGGAGGGAGAAAGGGGGACAGCGAGGGAGGGAGGGAGAAAGGGGGACAGCGAGGAGGGAGGGAGAAAGGGGGACAGCGAGGGAGGGAGGGAGAAAGGGGGGACAGCGAGGGAGGGAGGGAGAAAGGGGGACAGCGAGGGAGGGAGGGAGAAAGGGGGACAGCGAGGGAGGGAGGGAGAAAGGGGGACAGCGAGGGAGGGAGGGAGAAAGGGGGACAGCGCGGTGAGAGAGGGAGGGAGAAAGGGGGACAGCGCGGGAGAGAGGGAGGGAGAAAGGGGGACAGCGCGAGAGAGAGGGAGGGAGAAAGGGGGACAGCGCGAGAGAGAGGGAGGGAGAAAGGGGGACAGCGCGAGAGAGAGGGAGGGAGAAAGGGGGACAGCGCGAGAGAGAGGGAGGGAGAAAGGGGGACAGCGCGAGAGAGAGGGAGGGAGAAAGGGGACAGCGCGAGAGAGAGGGAGGGAGAAAGGGGGACAGCGCGAGAGAGAGGGAGGGAGAAAGGGGGACAGCGCGAGAGAGAGGGAGGGAGAAAGGGGGACAGCGCGAGAGAGAGGGAGGGAGAAAGGGGGACAGCGCGAGAGAGAGGGAGGGAGAAAGGGGGACAGCGCGAGAGAGAGGGAGGGAGAAAGGGGGACAGCGCGAGAGAGAGGGAGGGAGAAAGGGGGACAGCGCGAGAGAGAGGGAGGGAGAAAGGGGGACAGCGCGAGAGAGAGGGAGGGAGAAAGGGGGACAGCGCGAGAGAGAGGGAGGGAGAAAGGGGGACAGCGCGAGAGAGAGAGAGAGGGAGGGAGAAAGGGACAGCACGAGAGAGAGAGAGAGGGAGGGAGAAAGGGACAGCGCGAGAGAGAGGGAGGAAGAAAGGGGACAGCGCGAGAGAGAGGGACGGAGGGAGAAAGGGGGACAGCATGAGAGAGAGGGACGGAGGGAGAGAGGAGGACAGCGCAAGAGAGAGGGAGGGAGAAAGGGGGACAGCGCGAGAGAGAGGGAGGGAGAAAGGGGGACAGCGCGAGAGAGAGGGAGGGAGAAAGGGGGACAGCACGAGAGAGAGGGAGGGAGAAAGGGGGACAGCACGAGAAAGAGAGGGAGGGAGAAAGGGGGACAGGGTGGGAGGGAGAAAGGGGGACAGCGAGCGAGGGAGGGAAAAAGGGGGACAGCGAGCGAGGGAGGGAGAAAGGGGGACAGGGAGGGAGTAGGGGGGACAGCGCAAGAGAGAGGGGGAGGGAGAAAGGGGGACAACCGCAAGGGGGAAGGGGAAAGGGGGACCGTGGGAGAGAGAGAGAGGGGGGGGGGAGAGAGAAAGGGGGACTGCGCACAAGAGATCAAGATAACTGCTGACAGGATGCCATCTATCCAGAATACTCCGCCTCACTACAAGAGTGCAGGCAAACATTGACAACTTGTGCAAGCAAATAAATGCCAGGTATCTCACTAAACCAGTGTCCAACATAGTAACCAGAAAGTAAGTCAATAAATCAGTCTTCTCATTTAAAGCTTCTTCACAAAATTGCAGCTTTGTTGTTTTAATTAATAGTAAGATAAATTTTAATGCCCTTATCTTTCCGAAATTGTCTCACTGGCCCCTCATGTAAGACAGAAATTGTAATGTAGCCCCCCCACGTGAAAAGGTTGGACAATCCTGCTTTTTCATTTAGCTGCGGCTTCATTTCTTTGACACAGAATAGGAACATAGGAACAGGAGTAGGCCATTCAGCCCATCGAGCCTGCCCCGCCCATTCAGTATGATCATGGCTGATCATCCGCTTCAATGCCTTTTCCCCACACTATTCCCATATCTCCTTATGTCATTTTTATTTAGACATCTGTCAATCTCTGCTTTAAACATACTCAATGACTAAGCTTCCACAGCCCACTGGGGTAGAGAATTCCAAAGATTCACAACCCTCTGAGTAAAGAAATTTCTCCTTATCTCTATCGTAAGTGGCTTCCCCCTTATTTTGAAATTGTGTCCCCTGCTTCTAGACTCCCCAACCAGGGGAAGCATCTTAGCTGCATCTACCCTGTCTATCCCTTTAAGTATTTTGTATGGGATCACCTCTTATTCTTCGAAATTCTAGAGAATACAGGCCCAGTTTCCCCGATCTCTCTTCAAAGGACAGTCCCACCATCCCGGGAACAAGTCTGGTGAATTTTTGTTGCACTCCCTCTATGGCATGTGTCCTACAAAAGCCAGGCATCCACTGTGTTTTGGAGAGATATATGTTGACATGTCCCATCCATTTTCCATGGCATTTCAAACCTTTTTGCAAGTTTGAGGCATTTATGTTAACTAGTTACCTCTTCTATCTAAAAAGAGACCTGTGGTGATGGTATGATGTGGTTCCATGGGATAATTGCATCCTTTATCCAGTCTTCAAAGTGCTTAACTCTTAGCAGATAAGGGTGGGGAGGGAGGAGGTCATTTGAATGTGCTCTTCCTTCTCAGTGCGAAAAATGGAACTGCAGAGCCATTTATATGTCCTGACTACATAAAGTTAAATCACCAGTTTGTTGGTATCTCTGTTCATGCTTGTTTGCCACTCAATCTTTTTTCAGTCTCTCTGGTTTTTGTTTGTTTTCAATTCTCCCTCTCACTGCATGTTCAGTTCTTCACTTTTTTTCTTTTCTCTAACTCCCTCTCATTTTATTTCTCTCCCTTTTTCTTTCTCCTGATCTCTTTCACCATTTACTGTTTCCACTCTGAACCACTTCATGCTTCCCTCACTCTTTCTCGCTTGCTGTTTCACTTGCTCACTTTCTCACATTTGTACTCGAGCTTTTTCTTTTTCATCTCTCACTTTCTTTATCTTTTCTTTCACCCCTGTTTGTTCTCCCTATTTCTCATTCACGCTTTTTTCCCCCTCTGGGTCAGATGCTAACTTTGGCAGCCTTCTATGCTTATATAAACTTAAAATTTAATGTGATATCTAGCCCTTTTTATAGAAACAAAAAAGTTACAGGATATCCAGAGTGATTGGAATGTGGAAATCCCTACCACATGGAGTCGTTGAGGGGATTTGCATAGATGCCTTTAAAGGGCAGCTAGAAAAGTATATAAGGGAGAAAGGATGATAAGTATATGCTGATTGGATTAGATGAAGTATGGTGAGAGGAGGTGTGCGTGGCCTGTATGGCCTGTTTCTCCACAGTAAATCCTATCTAATTCTGTGCAGTTCATGATAAATATTTTCTGACAATATGATGGAGGCTGGATTTCCCACACCACCTTCCACATCTAGACAGTGTGAAATCCTGCTTGGGGAACGGAAAGGTGGATGGTTGGCAGGTGTTCCGAAATGCTGCAGGGAGCAGTGGACACTGTTGCCGTTGGGAGCTCATGTTGTAAAACAAAGTATCCTTTAACTCACTGTCAGACATGTCACTTTGAACTGACTTTCCATCCTCTTTAAGTAGTGTTTTGGCTCGTTACATGGGAGGAGGATCTAATTAGAGCTTTAAAGCACAATCTTGACCCATTGATCTGGATTAATTGTAATGAATAGAGCTTTCACCCCAGCTGACTGGTACAATTTATTTTGGAATCTAAAAATGTCCTTGAAACACTAATGACTGGCATAATCGAGACAGTGCCTCACCATACCTTTGGCCCCATGTTTGTGACAGAAAAGGTTCTTGGGTTTGGTAATTTCATTTTAACCATACATTTAATTGTGTTTTCAAACTGTTGCCAGTGGATTAATATGACTGCCCAGAGAGTTCATTTTGCACCTTGTCCAACTAAGTGATTTTGATTACCTAACTATTGAGGGCAAAGCTGGGCCTTTTTTTAAACAAAGGCATTTTTATATTTCAAAAACTTTCTCTGGATTGTCAGTTAGTTATTTACCTCGTGTTATGTTCCCATGAGCAATTAATCTCCCCCAAACTTAACCACCAGAAACTCCATTTTCAGAAACTTACTGAACAGAGCTGCAAAGATGTCGAATTTTTCTGTTCCGACAGGCAGGTCATATATTGTACTAATTTGGTTATTGTACTCCTTTTAGTACTTTTCTGTATCTTCCTCTGCATATCCTACCCGATGTAAGTAAATTGTGAACTGTTCCCTGTGTGCAGTAAAGGTAGAATAAAAAAATTGATGGCGTATTTGTTCTGGAAAGCAATTAATGTCATGATTTTTGTAAAATCTCTAATTATAGCCTTAATAATCATTCTATAATTATGGTGCCTGCTAAATACTGTACTATCATGTTGGATGCTTCTATTACAATCACACTATAATTAAATCTGCTAACTAGTATATTAGGTACTTAAAGTCCTATATAGATGCATTTGAAGAATAATTGGAAACAAATGTTATTGCATTAGAGCATCGCATGAAACAGGAACTTGTTTGTTTCCTGTCTTTTGTCAGTAATATTTTCCTTCCCTTTCCCAAATTATGCCTGTCATCAGACCTAGTATCTGCACACGTTCTGTCAATTTACTGGAGCATAGATTAATTAAGTTAAAACCAAGTTGCACAAGCTGCAATCCCATACTTAAAAGATGACCAGATAACATTCGTGCCACACAAGTGCCAAGCAATGACGATCTCCTTCAAGAGAACATCCGACCATTTCCACTTGACATTCATTCGAACATACGAATTAGGAGCAGAAGTAGACCATTTGGCCCCTCCGGCCTGCTCTGCCATTCAATAAAATCATGGCTGATCTGTTTGTGTCTCGAATTCCACACTCCCATCTACCCCCGATAATCTTTGTTTCCCTTGTCTAACAAGAATCAATTTACCTCCACTTTAAAAATATTCAATGTTCCTGCCTCCACCACCTTCTGAGGCAGAGTATTCCAAAGTCAGACAACCCTCTGAGAAAAAAAAATCTCCTCATCTCTGTCCTAAAAGGGTGTCCCCTAATTTTCAAACTGTGCCCCCTAGTCCTGAACTCACCCACAAGAGGAAACATCCTTTCCACATCCACCTTGTCAAAACCGTTCAGGATCTTATAAACTTCAATCAAGTTTCCCTTTACTCTTCTAAACTCCAGTGAAAATATGTCCAGTCTGTCCAACCTTTCCTCATAAGACCGCTCATTCCAGGTATCAATCTAGTAAACCTCCTCTGAACCACTTCCAACGCATTTACATCCTTCCCTAAATAAGGAGACTAAAACTGCACACAGTATTCGAGATGTGATCTCACCAATGCCCAGTATAACTGAAGCATAACATCCTTACATTTATTTTCAATTCCTCTCGTAATAAAGGATAGCATTCCATTAGCCTCCTTTATTACTTGCTGTACCTGCTTACTAACTTTTTGTGACTCCTGCACTAGAACACCTAAACCCCTCTGCACCTCGGAATTCTGCAGTCGCTCTCTGTTTAAGTAATACTCTGCTTTTTTTTATTCTTCCTGCCAAAGGAAGAATAAAAGTGAACAACTTCTCATTTTCCCACATTACAGTTCATCTGCCAGATTTTTGCCCACTCACTCAACCTATCTATATCGGTGTGCAAGCTCCTTATGTCCAATTCAGAACATACTTTCCTACCTATCTTTGTGTCATCTTCAATGGCATTACCATCACTGAATCCTCCACTATCAACATGCTGGGGGTTACCATTGATCAGAAACTGAACTGGAGCATCCACATAAATAATGTGGCTACAAGAGCAGGTCAGAGACTGGGAATTCTGCGGTGAGTAACCCACTTCCTGACTTCCCAAAGCCTGTCCTCCATCTACAAGGCGCAAGTTAGGAGCATGATGGAGTGCGGATCCAGCAACGCTCAGGAAGATCGACAACATACAGGACAAAGTAGCCTGCTTGATAGGCACACCATCCAGGACATAACAGCCTGCTTGATCAGTACCCCATCTACCACCTTAAGCTATCACTTCCTCCACCACCGATGGGACAGTGGCAGCAACATGTACCATATACAAGATGCACTGCCGCAGCTCACTATGCCTTCTTCAACAGCACCTTCCAAACCCTCGACCTCTTCCACCTAGAGCAGGGTTGTCCAACCGTTTTGCAGGAGGGGTTGTATTATCATTTTTGTCGTACATCAGGGGCCAGTGAACAAATTTTGGAACGATTAAGGTATTAGAAATTTATTTTACAATTAATCAAAACCACCAAAAACAAGCTTGTGAACAAGCTTCAAATGAGAAGACTTATTTATTGACTTGCCTTCTTGTCACTATGTTGAACACTGATTCAGTGAGATATCTGACTTTGATTTTGCTTACAGAAGTAGACGATGTCTGCCCGCATGCTTGATGTAGTGATGTGGCGTATTCCAGATAGATGTCCATCTGTTAGGAATGATATCCCGCTCTGCCGCTCCCGCCCCCCCCCCCACCCCCCTCCGTTCCCTTTCCCCAACCCAGATTCTGGGTCTGGGCCCTGCTGCCTCACCCGGGGCTGCTCCTCGGTGACTGTGGTGGAGATTTTACTTGTGCGGGACCCATGGCCCAGGTTGGGTCCCTATGCAGGCAGAATCTGTGCTGAGCCTGGGGCCCAAGCTCAAGGGCAGGAAGGCAGCAGTGGTACTGGAGTTCGGGAAGTTGGGAAGCACAAGCAGACATGCAGCTTAGCCTGGGTGCCGCCATCTTACTAAAGGAGACAGAATATCAAGTACAGAAGAGCATCCGGCATCTTTGCAAAGGAGAACAATTGCGCAGGGAGGCGTCTCCACCATTTCAGTAAAGGAGCTGAAAGGTTTGGCGGGCTGGAAGAAGCCAGTGGCAGATTTCCAGTGGAAATTTCTCATCCTTGGCTGGTCGGATGGAAACCTTTAGCGGGCCCTATGTTGGACAACCTTGACCTAGAAGGACAAGGACAGAAGACGCATGGGAATGCTACCATCTGCAAGTTCCTCTCCAAACCACACACCATCCTGACTTGGAAATATATCGCCATTTCTTCACTGTCACTGGGTCAAATTCCTGGAACATTCTCCCTAACAGCACTGTGGGTGTACCCGCACCAGATGGACTGCAGTGGTTCAAGAAGGCAGCTCACCATCACCACCTCGAGGGCAATTGGGAATGGACAACAAATGCTGGCCTTACCAGCAATGCTCTCATCCCATGAAACAAATAATTTTTAAAAATGACAAAGATGTTACTTGTATCCAAAATGGTACAATAAGAACCCTGGGCTTTTGTCAAAGCAGATGTTCTTTTAACATCACCTGTGTTTGAGTTCCCAGTGGTGAAAGGGCTAATCTCACCCACTTCACTATCTTACCTAACCACTCCTCCCAAAAGATACCAAGGGCTAATCTATCACACATATATAGAAAATTAATGGCACATAAAGGTGCATGCCGGACTCGATAACATGCACAGGTTTGATTTACAGACTTATGCCAGTGAAATGTTACTGGTAGGACAAATGATGGATTGGGTTGTGTGCAGCAGCAGCCACTGTGAAGTGAATGAGGACAGGAGAACTTAATACAGCATAGATGAGTTTCAAGAGTTTGCTCTTGCTGTTTCACTGACATTCTCCCCCTGCCCTAGATCTCGCCTTCACCTACACAGAGTAAGATATACTTTAGTGAGAATCTGACCTCTATATGCACTGGCTGATGGATCACAAATCAGTAGATTGACCAATTCTCCATTTGACAACTGGAACTAGTCAGTCGAAAATGGGAAAGCGGCAGAGTTGAGAGTATTGATTGTAATTTTGCGACAATCACAGTAAACCCAGCTGCAGCATTGTAAATGAAAAATTGGCATTTGTGGATTGTAGCTTCAAATAATAAGCTGTAACTTTTCAAGTGCAGCAAAAATCCATAAGGTACATATGGGTCTAAATTTGTTGGCACGATAAACATACAACTATATGTTACTGTAAAATGCAGGTCCCAGAATTGTCTGTAACAAAGTATAATGGGAAACTGCAAGTGTTGAATAAGATAAAATGGGAAAATGTTGAAATGCACATCAGTAGTCAGTACCTGAAGCTTTAGCCCGTCATCAAATGCACATAGAATTACTATGCATTTTGTTTTTACTTTGCATTTATGACATCTGTATTTGCAAATCAGGCCACCTAGCATTAACCACACTGTAGGATGGGGTATAAAGGAAGAAATAATGGGAGCTTATCAGAAAGGTACAGCGATAATTATGGGGGATTTTAACCTACAAATAGACTGGAAAAATCAGATTGGCAGAGGTAGCCTAGATGAGTACATAGAATGTTTTTGGGATAATTTCTTTGGCAATACTAGACCTGGTATTTGCAACGAGATCGGATTAATTAATGACCTCATAGTTAAGGCGCCCCTAGGTAGCAGCAATCATAATATTGAATTTATATTCTGTTTGAGGGAGAGAAGAGTGGGTCCAAGACTAGTAGTTTAAACTTGAATAAGGGCAATTATGAGGACATGAAAGCAGAGCTAGCTAAAGTGAACTGACAAATCAAGTTAAAGGATAGGTAAATAGAGATGCATTGGCAGACATTTAAGGAGATATTTCAGAAAACATGCATTAGATATATTTCAATGAGAAAGAAAAATTCCAAGGGTGGGACCCGCCATCCGTGGTTAACTAAAACAGTTAAAGATAGTATCAAACTTAAAGAAAAAGCCTATATTTGCGCAAAGGTGGGAGGCAGGTCAGAAGATTGGATAGAATGTAAAAGAAGCAAAGAATAACTAAAAGTTTGATAAGGAAGGTAAAATTAGAGTGAGAGAAAGCTAGCTAGAAATATAAAGACAGTAAGAGTTTCAATAGATATTTAAAAAAGAAAAGAGTTAACAAAGTGAGCGTTAGTCCTATAGAAACTGAGTCTGGGGAATTAATGGTTAATAAGGAGTTGGCAGATGAATTGAACAGATATTTTTCATCGGTCTTCACTTTTGAGGATACAAGTAACATCCTAGCATTAGCTGTAAGTCAGGAAATGGAAGGGAGGGCAGAACTCAAGAACCTTTCATCTGTGTTCACTATGGAGCGGAACGATGTCGGTGTAGAGATCAGGGAAAGGGATTGTGATATATTTGATCAAAGTAGCATTGGAAAGGAGGAAGTATTAGCTGCTTTAGCGGGCTTGAAGGTGGATAAATCCCCAGGCCCAGATGAGATGCATCCCAGGCTGCTATGTGAGGCAAGCGAGGAGATAGTGGGGGCTCTGACACAAATTTTCAGATCCTCTCTGGCCACAGGAGAGGTACCAGAGGATTGGAGGACAGTGAATGTGGTACCATTATTTAAGAAGGGTAGCAGGGATAAACCAGGTAATTACAGGCCGGTGAGTCTAACATCAGTGGTAGGGAAATTATTGGAAAAAATTCTGAGAGACAGGATTAATCTCCACTTGGAGAAGCAGGGATTAATCAGGGATAGTCAGCATGGCTTTGTCGGGGGAGATCGTGTCTAACAAATTTGATTGAATTTTTCGAGGAGGTGACTAGAGGTGTAGATGAGGGTAAAGCAGTTGATGTAGTCTACATGGACTTCACTAAGGCTTTTGATAAGGTCGCGCATGGGAGATTGGTTAAGAAAGTAAAGGCCCATGGCATCCAGGGTAATTTGGCAAATTGGATTCAAAATTGGCTGAGTGGCAGGAGGCAGAGAGTGATGGTCGAGGGTTGTTTCTGCAAGTGGAAGCCTGTGACCAGTGGTGTACCACAGGGATCGGTGCTGGGACCCTTACTGTTTGTAGTGTACATTAATGATTTAGACATGAATATAAGAGGTATGATCGGTAAGTTCGCAGATGACACGAAAATTGGTGGTGTCGTAAATAGTGAGGAGGATAGCCTTAGTCTGCAGGACGATATAGATGGGCGGAGCAGTGGCAGATGGAGTTTAATCCTGAGAAGTGTGAGGTGATGCACTTTGGGAGGACTAACAAAGCAATGGATTATACAATGGATGGTAGGACCCTAGGGAGTACAGAGGGTCAGAGGGACCTTGGGGTGCTTGTCCAACGATCACTGAAGGCAGCAGCACAGGTCGATAAGGTGGTTGGAAGGCTTATGGGATACTTGCCTTTATTAGCCGAGGCATAGAATATAAGAGTAGGGGGTTTATGATGGAGCTGTATAAAATGTTGGTTAGGCCACAGTTGGAATACTGTGTACAGTTCTGGTCGCCACACTACAGGAAGGATGTGATTGCAATGGAGAGGGTGCAGAGGAGATTCACCAGGATGTTGCCTGGGCTGGAGCATTTCAGTTATGAAGACCGACTAGATAGACTGGGGTTGTTTTCCTTGGAGCGGAGAAGGCTGAGGGGGGACCTGATTGAGGTGTACAAAACTATGAGGGGCACTGATAGGATAGATGGGACGAAACTGTTTCCCTTAGCGAAGAAGTCAATAACTCGGGGCATGGATTTAAGGCAACGGGCAGGAGGTTTAGAGGGGAGTTGAGGAATTTTTTCACCCAGAGGGTGGTTGGAATCTGGAACACACTGCCTGAAGGAGTGGTAGAGGCAGGAGCACTTAGGACATTCAAGAAATATTTAGATGAGCACTTGAAACGCCAGAGCATACAAGGCTATGGGCCAAGTGTGGCGAAATGTGTTTAGTTAGGTCAGGTGCTTGATGGTCGGCATAGCCTCATTGGGCCGAAGGGCCTGTTTCTGTGCTGTAAAACTCTATGACTCTATGAAAATTATAATCACCGTGGAAGTGGTAGTGAACAAATTGTTGGAGCTGTGGGCTGACAAGTTCCCGGGTCCTGATGGACTTTGTCCTCGGGTGCTAAAAGAAGTGGCTAATGAGATAATTGATGCATTAGTTTTAATTTTCCAAAATTCCTTAGATTCGAGGAAGGTTCTGTTAGATTGGAAAATAGCAAATGTAACTCCTTTATTCAAAAAGGAGGGAGACAGAAAGCAGGAAATTACAGGCTAGTTAGCTTAACATCTGTCGTGGGGAAAATGTTGGAAGGTATTATTAAAGACGTTATAGCAGGGCATTTAGAAAAATTCGAGGTAATCGAGCAGAGTCAACATGGTTTTGTGAAAGGGAAATCATGTTTAACCAATTTATTGGACTTCTTTGAATGAGTTGCATGTGCTGCGGATAAAGGGGAACCGGTGGATGTATTGTACTTAGATTTCCAGAAGGCATTTGATAAGGTGCCACATCAAAGATTTTTGCAGAAAATTAAAGTAAGGGGTAACATTGGCATGGATAGAAAATTGACTGGTTAACAGGGAACAGAGAGTCGGCATAAATGGGTCATTTTCTGGTTGGCAAGATGTAACGAGTGGTGTGCCACATGGATCTGTGCTGGGGCCTCAACTTTTTACAATTTATATAAATGACTTGGATGAAGGGACTGAAGGTATAGTTGCTAAATTTGTGCTGATGACACAAAGATAGGTAGGAAAGTAAGTTGTGAAGATGACATAAGGAGGCTACAAAGGAATATAGATAGGTTAAGTGAGTGGGCAAAGACCTGGCAAATGGAGTATAATGTGGGAAAGTAGGAAATTATCCATTTTGGCAGGAAGAAGAAAACAGAAGCATATTACCTAAATGGTGAGAGATTGCAGAGCTCTGAGATGCAGAGGGATCTGGGTGTCCTAGTGCATGCATCGCAAAAGGTTAGTATGCAGGTACAGCACGTAATAAAGAAAGCTAATAGAATGTTATCGTTTATTGCGAGGGGAATTGATTACAAAAGTAGGGAGGTTATGCTTCAGCTATACAGGGCATTGATGAGACCACATCTGGAGTACTGTGTTACAGTACTGTTCTCTTTAATTTAAGGAAGGATGTAAATACGTTGGAGGCAGTACAGAAAAGGTTTACTAGACTAATATCTGGAATGGGCGGGCTGTCTTACGAGGAAAGATTGGACAGGCTAGGCTTGTATCTGCTGGAATTTAGAAGAGTAAGAGGCAACTTGATTGAAACATAAGATCCTGAGGGGTCTTGACAGTGTGGATGTGAGAAGGATGCTTCCCCTTGTGGGAGAATCTAGAACTAAGTGTCACTGTTTAAAAATAAGGGGTCGCCCATTTATGACAGAGATGAGAACTTTTTTCTCTGAGAGTCGTGAGTCTTTGGAATTCTCTTCCTCAAAAAGCAGTGGAAGAGTCTTTGAATATTTTTAAAGCAGAGCTAGATAGATTCTTGATGAGCAAGGGGATGGAAGGTTATCGGGGGTAGGTGGAAATGTGGAGTGATCAGTTCAGCCATGAACTTATTGAATGGCAGAGCAGGCTCGAGGGGCCAAGTGGCCTACTCCTGCCCCTAATTCGTATGTTCGTAAATGATTTTAGTTGCTAAAATATTAACATTCATGTTGGCATTGCAATTCTTATCATCTATATGTTTTAATGTAATATTTTTGGTGATTTTTCTCCACATTTGCGGTTCTTCAGGCCTTTATGCCTCTGCTGTGGAGAGGGATCTATTTGCCAGATTACACAATATCACCAGTGCCCTGTGGTCAGCCACCATCAAGAACCAACTATCGCACCTCCCCGAATATGAGTCCCTTCCAACTTGCCTTCACCTCTTTGCACAGAGGTGTGCTCAGCCTCTGCTCAGAGCAGCTCACATCAGGCTACACTTCAGTAAACTTGAGATAGTCAGTGATGCACTAAACTGTGACAAAAAGCAGTGTAAGTGTTCCAAATACTGCATCTCTCCACCATCACCACCCAAACCCACAGCAGCAAAACTGAAGCCCTTAGCACATCTGAATTTTGTGTTGCTTCCAGTTGCTGCAATATAATGAGGGTTTGTTGAGCAGTAATTAAACAAAGCAGCAAGTTGAATGATATTAAAAGGAAGTATTCTACATCTTCATTCTTCCTCGTTATTCTGTGTTTTGTTTTAAAAGATAAAGACAGACTTGCATTTATATAGCACATTTCACAACCTCAGGACTTCTCAAAGCACTTTACAGCCAATGAAATATTTTTGAAGTGTAGTCACTGTTGTAATGTAGAAAACGCAACAGCCCATTTGCGCACAGCAAACTCTCACAACTAATGTGATAATGACCTGATAATCTGTGATGTTGATTTGCTTCCAATTCAGAATCACAGCTACTAAGTAATGCAAATAAAGCTTTCTCACTGTAGGAACTTTGTGGCATATGTCCCCTTTCTATAATAGAACTGTTTAAGTATGAGTGGTCGAGCCGCAGTGCAGGCTGTCTCTCTTGCTTGTAGGGACGGCATTCTCCACAGCACCTGTGGCAACAAGCAAATCTCTACTTTCATTTCTGGCTACATCCTGTCCCTGATAATTGGGAGGAGGTCCATCCAGTCAGTTGGTTATCTCACTCAATAATGGAATAGTCTGTTGACACTTGCAGTTGAATGTTTTGCGTAACTAATGGCCACTTAGGGAAGATACTTGAAGGCAACATGTACCTGTGGAAATAGAAGTCAAAAGCTCGTCAACCACATGAGATTAGGGGAGAAAATTGACAAGACAATAAACAAATTTCTATCCAGTTGCGGGGAAAGGGGGAAATTGTAGAGAGCCTGAACAATCAGCACATGACACAAGATATCAATTAGACACTCAACTGTGGTCACTGTTCAGTCTCTCAATATGAAGTCTTTTTAGAATATCACAACTGCATTGCTGATGTTAGTACCAGAGATGGTACCTTTTTGGTAATGTTGGACCATCATAGGCCAAGTATATTGGCATTGAATATGGAGTATTCTGGAAATGGTTAGTCAGCATCTGAAAAAGAAAGACGTGTTGACAATGTTACTGAGATCTAGACTTTGATTGGTATATTACAGTAACCACAATAGCTGAATCGGACTGCTGCTAAATGAATTACCTAGAAATTCCTGTAACATTTGCTGTAATGTTTATTCTTGCTTTAAGAACACAATTTATTTATAATCATGTTCACATATGATTAAAGGATAGCTTAGCATCTCTGTTTTCTGTCGAAATAAACTGGCAGCAGTATAATTGCTAACAGTTCTTTTTTAAGATATAAATTGCCTCTGACGAAATGAGGATTGCTTGGTCTCCAATAGCAAAGAAAGTGACAGGGAATCCTGAAGGTAATATGCCTCTTCAAGAAACTGAGTGCAATTGTTTTGTGCTAACAATAAGGGATATTCTATACTCTGTTGGTGTATAGCCTGGCTTAATAGGTTCTTGAGAAACCATCTACCAGGACATACTGGAAAATGTTGCCATTGCATTTACTGAGGAGTGATGTTGCATATTGTCTTGCACTCATGTGTTGTGTACAGCACTGAATGTGCACCAGTTTATTTCCCCCCCCAACTCATGGTTGCTTGCTCTTGGTATCTGATCTCTTGTTTCCAGAGGTTGGAGAAAAAAATAGTCCTTTTCTGACTGTGCTCCAGGAGGGGAGCTTCAGCCACTGAGCTCACATCAGAAATTCAGGCGTGTGCTACCAGTAGATTTCCAAGTGTGTAATTACCCCTAAGATCTTTCACCTTGATTGTGGTTTAAATTGGACAGAACCCCAATACCAGTTGAGGATTCTTTGGCCACTTTTTCATGGAAAGGATTTAAAGAAACTGGCTATGCTAAGATTCATTTTTAAATAGGAAAACATTTGCATAAAAGGTGTTAGCTTTGCAAGCAGACCCATGCTGAGTTGTGGGTTAGTAGGCAGACAGATGGTAATTAGAAGGCAAAATGGGAAATTCTCTCTTGAGAATTTTCGAACTATTAGCTATGTCTAGTCATTCAGAGAAACACGGCGCACCTGGACACTGAAAACCTGAATAGCGGCCGTGAATGTTTATGTTGCTAAAAGGTCCTGCTTAAAGTACTATTGATAATAAAAGAAAAGTGCAAATTATTTGTCCTTTCTTAAATTGTATCTATTTATTGGCCTTTTCTATAAAAACCCACACCTTGAACAGGTTGATAGTAAAGAAATGGAGGTGCTTCCCTTTTATTGTAATAAAGATTTCTATATTTTACGTTAAGTGTGATATGTGAGTGTATGAATTCATTTATTTACCTGCCATGAGTAATGAAAACGCTATTTTTGAAAAATCAATCAAAACCACACTTACATCGCTGACGCTGGGGTGATTCTTTCGAAACTTCTTTCCAAACTCTGGTAATGTGCACTCCTCTCGTCGTTCTGTACCTCAGTACCCTTCCTACTCCCCACTAAGAGCATCACCACTAGTAAATTAAAATTATTCGGAATTACTCCAATAAACTAGCTTGAAGTAGATACGAACTAGTTTCAAAATACTACCTGAAGCATAACTTGTTGCTATTAGGGAATGGTGCAGAATTACAAATTAAAATGTCTACTTTAGGGTTTTGAGAAAAATGACTAAAAGGAGAAAGTGTGGGGAGAGCATCAGTGCATTACACCAGCCTTCTGGGATGGCAGAGAGAAACTGTACCAATTCTTAACCATATTAACTGTAATAGTGATCATTTTATCATATCTTTAATACAGGAAAATTCTATTCATTTAACTTCGGATCATGCCATGTATGTGGGGAGAATAGATCCTTCAGTAATCATTTTTTAGCTTGTAGGTTCCTTCCCTTCTATATCATTTGCTCAAATTCGTAGTCTGAAAACCATTATATTTCTGATAAACATGGTCCAGGTTTACTCTATAATAATGTCTTTATTAAATCAATTCTTCTTTGGCAGCAAACAGGTTGATCTTTAGATTGTGAATAATTGGAGGGGTTAATAATAGCACACTTACTGCTTCTCAAACTCCCTCTGCTCTCGTCTTCTGTGAGGTCTGTATTCACGCAAACCAGCTGTGTAACCTCTGCTAATATTATCATTGGTTGCTGTATTTTTATTTTGCTGTAGTTGTTCTTTGTACTTAACACATCATCTGATGGGCCTAGTTTAGTGTGGTAGTGAATTGCTTAGTTTGCAGACTACTCTAGTGTTGCTGTGGCAGCTAAATGTCCTGTGGTTACTCACTGGGCCAGAATCATACTGGGTTTTGGGTGCACTGTCACAGCTTTGTCAGATACTCTGTTTAGATTGGGTGGAGCATGTCCTCAAACAGTTGGTGTTATTAGCAACATGCCACTAATGTGCTTGCCAGCTTCTAGCAGTAGGCTTGGACCCGGGACTAGAGTTTTTAAAAGTTCTGGTCCTGTCTCAGTATGTATTTTTCTCAGGTGGAGCTGTCCGCAGTCCTGAAAGCAGTCCTTTAATAGGAGGCTGCTAGCAATTGCTTTATTTTAATAAAAATAAAGCATGTTCAATTGATTGGGATCTCAGTTATATCTTAAAGGTTTAATTTTCTCTGGAAAAACTGGAAGATAAAACAGAAAACTGAAACTTTTTTTCTATGCTGTACATTGAAGATTTCATTAATATTTATCAACCATAGCACAGGAATGTTTGAAATTTTTCGTAACCAGATAAATGAAGTACTGGAGCTATCCTCTTTCATAAACCACATTGCATGAATATATAAATAGGAATATTGTCAAAGCCCACGCAGAGCCCCTTTTATACAGAGTAACATCTACAAGAGAGGTACCTTGCTGCAGTACACAGAGAGCTACCTGTCAGACACTGATCCTTCACCCGCTGTATGATTTAGACAGCCTTGTCATCCCAGATTTAAATTGCTTGGCTTGTTTTTCTATCCTCCTGCGTTCATGAGGGAAAACTTTATTTGATCTATCTTGGCTTTCATAAGCGCTAGATTCAATATTTTTTTCATACTTTCTAATTCCAGTCTTCTCCCCAATTCTCCTTAAATGACTTACCATGTGAGTGAAGAGGGTGAGTTTTGGAAGGCTCTTTGCATGGGTTAGGCAGGGGAAGGCATCATAGGAAAGCTGGGAACAAGAATAGGCTATGAGCCCTCAAGCCTGCTCTGCCATTCAGTTTGCTGATCTGCACCTCAACTCCATTTACCTGCCTTTGCTCCATTGAACAAAATCTTGTCTTTAATTGGTCTCCATGCATATACCTTTCCAGCAAGAGTCACAACAAGCAGTTGAGAGCAGGAAGTCCAACTGTTAGAGTCATACAGCACAGAAGGCCATTTGGCCCATCGTGCCTGTGCCAGCTCTTTGAAATAGCTGTCCAATTTGTCCCCTTAGACTGTTCTTTCCCATAGCCCTGCAAGTTTTTCCTTTCCAAGTATATATCTTACCTCTTTTGTAGCCAGAGGAACTGAAGCCAATTGTAGTGCCTTACTGACATACAAAAATTCTGTTGCCTGAATAGGTCACCATTCCAGTTGGAAAATGCAGGAAATTGCATTGAGTGTGCCTTCTGCGATTTTGTTTCTCCAGAACCACATGTCCTGTTCCTGAAACTATTTAAATATATTCTCAGTGACCATCTTGAATTTTTATTTTGCTGTATATTTGCAGGGAGATTTTTTTTCCTGATGGATCTTTAAAGCTACAAAAAAAATCCTGCTGGATGGGAATGGTACAGAGGAGCAAAGGTTGACAAAGAGATGCAAGAAGGGAGTAGGAAAAACAACTTTCAGGTGTTATCAACAACATAAAATACGTTTACATTGGGAAAAGTGAGTGGTCAGAAGCAATATGAGCCCCTTGAAAATTGATCGGTAATGTTCTTGAAGGTCTTGCTCCATTACATATGGCCAGGCTTCTTTCTGGTTTCTTGCACAGAAACAGAGAAGCAATGCTAAGCAACCAGGAAAGGTTGGTAGAAAGAAGGAAGATCACCTTTGCTGACGAGATGATTAAAAGGCTACATAACAGGGGTCTTTAAAATGATGGGAGGCAGAGATAACATAGCTGAAAGCAAACAAAGCTTACACTGTTTATGTGGAACTGGAGGACAGAAGTTCAAAATCAATGAGTCTCTAGTGAATATGTGGAACAAGCAGCAAAAGCAGTTAATGCTGTGTTGATTAACTCCTTCAAAAAAAAAGAGCCATGAAATCTAGTTGAATGTGATTGAGGGTTATGAAGGTAAACAAAAGATGATCAACCACTCCATGGAATGTGATTCTGTGCTGCTGGGACATTGGACATGCCATCTGTAAAGTGTTTGATTGTCAGAGATGTAAGCACAGATAGGCATGCCAATTTGCACAACTCTCTTTGGGCATTGGGGGGAAATATTTAGAGAACTTTCCTTTCTAGGATAAAAGGAAAGATTCATGAGAGGGCAGATGCTGCATGATGTGTGAAAGAAGCTGAATTCATTCATTCTCTCTGCTAGCAGGATGATTATGACCCAGTCTGGAGAGAGTCGGACTTTAATCACTTCATTCTAGATTCAGGTCTAGGTTGTACGAGTCTTTTCACAAAATGTGCTAGTTTTTCTTTTGCAGGTGTTACCTAATTAATCAAACTGCCTGTGTTATTTCTGAAGCAGCAATACACATTGTACTTTTTGTGCCAGAGCAAATGAAGTTTGTACCTACATCAATAAATAGAAAATTGATAACATTCCTTACAGCAATGATTGGATTGTAGACTGCCATGGCTTATTCCATAGCAGACCATGTACCAGAATATATGTTTGTATTTTTTAAAACAGACAAAGATAGCAAAAGCCATAAATGCTTGGACCTTAACTTAGTGCTGCTCATTACACTTCTAAAGTACTGTTGGGATGCTGGTTTTACAACCGAGCAAACATCGTATAATTAACACACAGGTAAGCTTCCAATTCTGGCCATTGACAACAAGCCAAGACTAGAACTGGCAGACAAGCAATAAAACAAAGCTGCCTTATCCTATAGTTTGCCTATATTTTATTTGAACAAAACAAGCTGACTGCCCTTGGGAGGCGAAACCACAACAAAAGCATCAACAAAAGTTTGATGTCTGCAGTATGTGTGCATTTTGTTTTATTAGCTGCCACACTTTGTTTTCCTTTTTCATAACAGCTTGTAAGAACTCTAAAAATATAAATCTTATCAGATTTAATATAAGAGCCAGACATCTTTGATTTTTATTTATAAAATCCAGGACCGTTGCCAGGAATCCAACCACATTGTTCTTGGCAACCCCATTTTTCACAAAAATATTGTCAGCATTGTGATTCACATGCTACAATTTGATCTGTTAATGCACCTGATGCCAGAAATGTTCAGAATTGTTATGCTTTTTTGGTGTTAAGTCTTCATCTACTCTGTAGCTCAAGTTTGCTCTGTTTTCTTGCTATTATGTCTAAAGCAGTCTTGAGGGACAGCTTTCCTATTTTGCAGGCTGCATAGATTGTATAATCTACCATTTGCTTTCTGGCACAAGTGGGTATTTTACTGAGATATTCAGCTTTTTCCTCCCTGCAGAAATGTCACTGGAATAAATAAGGTTTACTGACTCTGTGCCCAGAGAGCAATTGAGTTGTGTTTAGACTGCAAAATAGTAGTAGAGTGAAGACTGAATTAGACAGCTATGGATTTCCAACATCTGCGGTATTTTTTGTGAAATTTCTATATTGCCTATGGAAGAGGTGTTAGTTACCTCCACAGACCTACAACCTCCATGTTTTTACGGGTTACTACATGATAATCCACTACACTTTCATTATTCAAGCCAATGTCAGTCCTTTAATGTAACATTAAACTCAGTTTTTTATTTCAGACCGGGCAGTGCGTAGGGCAAATCTGCTACGGAATGGATCCTCTCTGCTGGCAGCACTTCAGAGCCAGTGGAGATTTTCCAATATGGTATTGCCAATTTACAACAACAACTTGTATTTATAAAGCACCTTTAAAATAATAAAACTTACCTAGACGCTTCACAGGAGCAATATCAAACAAAATTCGACACAGAGCCACATCAGGAGCTATTAGGACAGCTGGCCAAAAGCTTGGTCAAGGAGGTTGGTTTTAAGGGGTGTGTTTAAGAAGGGCAGAGAGGTTTAGGGAGGGACTTTCAGACCTCAGAGCCTCAGCAGCTGAAGGCATGGCCACCAATGGTAAAGTGATTAAAATTGGAGCTGCTCAAGAGATAGAATTAATGGAGTGCAGGTATTTCAGAGGGTTGTGGGCTTGGAGGAGTTTGAATAGATAGGGAGGGGTGAGGCCGTGGAGAGTTTTGAAAACAAGGATGAGAATTTTAAAATTGAGGCGTTCCTTAAGCAACGTAGGTCAGTGAGCACAGGGGTGATGGCCGAATGGGAATCAGTGCAAGTTAGGTCATGGGCAGCAGTTTTCGATGACGTCAAGATTACGGAGGGTAGATTGTGAGTGACTGGATAGGAGTGTATTGGAATAGCCAAGTCTAGAGATGACAAAGGTCTGGATGAGGGTTTAATTTAAAGTGTGCCTTGCTTCACTAGTTGAGATTGTCATCCGTTTCAGTCCTGGTTTTAGGATTGGCCACGTAGTGTTGCAGCTTTAAATCCACAGGGGATTACTCCGACTGATAAGCTATGTTTGTATTGCATTTCATAGGTTACAGCGGACCCAAATTTAGCCCCAGTTGTCAATACAAGATACCCGAGTTATGCATAATCAGCCTGGAGCTAAATGAGATATGTATCCTCAGTAAGTTCTGTGACTGTACTAAAGGAAAACTTATGCTAGGATTACTTGGAATTGCCATGCAATTGGCACACTGAGCTTCGCTAAATACGATTTCATATTGCTTTACATTTTCATCCATATCCTAACACACCAATTCCCGTTCACCCATCACCTTTGTGCTTGCTGACTTCCAGTCTGACAACGCCTCATTTAAAATGTTCGTCCTTGTGTTCAAATCTTTTCCATGGCCTTTTATCTCTCTCTGCTCCTCCAGTCCTATAACTCTTTGCAATCTCTGCGCTTCTCCTATTCTAGCCTGTTGCACATGCCCTATTTCCATCGTCCCACAATTGAAGGACATGCCTAAGCCTTAAATTCTGGAATTCCCCTCCTGCGAATGGCTTGGAACCCGATTTGTTCTTTGGGGATCACTGACTCATTTCTCTGGCTCATTATGTTCCAGAAGATCATAGGTCGTACACAGGAGTGATATCCTTCTATAGCTTCCCAGGTCGTCGATCGGTTTGCCTGGTTTGAGTATGGCAATGCCCATCGCCACGCTTTTGGGATGCATTTGGATTCCATGGTATTCATGTACAGTTTTGCCAGCCATTTGAGTCCCCTGGGGCCTATTTGATGACAGTATCGCCTCAGCTGCCTTCCCTTTCATAATTATAGCTAAACCCTCCTTCACCTCATCTGAGCTGATGGTGGTGGATCTTATGAAGGGATTGAGGTCTTTGGTCTAGTTGATAACAGATCTCTTACTTGGTGTTTTTGTTGCGAGAGCCTTTTGTGCTCTCCACAGGTTGGAGGCTATGGAGTTGGGGCGGACTTTTGAAGTCTGATATTCTGTTAGATTAGCAGCTCCAGGAGTCTTAGTAAGGCCCAGGCGTGGTGACTGGATTGTGTTAAGTCCAGACCTTCAACACAGTCAATCCACCACTGGCAGTAGAGAGACTGTAGCAGGATCATGGCAATCTGTGGGCTGTCCAGCTGGTTGAACTGCTGGAGCAGTTCTGGAATTCTTTTCTCCAGCATGGGATGTATTCTTCCTGGAAGCCCCAGGGGAATGCTTTTCTTGGTGACAACGTTGAGGCCAACAAAGTGTGATAACATTCGGTGTTGTGGGCATTCAGATCACTACTTTCTCAACGGCTTCCTTATAGCAATCCCAGTCAGCTTTGGCCAGGTTCCACCGTGCTATTCATTTTGACAATCATGTGGATTAAAACAACTCTATGCCAATTCACAAACCTGAACAAGGCCTCATAGCGATACATTCTGGTACTCCTGACGCAATTATCTGGCTTAACCACTTGAATGTAAAAATGTAGTTGTTGCTCATCCTCTACATCAGCCGTAAGAT
Organism: Heterodontus francisci; assembly: GCF_036365525.1. Taxonomy (NCBI): domain Eukaryota; kingdom Metazoa; phylum Chordata; class Chondrichthyes; order Heterodontiformes; family Heterodontidae; genus Heterodontus; species Heterodontus francisci. The sequence goes on from NC_090400.1 coordinate 13,605,965, forward strand.
AGAAGACAGAGTGAAGTAAGTGCTTTGATTATTAGAGCATTCTGATGAAAGCATGTTGCAAATTTGAATGCAACTCATGCAGAAACAGCTTTTACCCAACAGATATTAAGAATGGCCAACCAGCATCTCATGAGTTGCACGCATGTCCTCAGTGACTGAAATGTCTCTCTTTCAAAGCTTTGTTTTAACTCCGTTCCATTGCTTCAAGTACAGATAGCAAAGGGCATGATTAGCTGAAGAAAGGCAGGGTATCTTCTATCCATTCTAACTCTCCAGAGTAACGTTTTGTAGTAACTGGAGTATATTACCTCTTTGTGTTTAAAAAAAAAATAACTTAGTGCCTTCACAGATAACATTGCAACACAAATGAAGACAATGATCCTAAAACAAAAGCAAAACACCTCAGGTGCTGGAAATCTGAAATAAGAAGAGAATATGCTGGAAATACTCAGCAGACCTGGCAGCATCTGTGGCGAGAGAGAGGTAACATTTTAGGTTGATGACCTTTCATCAGAACTGGAAAAAATTAAAGATGTAACAGATATAAAGCAAGTACAAAGGCAGGGAGAGCAAAGTGGGGAGGAAAAGAACAAAAGAAAAACTGATGGGATGAAAGACAGGAGAGATTAGATGACCAAAGGGATGAAGGTGCGAGGCAAACAGAGGATGATAATGGGGCAAATAAGGAAACAAAAGATGAGTCTGGAGGGAAATTATATTGGGTTGGCTTGTGCGTAATTTAGAAGCACTTTTGGAAGCATAGGACTTTCATGACATAGCAGAATTGGTTGAGTGTATGAGGAGGTTTAGTAACTAAAGTTACTGCATTACAAGTGTATTTAGTTCATTATTGAAAATGTTTGATCCATATTGTGTACTGATACAGATTTTTAAAAGTGGAGTTTGGTTTTTTTTGAACCATAACATTCAGAGGTGAAATTTTCTTAAACCCTCCCAGTTGAAAATATCTGACTGTCTGACTGCCTAAACGTCAGTCCATGCAATGAGCTCCAAACCATTGACTTCATTTCTTCCCTCAGTCCTTGGTGTTTCCTCTACACTTTGCCTCATCATGGGTTTTGGACCTTCTTCCAACTTGGTCATACTCTCTGCAGCTGTCTCCCAGCAAATCTCCATCTTTAAAAACTTTCCAAAAAATTATTTGCCAACCAAGCTTTTGGTCACCTCTCCTAACTTTCCCACAATGGCCAGCTATTTTTTATCTGTTTTTATCCTTTCCCTCTAAAGTATCTTGGATGCTATATAAATGCAATGTCGACCATTCAAAATGATTACACACAAATCATGGTTTTACTGATGGATCTATCAAATGATGAACTCATCCTTTTATATGCTTAAGAAGTAAGTTATCTAATTTTAACCCAAATGCAGCATCATATCCTCTGAGGCACACCTTAACCTAAAACAAAGGATTCCACCACCAGCAGAACCCACCAGTGTTGTTAGCCTTGGTTCCAGACAAGCTAACTGGTGTTAGTGGAGGTAATGGTACAGTTCAGAGAGCCATTACTGGTAACTGTGGGATAGAGAGGAGAAAGTGAAATACAGAGGAGCCACACAATAAGGGGAAAGAAAAGCAAATGATAGAGAATTTAGGAGGACAGGTGCAGTGGGATGGGAAGAAGAGAATGGTGCAGAGAATGAGAGGAAGAGGGACTGTGAAACAGGGAGAGGAGAGGTTAATTTCTTCGTCTTCGTATTCTTATTGTCTCGAGACAATGGGTAAGCACCTGGAGGTGGTCAGTGGTTTGTGAAGCAGTGCCTGGAGTGGCTAGAAAGGCCAATTCTAGAGTGACAGACTTTTCCACAGATGCTGCAGATAAAATTGGTTGTCGGGGCTGTTAAACAGTTGGCTGTCTCCTTGCGCTTCTGTCTTTTTTTCCCTCCAACTGCTAAGTCTCTTCAACTCGCCACACTTTAGCCCTGCCTTTATGGCTGCCCGCCAGCTCTGGCGATCACTGGCAACTGACTCCCACGACTTGTGATCAATGTCACAGGACTTCATGTCGCATTTGCAGACATCTTTAAAGCCGAGACATGGACGGCCGGTGGGTCTGATACCAGCGACGAGCTCGCTGTACAATGTGTCCTTGGAGATCCTGCCATCTTCCATGCGGCTCACATGGCCAAGCCATCTCAAAGCGCCGCTGGTTTAGTAGGGTGTATATGCTGGGAGTGTTGGCTGCCTCGAGGACTTCTGTGTTGGAGATACGGTCCTGCCACCTGATGCCAAGGATTCTCTGGTGGCAGCGAAAATGGGATGAATTGAGACGTCGCTCTTGGCTGACATACGTTGTCCAGGCCTCGCTGCCGTAGAGCAAGGTACTGAGGACACAGGCTTGATACACTCAGACTTTTGTGTTCCATGTCAGTGCGCCATTTTCCCACACTCTCTTGGCCAGTCTGGACATAGCAGTGGAAGCCTTTCCCATGCACTTGTTGATTTCTGCAGCGAGAGACAGGTTACTGGTGATAGTTGAGCCGAGGTAGGTGAACTCTTGAACCACTTTCAGAGCGGGGTCGCCAATATTGATGGATGGAGCATTTCTGACGTCCTGTCCCATGATCGTTTTCTTGAGGCTGATGGTTAGGCCAAATTCGTTGCAGGCAGCCGCAATCCTGCTGATGAGTCTCTGCAGACACTCTTCAGTGTGAGATGTTAATGAAGCATCGTCAACAAAGAGGAGTTCCCTGATGGGGACTTTCTGTACTTTGGTCTTCGCTCTTAGACGGGAAAGGTTGAACAACCTGCCATCTGATCTTGTGTGGAGGAAAATTCCTTCTTCTGAAGACTTGAATGCATGCGAGAGCAGCAGCGAGAAGAAGATCCCAAACAGTGTAGGTGCGAGAACATAGCCCTGTTTCACGCCACACAGGATAGGAAAGGGGTCTGATGAGGCGCCGCTATGCTGAATTGTGCCTTTCATATTGTCATGGAATGAGGTAATGATACTTAGTAGCTTTGGTGGACACCAATCTTTTCTAGTAGTCTGAAGAGACCACTTCTGCTGACGAGGTCAAAGGCTTTGGTGAGATCAATGAAAGCAACGTAGAGGGGCATCTGTTGTTCGCGGCATTTCTCCTGTAGCTGGCGAAGGGAGAACAGCATGTCAATGGTCGATCTCTCTGCTTGAAAGCCGCAATGTGCTTCAGGGTAGACACGCTCAGCCAGCTTCTGGAGCCTGTTTAAAGCGACTTGAACGAAGACTTTCCCCACTATGCTGAGCAGGGAGATTCCATGGTAGTTGTTGCAGTCACCGCGGTCACCCTTTTTCTTATAGAGGATGATATTGGCATCGCGCATGTCCTGTGGTACTGCTCCCTCGTCCCAGCACAGGCAAAGCAGTTCGTAGAGTGCTGAAAGTATAGCAGGCTTGGCACTCTTGATTATTTCGGGGTAATGCTGTCCTTCCCAGGGGCTTTTCCGCTGGCTAGAGAATCAATGGCATCACTGAGTTCCGATTTTGTTGGCTGTACGTCCAGCTCATCCATGACTGGCAGAGACTGGGCTGCATTGAGGGCTGTCTCAGTGACATCATTTTCCCTGGAGTACAGTCCTAGGTAGTGCTGCACCCGGCGGTCCATTTGCTTGCGTTGGTCAGTGATTGTGTCCCCTGATTTAGATTTGAGGGGGGCGATCTTCTTGATGGTTGGCCCAAAAGCTCTCTTAATGCCGTCATACATTCCTCTGATGTTTCCGATGTCAGAGGCCAGCTGAATATGACTATATAGGTGTTGCCAGTAGTCATTTGCGCAGCGCCTGGCTGTTCTTTGTGCAGCGCTTCTGGCTACTTTTAAGTGCTACGGATGTTAACTCGCTGGGGGCTTTCTTGTAGTTCAGCAGTGCAATGCGCTTAGCGGCTATGACAGGTTCCAGCTCTTCAAAGTGAGATTGAAACCAGTCTGCATTCTGCTTCACACGTTTGCCGTAGGTGATCATTGCTGAGTCATAGATAGCGTCTCTGATGTGGGCCCACTTGGTCTCTGCATCCCCTGTAGGAGTGTTTTGAAGGGTTTTTTCAAGTCAATTTAGAAAGTTATAGAACAGCTATGGATAAGAAATTCTGTTTTTGTTGATGCGCGGGTGGCCCTTCTGCTTGGAGTGATGCAGCTTCTTTGGTTTGAGTCTAACCTTGCTGCACACCAGGGAGTGGTCGGAGTCGCAGTCCGCACTGTGGAAGCTGCTTGTGATTTGAACGCTGTTTAAAGAGGCTCGCCTTGTGACGGTGAGGTCCAGCTGGTGCCAACGACGTGATCTTGGGTGCCTCCAAGAAACCTGGTGACAGGGTTTAGTGTGAAAGAATGAGTTGGTGATGCAGAGGTTATGATAGGTACACAACTCAAGCAGTCTCTGTCCATTCTCATTTATCCTTCCAATGCCATAGCACCCAAGGCAGGAGGGCCATGAGTCACGGTCGGCCCCAACCCTGGCATTAAAGTCCCCCAGCAGGAACAGTTGTTCGGTATTGGGGATGCTATTAATGATATTATGGAGTAGAACCGGTCTTGAGCTTCAGGTGGGGAGCAGAATGTTGGAGCATAGATGCTGAGTAGGTGTCCTGGACCAGAGGCGGGTAGCAGTCGGATGGAGAGTATGTGTTCCAAGCCATTTGAGGGTGGCTCTGTCATGCTGAGCAAAGAGTTTCTGATGGCGAAGCCCACTCCATGCTGTCTTGGTTCTTCAGGATCCCTACCCTGCCAGAAGAAGGTGTAGTCTTGCTCTCTTAGAGATCTGCTCACAGGGAGGCATGTCTCCTGAAGTGCTGCAATGTTCACATTGAGTATACTGAGCTCGTTGTTAATGATGTCGGTCTTCCGAGAATCGTTGATTTGTGTAAGGTCATCCGACAGGCCAGGGAACATAGTTCTGACGTTCCAGCTTGCAAAACGAAGGACTGGTACCTTCTTTCCTTTTTTTGTCGTGCTGTTTGGTGCAGTGTTGCAGTCCACTTTTCGGGCAATGACCCTGAGCTCCAAGCACCCATTGAAGCAGGTGGACTGTGGCGGGACAGAACCTTTTTGACCGGGGGCTGCCTGGTTTGAGACAGGCGGTAGCTGTCCAGTGAGATGCGATGACCCCTCCCACCGACAAAGGCAACCTGTGGCGCCCAATCTCTACGCCAATTGAGCTGGACCTATAACCCGTAACTGCTGCCTTCCATGTTGTTTTGGTCGCTGTGAGGCCACTATGGAGTGACCTCTCCATGGCGCATGCCTGGGCGGATGTATGGAGGTTGTGATTTGCTCAAGCGTCAAAACCCCTCTCTCGGCCTTCCTGGGGTCCAAAGGAGTGCAGAGCATGACATTTGGCACCGGTGTGGCTGCAGGAACTGCCGGAAACATGCCTTCGGGGTTCTGTTCCGGATTTTCTGTTAGGGTTTACTCCCTTGGCCTTGGTCTCTCCCGAGATTCCCACAAGGCAGTGGGGTTGTTAGGGGCCCTGCTCAGGGATAGGTGGATGCCGGTGGGGGGAGAGGTGTGGAGGGAAGGGGGTGCGAGGGGGAGCTGGGAAGGGGGCTGCAGGGGGGTAGGGAAGGGGGTGCGAGGGGAAGATGGTGCGGGGGTGGAGGAAGGGGATGCAGGTAATAAAACATTTCATCAGCTCCCACGATTGTCCTCTAGTGATCTGAATGCTGGTGGGGTACCTTCATTAATTGGTTAGTAGTAATGCACTTAAGAAAACAGGGAAAGGAGAGGTTAATTTATGAGAGTGCTAATGGGAGACAGCAAGGGATGTCAGACACTGCAAAGGAAATGGAGGAGGGGAATGAAGACGTGTGCGAAAAAGAGGAATATGAAAATAAAACCACAGATTTGAAGGAAATCTTTGGAAGCAAAGAATTTCAGAAGTCACACTGTGGTTGTGTTTTCGAATTGCGTGCTGATAGAAAGTATCGGTGGATCTATCTGGATGCTGTCTATTTCTGCAGCCTAAGAGCTTTGAAAAACTTGATGCATACTCTATGTAATCTATTGCCTGTCACTTTGTTCTGTTGCTGCTAATAGTGGCAAGTTGTTAAAGGACCCATTGTGTAATAGTGATGGCGTTAACCTATTAATGGATCACATGCCAATTTGAAATCTCTCAATGGAAGATAAATCCAGCAGAAGACAAATATAGGCCAGCTGCATTCCACAAGCATGCTGTCAGTCAGATTACTTAACCTCTTTATCTCCCTCTCCTCTATCCCCACCTTCTCCCTCCTGCCTGGCCCTTCCCTCCAGTCGTGGTTCAGTTGGTGGTACTCTTGCTTCGGAGTCATGAAGATATTGCGTTCAAGCCCTGCTCCAGGACTTCACAAAAATCAAGGCTGACACCCCAGTGAAGTACTGAGGAGTTCGGCAATGTTCTGTCTTTCGGATGAAATATTAAACCGAGGCCCTATTTTCCCCCTCAGGTGGATGTAAAAGATTCCATGGCACTATTTTGAAGAGGAGCAGGGGAGTTATTCAGTGTCCTGGCCAATATTTATTCCTCAATCAACATCACAAAAAAAATTATTCAGTCATTATCACATTGCTTTTTGAGGGAACATGCTGTATGCAAATTAGCTGCCATGTCTCCCACATTACAACATTGACAGCACTTCAAAAGTACTTCATCGGCTGTAAAGTGTTTTGGGTGTCATGTCGTCGTGAAAGGGACTATGTAAATGCAAGTCTTTCATTTCTTTTCCCTGTCCCTCCAACCCCCTTGTTTTTCCCCAAAGTCCTAAGCTCTGGAATACTCTACCTCTCTCTCCTTCGAGGAGTTAAGGTAAAGACTCTCCTTAAAATCTACTGCTTTGGCCAAGTTTTTGGTCACCTGGCCGATTATCTCCTTATGTGGCTTGGTCGCATATTTTGTTTTATAATGCCCCTGTGAAGCTCGGGACGTTTTATTATGTTCAAGGCAAGGTATAAATGTAGGTTGTTGTTATATGGCTCATTGTCACATTTTTGTTTGGTTGCATTTCTATGAAGTGCCTTGGTTTTCATACATTAAATGCACTGTATAAATGCAAGTTGCTGTTACGGTAGATAGAAACCGTTCGGAATATGATAGACTGACCGAAATCCTACAAACCATACAAGGTACAAACTTCAGGTAGTACATTTAAAGCACTCTAACACATGCAAGTTCATATCGAGGAAGAGCAGTTCTAAGTGAACATTTGACACCATATTCAGCCAGCCAGAGCAGGGGGAGAGGGGCAGCAGTTTGGATTGTCATGATGTACAGGGAATGTAATTCAAAAATACAAAATGGATTCCAAATATTCAACAGTTTGGTGGTTACCTTTATTTAAAAAAAAAAATGGATTTTGAAAATGTTTATTTCTGCTTAAAATGTACCTCTGGGTGGTTTTGGTCGATCTGTAACTAGTTCCTGATTAGTTTCCTTCGAGCCAATTGCAATGCGCTAGCACCATGATAATGAAAGTTCATGTCTAATAATATGTCTTGGTTTCCAGTGACAGATTAGGATTTTTTCCACAGATTTTATATCAAGCCAGTGAGTGGATGAAAAATTACTTGTATGATAGCTTTTCTTGCAATATTCAGGACCGCAAATGTGGTTACTGTTAAACAATTTGCAGTAGCCATAGCAACAGAAAAGCAAGTAAAATTGAACAGTCAGTCTGGTTAAGCCTGAGGGACCCAGGTAACCTCTGGGGAAAAACGATTTGCTGCAGAGCTTAGTCACAGTTGGAGCTGCCTGCCCTTCTCAGCTAAAGGCTGATGGTGGCAGCAGGATTGGCAGTACCATAGCAATCACACTACTCGCCTTTTTGTGGCACTGCATGGTGGCATGAGTGAGAGAAATTTAAGTGAACGGCTACAACATTTCTCTGATCATTGAGAGTTGTAAACAACTTGCTGACAGAGGAGGGGAGCCATAGTGCTGCTTCATGAGTGACTTTACATAAATTATACTTCCCTGAGGTGTTCTTATTCAAATGTATTTCTTCACTAAAACTGCTGTCAGTTAACTTTAAAATTGAACAATGCAGCTGTGTTACAGCTGTTTGTTTTCTCTGCTCAAGATTCTGCTTCTTGAAGAGGCTGTGGGTGCTCACTAGCCTCCAATACCTTGTCCAAATGTCCATTCTTGTGAGTTTAGAAAGTCAGTGCTGGCGAGCTGTCTGACCATAAAGGGTACTGCAGCTAGGCCCAATGTTGTCTTGGCTCCATACCATGTGTCATGTTTCCAACAAAGTCCACTAGATAGCAGTTAGGAAATTGGAACACTGACTCATCTTTCCCATACCTGTATATTTAAAATCCCATGTGCAGCTCACCACCACCTTCTCAAGGGCAATTAGGGATGGGCAATAAATGCTGGCCTGGCCAGCGACGCCCACATCCCATGAATGAATAAAAAAAACCATTCCTGTCCATTTAAAATGAAGCCAACTGTGGCTGCACCAGCTAACTCAGGCCTGTCCCTACTACCTTCTCGTCAGCACCCACACCTTCCCCTCATGTGGCAGCACCATTCTTCGCCAGCTGCCCAAGTTCTCTGCTCTGCTGGTTTGCAACTTGTACCCTTCCATACTGCACCTGCCTGCTATCATTGCATGACAGTCTGCAAGTACACATAGCACTGAAAGATCTTAAGGCTATATGCGGAGCCTCCAGGCTGAGAGTTGCATATGCTTTGACAGTAGTGCCAGGGAGGCAGAAGTCGGAATCCTGGCGCTCTCTCACCCGTAGACCAGAGAGAGGATTTGAGGCTGATTTCAATGCTCCAATCACTGTCCCAGCTGAGTTCAACTTGCGCAGTACAGGTTGGGAGTCAAGTCTGGAGCCTTTTGGTCTGTGTGGCTCAATAGAACAGCACACTCCGCATTTCCCCACCAATCTGTCACATAGATGATGTGTGTGGCTCATATGTATCTTGCAGTATTTTCAGCAATGAAAAGGATGCTGAATATAGTGGAAACTTTTCTTTAATTCAAGTATGCAGCGAATTAGCTTCATGTTTTCCACCATGTTTGTGATAGTCCCTGCACTTGCTAACTTTATCTCCAGACATCTGCTTCATTGTGAACAGGCTGTCTTCATCTCTGTGGGTGCCTTTTTAATATGCTTGAAATTCGAAGGCATCAAAGACTGTTCTAGTGTCATTGCTTTGGCTTTTCTCTTCTAAGATGCCTGCTCATTTCATAGAAAGCAGGATAAGAGATCAAGAGAAGGCAACATCAAAAGACTTTCTAAATATGTTATTTCAGTTATGAATTGCTATTCTTTGTCAAAAGAAAATTACAGTATGAGAATAGATTCCCGTTGTAACTTAATTGAGGGGCTCTGATGGCTTTAAGTGGCTTATGAATATCACATACTCACTGAGTTACCTTACAATCACTCCCTACTCTTGCTTTCTTTGTAATTTTTCTTTTATTCGTTCATGGGATGTGGGCGTTACTGGCTAGGCCAGCATTTGTTGCCCTTGAGAAGGTGGACGTGAGCTGCCTTCTTGAACTGCTGCAATCCGTGTGGGGTAGGTGTACCAACAGTGCTGTTAGGAAGGGTGTTCCAGGATTTTGACCCAGCGACAGTGAAGGAATGGCAATATAATTCCAAGATAGGATGGTGTATGCCTTGGAGGGGAACTTGCAGATGGTGGTGTTATGTAATGGACAATTCTTTGTGTGATTGTCTTTAAAATTATTGCAAGTTCTGACTGAAAATATTTGTTTCTCGCTTCTGGTGCAGTTTTTGTGGGGTGGGTCAACCCTCTGGTACCTCATCCCAAGTGGCTGTCTGAGTGTCAGCAGCTATTCAGTCATGGAGGGCATTACCACTGAGCCTAATCTTTGCCCAAATATTTTCCAGCAGGAAGTCATTGGATAGCAACGAGAAACCTGGCAGTTTCCCCCCTGCTACTCCAAGAGCCCTGAAGCCAGTTGCACTCCAATCCAGCTGACAGCAGCAAATACAGCACAGATCAAGGATCCAACCTGAGTTTCCTAATATACATATGGTTTAGTACTACGCTTAGTGGGTGTACCTACACACTGATCCATCAGGGGTGCCTATATTTGAATTCACTTCAAGGGTTGTGATATTTGCAGGAACTTTGTGATGTTGTTTTATTAAAGAATAATTTTGCAGTGTTCACCTGAATCAGGACTGCTGGAACAAGCCTCGAGCTATAGGGTGGGACAAGTATCAAGTGAAGCTCTCCCTACTTTCACTAACCTTCCCACAGGGACACCAGTGTGAATTTATCCATTTTACAGCAGCCATTCCTATGCCTTCTCTTGAGTGAAGGTGCCAATTAAGTGCTGAATTGTTGGCTGTTTGTGCTGTGGGCCCAAGGCTGTTAGTAATTGGGCAGAAAGTACCGAGACCTGTTTCATATAGAACCCTTCCAGCCAGCAGAAGGGGGCCTTTATTACATCAGTCTGGGCTTGATTCAAACCAATTAGCTGAGGTGGAATGCTGCTGTGCCACCAAGTCCCAGAGAAGGTGGCGGCGCAGTGGTTAGCACCGCAGCCTCACAGCTCCAGCGACCCGGGTTCAGTTCTGGGTACTGCCTGTGTGGAGTTTGCAAGTTCTCCCTGTGTCTGCGTGGGTTTCCTCCGGGTGCTCCGGTTTCCTCCCACATGCCAAAGACTTGCTTGGTTGGTAGGTAAATTGGCCATTATAAATTGCCCCTAGTATAGGTAGGTGGTAGGGAAATATAGGGACAGGTGGGGATGTGGTAGGAATATGGAATTAGTGTAGGATTAGTATAAATGGGTGGTTGATGGTCGGCACAGACTCGGTGGGCCGAAGGGCCTGTTTCAGTGCTGTATCTCTAAACTAAACTTATCTTTCTGCCTAATTCTGGTAACTAGCTTCACTCTCACAGTTGGAACCATGCAATTTAATTATTGCAAGAGAGAACTTGAAAGAGATCTGGGTTGTTGGCTCACTTGTCATTCACTGTGACTGAACAGTACAAAGTGACAATAAGGGGAAACGGAATGCTCAGTTGTATTACCAGCTCAGTTGTATTCAAACCCTCATTAACTGTCAGGCTACATCTCGAGTACTTTATAATTCTGGTCTGAGAGGCAGTGCAGGGGACAGTAACCAGGTTAATCCAAGTGCCAGAGAATTTTGAGACATGATTTAAGGTGATTGGTAGAAGGATTAGAGGGGACATGAGGAAAACTTTTTCATCCAGAGGGTGGGGGGTGTCTGGAATTCACTGCCCAGATTGATGGTGGAGGCAGAAACCCTCAACTCATTTAAAAAGTATCTGGATCTGCACCTGAAGTGCTGTAACCTACAAAACTACGGACCAGATGCTAGAAGATGGGATTAGAATGGGCAGCTAGCTTTTTCAGCCAACGCAAACACGATTGGCTGAATGGCCTCTTTCTGTGCTGTAACTTTTCTATGGTTCTATGATTCGATGAGCTAGAACTCTTTAAAAAATGCCTCATAGGAGACCACATGCAAGTATATAACAACAGAAACAACTTAACCTTTATAAAGCACTTCTATTGTAGAAAAAATGTCCCAAGGCGCTTCAAAGAGGAAAAAGCTACAGGCGTTAAGTCTGAAGTGGAGGGTATGGGCTAGTGACTTGTTAAAGGGGTAGAAAAGGGAGGGGTGGGTGGAAGGCTTTAGGGAAAGTTCTAAAGGGTTGTGCTCAATCATTTGAATGTTCTGCCACTAGAAGCAAGTGAGGGGTGGATAAGATACAGGTGCCAAAATTTTGGAGGAGTTAGAATTTATTCAAGGTAGAGAGTAGAAGGCTGGCAAGGAAGGCATAGGAGAGAGTCTGGAGATGAAGGTATGGATGAATCTTTGGCAGTGGCAGGGTGAGATGGGGCAGCAACAGATGATGTGAATGTAGAAGTAAATGTTTTTGCTGACGGACAGGATATGGTTTTTGAAGCTCAGGGCGGCACAGTGGCGCAGTCGGGCGTCGCAGTGGTTAGTACCGCAGCCTCACAGCTCCAGCGACCCGGGTTCAATTCTGGGTTCTCCCTGTGTCTGTGTGGGTTTCCTCCGGGTGCTCCGGTTTCCTCCCACATGCCAAAGACTTGCAGGTTGATAGGTAAATTGGCTATTAGCAATTGCCCCTAGTGTAGGTAGGTGGTCGGGAAATATAGGGACAGGTGGGGATGTGGTAGGAATATGGAATTAGTGTAGGATTAGTATAAATGGGTGGTTGATGGTCGGCACAGACTTGGTGGGCTGAAGGGCCTGTTTCAGTGCTGTATCTCTAAACTAAACTAAACTAAGCTCTACATTGAACAGAATGCTGGGATTCCTGAACTGAGTGTCCGGGGAAAGGGATGGAGTGGATACCAAAAGAGCTGAGTTTTTGGTGGAAGGAATCAAAAATTGTGGCTTCTGTGTGATGGTTTTGGTCCTCCCAATGTTCTGGAAGCAGACTGGCTCTTGCACAATTTTATGTTGGGCAGGCAGTCTGACACACAAGGCGGTTATGGGGTTAAGGAAAGTGGTGGAGTGATAAAGTTGTATGTACATATGAAGGTTGACCCTGTGGCTGTGAATGATACCACTAGGGGAGGTATTATGTAGATGAGGGGGCCAAGAATGGACCCCTGAGAGGGGAAATCATTGCCTGAGGTGCCATAGCTGTGTTAACAGATAAGGATGGAACCAAACAATGGCCATCCCGCAAAAGGTGGATATTATGAGTGTGATTGACCATGTTGAATGTTCCATGTAGATCTTGAAGAACCAGGAGAGATAACGAGTCGAGGTCATGGGTGGGATGCAAGTAAAACCCCAGTAAAAGAGATCGTATTGTTGCTATGAGTCAGGCAAAGTGCCCAAACATCTGAGATTTTTTCCAATAAAATGCTTGTCATTTATCTTGTGATTGCCATAACTTCAAAAAAATATACACAGATCACATGTCTCGTGGGACAGAAATTCTATTTTTGTCACACTTCTGTTTTGTGTATGCAATATGCTTTATATAGATTTATGCACATAATTCTGTAAAATGTCTGAAATGGCAGTAGAGCTGTAAGTGGCTTGGTTAAAATGGGAACACATACTGTGAAACAAAGTGCTTAAATCTGCAATTAGGCAAGACAAGTAGAAGTAGCTCAAAACATTGTTTAATGTATCTGCAGCCTGCTTACAGTCAATTGCAGGAGAACTGGAGTGGGTAAGGATGCAAGAAAGATGAAAACCAAGCAGGAGAGGTCTGTATTAAAGTATAATGGAGTTGAAAGTTATAAAGGAGAATTTAAACACATTTGGGATGGCTATATAGAAGCACTATCTGCCATAACCTGTGATGTTGATATAACTGTTAATAATCATGGTTTTGCTTAGAAATGTAGTCTTGCTACCCAGTTCACATCACAATTTAAGTACAGGAACACTGCAACCATTTATCACTTATTGTTGCGGGCAAAATGTTACTTTAAAAAAAAAAAATTTGGGCACAATCGTATTATACAGCAACCACATTTCCATCGTAGATGTTACAGATCTCAGGATTTTGAACGGGAATGAGAATTAAGTATTCAGACCATTGGCATTGTGCTTAATATGCAAATACATTATGTTTTAAGCTGTTAGGATAAATGTTCACAGTAATGGATCTCTCAGACTATCTTTCTAGTCTCAGCTGATAGACCAGGATAGAGCAGAACTCTGCTATATCCTCCAGGGAGAGACGAGGAATAGAGTCAGCTCAAGCTTCTGCCGAACCTTGTAGTGCATGATGCAAAAACTGGGATATGTCTAGGAGCAGGCCGCATGTGTGCAATAAATCTTCTTTAAGTGTGGAATTTTTGTTTTTTGATTTGCTTTAGCATGCAGGTTCAATTTAAAGGTGCCTTATTAGGATGTAGATTCACTATTTTGAGTCTTGTACCTGCTACACTCTGTAATTCACTTTCAAAGTACCACACATTAAAGATACAAAACAAACTTTTAAAAATAAAGAGAAAGACAATCATTGCCTCTAAAATTTATAGTCCATTACCCCTGCCTTTTAATTCACCTCAAGAACTATAATGCTCTCCAATTACATCAAATGTCTGTTTATACCACTGCTCCACAGGGAGTACCTGAGCAATAGTCAAGTTAGCAGCAAAACATCAGTTGTTCTAAACTTCACGTTATCCATCAATATTACAGCAAACATATGATATCTAGTTCATGTTTTTCCACAGTTCGGATGTTAGACTTGTGCATCAAATCTCTGCACCTCACTTGCACCTGATTGGCTTGTGTTTCCTATAAAACAGTAGCAAATCACAGCTTAACAGGTAGGGAATGCACCAATCGAAAGAAGCTATAAAAATTCACCAAGGAAAAGTCCAAAGAACAGTCAGTGAGCAGTCAAGAAATAGCTATCAATTCAAGAAAAGAAAAATTAACCAGTGAAATTACTGCTTTGCTCACCAGTGCTATATCATTTTTCTTTTCAGACATGGTATCCAATAAATTGCAGAATAGCAACGTGTTTACCATTGCAAAGAGGAATGTGGAGGGGCAGGATATGTTGTACCAATCCTTGAAGCTGACCAACGGGATCTGGATGCTTGCAGAACTGCGTATTCAACCTGGAAACCCCAACTACACGGTAAGAGTGTGCATCGCAGTCAAGACATTTTTGTTAAGTAACAGTGTACCTAAAGTAGTGTTCCGATTTCTGGGCAATTGAGTAAAACCCAGAGTACTTAGGGTGGCATTAGGGACTCCACAAATTAGCTTCAGTATCTCAGGGCTAGAGAGAAAAATTAGCTAGGATTCATACCCTTCATCACACTCCAGTAACTCCTTGCTGGAAATTATGTATGTATGATGTTGAAGTGAGGCAGGGACTCAGCTTGGGTGCAATGGCTCCCAGGATTGAATAGTCTGCTGACACTCTGACTGTAGATCAGAACATGAAAACTGGCCAGGAATGCAAGGTTTTAGAAAGTGGCCAGGCATGCAAGGTTTTAGAAAGTGGCCAGGCATTTATGGAACTGTACCCAAGCACAAGAGGAAGGGAGAAAATTAAGCGGTGTGGAACATGAGTTCAGGAAGATGTATCTTACTCACTTAGCTTTGCCTAATTATTTGTCTCAATGGCGAAGGAAGTTAGCCCATAATGGATTTTCTTGCGCATTGCTAGTTTCCTGAAAAGTCCCCAAAACCACCTTCAGGGCTGCTGCAAATTAGGTGTTACACATAAACATAGCCAATGTCACAGTAATAAAGAACATGACCATGTGCATTTACTTGCATTACAAAAATACCCATGGATCAGCTTTTCTTTTTCCTCCGCACTGAATAGGTGCATAACTTGTTCATTTTCTAATTAATTCATTGGACTATTATTGCAGTGTGCTGTGGAGATCAGCAGTAAAGTGCTTTTGGTTTTTCATTTTCAGATGAGGCCAAATAGATTGAACTGAAGAACGGAAAGGGGGCAATCACTACTGAGATTGTACTATAGACCCCCAAACAATCAAAGAGATAGACGAGCAAATATGTAGGCAAATCTCTAAGAAGTACAAAAATAATAGGATAGTAATAGTGAGGGATTTCAATTTCCCTAATATTAATTGGGATAGAATTAGTGTGAAAGGCGCAGATGGAGCAGAATTCTTAAAATGCATTCGAAAGAACTTTTTTTAGCCAGTACATAGCAAGCCCAATAAGAGAAGAGCCAGTTCTGGACTTAGTTTTAGGGAATGAAGCTGGGCAAGTGGAAGCGGTATCGTTTGGGTAGCACTTTGGTGGAAGTGATCATAATTCAGCTAGATTTGGGGTAGATATGGAAAAGGACAAAGATCGACTAGGGATAAAAGTTCTCAATTGGGGAAAAGCTAATTTTATGAAACGGAGATATGATTTAGCTAAAGTGGACTGGAAACAGCTAAATTAGTGTCAAGTTAGTGGGAGGCATTCAAGGAAGAGCTAGTGAAGGTTCAGAGCAAGTATGTTCTCTTAAAAAGGAGAGGATTAGCAAATCCAGAGCTCCTGGATGTCAAAGGATTTAAAGGAGAGGATAAAGAAAAAAAAGAGAACCTTATGACAGATACCGAGGGCTCAATACTGCAGAAAACCTAGAGTATAAAAAGTCTGGGGGTGAAACTAAAAAGGAAACTAGGAAAGTATAGAGAGGGCATGAAAAAATATTGGCAAGTAAAATAAAGGAAAACCCAAAGTTTTTTTTAAATAAATACATTAAGAGCATGAGGATAATTAAAGAAAGAATAGTGTCTTTTGGGGATCATAAGGGTAACCAGTATCTGGAGTACAAAGGCATGGTTCTGAATGAATATTTTGGTAACTGTTTTCACAAAAGAGAGGGACGATGCAGATATTGCAATCAGGGAGGAGGAGTGTGAAATAGTAGATGAAATTGACATAAAGAGGAAGTATTAAGGAGTTTAACATCTTTGAAGTGGATAAATCCCCAGGCCTGGATGAAATGTATCCTTGGTTGTTAAGAGAAGCAAGAGAAGAAATAGTGGCGTCTCTGACCATCATTTTCCAATCCCCTCTGGCTGCTGGTGTGGTGCCAGAGGACTAGAGGACAGTTAACGTTGTACCATTGTTTAAAAAGGGAGAAAGGGATAGACTGAGTAAGCCTAACCTCAGTGGTGGGAAAATTATTGGAAAAAAGTTTGAGGGAACAGGATAAATCTTCCTTTAGAAAGACAGATTATTTAAAGACAGTCTGCATGGATTTGTTAAGGACGGCCATGTCTGACTAACTTGATTGAATTTTTTGAGGAGGTTAACAAGGAAGGTCGAGGAGAGTAGTGCATTTGATGTGGGCTACATGGATTTTAGCAAGGCTTTTGATAAGGTCCCATATGGCAGACTGGTCACAAAAGTAAAAGTGGCAAGTTGGATCCAAAATTGGCTCCGAGGTAGGAAGCAAAGGGGAATAGTCAATAGGTATTTTTGTGACTGGAAGGCTACCTCTAGTCGAGTTCTGCAGGGCTCAGTACTAGGTCCCTTGTTTTTGTGGTATATATCAATGATTTGGGCTTGCATATAGGGGGAATGATTAAGAAGTTTGCAGATGATACAAAAATTGTCCGTGTAGTTGATAATGAAGAATAAGACTGTAGACTGCAGGAAGATATCAATGGACTAATCAGGTGGGCAGAGCAGTGACAAATGTATTTCAGTCTGGAGAGGTGTGAAGTAATACATTTAAGGAAGGCCAGAAAGGCAAGGGAATGCACAATAAATGGTAGGATGCTGAGAAGTGAAGAGGAACAGAGGGATCTTGGAGTACATGTCCACGGATCCTTGAAGGTGGTTGAACAGGTAGATAAGGTGGTCAAGAAGGCATATGGGATACTTGCCTTTATCAACTGAGGCACAGATTAAAAGAGCAGAGAGGTTATGCTGGAACAGTATAAAACACTAGTTAAGCCACAGCTAGAGTACTGCATACAGTTCTGGTCACCGCTCTATAGGAAAGATGTGATTGCACCAGAGAGTACAGAAGAGATTTATGCAGATGTTGCCTGGACTGGAGAATTTTAGTTATGAGAAAAGATTGTATGGGCTAGGGTTGTTTGTTTTGGAACAGAGAAAGCTGAGGAGAGACCTAATGGATGTGTATAAAATTAGGAGGGGTCTAGATAGAGTGGATAGGAAGGCCTTATTGCCCTTGGTGACGGGTCCAAAATGAGGGGGCATAGATTTAGGATAAGAGAGAGGAGGTTTAGAGGTGATTTGAGGGGAAATATTTTCACACACAGGGTAGTGGGGATCTGGAACTCACTGCCTAAAAGGGTGGTAGAGGCAGAAACCCTTATAACATTTAAAAGTACTTGGATATGCACTTAAGTGCAGTAAACTACCAGGCGAGGGACCAAGAGCTCGAAAGTGGGATTTAGCGACATGTTGACCTCTGGGGACACAGTGGACCGAATGGCCTCCTTCCAATGCTGTAAATTTTTATTTGTGATTTCTAGATAAATATCATTGAGGGGCTGCATTAGTGAGCAGTTAAAGAATAAAGTGTAAGTGGACACAAACCACTGACCGCTTTCTGAATATTTATGCTTCCCCTTTTAAGGTTTTGGCTGTATCTGCAAGACAGTGTGGAACTTAAAACAAGCTGTACCAGAGTCAGTGCTGTAGTGCATCAGGCAGTGTGTTATACCCAAAATGTCACTGCCCAGTGGATGACAATGATGATTGGGTTCTGGGCCCTGCCCAACAGCGAGTATACAAGTTCTGTAACATTTTTACTGGGGAATGGAACACTTTCTGTTTCTGTGCCTTGTACTCGAGTTCAATACAGCATGGTTAGATGCAAAGTAAAGCTCATTCTACTTGGAAATGTTCAACAATGACACTGATAGGAACAGCATAGGCCATTTATTCCCTTGAGCCTAAATCGCCATTCAATTTCATTCACAGGATTTGGGTGTCGGTAGCAAAGCCAGCGTTCACTGCCCCTTCCTAAATGCCCTTGAGAAGGTGGCGGTGAACTACCTTCTTGAATATAACTGAGTGACTTGCTAGGCCATTTTAGAGAGCACTTTAGACTCTCAGTAATATGGTTGACTCTTGAGTCATACATAGGCCAGACTGGCTAAGAATGGCAGATTTCCTTCTGGAAAGGATATTCAATTAGAATAATGGCTTATCTCTACTTCAACTCTATGTCCCTTAATACCCTTGCCTAATAAAAACCTATTTCAGTTTTGAATTTTTCAATTGGTCTAGCTTCGGCAATATTTAGTGTTCCAGATTTCTACTGGATGGTTTAGACATCTCTGAAAGAATCTCAGAAAAGCATCACTGTGGTGTCAGGTGTGACTTAGTAATACACTCGCCTCTGAGTCAGAAGTTGTAGATTGTAGACCTACTGCAGAGACTTGAGCACATAATCTAAATTGACGCTCTAGTGCAGTACCGAGGGAGTCCTGCACTGTTAGAGGTGCCATCTTTTGGATGAAACATTAAACTAAATCCTCCCTCTCTTAGAATTAGAATTAGAATATTACAGCGCAATACAGGCCCTTCGGCCCTCGATGTTGTTTTAGTTTTAGTTTTTAGAGATACAGCACTGAAACAGGCCCTTCGGCCCACCGAGTCTGTGCCGACCATCAACCACCCATTTATACTAATCCTACACTAATCCCATATTCCTACCACATCCCCACCTGTTCCTATATATTTCCCTACCACCTACCTATACTAGGGGCAATTTGTAATGGCCAATTAACCTATCAACCTGCAAGTCTTTGGCGTGTGGGAGGAAACCGGAGCACCCGGAGGAAACCCACGCAGACACAGGGAGAACTTGCAAACTCCGCACAGGCAGTACCCAGAATCGAACCCGGGTCCCTGGAGCTGTGAGGCTGCGGTGCTAACCACTGCGCCACTGTGCCGCCCCAAACTGTTGCGCCGACCTGTGAAACCATCTGACCTACACTATTCCATTTTCATCCATATGTCTATCCAATGACCACTTAAATGCCCTTAAAGTTGGCGAGTCTACTACTGCTGCAGGCAGGGCGTTCCACGCCCCTACTACTCTCTGAGTAAAGAAACTACCTCTCACATCTGTCCTATATCTATCACCCCTCAACTTAAAGCTATGTCCCCTCGTGTTTGCCATCACCATCCGAGGAAAACGACTCTCACTATCCACCCTATCTAACCCTCTGATTATCTTATATGTCTCTACTAAGTCACCTCTCCTCCTCCTCCTTCTCTCCAACGAAAACAACCTCAAGTCCCTCAGCCTTTCCTCGTAAGACCTTCCCTCCATACCAGGCAACATCCTAGTAAATCTCCTCTGCACCCTTTCCAAAGCTTCCACATCCTTCCTATAATGCGGTGACCAGAACTGCACGCAATACTCCAGGTGCGGTCTCACCAGAGTTTTGTACAGCTGCAGCATGACCTCGTGGCTGCGAAACTCGATCCCCCTACTAATAAAAGCTAACACACCATATGCCTTCTTAACAGCCCTATTAACCTGGGTAGAAACCTTCAGGGATTTATGTACCTGGACACCAAGATCTCTCTGTTCATCTACACTACCAAGAATCTTCCCATTAGCCCAGTACTCTGCATTCCTGTTACTCCTTCCAAAGTGAATCACCTCGCACTTTTCCACATTAAACTCCATTTGCCATCTCTCAGCCCAGCTCTGCAGCCTATCTATGTCCCTCTGTACCCTACAACATCCTTCGGCACTATCCACAACTCCACCGACCTTAGTGTCATCTGCAAATTTACTAACCCACCCTTCTACACCCTCTTCCAGGTCATTTATAAAAAATGGATATAAAAAAAATCCCATGCCACTATCTTGAAGAAGCGCATGGAAGGTTTTCCTGATGTCCTGGTCAATATTTATCCATCATTCAACATTATTAAAATAGATTATCTGATTGTCACATTGCTGTTTTGTGGGGCCTTATGTGCGCATTGCCACGTTGCCCTGCATTATGACACTTTGGGTATTTAATTGGCTGTAAAGTGCCTTGGGGTGTCCTGAGATCATGAAAGGTGCTGCATTTATGCAAGTATTTCTTTTCTTTTTATCACTATACTAGTTAAACATTTTTCCATTTCTCACCCTATCCTATGATGTGCCTGAAATTGCCAATTAATAACCAAATTGAACACAGCTTTGCTTTGTAGCCCCAGAACACTATTCTCTTAACTTTGAGCACGATCTTGATGTTGTGAAGGGTAATCTGGCATATTTATGGACTTTATCATGATGATGGAAAATTCAGAGATTATTAATTTCAGTCACCCTCCTTTAGGTACACTGTTATCTAATAAGCAAAAGGGTTCACTCTGAGCAGGGGCGTGCGCCAGATATTTCAGAATCTGTGGCACATTACTGAACCTCTGTGTTTTGAACAGATTCCTCATTTAGGAATGGTTCACATTGGGTAACAATATGTCCAACTATGGAATGGTGTGCCCAGGGACTTCATAGATCAAAAAATTCCTATTTCCATATTGCTACATGGCATCATTGTCAGAAGTTCCTGCTTCAGAGAGAAAAGTTATGCAGACCAAGGTATGGTATGCATGTAGTTTTACTTCTCCTCAGCACTCGAGGCTTTTTACAAGGTGCCTGTCTGTAGTTGCAGTCATCTCAAAATGCAGCGCCTTCACATTATCAGTGCCTGCCGGCGTGACTCATCTGAGTCCCTTGTCAAGCTGATAGATACTTCATAGAGTTCAGGACCAGAATTAATTATGGAAATTCTAGACCGCAACGTGCAAAACCTAGTATTCCATACTGCTCATCAGAGAGGATTTCTGTTTATATACTGGTTCCCTGTACAATAGCATCTGACTTCCCACCAGCAAATGTAGACATGGATCTTGCCCAACATCCAATAGCATTGCAGACTGTGCCACGTCATGATTCGCCCTCACCTATGAAAGATTATCTGGGGACTTGTTTGCATTCATTTTTGGGCACCAAAACCTCGGGGGGAAAATATCTTGGCCTTGGAAGAGGTATAGTGAGATTCACCAGAGTTATTTGGGTGAGCGAGTTCTTCTCATTGGGAAAGGGAGAAAATTATTGAATTCAGGAACCTCGCAAATGAGAAATGAGGGTCTGGTATTGAAGGACAGCAATTGTGAAAACAGGTTTTCCCAACTTAGGACCCCTAAATCAGCTCCTGATGGATGACATCTTAGAACACAATGACGCAGAGTGGAAAAATGTTTTGTTCTATGATGAGCTTCTGACCTCATCTTCAGGACACCACTAAGATTGCCATTTTCTACCTCCGTTACTCGCCTGACTTTGCCCTTGTCTCAGTTCATCTGTTGAAACCGTCAATCGTGCCTTTGTTACCTCTCGGCTTGACTATTCCAGTGCACTCTTGGCTGGTCTCTCACATTCTACTCTCCGTAAACTTGAGGTCATCCAAAACTCTGCTGCCTGTGTCTTAACTCACGCCAAATCCCATTCACCTTATCATCCCTGTGCTCACTGAGCTACATCAGCTCCCGGTCAAGCAAAGTCTTGATTTTAAAATTCTCGTTCTTGTTTTCAAATGCCTAATGGCCTCACCCCTCCCTATTTCTGTAATCTCCTTCAGCCCCACGACCCTCTGAGATGTCTGTGCTCATCTAATTCTGACCTCTTGTGCATCCCTGGATTTAATTGCTCCACCATTGGTGGCCAAGCCTCCAGTTGCCTAGGCCCCAAGCTCTGGAATACCCTCCCCGACACCTCTCCACCGCTCCACCTTGCTTTCTTCCTTTAAGACATTCCTTTAAACCTACCTCTTTTTGACTTTTGGTCATCTGACCTAATGTCTCCTTTTATGTCTCAGTTTCATACTTTGTTTTATAATGCTCCTGTAAAGCACCTTGTGGCATTTTTATTACGTTAAAGGCACTATATCAGTATAAGTTGTTGTTATGGTGATCCACAGTGTTATTTCATATGCATTTGTTCAGCTTTTTTTTTATAAATGAAGCTCATGTTATGACCTATTTACATTTGATTTATTAACAGTGTACTCAGTGTCCTCTTTTATACAACCCATCTGGAAATCATGCCCAGTTTAAGCCTTCATTGCTTCCCAGTTGGGACTTTAACTTCTTCACTACTCAATGTACCAACTGTTCAATCCTCTTGGATTGTGTGGACTTGAGTTTCTTGCATGGAAAACTGCAGTGTTTACATTAAGTTTCAACCAATGCCTGGAATGGGCAGATTGTCTTACGAGGAAAGATTGGACTGGCTCGGCTTGTATCCGCTGGAGTTCAGAAGAGTAAGGGGTGACTTGATTGAAATATATAAGATCCTGAGGGGTCTTGACAGGGTGGATGTGGAAAGGATGGTTCCCCTTGTGGGAGAATCTAGAACTAGGGCATTATGATTTAAAAATAAGGGGTCGCCCATTTAAGACAGACGAGAAGACATTTTTTCTCTGAGTCGTGAGTTTTTGGAACTCTCAGTGGAAGCAGAGTCTTTGAATATTTTTAAGGCAGAGGTAGATAGATTCTTAAAAGGAAGGGAGTGAAAGGTAATCGGGGCAGGCGGGAATGTGGAGTCGAGGTTACGATCAGATCGGCCATGATCTTATTGAATGGAGGAGCAAGCTCGGAGCCGAGTGGCCTACTGCAGCTCCTAATTTGTATGTTTGTAATTTCAAACTAATTAATTGCAAGGCCCTATTGGAAGACCAATCATATCTAATTTGATGTGACCAGTTAGGTCCCTAGGATCATCCAGTTGCAACAAGAAGTTGCTACCCTGACTCATTTCGGTTGAGATTGTTTTCTGTTCCCCACCTGAATCAAAAGTGTACAGTCATTTCCCCAATATAAATTGTCGAGATGCTCCAAATTACTCAGGGCATCATATGAAGCAACTATGGAGGTCTCGATTATCTTGATTCTAGAGGCTAACTGGACAAACAACTAGCTATATGGTGATGGTTGGTTGCATTCTGCAGCGCTACTATCTTACAGGGAGGATGCCTGGTAAAAGTCTGTTTACCAGGTTTTGGTTTAACCTGCTCAACTCTGAATCATCTTTCAACTGATCGTATTTGCAAAGCTGTCACAAGAAATGATCCTCATACTCCTCACTAAGTAGATTTGACTGCTGTATGCATGGTCCATCTTGACAGCTGGTGCTACAGCTTCTCTGCAGGGGCCTATCCCACTCATCGCCTTAAATTGTACTACACTTACATGTGTGCTCCTTTCATATGTGTGATTCTTAAATGAAGAAGAACTGTCTAGTAAGGTTGTCTTCATTGTTCATACTATCTGCATGATTCAAACATCACGCTCCCAGTATGGCTTTCAAGGTGAAGAGAATAGTAAAGTTCCAGTTTAACTTTAACTTGGATCAGAATGAACTTAGACAATAGCACTGGTCTTGGAGAATTATATGATGTGGGATGAGGAGGAGGCACGTGTAACAATGCCTATTTGCAATGTCGTGACAGCATTTTTATGTGCATGCTAAGCATGTGCTGTCTCAGAACCAATCGAGTCAAATTTTACTCTTAGAAAATCGATTCTATAAGGTGCACTATTTGCCTTGGTCATCAGTGAAAGACGCTTGCATCTCATTCAATGAAATTGGAGTTAAATGCAATGTAGAGTTCCCTCATCGCCAAGAATGAGTCTAAATCTGAACCCCAGGAAAACTAGTTTGACTTCAATGAGGAGTGCAGGAGGGCATGCCAGGAACAGCACCAGCCGTACGTCAAAATGAGGTATCAACCTGGTAAAGCTACAACCCAGGACTAATTGCATGCCAAACAGCGTAAGCAGCATGTGATAGAACTAAGCGATCCCACAACCAACGGATCAGATCTAAGCTCTGCAGTCTTGCCACATCCAGTCGTGAATTGCGGTGGACAATTAAACAACTAACAGGAGGAGGTGGCTCCACAAATATTCCCATCGTCAATGATGGGGCAGCCCAGCACATCAATGCAAAAGATATGGCTGAAGCATTTGCAACAATCTACAGCCAGAAGTGCCTCCTCCTGAAGTCCCCAGCATCACAGATGCCAGTCTTCAGCCAATTCAATTCACTTCACCTGATATCAAGAAACGAATGAAGGCACTGATACTGCAAAGGCTACGGGCCCTGACAACATTCCTACAATAGTACTGAAGACCTGTGCTCCAGAACTTGCCATGCCCCTAGCCAAGCTGTTCCAGTACAGCTACAACACTGGCATCTACCCAGCAATGTAGAAAATTGCCCAGGTATGCCCTATACACAAGCAAGACAAATCCAATCCGGCCAATTACCGACCCATCAGTCTACTCTCAATCATTAGTAAAGTGATGGAAGGTGCCATTGACAGTGCTATCAAGCGGCACTTGCTTGGCAATAACCTGCTCAATGATACCCAGTTTAGGTTCCGCCAGGGCCACTCAGCTCCTGACCTCATTACAGCCTTGGTTCAAACATGGATAAAAGTTGAACTCGAGATGAGAGTGACTGCCCTTGACATCAAGGCAGCATTTGACCAAGTATGGCATCAAGGAACCCTATCAAAACTGGAGTCAATGGGAATCAGGGAAAACTCTCCGTTGGTTGGAATTGTACCATGCACAAAGGAAGATGGTTGTGATTGTTGGAGGTCAGTCATCTCAGCTCCAGGACATCACTGCAGGAGTTCCTCAGGGTAGTGTCCTAGGCCCAACCATCTTCAGCTGCTTCGTCAATGAGCATCCTTCAATCATTAGGTCAGAAGTGGGGACGTTTGCTGATGATTGCCCAATGTTCAGCACCATTCGCGACGACTCAGATACTGAAGCAGTCCATGTAAAAATGCAACAAGCCCTGGACATTATCCAGGCTTGGGCTGATAAGTGGCAAGTAACATTCATGCCACACAAGTGCCAGGCAATGACTATCTCCAACAAGAAAGAATCTAACCATCTCCCCTTGACATTCAACACCATTACGATCGCTGAATCCCGTTATCAACATCCTGGGGGGTACCATTGACCAGAAACTGAACTGGAGTATCCATATAAATACCATGGCTACAGGAGCAGGCCAGAGGCTAGGAATCCTGCGGCGAGTAACTCGTCTCCTGACTCCCCAAAGCCTGTCCACCATCTAGAAGGCACAAGTCAGGAGTGTGATGGAATCCTCTCCACTTGCCTGGATGGGTGCAGCTCCAACAACACTCAAGAAGCTCGACACCATCCAGGAAAAAACAACCCACTTTATTGGCACCCCATCTACAAACATTCATTCCCTCCACCACTAACACACAGTGGCCGCAGTGTGTACCATCTACAAGATGCACTGCAGCAACACGCCAAAGCTACTTAGGCAGCACCTTCCAAACAAGTTCCCCTCCAAGTCACACACCATCCTGCTTGGAACTATATCACCGTTTCTTCACTGTCGCTGGGTCAAAATCCTGGAACTCCCCAATAGCACTGTGCGTATATTTAGCCCACATGGACTGTAGAAGTTCAAGAAGGCAGCTGAGCGACACCCACATCCCATGAAAAGAATTTTAAAAAAACTTTTTCCATTAATTATTGTGAGATTGCCAAATTAATGGCAATAGTGTAATATTGGAGGGCTTTTTTAGTGTAATAACCTTATTGATGCAGCTCAGTAACTAAAGTGACGCTGCACCATCGCTTGAGGGGATGTAATAAATTTTTAACTACAAAGTTAATTCTACATTAAAAGATTTGACTCCAACCAAGAATAGAATATAAAAAAGAGTCCAGTTGTGTATGGAGTTTCACTGGTTAATATGAGTCGAGGGTTGAATGGCACCTGAGTGAAAATTGAGTGTCAGCTCAAAAAAGGCTGTACATTATTTATCAAAATGTTGGGTCAGTTGGCATTGAAGTATCCAGTTCTCTCAAAAGTGAGGGTTTTTTATATCAATTTAATGACCGCAGAAAAATCACAGCATTTAAAGTGAGTTTCAAACTGTAATGAGCAGTCCTTGGTAGATGTATTATGCATGATGTTGCACAACTTAACTAAAGATGACTTTTGCCGGAAAACATTTCTAATGAGTTCTTCTGTTCAAAATACGAAGAGTAAGATGCCTCGAGGGGCCGCGTGGGTGGTGGCGGGGTGGAGGGGGGAGAAGCTTAGGAATGAGTAGGAATTGGTTGCAGCCTGCATTGAATAGACTGCCTCGTGAATACAGAGGAGCATCTTACCTACCTGACGGATTAAAAAGGAAACAGATGACTGTCAGGTAAGTGTTCACCTACATGTAATGAAAAAAAAAAGACGAGGGCAGGAGCTAGCCTTCTACATATCTGCCACTCATGTCAGTGCTGTAAATCTTCTGAAATAATAACCAGCAGAGCACCATGGAAAAAAACCTCAGACTTTCATCTCCATGAAACAGAGGCATTTCTACAAATCAGTTTCTACACTAGGAAGCCAAACTTCATAAGTGGAAAAAAAACTTCAGATTTATAGATAGGCTCTTTATCAGTTAGTGGGAAAGTGTTTCTCTCCGCAGCCATGAACCTTTTCTGCAGGAAATACTGATAGCCCAGTTGAAGGGAAGTTCTCATTTATTTAATGTTATGTAGAGTGAATTTTGTTGGTTATCTAAAGTATAGCAGGAGCAGTGGAGGCATAAATCCACAGCAATCTAAAGTGGCCATTTTGAGTTTATTTCCAAAAACCTATGTAATTTTGGAAACTTTACATTGGCTTTTTTGTAATTTTTAAACAATTAGCTGCTTATATGCAATATCCATTTGCAACATCTGTCTTGACAGTGTGCTGAATGTCACTGCACAAATGTGATTGGTGTCCCACTGTATTTTCTCCCTCTCAAATGCATATATGTTTCTCTGTAACTGGTGACCTGTTATAAAATATTAACCAACATCCAATTCATGGCAGTTTATTGCTGTCTCATTGTACTGTATTTTGAAAAAAAAAAGAACAGAGGAGAGAACGCAACAGGAATAGAAACCAGTCTTCAACCTTGGTTCAGTTCAATCCAGACTGATGAGATAACAATCTTCTCCATCTGTTGACTGGCAAAGTCCAATTCCTAGTGGGCATGGCCTACAGCACTAAACTATCCCTAATTCGTTACTAATTGGCAATATCACTCCAAGGAGCTCAGACTGGGAAATGGAAAAAAATGTTGGGCTTCTGAGATGCATTGATAGTTTAGAGAAGAGGGAACTTTACAGTGCATCAGGTTGTGTTGATGCTGGCAACAAGTAATTGAAATGGGAAGAATTCAGTTCCCCTGCACTAGTATCCCTCACCTGGTGGAGTATATATAAAGCTTTTCTCTATTTTAGGAGTTGTTGGTTTCTCCTATGCCTCAGATGGTACTGATTATCTAAGCAATACAAACAAGGAAGGTCCCAGTCCACTCCCCAGTGTGGAAGTGAACAGACAAATCTTGATTGGGGTACTCTAAATGGCAACATTTGGGGGGGAAATGGCCAGGATTCCTGCTTCTGATCGCTATCCAGCAATCACTAATGAATTTTTCATGGAAGTTGGGGATGGATTGGGTCAGATTTAACAATGATGTCCCCTATTGTTGAATAGCTTGCAGGCACTCACTCTTAATTAAGGCTCTGGAGGGTAACCAGTGCCTCCAACAAGGGGTTAGTTCATTCAGAAAAGGGAAGGAGGAAAAAATTGGCAAAGAATTGAGGATAAAAATGGTACTTAGGCAACTTTGTTCTTTGCTGGTGTTGGTGGCTTGGGGTATTAATTGTGTGCTGAATTTATACTTGTTAACGATGATTATGTATTTGTGTTACCTAGTGGTAGTTTGTGAAGAATGAGACTGTGTTCCAAGGTCATGTAGGGAGGCCTGTCTGGCACTGACTTCAGTTTAAGGACTCGCCTTGGGCTTCCCAGGGTTTCAACTTTGTGTCAAAATTTAATGAGAAAATCCAAAACAAATCATCCTCATCACAGATCATTGCATTACATTACCATATGTCCAGATAGAGACCTAAAGTGGTTTCCTCCATTTGATTTAAATGATAGCCGTAGTATTTAAAAAGGAACATAGAAACAGGACTAGGCCATTCAGCCCATCACGCTCGTTCCACGCTTCAATTAGATCTTAGCTGATCTGTAGCTTAACTCAATTTATCTGCCTTGATTCCATATCCCTTAATATCCTTGCTCAAAAAAAATATAAATTTCAGTTTTGAAATTTTCAATTGACCCCCAGCAACCACAGCTTTTTGAGGGAGAGAAATCCAGATTTCCCCTACCCTTTGCATGAAGGAATGCTTCCTGGCATATTGTTAGCAAATTAATTTTATCTGAGATAAATATTATGTTTTAAGATAAGGAGGTTGCATATTACCTGGAAAATAAGAATCTAAATGGGGTAGAGGAGCAAAGGGTTCTGGGAGTACAAATACACAAGTCACTAAACGTAGTGAGGCAGGTTAATAAGGCTCTTAAGCCCGAGGGCTTGGTTTGCTTTTTATCTTTATTTCTAGAGGGATAGAATTGAAAAGTAGAGAAGTAATGCTGAACTTGTATCGAACCTTAGTTTGACCTTATTTGGAATACTGTGAAATTCTGCTCGTCATATTATGAAAAGGATATAGGGTCACTGGAGAGGGTGCAAAAAAGATTTACAACAATTATACCGGAACTGTGGGGTATCTGCGACCTATCAGGAAAGGATGAACTGGCTAGGTCTCTTTTCTCTTTTAAAAAGAGAAGGCTGAAGGTGAACCTAATAGAGGTCTTTACTCTATCAAAACATTTCATAATTTTAAACACAGAGAATATTTCTACTTGTGGGAAATAGCAAAACTGGAGACCACCTATATAAGATAGTCACCAAGAAATCAAATAGGTAATTCAGAAGAAGCATCTTTACGCAGAGAGTGGTGAGAACATGGAACTCACTGCCACAGGGAGCAGTTGAGGCCAACAGTATGGATGTGTTTATCGGGAAGCTAGATAGGTATGTATGAGGGAGAAAGGCATAGAGAGTTATGCTGATGGAGTTAGATGAAGAAGGATAGGAGGCTCGAGTGGAACATAAGCACCGACATGTACTACTCTGCTGAATGACCTATTTCTGTGTTGTATATCTTATGTAATTTATGCACCTGCTGAATGGTCTAGCTCCAATTTTCAGGTTATGACCCCTTATTCTGGATTCCCCAACCAGAAAAAACAGTTTCATTCTGTCTTTCCTCTTAAATCCTTTTGATCATCATAAACACCTCAATTAGATAGATCAGCCCTGTATTTTCTATACTCAGTGGGAATATATTTCACCTATGTAGACGCAAATTATTAGACCATTAAAAGTTGACATGAATTTGAGATCAAATTTAACTCCAGCCTCTCTCCAGAAAATATTATACTATTTAATGGCCCAGAATTGCTGCCAGACTAACAGCGAGTTTAATGGCACTCCCTGTTACTAATGTGTAAATCATCCAGCAACTTGTGACGAGGAAGAGATAACTGGTGACTTGCAAATCTTCACAAGTGGCTGAATGATGTGCCCTGTTCCGTCATGAAAACGGCAGCTCATCCTCAACCTCCCCTTATTTTTAAGAACTTACTGAATTTGAACATTAAACTCCAAAGAAATAAGAGCTGATATTTATTACCTTTCCAGCCCAGAAAAGGAACTATTTAAATTGTTGAGTCTCATTACTGCATGTAGTAAATTCTTTACAGAGTTAGAAACATTTTTTACAATTATTTTTCCTTTCTGCCTCTTTTTATCAGTTTCTCAATCCAATCTTTCTTTTCCTCTATTTCTTTTCTGTACCTGATTTGACTCCAATTCACCCTTCTCCGCCATAGTACCTCTGTTTCTTTCTCAATCCTTAAGTCTCATTGAGATAAACTGTTGGTCCCATCATTTACCAAAGTTCCAGATGCCCCTTTGCCCTCACCACGTCGCTATCAGATTGCACATCCAGCAGCTTACAGGGAAAATATTTTTCGAGCTGTAGGGTGCAACAAGCAGGGCATGCAAGATGCCACACTTCAACAAAATCTAGGCCAAGTATGTTAGCCGGGTAATGCAGGCACAGTAGAGTTCTTCCTCTTCATGTTTGTGCAAAATATGACAGGCCACATCAGCCTTCACCCTAACCATCTGTAGTTTGTACAAAAGCTTATATGCGCAAATGAGGGATCCCTGGAATTTATAGTCGTTCTCCAGACAGAATTTTGGATTCTCTCAGCCACGTCCTGAATGGATTAATGTTTTAACAAATCAGGTTTACTTGCAGTTAAATATCAACTGCGACTGTGTTTAAGGGAACAGACTTCGCAATGCATTTTAATTACCGCTTTGCGTCTCTGAAAGACATTTAATAGCTGTCTATTTGAACCTGATAGGCTGAGGCAAAAATACCAACCTTTAATTATATAATTTTGCAAGTGATAGTGAATACTTAATGGGGCTGATCAGAGTGCAGAGCCAGGCTTTATGAATGTTCTGTATTTTAAGAATAAGGCATGTCGTGGAGTTAGAATTTAATTAGGCTGCACTGTGCAAAACTAGACTTGTTAAATATTCTCCATTCTGACGAGTTCTTCGAGTTGCTGTGTTTTGTATAAAATGCACTTAATTTGGGAGATAAAATTCACATCAGTCATACATCACTTAGCTCAATACATATGCAATTGAACTATAGTGCTATGTAATTTTATTTTTTAGCCTGTTATATGAGTTGATTTAAAGTAAAGATTAGCAACAGTTTTAATTTGGTGGCAGAGTATACCAATTCTAATTTTTAAATGGATATGCAGGAAGAAAGCCTTTTACACAGTGTAAGGGCTGAGATGAAGACAGGGTACAATTTCCACAAAGATTCTACTGATTATCAGTGAGTTGACAGAAACCCTAGAGAAATGATATTAACGCCTGTTCACTACTACTACTAGCATCAACATAGCCCCTTAAATGTAGTAAAATGTCCCAAGGCACTTCATGAGAGCATTATCGAACCAAATTTGACACTGAACTGCATAAGGAGATAGTGCAACAGATGACTAAAACCTTGGTCAAAGAGCGGCTTCCAGAGTTTTGAGCCTATACAGATGAAATCATGGTCACCTATGGTGGAGTAAGTAACATAGGGGTTGTGCAAGAGGGCAGAATTGGACAGGCACAGGGATCTGAGTGTTGCAGGACAGGAGGAGGTTAGAGATGAGGAGGTGCAAGACCATTGAGGGATTTGAAAACAACAATGAGAATTTTGAAATTGGCGGACCGAGAGCCAGTGTAGGTCAATGAGCACGGGGTAGCGGGTGAAGGAAACTTGGTGCAAGTTGAAATACAGGCAGCAGAGCTTTCGATGCGTGCAGGTTTATGGAAGGGTACAGTAACATCATGGGTGTTACTGGACTGGTAATCCAGAGGCCTGGATTAATGATCCAGAGGTATGAGTTCAAGTCCCGCAATGACAGCTGGGAACTTTAAATTCAGTTAATTTAATTAAAACATGGGATAAAAAGCTGCAACAGTAGCTATGAAACTACTGGTTTGTCATAAAAACACATCTGGTTCATTAATGGTCTTTAGGGAAAGAAATCTGCTGGCCTTACCTGGTCTGGCCTAAAGGCCTGCACAGGTCGCGAGAAAGAACTTGACCGAACCACAGCGGACCCAAGCCCGACCTGGCCCGAGTCTCTCTGATTTTGCCCCGAGCCTGACCCGACTTGACCCAACCTTCCTTTTACTCCTGACACCGACCCTGCAGGAAGCTGCAGCGCAATCGTGATGATGTCATAGTGACCTCACTCGCTCACTGCGCAGACTCCGTTTCATCGCGGACTCCCAGCTCAGGTAAGTTTTTAATTTCAATACTTATCAGCAGAGCACTTACCATGTGTGTCCGGCCCGACCCAAACTTGGCCCGACCTGAACCCAGCACGTCGTCAGGTCCTGTTGGGTTCGGGTCGGGCAGCAGGCCTTTAGTCTGGCCTAAATGGGACTCCAGACCCACAGCAATGTGGCTAACTCTTAATTTCCCCCTGAAATGCCCTGACAAGTCACTCATTTGTATCAAAACCACTTCAAAAAACTATAAGAAGGGTAAATTTGGACGGACCACCCAGCATCAACCGAGGCATCGGATTCAGACATGACAAAGGCACATCCAGCCCAATCGACACTGTAAAGTCCTTCTCACTAACATCTGAGGACTTATGCCAAAATTGGGAGAGCTGTCCCACTAGTCAAACAATAGCCTGTTGTAGGCATACTCACAGGATCATACTTTTTATCCAACATTCCAGACTCCTCCTCCTCCATCCTTGGGTGCGTCCTGTCCCACTGGCAGGATAGACCCACCAGAGTTTGCAACACAGTGGTATGCAGTCAGGGATGCATGGCTCTGGGAGCCCTCAACATTAACTCTGGACCCCATGAAGTCTCCTGGCATCAAGTGAAGCATGGGCAAGGAAACCTCCTGCCCTCCTTTAGCTGATGAATCAGTACTTATCCATGTTGAACACCCCTTGGAAGAAAAACTGAGGATAACAAGGGCACATAATGTATTCTGGTTGGGGAACTTCAAGTGTCGTTTGGTAACACCACAACTGATCGATCTGGCTGAATCCTGAAGGATATAGCTGCCAGATTGGACCTGTGGCAGATGGTGAAAGAACGAACGCGAAGCAAAAACCTACTTGACCTTGTTCTCAATCCAGCTATTGCAAATGCATCTGTCCATGACAGTATAGATAGGGTTGACCACCTCACAGCCCTTTAGAGACAAGTCCTGACTTCACACTGAGGACACCCTTCATCGAGTTATGTGGCACTAGCACTGTGCTAAATGGCATAGATTTAGAACAGATCCAGCAACTCAAAACTGGCTGCGGCAGCAGGATTGTATTACACCGCAATCTGTAACCTCATGGTCTGGCATATTCCTCACTATCATTACCATGAAGTCAGGGGATCAACCCTCATTCAATGAGGAGTGTAGGAGAGTGTGCCAGGAGCAGCACCCGATGTACCTAAAAATGAAGTGTAATTGACAGTGCTTTCAAGTGGCACTTACCAATAATCTGCTCACTACTCAGTTTGGGTTCAGTCAGGACCACTCAGCTCCAGACCACATTAAAGCCTTGGTCCAAACATGGACAAAAGAGCTGAATTCCAGAGGTGAGAGTGACTGCCCTTGACATCAAGGCAGCATTTGACTGAGTGTGACATCAAAGAGCCCTATTAGAATTGAAGTCAGTGGGGAATCGGAGGAGTGAAGCTCTCCACTGGATAGAGTCATATCTAGCACAAAGTAAGATGGTTGTTGAAGACTAATCATCTCAGCCCTAGGACATTGCTACAGGAGTTCCTCAGGGTAGTGTACTAGGCCCAGCCACCTCCAGGTGCCTCATCATTGACCTTCCCTCCATCATAAGTTTAGAGTTGGGATGTTCACGATTGCACAATTCTATTCGCATCCCTCAGATAATGAAGCAGTCCATGCCCACACGTTGCAAAACCTAGACAACATTCAGGCTTGGGCTAATAAGTGGCAAGTAACATTTGTGCCACTCAAGTGCCAGGCAATGACCATCTCCAACAAGAGAAAGTCTAACCACCTCCCCATGCCATTACCATTATCGAATCCCTCACCTTGTGGTGGGGGGCGGGGGTCACCATTGACAAGAAACTTAACTGGACCGGCCACACACACAATGTGACTGCAAGAGCAGGTCAGAGGCTGGGCATTCTGCTGAGAGTCTGTTTCTGCAACGTGTACCATCTACAAGATGCAGTACAGCAACTTGGCAAGGCTTCATCGACAGCACTTCCCAAACCCGGGACATGTTCCACCGAGCAGGACAGGCTCAGTCGGCCAATAGGAACACAACCTCCTCCAAGCTTCCCCCCCCCCCCAAAGTCTCACATCATTCTGACTTGAAACTAAACAGCCATTCCTTCATCGTTGCTGGATCAAAATCCTGGAACTTCCTCCCTAACAGCACTGTGGGAGCATCTTCACCACATGGACTGCAGTGGTAGAAGAACAGGGCTTACTACCCACCACCACTTCAAGTGCAATTAGGGATGGGCAATAAATTCTGGCCTTGCCAGCGATACCCACTTCCCGTGAATGGATGATGGTTTCAGCAGCAGCTGAGCTGAGGCAAGGCTTAATCAGACGATGTTACAGAGGTGGAAGTTGGTGGTCTTGGTGATACGTATATGTGTCAGAATCTTCTCGTGGGTTCAAATGCAACACCAAGGTTGTGTACCGTCTAGACCAGCCTGAAGCAGTTGCCAGGGAAAGGGATGTAGTTGGTAGCTGGGGAACGGAGTTCGTGGTGGGGACGGATGACA
Source organism: Heterodontus francisci (assembly GCF_036365525.1). NCBI lineage: Eukaryota > Metazoa > Chordata > Chondrichthyes > Heterodontiformes > Heterodontidae > Heterodontus > Heterodontus francisci. The sequence continues at coordinate 13,640,737 of NC_090400.1, forward strand.
ATACTTCGGTCTTCCCAACATTTAGCTGGTGGAAATTTCTGCTCATCCAATATTGGATGTCTGAGCTGTCTGGCAAAACAGACAGTGGAGGGGTTGTGAGGTGCGCTTATGTCAGTTGTAAAGCACTTTGAGCCATACTATATAAATACAAGTCTTATATTGAGTTGTGTGTCATCAGCATACATGTGGTGCCTGACATTTTGTTTTCGAATGATGTTGCTGAAGGACAGCATGTAGATGAGTAATAGGAGAGGGCCAAGGATAGATCCTTGGGCGACTCTAGAGGTAACAGTAAGAAGTAGGAAGAGAAGCCCTTGCAGGTGATTCTCTGGTTACAACTGGATAGATGAGAATGGAACCAGGGCAGGGTAGTCCCACCCAGCTGGACCGAGGCATAGGAGGAGGAGGGTGATGGTGTGATCAACTGTGTTAAAAGCTGCAGCCAGTTGGAAAAAGACAAGGAGGGATAGTTTACCACCGTCATGGATAGGATGTCATTTGTTACTTTTGAGAGCTGTTTCAGTACTATGGCAGTTCATGCCATTTCTTCAGGGTTCCACTGAAATTTTGGCAAATAATCAGGAGAACCTCAATAGAAATTGGAGGCAAGAGTGTAAGTGCAGAGAGATCTCATCCTATTTATCATGCAATTTAGAAAGCTTTCATCTCTTTCCCCTCCATCCATTGCTTAGCTATGATCCTATGGACGTTGCCCATTCTATGGCACTTTGTCCAACTTCTGATCTTGCGAACATAGATGCTAAGTGTTTGCAGGCTATTGAATAGTCAGGAACATTATGGCCCAAGCCTGTCCATTAATTGTACTGTCCAACAGGAGTCACTACATAGTGATTAGGAATAGGAACCCTGGCTGATTCCCTGGCCCATCCCTGCACTTCCTAGCCCAGACATTTTTGATCAATTATAGTACTCCTGCCTTTGCACTTACTGAGATCAGTTAATTTAGCACAAATCTGAGGGCCTGGGACCCTCATACTACAAATTGGGATTCCAATACTTATTTACTAAGACAGTTAACTCAAAGTACCAGAATATTGATAGCATTTCTACTGACTAAACTGTTGAACAATTTGCATTCCTTGCTGACAATCTTTCAGTGTTCACTTCAGCACAGGATGGCTGGGAATTATATATTGTGCTTGGTATTTTTTTCTTCATCTGCAGTTGTCAGAATTTTACTACTAATGCCATTTGTGATGATTTAGGGAGTATTTTTGGTGCATTAGAGATTTCATTACATCACATTCTAATTACTGGATTTGGCTTTGCTCTGAAATCTCATTCAAAGAGAATGTTCAAATCCAAAGCATTGTAAACCCACATCACACAATGACAGTGTGATTAGGACTCTCATGAAATCCAGCTGCACTGGAACAAGTCCACAGAAGACCATTGTGCACCATTAAACTCACCTAACTTCCACTTATTCAATTTGCATAGTAATTACAGCATAGAAACCTGCCATGCGACCCAACTGGTCTACGCTGGTGTTAACGCTCCCCACGAACCTCCTGCCACCTGACTTCATTTCATCCAATCAACCTATCCTTCTATGCCTTTCTGCCTCATGAACTTATATTCTCCTTCAATGCCATTATGCTATTTGCCTCAACAGGTTCCACATTCTAACCACTCTCGTCTCTTCTGAATCCCTTAATTCTAATCTAATTCCCCTTCGATGTGTGCAGCCCATTTGTTGCATTGAACGGGTCCCTTTAAGATTGCCTTGCAGCCGCATAGCTACTCATCTTGACGGGAATGGTGCTTGTTTATTCCCTGCGTGGCACAATCCCAATTGCTCCACACCCGGACAGCTTGGTAACTATCTTGTATTTATGACCCTATTTTTGGACTCACGCACAGTTTTACCCAGTTGGTTCCATAATAAATGTATAAACCAAGTTAATTATGAAGACTGAAGGGATGTTATGTGCATCCCTGAGCCTGCTGCACTCGTCAGTAAGTTGCAAAGTGAACCTCCTCTTTGAGTTCCAAGAGCAGCCGAAAATCATAGAATCGCGGAAACTTGGAGTGTAGAAGGAGGCCATTCAGCAGTTGTGCCTAGTCCCACATTCCCACTTTTTGTTTGTAACCCTGTAAGTTCCTCATCCTCAAGTACCAATCCAACTCCCTTTTCAAATCATTTATGCAATCAGCTTTCACCATCTTTTCAGGTGGAGCTTTCCAGATCCTGACAATTCTGAGCGAAAATAATTCTCCTCTCTCCTCTGGATCTTTCGCCAATTATTTTGAATCGGTGACCTCTACTTATTGATCCACTCGCAAGATGGAATACTTTTTCTGTATCTACTCTATCAAACCCTCATCATTTTGAAAACTTCATGTCAACTCTTAATCTTCTCTATTCCAAGGGAACACTCCTAACTTTTCCAACCATTCCTCATAACTAAAGTTCCTCATTCCTGGTAACATCCTGGTAAACCTCCTCTGTACCCCTTCTAAGGCTCGCATTTTTCCTGAAGTGTGGTGCCCAGAATTGTCCACAATACACCACTAAGTAGTGATTTATAAAGTTCGAGCATGATCTGTGCTTTTGTAATCTATTCCTCTATTTATAAACCCAAGTAACCCATATGCTTTTTTAACAACCTTATCAACTTGCCCTGCCACTTTTAAGAATTTATGTATATGGACACCTGTGATTTCTCTGCTGATCACTTTTCAAAATTGTGCTATTTATAGAGAAACATAGAAAAATAGGAGCAGGAGTAGGCCATTTGGCCCTTTGAGCCTGCTCCGCCACTCAATACGATCATGGCTGATCATCCAAACTCAGTGCCCTGTTCCCGCTTTCTCCCCGTATCCCTTGATTCCTTTAGTCCTAAGAACTATCTCTAACTTTTTCTTGAATATATTTAATGATTTGGCCTCAACTGCGTTCCGTGGTAGAGAATTCCATAGGTTCACCACTCTCTGGTTGAAGAAATCTCTCCTCATCTCAGTCCTAAATGTCTTACCCCTTATCCTTAGATTATGACCCCTAGTCCTGGACTCCCCCGCCATTGGGAACATCCTTCCTGCATCTAGTCCGTCCAGTCCTGTTGAATTTTGTAGGTTTCTATGGGATCCCCTCTCATTCTTCTAAACTCTAGTCTAACCATAGTCTGGTGAACCTTTGCTGCACGCCCTCCATAACAAGAACATCCTCCCTCAGATAAGGAGACCAAAACTGCACACAGTACTCAAGGTGTGGTCTCACCAAGGCCTTACATAATTGCAGCAAGACATCCCTGCTCCTGTACTTGAATTCTCTCACTATGAAGGCCAACATACCATTTGCCTTCCTAACTGCCAGCTGCACCTGCATGCTTACTTTCAGTGACTGGTGCACAAGGACACCCAGGTCTTGCTGCTCCTCCCCCTTTCCCAATCTGTCGCCGTTCAGATAATCTGCCTTCCTGTTTTTGCCTCCAAAGTGGATAACCTCACATTTATCCACATTATTCTGCATTTGCCATGTATTTGCCCACTCACTCAACCTGTCCAAATCACACTGGAACTTTTCTGCATCCTCCTCACAGCTCACCCTCCCACCCAACTTTGTGTCGTCTGCAAACTTAAATATATTACATTTAATTCTCTCTTCTCTATCGTTAATATATATTGTGAATTGCTGGGGTCCTAGCACTGATCCCTGCGGTACCCCAATAGTCACTGCCTACCACTCGGAAAAAGACCCGAATATTCCTACTCTTTGTTTTCTGTCTGCCGACCAGTTCTCTATCCATGTCAGTACCTTACCCCCAATCCCATGTGCTTTAATTTTACACGCTAATCTCATATGTGGGACCTTATCGAAAGCCTTCTGAAAGTCCAAATACACCACATCCACTGGTTTTTCCTATCTATTCTTCTAGTTACATCCTCAAAAAATTCCAATAGATTTGTCAAGCATGATTTCCCTTTTGTAAATCCATGTTGACTTTGTCCGATCCTGTCACTGCTTTCCGAGTGCTCTGCTGTTACATCTTTTGGACTCTATCATCTTTCCCACTACTGATGTCAGGCTGACCGGTCTATAATTCCCTGTTTTCTCTCTACCTCCGTTTTTAAATAGTGGAGTTACATTAGCTACCCTCCAATCCATTGGAACTGTTCCAGTGTCTATAGAATTCTGAAAAATGACTAGCAATGCATCTACTATTTCTAGGGCCACTTCCTTAAGTACTCTAGGATGTGGATTATCAGGCCCTGGGGATTTATCGGCCTTCAATCCCATCAATTTCCCTCACACCATTTCCCTACTAATACTGATTTCATACAGTTCCTCCTTCTCATTAGACTCTCTGTTCCCCAACATTTCTGGGAGGTAATTTGTGTTCACCTTTGTGAAGACAGAACCAAAGTATGTATTTAATTGGTCTGCCATTTCTTTGTTTCCCATTATAAATTCCCCCATTTCTGACTGTAAAGGACCCACATTTGTCTTCACTAATCTTTTTCTCTTCACATATCTATAGAAGCTTTTACAATCAGTTTTTATATTGTCTGCAAGCTTACTCTCATATTCTATTTTCCCCTTCTTAATCAATCCCGTTGTCCTGCTTTGCTGAATTCTAAACTGCTCCCAATCCTCAGATTTGCTGCTTGTTCTGGCCATTTTCTCTTTCTCCTCCTTGGATCTAATACTATCCCTAATTTCTTTTGTAAGTCATGGTTGAGCCACCCTTCCTATTTTATTTTTGTGCCAGACAGAAATGAGCAATTGTTGTAATTCATCCATGCATTCTTTAAATGCTAGCCATTGCCTATCCACTGTCAACCCTTTAAGTAACGTTCCCCGATCTATCATAGCCAACTCGCACCTCATACCTTCATAGTTTCCTTTATTTAGATTCAGGACCCTAGTCTCGGAATCAACTCTCACTCTCCGTCTTAATGAAGAATTCTATCATGTTATAGTCGCTGTTCCCCAGGGAACCCGTACAACAAGATTGTTAACTAATCCTTTCTCATTACACAGTACCCAGTCTAGGATGGCCTGTTCTCTAATTGGTTCCACAACGTATTGGTCCAAAAAAACCATCACATACGCACTCCAGGAACAACTCCTCTACTGTATTATTGCTAATTTGGTTTGCCCAATCTATATGTAGATTTAACTCACCCATAATTACAGTTGTACCCTTATTGCATGCGCCTCTAATTTCCTGTTTAATGCCATCCTGTACATCACCACTGCTGTTTGGGGATCTATATACAACCCCCACCAATGTTTTCTGCCGCCTGGTGTTTCTTAGCTCCACCCATACGGATTCCACATCAGGATTCTCTGAGCTAATATCCTTCCTCTCTATTGTATTGATTTAATATTTTACTAACAACCCTACTCCACCTCCTTTCCCTTTTTGCCTGTCCTTCCTAAATATTGAATACCCTTGGATGTTAAATTCCCATCCTTGGTCAGCCTGCAGCCATGTCTCCGTAATCGCAACTATATCGTATCCATTTACATCTATTTGCGTGGTTAATTCGCCTACCTTATTGCGAATACACCGCGCATTGAGACAAAATGCCTTTAGGCTTGTCTTTTTAACATTCTTAGTCCTTTTAGTATTATTTCGCACCATGGTCCTATTTGGTTCTTGCCCTTGATTTCTATGCCTTCCACTTTTGCCTTTTTGTTTCCTGTCTTTCATTTCTCTCCTTGTTTCCTCCTCTTCATTCTCCCCGCTCAGGTTTCATCCCCCTGCCATTCTAGTTTAAATCTTCCCCAACAGCACTAGCAAATGCCCCTGCAAGGACATCGGTTGTGGTCCTGCCTGGGTGTAACCTGTCCCATTTGTACAGGTCCCACCTTCCCCAGAACCGGTCCCGATGTCCCAGGAATCTAAATCCCTCCCTCCTGCACCATTTCTCCAGCCACGTATTCATCTGGTCTATTCTACTGTTCCTATACTCGCTAACACGTGCCACAGGAAGTAATCCTGAGATTACTACCTTTGAAGTCCTGCTTTTTAATTCAGCACCTAACTCAAATTTATTTTGCAGGACCTCATCCTTTTTTACCTATGTCGTTGGCACCGACGTGTACCACAACCACTGGCTGTTCACCCTCCCCTTTAAGAATGTCCTGCAGCTGCTTCGAGACATCCTTGACCCTAGCAGCAGGGAGGCAACATACCATCTTGGAGTCTCATTTGCGGCCACAGAAATGCCTGTTCCCCTTAAAATTGAATCTCCTATCACTATGGCTCTCCCCGTCTTTACTCTCTGCCCGCCCACCACCCCCCACCCTCCCCCCCACCTCCTGTGCAGCAGAGCCATCCGTGGTGCCACGAGCTTGGCTGTTGCTGTTTTCCCTTGGGAGGCCATCTCCCCCAACAGTATTCAAAGTGATATATCTGTTTGAGAGGGGGATGGCCACAGACGACTCCTGCACTACCTGCCTGCGCCTACTACTCTGCTTGGTGGTTACCCATCCCTTTTCTGCCTGTGCAGCCATTACCTGTGGTGTGACCACCTCGCTAAACGTGCTATCCATGACATCCTCAGCATCACGGATGCTCCACAGTGAATCCATCCGCAGCTCCAGCTGCACAATGCAGTCAGCCAGTAGACACTTCCTGCATGCATGGTCGCCAGGGACACTGCAAGTGTCTCTGATTTCCCACATAGCGCAGGAGGAGCATGCCACAGGGCTGAGCTGTCCTACCATGACTTACCCTTAGATTAAGCTCCTTAGTTACTCCCTTTAATTTAGAGTATTAATTACACGAGGGACCTTATTCCACTCCAAACACTACCTGCTACAATCTAAAGTCCCTACCTTTACTTTTACTTCAGCTACTGAAAGTAGTAAAAGGGTAGAAATACCCACCTGTTCCTACTTGCCAATCAGCTGCCTCCCCTTGCAACATGTCACTTTCTGAACTCTCAGGTCAGTCGTGGAACGCTCTCACTGTCCCTGTGAGTGTGTGCCACTTTTAAGCTGCTGGAACTCCCGCTCGCCAGTGCTTGTCCCCTCGCAGGTCCGCCTCTGTCTCGCTCCTCTCCCATTCCCGCCCCCGCCCCCCTGCTGCTGCTCTTTAAAACTGTGCTGGACTCACTCATTCTCGCTCCTTCCCCCTGCTGCTGCTCTTTTAAACTGTGCTGGACTCACTCATTCTCGCTCCTTCCCCCTGCTGCTGCTCTTTTAAACTGTGCTGGACTCACTCATTCTCGCTCCTTCCCCCTGCTGCTGCTCTTTTAAACTGTGCTGGACTCACTCATTCTCGCTCCTTCCCCCTGCTGCTGCTCTTTTAAACTGTGCTGGACTCACTCAGTCTCGCTGCTTCCCCCCGCTGCTTTTTAAAATTGTGCCGGTCTCGCTCAGTCTCGCTCCTTCCCCCCGCTGCTCTTTTAAATTGTGCCGGTCTCGCTCAGTCTCGCTCCTTCCCCCTGCTGCTGCTCTTTTAAACTGTGCTGGACTCACTCAGTCTTGCTCCTTCCCCCCGCTACTCTTGTAAATTGTGCCGGTCTCGCTCAGTCTCACGCCTTCGCCCCCCCCACCGCTGCTCTTCTAAACCGTGCTGGTCTCACTCAGTCTTGCTCCTTCTTGCCGCTGCTGCTCTTTTAAACTGGGCCAGTCTTGCTCCTTCCTGCCGCCGCTGCTCTTTTAAACTGTGCCAGTCTCGCTCCTTCCCCCCACCACTGCTCTTTTAAACTGTGCCAGTCTCGCTCATTCTCGCTCCTTCCCCCCAACGCTGCTCTTTTAAACTGTGCCAGTCTCGCTCATTCTCGCTCCTTCCCCCCAACGCTGCTCTTTTAAACTGTGCCAGTCTCGCTCCTTCCCCCCACCGCTGCTCTTTTAAACTGTGCCAGTCTCACTCATTCTCGCTCCTTCCCCCCACCGCTGCTCTTTTAAACTGTACCAGTCTCGCTTATTCTCGCTCCTTCCCCCCCAATGCTGCTCTTTTAAACTGTGCCAGTCTCGCTCCTTCCCCCCACCGCTGCTCTTTTAAACTGTGCCAGTCTCGCTCATTCTCGCTCCTTCCCCCCACCGCTACTCTTTTAAACTGTGCCAGTCTCGCTCCTTCCCCCCCCCCGCTGCTGCTCTTTTAAACTGTGCCAGTCTCGCTTATTCTCGCTCCTTCCCCCCAACGCTGCTCTTTTAAACTGTGCCAGTCTCGCTCCTTCCCCCCCTGCTGCTGCTCTTTTAAACTGTGCCAGTCTCGCTCCTTTCCCCCCCCCCACTGCTGCTCTTTTAAACTGTGCCAGTCTCGCTCCTTCCCGCCGTCGCTGCTCTTTTAAACTATAGTATACTGATCTTCCATATTCGTCCTCCCAAAATGCATCACTTCACACTTCTCCACATTGAACTGCATCTCCCATGCTTCTGCCCATTTCACCATCCTGTCCTTGCCATCCTGAAGCCTATAACTATCCTCCTCACAGTCTGCTGCTCTGCCAATTTCATATCATCTGCACACTTTTACATTGCTGTTCCCTCTACTTAATGTAGATCGTTTATGAAAGTTGCAAAGAGTAATGGACACAAAACTAACCCTTGGTGAACACCATTGCTAACCACCTCCCAGTCTGGAAACCTGCATCCACCACCACCCTAAGCTTCCTGTCACGCTGAGCCAATTTTGTATCCATACCATCACTTTCTCCGTAATTCCTTGGGCTTTCATCTTATTAGTAAGCCTGTCGGGCAAAAAAATGTATTTTAAATGCAGAAGCTCCTGCCTTACTGTCCATTATAGAAGGCTTCTTTTACATGCAAGCACTTAACATTCCATGAAAGTTCCCATCTCACTCCCTTTCACTTGTATTCAAGCCAACAACTCTGTGTATATTATGGAATTTCTGTCTTTGTGAAGGTGTTAATATGATGTAATTACTTTGGTTACCAGCATTATTTTCTTCTCTACGGTCCTGTAGATGCGCATTATTGCTGGGGTAGGATGATCCCATCAGCATCATATGCCTTCCACTATTTTCAGGATACTGACCATTCCTTGTGAAAGTCTAGACAGTGTCAGCTGGTCATCCTACCATGGAGGACAGTAGATTAATTTCGGTGGTGGGAAAACTGCTAGAAAAAATAAATAATTCGGGACAAAATCACTAGTCACATGGACAAATGCGAGTTAATTAAGGAAAGCCAGCATGGATTTCTTAAGGGAAAATCATGTTTAACTAACTTGCTGGAGATTTCTGAGGAGCTAACTTGAGGTTGATGAGGTCAATGCTGTTGATGTGGGGTACATAGATTTTCAAAAAGCATTTGATACAGTGCCACACAACAGAATTGTGAGCAAACTTGCAGCTCATGGAATAAAAGGGACGGTAGCAACATGGATACGGAATTGGCTGAGTGACAGGAAACAAAGAGTTGTGGTTAATGGATGTTTTCCAGGCTGGAGGAAGGTTTGTAGTGGAGTTCCCCAAGGATTAGTGGTGAGATCCTTGCTTTTCCTGAAATATATTAATGACCTAGACCTTGGTGTACAGGACACAATTTCAAAATTTGCAGTTGATACTAAACTTGGAGGCATTGTGAAATGTGAGGAGGATAGTGTAGAACTTCAAAAGGACATAGACAAGTTGGTGGAATGGGCAGACAGGTGGCAGATGAAGTTCAATGCAGAGAAATGTGAAGTGATTCATTTTGGTAGGAAGAACGTGGAGAGACAATATAGAATAAGGGGTATAATTCTAAAGGGGGTGCAGGAGCAGAGGGACCTAGGTGTATCTGTGCATAAATCATAGAAGGTGGCAGGACAAGTTGAGAGCACGGTTAATAAAGCAAACAGTGTCCTGGGCTTTACTAATAGGGGCATAGAGTACAAGAGCAATGAAGTTATGTTGAACTTGTGTAAGACACTAGTTCAGCCTCAGCTGGAGTATTGCATTCAGTTCTGCGCACCGCACTTTAGGAAAGACGTGAGGGCATTGGAGAGCGTACAGAAAAGATGCACGAGAATAGTTCCATGGATGAGGAATTTCAGTTATGGAGATAGATTGTAGTAGTTACGACTGTTTTCCTTGGAATGAAGGCTGAGAGGTGATTTGATAGAGGTATTCAAAATCATGAGGGGTCTGGACAGAGTAGATAGAGAGAAACTTCCCATTCATGAAAGGATCGAGATCGAGAGGCGCACAGATTTAAAGTATTTGGTAAGAGAAGCAAAAACGACATGAGGAAAATCTTTTTCACGCAGCGAGGCGTTAAGGTCTGGAATGTGCTGCCTGAAAACGTGGTGAAGGCAGGTTCAATTGAATCATTCAAAAGGGAATTAGACAGTTATATAAAAAGGAAGAATGTGCAGGGTTACGGGGAGAAGGCAGGGGAATGGAACTGAGGGAATTGTTCTTTCAGAGAGCCAGTACGGACACGATGGGCCAAATGGCCTCCTCCTGCACTGTAATGATTTCTGTGAATTCCAACCCTGTCCTCACTGAAATTCACACAGACTATTGGATAAGGATTAGAAACAGGACCCCTGGCTGATTCCATCACCCCATCCCCAGCTAACAAATCTTGAGATGCTGAGCCCCACTTCAGCATGCCAGCTGATGCAATCAGTTGAATCTGCATTGACTAGCTATTGAACCTGGGCCTGTATGACTCATTACCACAGCAACCTTTATGCAGTAGACCATAAGGTGAGCTGACATTAAATTGATTGAACTACTTGCGTGAGTCAGTAAATCATTCGTTTATTCATTGGCCTTAGTATTGAGTACATTCTCATACGTAGTCTTTAGGTGTGATTAGTCTTAAAATTAGTTGGCTTTTTAACAGAAAAAACTTAAATTTATTTTTTTTGGTTTTCTGGCCCCAATTTGGCTGTTCATAAATCATTGCAACATTTGTGCCTGTTCAAACAACAGAGCAGAAGAGTTGCCTGGAATGTGACACGCTCAACCAGAGGATGCTAGTTTCCATGGCAACTGTCACTTGAAAGAATTCGGTACTGAATTCTAGTGTTTGTGCTTTAAAAGTCAGTATTTAAAATTGTCAGGGAAGTGTTGTAGGAAAAACTATTCATAGTAAAAAAAAAAGCTGTCTAGGGCCAGTTTATGACCATATGTAAAGATGCCAGTAGCAACACCTTCCTCCAGACTCCTTCCCATATGCAAGAATTGCTCCTCTAATGCCTCACTGTTTCAGAGTGGGAGGACGGAACTCTCAATATGAAGATAAGCACCTTCATATGCTTGTAAATGATATTGGGCTGGATTTTAATGTGAGCAGTGAATGGATGACTGATTTACATTGGCACTTGCCCATAGACTTCCTTCAGTTGACAGCAATTTGCCAAAATAAGCATCCAAAAAGCACTGCACCCTCCACAGAGCATTTGGGACTTGTAAGAACAGGGAAAGCAGCTGTATCTTTCAGCCAGTCCAATTGCAGGGTTGTTAATGAGCAGAGCAGAGTCTGAACCAGAAGTGTAGTTGGAATATTGAATTCAGCGTCAAATCAGGTGCGGAAAGAAAGATTGGATTAAAAGGGGGATTAAAGGGTCAAAGAAAGATTCACTTCAGAACTTTTTAAAATCTCCACCAATAATTACAAGCTGTAGGAATTAAACTCTGCACTTGTAAAAGTGCCAGAGACGTTGTTGAGCTATAATTAAGATCTACCCCTCCCTGTTAAAAGGGTACTGAAAGTGGAATGGGCAAGCCCGAACTTTCTTGTGAGTTTGATCAGTTTCTATAAGGTAAGTTCAGCAGCTTCATGTTATTTAGCACATTTGAATAGTGAGTCAGATGGCATGATGCAGTTTTCAGGATGCTTACAGCAAAACATTGCACCTCAGACAGCAACTTCCAGATTTCCGCATATTACTGTGCATGTGAGGTCGACGAGTGTTATTATCCAATTTGCACATAAAGCTGAGTGCATTCTGATTTGGCCCTAACTTCATAGGATTGTCAGTTACTTCCATGATTCTTTTTCCACTATTTTTCTGATTGGCTGAGGTAACTGTATTTCTAAAGTTTGACATATGGACCATGTTGCACTAATTGCTCTTCTATCCATTAGATAGGATAGATCTAAACGGAGTGCTCGGATGCTGTATTTGAATCTATGCTTTAATAAAGCATGGGTTGCAAACAGAAGCATTGCTATGAAGCTATGAACTCCAGTCTAATGTTTGTTCCTGATTTTTTTCTGTTGGGTGTTTTCGGTGTCAACTTTGAACTATTATAAATGACAGTATTTTCTAAAGTGGTTTGCATTCTTCCATCTACGAAAGATGATCGACAGGCAGCAAACAATCCATTTAAATGGGGTGTCTTCTCTTGGTGCACCTTTGCTGATGTCTGTGAAGGTCAATCCTTGAGAGGCAGTTTCTGCCACAAGTGCCGCACATGAAGCTGCCAAGTGACAGAGTTGTTTTTGGCGTTAGCACCTGTTGTGAAGCTGCTGCAGCCACTGGCCATCGTGGTTGTGCATGCCAGTCCACAGGATATGTTGCCATTTCCCTCTTTTCACCAGCTAGTGACTCGCTGATGTGATGGTCAACATTTAGGGCCTTCATCTCACACTTGCAAGCATCCTTGAAGCAGAGATTTGAGCACCCCACTGGTAATCTGGCCCCAGCTACCTCACCATACAGAAGGGCCCATCCTGCAGACATGTCCAATCCACCGAAGCCACCTCTGTTTGATTAGTGACAACACACTTGAGAGCTTTTGAGAGGACTGCCCATTTGTGATTTTTGTCCTGCCAGGAAATACTCATAATGTGCCGCAGACAGCGAAGATGGAAATTATTGAGCTGCTTTTCCTGGTATCTGTAAGTCGCCCATGTTTCACAATCATGCAGCAAGGTGCTGAGAACATAGGCCATATAAACCATCAGCTTGGTCCTATCCCATGCGTGTTTCATGAGTCGGCCAAATGTGGTAGCTGCTTTCTCTTTGTGTGTATCAAGCTTTGCATCAAGGGACAGATTGTCACTGTAGACCCAAGGTATCAGAATTTGCTAACCACTTCCAGTGGTGTGGTGTTTAGTGTGATCAGGGGCAGAGATGCAGTGCCTTTTCCCATGACCATGGTTTGCTAGTCAAGAAGAACAAGTTACAGGCATGGGAGAGACAGTCCATGAGTCTTTGTAGCTGAGTTTCCATGTGAGCGACTAGTGCAGCATCATCAGCATAGAGGAGTTCTCTGATCAGGATGTGATGTGTTTTTGTCGTGGCTTTCAGCATTAATAGATTGTAGAACTTGTCATCTGACGGAGTGTGCAAGTCGACTCCTTCCATATCTGCACGGAAGGCAAAGGTCTGGAGCATGGAGAAGATGATGCCAAACGGGGTGGGGGCTAGGATACAACCCTGTTTCACTTCTCCATTCTTCACTCCAAAATTGTCGGAAATGAAGCCATCAAACTGCATAGTGCCGTGCATGTTGTCAGATCTACTGTGGACATGATCTTATCCATACCCCAGCTACAGGAGAAATGAAGGGAACAGAGTATGCCCCTTTACCTTACTTTCGTAGATCTCACTAAGGCATCAGAGTAGGGCTGTACAAGACTTTGGGAAAACTGGGTGTCCACCAGAGCTCCTCAATCTCATCTGCTCTATCCATGACATGCACTGCACTGTATAGTTCCTAAAGTACTAATTACATTTACCAGTAAACACTTGATGTTAGTCACCAAAACAGCATTCTGACGCCAGTGGCACAACCTACCTGAAAGGGTGCATCTTGTCCCCATTCCCATGCAATACAAAACAACTCACAAATTCCCTAGCCATTCAAATGTTTTATTGGAACTTAAAAAAACACAATGATAAAGGCTATTCAGCCCATCAAAGTTCATCTCTAACTCCTACTGAGGCATCTGATTGTATGTTGAACACGCTTAATATTTGTCTTTAATACCCTTGCTTCAGAAATCATTCAAAATATATATCTGATTTTGATTATCTATTTTAAATTGACCTGTCACTCGTTTAGTTCTATATCACCTGGTTCTACTTTCCTAGCTTATTTCAAAATTTTAAATCTGGGTTTGCCTGTTTGGTACCTTAGATCAGTTATCTCTTAGCCATCGTGTTTCCCAGTGTGTACTGCTTGATCTCTATTCTTTCCTCCTTATTCATAGTCATGTACAGTTTTTAAACCATTGATAAATTTCACTTTCCATTTGCTTATTTGTCTGCATAACAAATTAAAATTTCTGTAAATCTCCAGCGCATCTTCTGTCTATACTGCTTTCCTTACTTTAACGTCTGCAAAGTTACCAAGTTTACATTTGATTTTGGTACACAAGGAATTTTTGTGTGTCCAGTGATCTGTGATTTCCTCTAGTCTAATATTACACCTCACAAATACTATATTTTTTTAATCCATCTTTTTGTACATACCGTAGCTTTAGGTTGAATTAATAGTCTGTGACGTGGATCTTTGCCAAAAATTCCTGGAGGTCTAAATGACCTGTAACATGGGAAGTTCCGCTTCCTACTTTATTGTAACATCCTTAAAGTTATTGAGGATCTCCCCCACCCCCTTCCAAGTCCATTTTGGCTGTTGTTACGACCGAGGCAGGAGGTGTACACTGTTCGAGTCCCACTTCTCCACAGGTCACAACATATATTTAAATTTTCCCACTTACCAATACCGTCAATCATATACTCTATTTTTCCCAGAATAAAACACACCAACCAGGTTTCTTTAATAAACAACAAAACTATCGGTTTATTATAAAACTGGTCTTATTTATTATTATTTATTTAGAGATACAGCACTGAAACAGGCCCTTCAGCCCACCCAGTCTATGCCAACCATCAGCCACCCATTTATACTACTCCTACATTAATCTCATTACCCTCTCACATTCCCACCTTCCCCCTACCACCTACCTATACTAGGGGCAATTTATAATGGCCAATTTACCTATCAACCTGCAAGTCTTTGGCTGTGGGAGGAAACCAGAGCACCCGGCGAAAACTGACGCGGTCACAGGGAGAACTTGCAAACTCCACACAGGCAGTACCCAGTATCGAACCCGGGTCACTTGAGCTGAGAGGCTGCGGTGCTAACCACTGCGCCACTGTGCCACCCAAACTAGTCTTAACTAGTAATGAAGTAAAACATAGACAGTTTGAAATATTACAGTTCCTTTTTTACCTTAACCCCTCACACTCTCACACACACTCTCACTCTCATACACACACCCTGGTTAACTGGGAAAAATAAAAGGGATTGTTTAGAGCTCTGTTACAGGCAAAAAAAAAACACTTGGGCTGAATACTTGCTCATTCTTAAAGAAACAGCAGATGAGATATGTTGTAGCATACAGTCTGGCTTCCGAGTGCACGTCGACGGGTCACTGGGATCTTTTAGAACACTTCTTTTCAGGCGATGTTGAGAATTAATTTAATAGGCTTTTCTTCAAAGACAGGAGACAAGATGAGTTGACACAGTGGACTTCTGAGGATCTTTTAGAGAGGTACTGGAAAGCTGAGCTGGTTTGTGGTCTTCTCTCCTTGGGAATTCTCTTCTGCAGGCTTTTTAAAGAGATAGAGCAGGCTGAACTGGGGTTCATCTTCAGTTTTTTTAAACTCCAACCCCTTTTAAGCAGTTCATTCCCAACTCCAAACAATTCAAAAGAGAAACTGGAAACAAAGTCCACCTTCTGACCTGTCACTTCTCAGCATACGTCTTCCCCCAGTTACCAAGGTTTTTGTTCTATTTTTAACTTGAGTCATGTGACAACCAGTAAATGGTGGTGTCGAACAAGTCCTTTCAGTGTCCTCTTGATGACCCTCTTGGAAAAAACTGGTCCAATATTTCTTCAGTTTTACTATGAATTCCTCAAAAATACTAACAAAATCAGAAGGACTTTAATATCACTGTTTCTTATTTAAGTTATTGCCATTAACGTGCTGCTCTAGCTTACCCTTTTGAATAGCTTCCATTATCTGTTACATAAGGCTGATGAGTCTGCAGTTGTCTGTGTAAATGTGTTGCTCTGCTGTTTATAGTTCTGTGGAACTTCAGTGCTCAATGATTCTTTCCTGATGTAAGCCAATGTCCCATAATTTTTTTCTCAAGTCTCTTGGCATTCTTGGCAATATGCCATCTGAGGGTTTAGTTGGTCTTAAGTCCCTTTAACCTACCTAGTATCGTGAACATTCTTTGATATTGTACAAATCCCTGAAAATCTTGAGTACCAGAACATAAAGCCATTGAAAAAATGGCCAATAAAATTTTAAGTTTTATAAATGGTGGCATTGAGTACAAGAGTAAATATGAAATGATACAAAACAGTTGCTAGATCACAGAGTACTGTGTGTAGTTTTGTGTGCTCCATCATAGAAGCCATAGAGAGCTTACAACAAATTCAAGATGCTGATGCCAGGAATGGGAAACTATAGTTTTAAGGAGAAGCTCGAGATACTGAGACTATTTCAACTGGAGCAGAAAAAGCTAAGAGGATTTTTATGAAGTATGTTGGAAGAGTGACTGGGGAAAGACGGCTACTGCTATTTGGGGAGTTAGTGACAAGGGACTGTTGACTTGAAATTATCACAGTGTGAAAAGAAAGCTTAGGAGGCGTTCTTTACACAGAGGATTATTGGAACAAGGAATGCTTTGCCACAGGGAGTAGTTGAGGCAAACTAGTGTATATTTTAATTGCAAATGGATAAATATTTGATGCAGGGCTATGCAGGGAGAGTGAATCAGTGGTTTTTCTTTGGCTTTCTTCTCACCAGGAGCTGGCACAAAATGTTGGCCTGAATGGCCTCCTCCTGTCCTGTACATTTCTATGATTCTATATATTGGGTCAGGTGAAAGTATTGAAAAACCAGGCAAGGAAGCTTGAAACTTGCTTACAAGCAAAATGAAGCCTTTCCAGTTTGCAGGAAGGGCTAGTGATGAAAGCTGTTTAATATGCACGTACAGCACATGGAGCTCAAGGTCAGGACCAGAGACATGTTAATGCAAATAAGCAGATTCAAAGAAAAGCAGTTACCAATGAAATGAGTGGGAATCAGATTTTCATACTACACTGGTATTACTTGTTACTGGTAGCATAGATAAAGGATAACCAGTGGATGTGGTGTATTTGGATTCTCAGAAGGCTTTTGATGAGGTCCCACACAGGAGGTTAGTGAACAAAATTAGAGCACATGGGTTTGGTGGTAATATACTGGTATGAATTGAGAATTGGTTAACAGACAGAAAACAGAGTAGGAATAACCAGGTCATTCTCAAGATGGCAGGCTGTTACTAGTGGGTACTGCAAGGAGCAGTGCTGGAGCCACAGCTGTTCACAATCTATATAAATGATTTGGATGTGGGGACCAAATGTAATATTTCCAAATTTGCTGATGACACAGAACTAGGTGGGAATGTAAGTTGTGAGGAGGATACAAGGAGGCTTCAAGGGGACTTGGACAGGCTAAGTGAATGGGCAAGAACATGGCAGATGGAATATAATGTGAATAAGTGTGAAGTTATCCACTTTGGTAGAAAAAACAGAAAGGCAGAGTATTTCTTAAATGGTGAGAGGTTGAAAGGTGTTGATGTCCAAAGGTACCTGGGTGTCCTTGTTCATGAGTCACTAAAAGCTAGCATGTAGGTGCAACAAGCAATTAGGATGGCAAATGGTATGTTGGCCTTCATTGAAACAGGTTTTGAGTACTGGAGTAAAGAAGTCTTGCTGCAATTGTTTAGAGCCTTGATGAAGCCGCACCTGCAGTATTGTGTACAGTTTTGGTCTCTTCATCTAAGGAAGGATATACTTGGCATAGAGGGAGTGCAATGGACGTTCGTCAGACTAATTCCTGGAATGGCTGGCTTGTCATATATGGGGAGATTGAGGAAACCGGGCCTGTATTCTCTAGAGTTTTGAAGAATACGAAGTGATCTCATTGAAACTTACAGAATTCTTACAAGGTGTGACAGGGTACTTGGAGATGGGATATTTTCCCTGGTTGATGAGTCTAGAACCAGGGGACACAGTTGCAGAATAAGGGGTAAGCCATTTTGGACTGAGATGAGGAGGAACTTCTGTACTTAGCGGGTGCTGAATCTTTGGGATTCTCTACCCCAGAGGGCTGTGGGAGCTCAATCATTGAGCATGTTCAAGACACAAATCAATAGATTTCTGAATACTAACGACATCAAGGGACGTGGGGTTAGCGCAGGAAAGTGGCATTGAGGTAGATGATCAGCCATGATCTAACTGAATGACTGACAGAGCAGGTGTGTCAGGCTGAATGGCCTACTCCTGCTCCTCTGTTCCTATTACAGTCTTAAAAAAAAAATCAGTACACAATGTATTGAAGTAATAAAGTCTCATTAGACTGCGTTTTATTACTGCGCTCTCAAATTTGTTGATTGGTACTGGCTTGATTAGGAGAGAATTTATGATGATATCTGCAAATATGAAAGAAACTCAACACATTGTAGAAAAGGCATCTACCATGAGTAACATAACCATCTATGTTTAACAATATTGGGTTGGATCCTGACTTTCCAACTCTGGAACTAGTGGGCGTGGATCCATAGCATCTAATTACTACTAATTAGCATTTCAACTCACAGGCTACATGGATGTAAATATGAGAAATGAAGAAACATGACACCTGCAGGAACAGTGAATAAGGAGTTCTGGTCTGCATCTAACAGCACTATATCTTCCTTAGGTGTGCTTCATTGGGTGCCTTGATAAAATGGAGACAACACGTGCAAAGTAATTTACAATCAATGGATTCCTTTTATTATGTTACCGAATGCAGCGGACCGTGTGAGCAGAACTGGATCCCACAATCCACAAGTTAATGAATGCCAGACAGTATGTCGGCATGGTTAATTGGGGAAGGTGTGTTGGCCATGATGCCAGGAGAGCTCCCTACCCCTCTTCAAATAGTGCTATGTGATCTTTTATATTCTCCTGCACTGACAGACATCCTTGGTTTAATATCTCGTGTGAAAGACAAAGAAAGCTGGGGCCACAGCAGCAATTAAATAAATGATATACAGAGTTACGAGAGGTGCTACATCTATAATGTAAGTTTAATAATATGTACATGCATTCAGGATTTTTCTTCAATTATGAAAGGCTGGGTGAAAGGCATTTTGCTGGCACTCACCAAAGTCGAGAACGCTTGATAAATAGAGAACTGGTTAGTTGATACCCACTGGGGTTTCAAAGAACTGAAGTGGTGGGAGAAAGAGCGGTGAAATTGGATAAAGTGAGAGAGGTATATGGAGTACTGGATAATGTGAGAAGGGTAAATGGGGAAGGAAAGGAGTGAAAAAAGAACTTAGCAACCACCTCAGTGCACTGGAAAATGCCTATAGGAGAATAGCAGCATCTGACAGCAACGTCACCTGGAAATGGGAGTTTGGAACCAAATAGATTCTCTTGTTCCGATACCTGAGCCAGGAGGATCCACCATGCCACTGCATACTGTTGATTGGTTCGCGAGCCTGACTCATTGGTGGAACTGGAGTGGGAAGGGGCAGCTGGACCTGTTTCTGGAGGCTGGAATTCCACCCAGTAGTTTCTAGAGATCTCTGCTACCCAGTACCCTAACGCCTTGCTCTTGGTGCTTATTAGGAATGCTAACAGGAAAGTTTTTATAAAGGAATCCATGTTGTATTGAAAACTCTTGTTTTGTGGTTAAAAAAACTGTTTCTCCAGAAAGTAACATTCTCCAGGCTAAGCCTGCTTCAACAATCAGCTTAGACCATCAGGCCCCTTGAGCAATTGGTACCAGCTGACACTATTTAAAATAGTTTTCTGATTTTTTTTTTGTGTGTATGTGTGTTTTGACATCCGAATAAATCTATCTGTTCTACAACTATGTTTACCTTTTCTGTGCCTGTAAAGAGACAGACAGCTTATGTTGTGTCTTGAAACCTACTGTGGAGCTTTCACCCACTGATACCATTGAGATAGTTAGTCTTTGGAATGCTGAGCTGATGTGGGTTAGTGTAAACTGAGGGTAACAGTCATGGGAGAGATGTGATGTAATGAGGATTGTAACTCCATATGTCTGTAAACCTGCTCTATCCCTAACAGCCCCCAAGAACTTCACATTCCTCCAACTCTTGGCCTCTTGTGCAGTACCCGTTTCCCTTGCCCAGCTATTAGCAGCTGTGCCTTCAGCTGTCTAAATCCTGAGCTTTGGAATTCCCTCTTTCTTTCCCCCCTCTCTCCCCCCCCCCCCCCCCCCACTCTCTTTTTCTTCCCCTCCCCCTTTTAGGTGCTGCTTAGAACCTACCTCTATGACCAGGCATTTGGTTACGTGATCTAATGTCTCTTCCTTTGGCTTGGTGTTGATTTTTGTCTAATTATGCTTTGTGAAGCACCTAGGGGATATTTTACTACATTAAAGGGACTAAATTAATACAAGTTGTTATTGTAACGCAAAGTTAGGAAGATTAGGGCTGATCATCCTACCACTGAGCCCATCAGCTGCAATGTGAGATCTCCCATAGCCTTCACGTCATTGTGTGTAGTCTGAGAGTATCAATTCCTATAATAAATTTTATAAGCCTAAAGTCCAGCATCTCAGACTCTCATTTCGGGCACAGAGGCAACATCTCCAAGCTTGTCTCTAGCATGATCAAAAGTCTTGATTAGCCAAGCAGCAGGAAGCTCTATCAAAAATACTGTGAGTCTGCACCTTCCCCACCCCTACAACCTCCTTCACCTTTCCATGCCTGTCATTCAGCTTAAAGCTTGTTACATCTCTAACTCTTTCCAGCTCTGTTGAAAGCTGAACCTAAAATATTAACTCTTTCTCTCTGTACAGTTGCTGCCTGAGCTGCTGAGTATTTCTGGCACTTTCTGTTTTTATTTCAGATTTCCAGCACCCGCAGTATTTTGCTTTCTTGTAGCTGTGCAGTTTAGCAAATTAAATTCTAAGATTGTCCATATAAGGCAAACAAAGTATTTCTGTGGATTCCTCAGTTGTTTGGAGGTTGTTCTGTGTTTGTTTTTTTTCTAAAAATGTCAAGTCACCCGACCAACCAAAAGAAAAAAGATGGCGGTGCGTCCATCCGAGGCAAAGTATCTACCCCAGGTAGTGAGAGGCGATGATTTCCAGTTACAGTGGATAAGATTGAAGGGATTGTAGCATCTTGTGTGTAAATGCAGTGGTGCAATTGACCCAATTCTTAGCAAGCGGCAGTTTGATTTCTTGATCCTGGTATCTGATGGTTGAGGTTACTCATCAAGCCACTCTGACAACCTGAAACCATTTGGAGAGTGATGGTTGTTAATTTCTGCATCAAAGTAATATTTTTAGAAAGTAATCACAATAACAGTTTGCACAATTCTACTAATGGGATATTCTGTGGTACTCCATAGTTCACAATTTCCCTTCTATGTTCTGGACTTAAGATGGATGAAACTAGTGGCTTAGATGTGAAATGAGCTGATTCAAGTATGTGTTGGACTTTTAAATTGGCAATGTTTAAGAGCATAATATTGGAGAAAGTGGAAAGTCTTTTTTCAAACAGTGGGTCTGGCAGCATCCGTAGAGAGAAAAACAGAGTTAATGTTTTTTTGCTCTTGTATGAGGTGTTTTTTGACAGCACGACTTTGGATGAAGTTACACTGAAAATTGCACTTACAATAAATGGGCAGTCATTTTTCACTCAAATGCTTAACGGTAATTATTCTAAAATTCACAAGCTGGAGTCTGTTGCTGAAAGTAATGTCAGAACTAAGGGAATCTGCCTGATGTGAGAAGAATAATCCTTAAAAAGAGCAGTTTACTCACAGCTAACACCCTCTCTGCACTAACGCTTTGTCTTTCAGCACACCATTAACATACCATTTGCCATTGCTCCATAACCTTCTGGTCAGTTGTTCTCTGTGACCTTGTCCTATCAACACCTCTTTTGTTATCGCTTGCCCCACCCCCGCTTTACTTGCTTAAAACCTATTACATTTCTAATATTTGCCAGTTCTGATGAAGGGTCACTGACCTGAAACGTTAACTCTGCTTCTCTGTCCACAGATTCTGCCAGACCTGCTGAGTATTTCCAGCATTTTTTGTTTTTATTTCAGCTTACTCACTGCACTTGTCAAGGTGCTTTTTTGTTGCATTTACCTTAAAGCACACAATTGGCAGTATCAACATCCCCAGATATGGCATTACTGCTCTGGAGGCAGGGGAACCCGCCTGAAGAGGTGATTTATCCAGGGGCACCTTGGGAGCATCAGAGCTACAGCAGTATATAAATGGTGAGGCAGCAGAGCTGGATCTTCTGAGCTGGAGGATTTCTGTTTCTTTTTGAACAGGATCTCCAGCATGAGAGGGGTACATCCTTCGGGGGTGGGGGGGGAGGAAAGTGACTAGCAGGTAAGTTTCAGAACTTGGAATGTTTACAACTGGGCTTTTCCATGGTATGTTAAGCAATGGGGGCATTGTTGCTGTTACACTGGGGATCTAGTCATACTTCCACGTTTCAGTCTGAGAGGAGACTTGCATTCAGCTGTATTTAAGAATTGGTCAAATTCACAAGTGCTGAGGAGTTTAGTACAAATATCTGACCCATCATAGAATTGCTTGTAAATGTATGTTGTAGCCAATATTTATCATTCTGTTTGACTGAGCTGAGCTGCTGAGCCCGGATCCCTTCCATCACCAAGACAGCCTACGTCCATGTCTGTAACATTGACTGTCTCAACTGTTGACTCGGCTCAACCCTCATCCATGCCTTTGTTACCTCTAGACTTGCCTATTCCATTTCTCTCCTGGCCAGTCTTCTACCTTACACCCTCCATAAACTTGAGTTCATCCAAAACTCTGAACTTGTAACAAGTGCCGTTAGCCCATCACTCCTTTTGACTGCTGACCTACTTTGGCTCCTGATCCAACAATGCCTTAATATTTTTTTTTAAACTTCTAAATAAATTAATTCTCATCCTTGTTTTCAAATCCTGCCATGGTCTCAACCCTCCCTAAATCAATCACACTCATAACATTGCAGAAGGAGGCCATTCGGCCCGTCGTGTCTGCACAGGCTCTCTGAAAGAGCAATTCCCTCAGTTCCATTCCCCCGCCTTCTCCCCGTAACCCTGTACATTCTTTCTTTTCTTATAACTGTCTAATTCCCTTTTGAATGCTTCAATTGAACCTGCCTCCACCACATTCTCCGGCAGTGCATTTTAGATCTTAACCACTCGCTGCGTGAAAAAGTTTTTCCTCATGTCATTTTTGATTCTCTTACCAAATAGTTTAAACTTGTGCCCTCTTGTTCTTGATCCTTTCACGAGTGGGAACAGTTTCTCTCTATCTACTCTGTCCAGACCCCTCATGATCTTGAATACCTCTATCAAATCATCTCTCAGTCTTCTCAACTCCAAGGAAAACAGTCCTGACTTCTCCAATCTATCTTTATAACGGAGGTTCCTCATACCTGGAACCATTTCCATGAATCTTTTCTGTACTGTCTCCAATGCCCTCACATCTTTCCTAAAGTGCAGTGCGCAGAACTGGACGCATTACTCCAGTTGAGGCTGAACTAGTGTCTTATACAAGTTCAACATAACTTAATTGCTCTTGTACTCTATGTCCCTATTAATAAAGCCCAGGATACTGTACACTTTATTAACTGCGGTCTCAACCATCAGTGACTTATGCACATATACACCTAGGTCCCTCTGCTCCTGCACCCCCTTTAGAATTATACCCTTTATTTTCTATTGTCTCTCCATGTTCTTCCTACCAAAATGAATCACTGCACATTTCTCTGCATTGAACTTCATCTGCCATCTGTCTGCCCATTCCACCAACTTGTCTATGTCCTTTTGAAGTTCTACACTGTCCTCCTCACAGTTCAAATGCTTCCAAGTTTTGGATCATCTGCAAACTTTGAAACTGTGCCCTGTACACCAAGGTCTAGGTCATTAATTTATATCAGGAAAAGCAAGGGTCCCAACACTGATCCCTGGAGAACTCCACTACAAATCTTGCTCCAGCCTGAAAAACATCCATTAACCACTACTCTTTGTTTCCTGTCATTCAGTCAATTTTGTATCCATGTTGCTACCGTCCCTTTTATTCCATGAGCTGCAAGTTTGCTCACAAGACTGTTGTGTGGCACTGTATCAAACGCCTTTTGAAAGTCCATGTACATCATATCAACAGCATTGCCCTCATCAACCTTCTCTATTACCTCCTCAAAACACTCCAACAAGTTAGATAAACATGATTTTCCCTTAAGCTATCCATGCTGGCTTTCCTTAATTAACTCGTATTTGTCCATGTAACTATTGATTTTGTCCTAGATAATTTTTTCCAAAAGTTTTCCCACCACCGAAGTTAAACTGACTGGCCCGTAGTTGCTGGGCTTATCTCAACACCCTTTTTTGAACAAAGGTGTAACGTTTGCAATTCTCCAGTCCTCTGGCACCACCCCTGAGTCTAAGGAAGACTGAAAAATTATGGCCAGTGCCTATGCGATTACCACCCTCACTTCCCTCAGTGTCCTTGGATCCATCTCATCTGGTCCTGGTGCCTTATCCACTTTAAGCACAGACAGCCTATCTAATACATCCTC
Organism: Heterodontus francisci; assembly: GCF_036365525.1. Lineage (NCBI taxonomy): Eukaryota > Metazoa > Chordata > Chondrichthyes > Heterodontiformes > Heterodontidae > Heterodontus > Heterodontus francisci. Next base: position 13,665,265 of record NC_090400.1, read on the forward strand.
TTTATCAATTTTAAACCCCTCTAATGTCTGACTTACCTCCTCTTTCAACATTGCCTGGGTTGCTGCATCTTCCTTGGTAAAGACAGATGCAAAGTATTCATTATATACCTCAGCTATGCCCCCTGCCTCCATGTGTAAATCCCCTTTCTGGTCCCTAATTGGCCCCACTCCTCCTTTTACCTCCCTTTTTTTATTTATATGCCTGTAGAAAAGTTTGGGATTTCCTTTAATGCTAGCTGCCAGTCTCTTTTCATACTCTCTCTTTGCTCCTCTTATTTGCTTTTTCACTTCACCTCTGGACCTTCTATATATCTCTGTAACCTCCTCCAATTTTATGTATGTCTTCGATTTCTGCACTCTTCCAATTCTGACCTATTGTGTTTCCCCGATTTTCATCACTCCAGCACTGACGGCAGTGACTTCAGCTGCCAAGTTCTAAGCTCTCAAATTCTCTCCCTAAGTGTTTCTGCTTCTCTTGCGTCTTTGACCAAGATTTTGGTCGCCTGTCTATATCTCCTTATCTGGTTCAGTGCCAGGTTGATTTGATGCTGCTGCTGCTGTGAACATTTTACTGCATTAAAGATGCCATATGCATGTAAGTTGTTGTACTGTACTGAAAATGCACTGGCTAGTCGGCATCTGACTGGCTCAGATGAGGTGCTGATGAAAAATTCCATGCAAATATTAACCCATCTTTCTCAGGCACTGACTGGCCTACAGTGATTTTCTAACATTCTCTATTTTCTTTATTTCTGGGTTCTGGCTTTCTGGATTTTTATTTTCTCTCTGGTGTTGGTGTCTGCCTCAGTGAAATACATCAATATGGCTAGGTTGCTATAGAGCTTAGAGATTTCCTTGAACAGTGCCTGCTGTTTTTATTTCACTTTCAATTAATGTTTTCTTTTTTCCTTCCAGCTGTCTCTAAAATGCAGAGCACCAGAGGTATCACATTACGTCTACCAAGTCTATGACACTCTTCTGAAAAACTGAAGATCGGAACCAGCCCGTAATGGAAGTACCTGTCTTAGTGCACTCCTCTCAGCAAATATCACTATCAGTGCATATATGAAATGGATCATAAAAAATCTGCATTTGGTGTTTTTTAATGGAAATGCACTGATTAAATGGTGAAACCTGCAATTCTATACATTTAATAGAAGGTGTCAACCACAGTCGTTTTTGGTGCCAGAAGTTTGTGTTCTGTTGTTTGCTTTCTTTTTTTTTTAAAACAAAAACCACTGTTCAGACCACTATTTCAAGGTGATGTTATTCCATCTGATATATTTGTTCTGTGCCAAGTTTGTTCTGTCTTAATAATTGCTTTGAACTAGATGTATAATTGGGCTAGGAACTTCAGGGACCATACAAATCTTCATGGGATACATCAAATGTGGGGGAGCGGCCAAAATGTTGGGTGTGTCTTAAAAGGAGGAGGAGGTATGTCAAGACCTGAAGTATTTAACTCGCTGGAGTTGCTTTCCCCACTAAAGAATATGTTCAGTTGCTAAAGTTGTAGTTAATCACATCTGCACAAAATGTCCTTTCAGATGCCCGTACGTTTCTGCTGCAGAACTCTGTAGGTTCACCAACAGTTTCATACAGGCATTCCCATGAAGAAGCTGCAATTTTCTGTGTCAGTCACCCAAACTAATCTGTGATTGGAAGTCCTGCTGTCTTTAAGGGGCTGGTGCCTCTCGCTGAAACCGCTGACATCCGACTTCTGAACATGTTCGGTGGGAATGTTGGATCACCACTGAAACTTGAGGAATTTTCCACTTTGGGTTGGGAGGGTTGCATCCTAAAATGTATCTCCAATTTTAAAGTTTATTTGCAGTTACCCTTGTAAACAGCATCCTACACTGTGCCTGCACTGTCCTCGTACAAGGTTCCTAATTTTTGTAGATTATTTGTATTTGTTGCAATTTTTCAAAAACTTTTTTTAAAATGCATCACTGTTCTCAATAAACTGTTTGTCAAAATGATAACAGTGGTGTGGTAAAGCAGACGGTAAGGTCTCACTGAAATGTTATTCACTGTATTTTGATGGTGATGCATTGACTGACTGACCCTTATTGCCGCTAGTCTTTTCTTTATAATTGCAATTATTTTTTCAGAAACAACATATTGCACATTCATATCTCTGACACAAGTGTATATAATACTGAATAAAGGGGAATGAACCTTGCATAGTGTCTTGCTGACAATCTTGAGGGGTGGAGGGGGGTTAGTGAGTGGAATTAGTGTTTAGGTGTATTGCTGTAGCTAATTGTTGCGTCAGTATCAATTGGATTTTTTGGGGGCTTGTGTCCATAAATGATAGCTGGCTTGGCATGTGTGTCTCTCCAGTGGTTGCCTGGGCTTTGTGAGTCAAGATTGAGGATCAGATTTTAGAGAATTTCTCTTGATTTACAGGACTAGTTCCATGGCACTTTGATCCCTATTAAATGTGTGCTAGCTGTTATTATGTATTCATAACTTATGTAGGCAGTTTTAAGAAATATCATTGTGTATAATAGTCATATAATACTTAATCAAGTTTGAAACAGCTATGGTGATTGTAATCCCTTGATCACCAGCAGTGCATGTTGCATTGGAACCTTCAACAGTGCAAGCATGTACCATGTACTGTATTTAATAATCAGAAAATCACAAAATGAAGAACATCACAGCAGGTTTATCTCCTACAACATTTAACTTATTTCTGTGTAAAAAGTTTCACAGTGGTTTTGACCAATTTTTTTGCTGTGTACTTGTAACTACAGAGTTTTAGTTCTCTGAGTACAATCTTCAAGGGTTCCTTGTGGCATCAGATGGAGCACTCTGGTGAAGTGGGAGCTGAACAACTACAGGCCACATTATCACTTAGTTCTCAGCTTGCATGGTGTTTTCTGGTGGTGTATTGAAGTATTTAACTTCAGTGTATAGAGTGCTTCTGAAGTCTTACCTTGATCGCCACTGAGATGATCTTACATTATGGAAGTCAGGAAAAGATGCTGTCAGCACAAAGATAAGTACCTTCCTGTATCATTCAACAGTCTTTCTCTGTTTACTTCTCCCACCACATCAACCACGCCCCTCCCCAGCCCCATCATATCCCAAATGAGCAAAACTGAATGCTGTCCTAACATTCTTGAGTGCTTGAAGAGGACAGTTGATGTCACGCAAATACTGATTTGCTCAGGAGTGCCATGCTGAATTTTAGTCAAGTGGTCTGTGGGTAAACCAGCATTACTATGTATACAGCAGTTTAGCACATGTATGCTGTGGGTTTCCTTACGATGAAATATAAGGATCTGAAGTGTTAGATGATTCCCAGTTGCTGATCAGTCTTCAATTTTAAACCAAGTATATTATGGCAAATCAAAAGGTGATTTGGAATAGGCCAACCAAACTGTTGTGGAAAGATCAAAAGTTAATGTTGAGAGCAAGACAAGAGCAGTGTCCTGTTGGTTCAAGACATAACGGCGCGCACAGTTCTTTCTCTCAGGCAAAGGTAACGAATGGAGGCTAGACACTTTACAGGAAGAAAACACCATCTTAACCACTCGCCTTGTAAGTGGACCAGCCCTTAGGGACTAGAGACACATGGGATCGGTTCTCATCCATTGTGCTGGGTTAGCTGATCTCAGTCACAGCACCAGTAGAGGTTCTATAATTGTCACCAGCTCTCCTGGACGAGGGTAAAGAGTAAATCAGCCAGACTCCCTGCTTTCAAACATGTGCAGTGAATTTTGAGATGAGGGTTGACTGTGATGTCCTCTGTTTTCAAATATCCTGCCATCACTCATGTTTAGGTTCCTCTGGAGATGTGACTTAGATGAGGAATCAAGAGGACTGGAATTGTACTACAGCAAGACTTTGTATATTCAGGAGAGAAAGGAATTAGATGGGTTTTTTTAACAAGAAAGTTGCTTGTATGCTGAGATTTTTACCTTCCAACCAGAGGATAAACAAACTGATATCTTGATCAAACATTTATTGCGAAGGAACTGTTGGTAGTTTCACATCCCTTAAGTGACTATTATGCAACAGGCAACACATATTTTACAGAATATGGGTATTGTGGTGTCCTGGTTACGTTACTGGACTAGCAATTTAGAGACTTTGGCTAATAATCAAGTAAACATGAGTTCAAATCCTACATGGAAGTTTGAGATTTAAAATCTAGAAATTAACAGCTGGTTTTGTCATCATAACCCAAGAGGTTCATTAGGGAAGGAAACCTGGTGAACTTAGCCAGTCTGTGACTCTACAGCTTGACTCTTTACTGCCTTCTGAAGTGGCCTAGCATGCCACTTTTACAAGTGATGCAAAGAATATCCTTACCTGAGAACGAATTCCGTGGATATATTTCCAAACAACAGAGTTTACTCTAATGAATACATCTTTTCTGGTGAGGTCAAACAATTCCAGCTCACTTCTCACTGATCCTTAATCTGATGCTAGTGATCTGTTTTCTATCAGTACGTAAGTACACACATTGTGCTCTATAATGGCTGATGTGCGCCCTGTATTAAAAGTTGTTTCCTTCGGATGGCTTTATTTTGTTGGAGGGGTAAGATGCTTCTGAATTCTCAGCCTCACATTATGGTGGGAAGGGAATGCAACAAGCTACTGCGAGGCTCTTAAAAAAAAAATCAGGGTGAATCAACCCGGGCCATGCTGGTGCACCTCCTGAAGGATGTCAGTGATGTGGGCTTGGGGGAAGGTTTCTGCATGGCCCCTGAACAGTAATCCATTTTAGACTCTCTGTCCTGGCACATGAGGTGAAAGGTAGTGGCTGCGCACCAAACTGACTTCAGCACAATGCTTCTGAGTGGGTCATTGTTTCACAAGAATAAAAACCATTTTCAGATTAGTTTGGTTGCTGAGCTGTACCTTGACCTTGCCCCAGTTTCAGTGAGACTGCTTTACATAATGAAGTTCCTTCCTCTCTCAATGCATTCCAAATACATTGTATTACTTGCCTGCTGTACTGGTGTGTGTACATTAAAAAAAAATCCAAATTTACCCATCATAATCCACTGTTAACTTGCTCTTGTGGTTCAGATATTAGAATTCTGATTTCTGATAACTTGATAGATAATACGCTTCTGAATGTGACCAGATTTGATAAAGTTGATACACTCATATGCCCATTAAAACCTGGCTTCCCACAAAGTGTTTTTGCTGTGTTTGTCAACTATTATGAGTCATGTTCAAAACCAATATGCAGTTAGAGCTGAACAATTACTCCCCAGAGCTTAAGTGGGGAATCAGTGGTTCATCATTATGGAATTTATTTTAGAATTGGGGTGATTGACTTTATTTAATGGTTTTCTGTGGGTGGAACATTTTATCAGCTTCTGGCACCCATTGTCAGAAATGAGTACTCCTGGGTTAAATGAGTTAGATGTAAAGAAGGATCACACCTCTCAGATATCCCAAAGAGTTCCATATTAAAATGAACTGTTAATGTGCATAAATGTGACTGGTATTTTGTGGACAGTAAGATGCCACAAAGATGGTATAACAGGAAATGTAGTTGCCTGGATAGCAAGTAGGTTGACCAAGCATAGGGTTAATGAGCATTGCATATATTGGAGAACAGTTGGAAGTGTTCCCTGGGGGTCAGTACTGAGTCCACGTTTGATCTCAGTATTGTAGGGATACAGACGTTCTGTGATTCGTGGACCTGGACAGTAGCCAGCCAAAGAATGTTAGTACTGTATGTTAATCAATCAAAGATACCTTTAATGATTTAACATTGCACCAATGTTAAAACAGTTTGCACAAGTATAAAGACAGCACCAAGCAATATATACGGCCTTTAAAGCAAGGAATCAGTGACTGGACAGCAGAGTGATCAGCTCTCAGAGGGCACTTGACTCTGCTGATAGGACATCCTCCTCTAGGTGGAGTTTGCCAGGCTCTTATTGACTGCAATGCTGGACTTGCCACAATCTGAGATGGTTCTTCCCAGTTGAGACATGAGTAAAAATTAATTACTGCAACTCCCATTTTTGTCTAATCACCCATGAACCTACCAGTACTAGGCATTAATGATGGGTGGTTGGCTCCTTGTGTGTCACTCTATGATGTTAAATCTGATGGTATTATAGAGTCATAACAGAACAGAAGGAGGCCATTCAACCCATCGAGTCCACGTTGGCTCTCTGCAGAGCAATTCAATCAGTCCCATTTCGCCACTCTATCCCCATAACACTTGGATAGGTATTTCCCTCAAATACCCATCCAATTTCCTTTTGAAATCATTCATCGTTTCCACTTCCACTACTCTCGTAGGCAGCCAGTTGCTGTGTAAAAAAGTTCTTTCTCTCATTCCCCCCTGCATTTCTTGTCCAAAATGTTAAATCCGTGTCCCCTGGTCCTTGTACCATCAGCTAAGGGGAATAGCTTTTCTCTGTCTACCCTATCCAACCTGTCAGAATCTTGTTTAGCTCTATCATATCTCCCCTCAATCTCCTTTGTCCCAAAGAGAACAACCCCAGCTTCTCCAACCTAACCTTGTAGCTAAAATACCTCATCCCTGGAACAATTCTGGTAAATCTCCTCTGCACACACTTGAGGACCCTCATATCCTTCCTAAAAATGTGGTGACCAGAACTGGGAGCAGGAGTAGGTCACTCAGCCACTCGAGCCTGCTCTGCCATTCAACAAGATCATGGCTGATCTGACTAATCTCAACTACACATTCTGACCTACCCTGGATAACCTTTCACCCCTTGCTTATAAGAATCTATCTACCCCTGCCTTAAAAATATTCAAAGACTCTGCTTCCACTGCCTTTTGAAGAAGAAAGTTCCAAAGACTCACGACCCTCAGAAAATTTCTCCTCATCTCTGTCTTAAATGGGCAACCTCTTTTTTTAAACATTGACCCCTAGTTCTAGATTCTCCCACAAGGGGAAACATCCTTTCCACATCCACCATCAAGACCAGTCAGGATCTTATATATTTCAATCAAGTCGCCTCTTACTCTTCTAAACTCCAGCAGATACAAGCCGAGACGGTCCAACCTTTCCTCTTGAGACAATCCGCCCATTCCAACTATTAGTCTAGTAAACCTTCTCTGAACTGCTTCCGATGCATTTACATCCTTCCTTAAATAAGGAGACCAATACTATACACAGTACTCCAGATGTGGTCTCACCAATGCCCTGTATAACTGAAGCATAACCTCCCTACTGTTGTATTCAATTCCCCTCACAATAAACTATAACGTTCTATTAACTTCCTAATTGTTTGCTGGACCTGCATACTAACCTTTTGTGATTCATTCACTAAGACACCCAGATCCCTCTGTATCTCAGAGCTCTGCAATCTTTCTCCGTTCAAATAATATGCTTTTTTATTCTTCCTGCCAAAATGGACAGTTACACATTTTTGCACATTATACTCCATTTGCCAGATCTTTGTCCACTCACTTATCCTATCCCTTTGTAGCCTCCTTATGTCCTCTTCACAACTTACTTTCCTACCTATCTTTGTGTCATCAGCAAATTTAGCAACCTTACCTTTGGTCCCTTCATCCAAGTCATTTATATAAATTGTAAAAAGTTGAGACCCCAGCACTGATCCCTGTGGCATACCACTCGTTACATCTTGCCAACCAGAAAATGACCCATTTATGCCTACTCTGTTTCCTGTTAACTAGCCAACCTTCTATTCATGCCAATATCTTACCCCCTACACCATGAGTTTTTATTTTGCACAATAGCTTTTGATGTGGCAACTTATCAGATGCCTCTGGAAATCTAAATACAGTACATCCACTGGTTCCCCTTTACCCACAGCACATGTTACTACTTCAAATACTCCAATAAAGTGGTTAGACATGATTTCCCTTTCACAAAACCATGTTGATTCTGCCTGATTACCTTGAATTTTTCAAATTCGAAGGGAGGGAGGAACTCAAGAAAATTACAATTGCCAGGGAAGTGGTACTGAGCAAATTGTTGGGGCTGCAGGCTGACAAATCCCCGTGTCCTGATGAACTTCGTCCTAGGGTCTTAAAATAAGTGGTTAGTGAGATAGTTGATGGTCCCAAAGAGAGTGAGAGTTGAAATATAGGAACTACTTCCATTGGAAAAGAGAAGGCTAAGAAGAGATTTAATGGAGGTTTTTCAAATTATGCAGGGTTTTAATAGGGTGAATAGAGAAAGACTATTTTCTTTGGTTGAGGAGTTGGTGGTGACTGGTTGTCAATTTAAGATTGTTATTGAGAGTGAGGGAAGAAGTCAGAAGAAATTGGAGAATGGAATCCTTTGTCACAAGGTGTAAATGAAGCAGAGAGCATTGCACCCTTAAGGGAAAAGTAGGTAAATATTTGAAGTGGAGGAAAATGCAGGTTATGGGATGGGTGGGGGACATTAGAATTAGCTTTGGATTGCTCTAGCAAAGAGGCAATGGGCCACATGACCACGTCCTATGGTGTAAACATCTACAATGCTAAGACCAATGAAGTTGAGCAACCAGTTAATCTGTTTTGACTGTTGAGGGAAATATGGTATCCAGACACCAAGATAAATTCTGCTTTTCAAATAGTGCTATGTGATTCTTAGTATACCTCTGGATTAGTGGAACAGGCAAATGGGCCTCAGTTTACCATCTCAACTGATGGATGGCACCTCCAACAGCACAGTACTCCTGTAATACTGCCTTAAAGTATCAGTCTACATTTTAAGCTAAAGTCCCAGAGAGGAACTTGAACTAGCAGCCTTCTGCCACTGAGGTAAGTGCCAACGCTGAACCAAACTGGCAAATAAAGTTCTCATTGCTCTATCCCAACAACATGTCTCAAGTCCATCCTTGGTAGAACATTCCATTCTGTCCATTTCCCACCTGTCGATATGGCCTCTGAATGAGACTACCAATTAACTTCTGAAATATGATCAGAACACATTTCACAAAGAGCATTTACGGCTGCATAAGAGAGACAGAGAGAGCAAACACTCACTCTTATCAGGCTGGGTTTGGTACAAAATTAAAGGACTGTTTGCTGATCCACTGCTCTTTTCCCAACCCCTTACTTTAGTTCGAACAATTACATTCTAAAATGCAAAGTAATCTAAGGAGCTCAATACAGGATCTTTTGTTCAGCAAGACACGATTTGAGTTAAGGTCATTCACCACGGATCACGTCCACTTCTTCATATCGCTGTCAGTATGATTGATGTGTTTGGAGAGAGCCATCATTCCTTATTGCTGTTTGTGAATGTTTGTACTATGCTAGTGCTGTACTTTCAAGTCCTCAATAAAATCAAAAGTAGCCATCAGTCTTCAAACTAAAATAACCTGGAAAGATCGTCAAGGGATGCACTTTTCAGAGTGTCTCGGTCATATGAATGGGGATAGAAGGACTGTGGTAAAATATAGTAAATGCTCGTCTGTAGGCATTAGCATGACAATCCTACCTTTGAAATGATTGCATCCAGGTACTTGAGAACAAAACCTAGGCTGACCCTCGTGCAATACTGGCGGGGGTGCTGTCTTTTGGATGAGACCTGGGAACAGGAGTGGGCCACCTTGGTTCCGGATCCCTTATGCCGTTGCCTAATAAAAAATCTAGCAATCTCAGTTTTGAATTTTTCAATTGATCCCCCCCACCACCACCAGCATCAACAGCTTTTTGGGGGAGAGAGTTCCAGATTTCTACTGGCCTTTGTGTGAAGAACAGGATCCTGATATTACTCCTAAATGGCCTAGCTCTAATTTTAAGATTATTTCCCCTTGTTCTGCACTCTCCCACCAGATACTCGGGGAATAGAAGCCTCGAGAACACAGCCTTTCCTCATAATTCACCCTTTTAGTCCTGTTTCATTCTGTTGAATCTGTAATGCACCCCTGCAAGGCCAGTATATCCTTCCTGAGATGACAAGAGCCGAGTGCAGTACTCCAGATGCAGTCTAACCAGAGCCTTACACTAAAGTAGCATAACTTTCACTCCTTTGTATTCCAGCCCCATTGAAATGAAGGCTAATATTCCATTAGCCTTTTTAAAAATTATTTTTTGTATCTGTCCACTAGCTTTGTGATTTCTGTGCATGGATTCATAAATCTCTTTGCTCCTCCACAGTTCGTATCTTCTCATCATTTCTAAAATCCTCTGATCTATCTTACGTCTAAAGTGGATGGCCTCACACTTCCCCACCACTCAGTTAATCTATCAATGTCTCTTTGCAACTTTTCTCCACCCATCTACACTACTTACTAGGAGACGTTAAACTGAGGCCCGGTCTGCCCTCTCAGGTTGATGTAAAATATCTTGTTTCAACCAGCAGGTGAGTTCTCCTGGTGTCCTGACTAATATTTATTCTTCACCTTAAACAGATTATCAGGTCATTGTCACATTGCTGTTTGTGGAGCCTTGCTATGTGCAAATTGCTTTTACCTCCTGATCCCTTTTCTCCTTTACTTCCTTCTCAATTATCACCCATTCAAGGATTATCCCATGTTAAATTTTTACTATCTTCTCTGACCTGTGTTCATCCTATGCTCTGGCTCTGATGAATTCCAGCTATTCTGCTCCTTATTTCACCTCCTTATTTTCATTGACCACAAACTTCCCCACCTTCCCCCTTACCCCTCACCCTCACCCCCAGGAGCCTTTCTCCTGTCTCCAGCCTTCCTGAACCCCCAGGACCATTGCCATTGACCTCTTGCCTTCTCCTGCTCTTTTCTGAAAACTGCCACTGTGATATTATCCTTCCCATTTTTTTCACTCCCTTTACCAACTCTAGCTCCCTCTGGACTTGCAGCACTCAGTTCTAACCCCACATGACAAAGGTAGTGCTGTTGTATGGAGGAAGGGATTTCTGTCCCACTCCTGGCAAAGATATATCAGTGGTGTGGGAGCAATTCCAATCTCAAACAAGGTAGCGTCAAAAGTTCAACAACCACACCCCAAAGCTACCATTTGTTACCTGTGAAGATGCATTTTTTATCCAACACAAGAGTAGCAGCAACACAGGGAAACGAAGCATTAACCAGCAGTCTCCACCAGCCTCCTAACTTTCTATAGCCCCCTAGACAACCACTGAAGTGGCAATAAATATAAAATAGTAAATGTAACATTATATCTAACAATACAACCTGTAACATTGTCAGAACAGATGGAGAATTTAAGGCAATCTTCTCAGGATTTGGATGATTTCTAAGCCACTTGTGCTTTGCTCTCCCAGCTTGTTATAAGTTGAACTCCTTGATTAGACTACAATCCATTATCCTGAAATTGTTGGATACCTAAGAATGCAATAGAATTCTGACACTGAACCATGTACTTATGTGGCATATGAGATGAGGAACCACACATCAACTCTCAGAATATTTAAATCTTCATGTTTCTGTTTTCCATTTTCAACTGTCAACTCAATCCCATTCTCATTTACACAGAGCACATCTTTATAACAATGCTAGGAGAATGTGTGACGTTGCTAGGTTACAAACTTGCTACCCACTTTCACAGTGACTTTCTGTGTTTCAACAGTAAATGTTACACCAAGTGGTCAGGAATGAAGCAACTAATCTGCTGTGCAAGATGCTTCCCAACATCTATTATACAAATCTAGGAGGTAGCCACTTCCAATGAACTAGCAACAACAACTTGCATTTGTAATAGTGCCTGTAACATAGTAAAACATGCCAAGGTGCTTCATTGGAGACAAAATTTGACCCAAAGTCACATATTAGGACAGGCAACCAGAAGCTTGGAAAAAGAAGTAGGTTTTAAGAAGTGTCTTCAAGGGGAGAGGCGATGACGTTTTATTTATGCCCTCTTGTGCTGCACTCACCCATAACTGAAAACAGTTTCTTCATGTCCAACCTATCAAATCCCTTTATAATTTTAAAGATATCTATCAGGTCTCTTCTTAGTCTTCTCTTTCCAAAGTAAAAGAAAAGCTGTCTGATCAATCTTTCCTGATAGTTGTAGCCTGCCAGTTTTGGTAACTTCCTTAAAAAATCTTTTCTGTGCTTTCTTTCGTGCTTCAATAGGGTATTCAAAATGTGGTCAAACCAAGGTTCTATGTAAATTTCTGTTTTTTGAGCCATTCTTCAATCCATTCTGCTACCTGACCCCTGACCATATCTTCTGACCTTTGTCATGAGTCTCTTAATGTGACATCTTTATTGAAGGCCTTTTGAAAGTCCATGTAAGCTACATCCACTGCATTGAAATAAAAGCAAAATACTGCAGATGCTGGAAATAGGAAATAAAAACAGAAAGTTCTGGAAATACTCATCTGGTCTGGCAGCCTCTGTGGAGAGAAAAACAGAGTTAATGTTTCAGGTCCGTGACCTTTCATCAGAACCAGTTTTTCTGTTTTTTAATTCACTGCATTGCCCTTGCCTACTCTTTCTGCTAATTATTCAAAGAATTCGGTAAGTTTGTTTCAACAGGATATCCCTTGTAAATATTCATGTTGATTATTTTTATTCTGCAGATCTGTTAAAATGATTCTGGTATCTTATCACTGATGTTAATCTAACTGGTCTGTAGTTATCTCCCTTTGATAAGTAACCATAAAAATATGAGGTGCTTCAATAGGCTGCACTCTAACCCAAAATGCCATTCACAATTCCTCAGATACTGAAGCAGTCCATGTCCATATGCAGCAAGACCTGAACAATATCCAGGCTTGGGCTGATAAGTGGCAAGTAACATTCACACCACACAAGTGCCAAGCAATGACGATTTCCAAGAAGAGAGAATCTAACCATCTCCCTTTGACATTCAACTGCATTACCATCACTGAATCCCCCACTAACAACATCCTGGGAGTTACCATTGACCAGAAACTGAACTGGAGCAGCCACATAAATACTGTGGCTACAAGAGCAGGTCAGAAGCTGGGAATTCTGCAGTGAGTAACCAACCTCCTGACTCCCCAAAGCCTGTCCACCATCTGCAAGGCACAAATCAGGAGTGTGATTGAATATACACTCCACTTGCCTGGATGGGTACAGCTCCAACAACATTCAAGAAGCTCGACACCATGCAGGACGAAGCAGCCCACTAGATGGAACCCCATCCACCACCTTCAACGTTCACTCCCCCCAGCACTGATGCACAGTGGCAGCAGTGTGTACTATCTACAAGCAGTGTGTACTATCTGCAACAACTCACCAAGGCTCCTTCGACAGCACCTTCCAAACCCGCAACCTCTATCACCAAGGGCAGCAGATGCATGGGAATACCACTACCTGCAAGTTCCCACCAAGCCACACACTATCTTGACTTGGAACTATATCACCGTTCCTTCACTGTTGCTGGATCAAAATCCTGGAACTTCCTTCCTAACAGCACTATGGGCGTACCTGCACCAGATGGACTGCAGCAGTTCAAGAAGGCTGCTGACCACCACTTTCTCAAGGGTAATTAGGGATGGGCAACAAATACTGGCCTTGTCAGCGACACCCACATCCCATGAAAGAATAAATAAAAAGAAAATTTGAGGCAACTACATTAGTGTCATTTCAAACCATTAACAAATACAAGTTGCAGTGGGTTCAATAACAAAAGCAGTAAATGCTGTAGCAAAGCAGTTTTACAGATAAGTGAAGTGCTATTTATTTTTGTAATATTTTATACCCTTATTCCTGGTAATTGTAGTGGTATATAGTAGTAATTATAGTAAGCCACAAGGCCTTGAAGGTGCATAGTACCAGGAATTGAAAAGCCCAGGAACTTCGTAACCCTTGATTACTAAAGTATTAATCAAGCTGCTACCTGCCTTCAGCAATGGGCAACGTTTTACTGTGATAATCACATAGAGTCCCAAGTGAACTTTTACAATAAATTTCCTTCCATTGTATTTTTTAGCTGAATTGTAATGCTCAGCAAGAGAAGTGTTTTCCAAATATTCATTATCAGACAAAGGCAGAGTCTCCACTGATTGAGAAATGGTTCAAATAGAAGCAATTCTAACAATGGATAGCAGCAACTGCAGAATGTGGAAAAGATAATGATTTCAATAAAAACAGATGGGGATACAGAGCAGGAGCCGTAAGAATTACTTGGCTGTAACTAAACTGCAACTCATATGTGATCCAGCTTTAGCAAACTAATCTGGAATGGCCTATAATCATTAATATAGAGGGACATAGAATCTCATTTGGTCATTTCAACTGTACTACAAGCAGCTGTTAAAATGATGGCAGCATTCACACGTTACAGGTAGCTGCTGGTATTTCATAGACATTAGCCAATCTATTGTGTCAAAATGCAATGCATGTTATAACTGCCTTGTTCAGGAGGTTCAAGACACGAGCAGCACTGGTCTTGGGTTTAAGGCAAGAGCACCACTAGCCTGAGGTTTGAGATATGGCCACCAATGGCCCTAGGTTCAATGTGTGGGCACCACAGGTCCGAAGTAGACGTGGATACCAGAGGCTCTAGAGTTCAAGACATGTCTGATAACTCCTCCACTGAAGCAAATTATGATTAATGCATTATCGAGCTCTATCACAATCAGAATCAGATAGTACTGATTCATTAAAGTGGAAATTTAATAGATTTCTTGAAGAAAATTATATTTTGGGATACAGTATATGAGTAATTTAAAACATGATGTGTCCTAAGTATAGAATGCTCGGGAGGAAAAATCTGCAAAATATTATCAATGTTTCCATCAATCTACGACAGCCATCTTGGATTTGGCACAAAGCCTTCCAATGGAAAGAATTGTAAATTACAAAGAAGACCCCGTAGACAGTTAGAAATTCTTGTAGTAATCTACATATCACGATGCATCACAATCTAACCAAAATTATATGTTGTTTAAGAAAGATAGAACCTACATTTCTATTGCTCCTATCATGTCCTCAGAATGTACCAAAGCACTTCATCTCGAATTAAGTATGTTTAAAGTGTAATCACTGTTGTAATGTTTGGAAGATTTAATTCATTAAAAAAATTGTATTTTGGTATGTTTCCTAAACTCATGAAAGTATGGAAAATGAAAAGGCCATTCAGCCCATCAAGCATGATCCTGTACTGCCAATGTGCAATCTGCTTCACCGTGGTTTCTAACAAATGCAATTAATCTTCCGAGAAAGGTTTTAAAAAATTCTCCCTGTTCCCAAAGGTAAACCAAGCAAACCTCCAGAGTACTTTCTAACCTTCTGTTCTACATCATATATCCTAGGCTTTGATATAATAGTTTCTTCTTACCATTGGAGCTTTATTCATTACCTTTTCCTCAAGTGAAGTGCTGGACGTAGTTTCCAAAAGCAGATCATGTCTTTTACAAACTGAAATCTTTATCCTTTCATCCCTGCTGCCTTTGAGTTAGCATAGCCTAGAGATGATCACTGTAAACTGCTTACTGAAAAACACATAGGATACCCACTACATTGCCTGTCACTTTGGGTGATGGAAAATAGTGCACTTTTTAGAACACTTTGCACAGATTTTTTTTACAAATAAACAAAAAGACAGATTTGCATTTGTATAGTGCCTTTCACATCCCAAAGCACTTGACAGCCATTAAGTACTTTTTTTGAAATGTAGGCACTGGTGTAATGTAGGAAACATGGAAGCCAATTTTATACGTAGCGAGATCCCACAAACAGGAATGAGATAAATGGCCAGATAATCTGTTTTAGTGATGTTGTTGAAGAGTAAATATTGACCAGGACACCAGAGAGAACTCTTCTTCGAAATATTGCATGGGATCTTTAGTGTTCACCTGTGATGGAAGACAAGGCAGCACCTCCAACAGTGCAATGAATTAGTTAAGGAAGGAAAAATAAGACTATATACGGCACAATTAGCAATTTACCTTACGTACAATTATTTAATTATGTTACCTATTTTAAAAAGCCAATTGTTCTTCCAGTTCTTCTCAGCAAATTCCTGTAAAGATCCTTCCCAGTCTGTAATACTTAATGAACAGAAACTGAAGGGCACTAGGTAATTCTTATGTTATAAGGATATTTCACTCCATGAAGTTCAAATCATTTCTTTTAAGTTAATCCATCAAAATGTCAACAAATAATACATTAGAAAATATTGAAATAATGGCCCCAAACAGTTTTTCTTTCTCAGATGACAGTCTGCTTAATCTAACACCTTACAGTATTTGGAATCTGCATTAATTGAATCTGAATTATATTTGCATTGGTCCATCACCTCAAAGGAACACATGTAACAGATCCATTAGATCAAAGAGAGAGTCTATGTTTGAAACAAAGTATTTCCAAAGAGCTATTTCACTTTCCAAGAAAATGCTTTAAATCAATTTTAAGCTGTATTACCACCACTTTAAAAAGGCTTACATGATATACTGGACTAAAGGACAACATTGCAGTGGCGCAGTGGTTAGCACTGCAGCCTCACAGCTCCAGGGACCCGGGTTCGATTCTGGGCACTGCCTGTGTGGAGTTTGCAAGTTCTCCCTGTGTCTGCGTGGGTTTTCTCCGGGTGCTCCGGTTTCCTCCCACAAGCCAAAAGACTTGCAGGTTGGTAGGTAAATTGGCCATTATAAATTGTCACTAGAATAGGTAGGTGGTAGGGAAATATAGGGACAGATGGGGATGTTTGGTAGGAATATGGGATTAGTGTAGGATTAGTATAAATGGGTGGTTGATGGTCGGCACAGACTCGGTGGGCCGAAGGGCCTGTTTCAGTGCTGTATCTCTAATCTAATCTAATCTAAACATTCATTTCTTAAATAAAAACAAACATTGCAGATGCTGGAAATCTGAAATAAAAACAGAAAGTGCTGGAAATACTCAGCAGGTCTGGCAGCATCTGTGGAGAGAGGAACATAATTAATGTTTCAGGTCTGTGACCTTTCACTTTCCTTAACATTCAATTCTTGTCACACCAGTACCTCAGAAACTACCCACCAAGCACTTATCCTCATCATCCTCAATCCCAACCATCTCTAATATCTCACTGACATGATTTAATACTTTGAAGCTTCACACCTTTGTGGCCTGCTACAGCACTAACTGGAGTGCTGACCCATGGAAAAATGGCAGCTCTATGACCTCAATGGTAAACGTTCTGTAGAACCACAATAGTCTCCACAAATCAAGCCTTTCTTTTTTATATTGATTCATGGGATTTGGGCATCACTTGCAGGACCAGCATTTATTACCCATCCCTAACTGCCCTTGAGAAGATGGTGAGCCACCTTCGTGAAACTACTGCAGTCCGTGTAGTGCAAGTACTCCCACAGTGCTGTTGGAGAGGGAATTCCAGGATTTTGTCCCATCGACAAGAAAGGAATGGCAGGGTAAAGGGTGGAGGTTGGAGGTGGGTGGGGTGCGGAGAATCAGGCCTGAGAGGAGTTAGTCCACTAATTCTCTCTCTTGCTCCATTGACACTTCATTGCTGACAGAGTAATGATATGTCATTAATATTTGAAAGTTTGGATAAATACTGCCATCTTTATCATCAGCGCCAATTCTGAATGTAAAACTGCAAGTCAATACATTTTAAGGATCACGGTTATCTCATTCCAGCACATTGCTATTTAAGCATGCCGCATCTGCATTTCAAAGGGCATACATTACTCCATTAAATGTGCTTTGACACACTGTAGCAAAAAACGTTCCCTGCCAGCATTCACTGATGGAAACTCAGCAGCCATGTAAAACAATTACTTCTGCTAATACTCAACGTTCAATCATGATACAGGACGGATTCGACTTAGAATGATTAGTTATGCAGCAATTCCTCAGCAGTTACACCAGTCAAGAACTGACAATAGATTTACTGTGAAACGGGATGAGGTCCTACAAGCAGAATTTAGGGAGTTAGGAGCCAAGTTAAAAAGTAGGACCTCAGAGGTAGTAATCTCAGGATTGCTACCAGTGCCACGTGATAGTCAGAGTAGAAATGAAAGAATAGTCAGGATGAATGCGTGGCTTGAAAGATGGTGCAGGAGGGAGGGGTTCAGATTTTTGGGACATTGGGACCGGTTCTGGGGGAGGTGGGACTATTACAAATTGGACGGTCTACACCTGGGCCGGACTGGAACCAATATCCTTGGGGATGCTTTTGCTAACGCTGTTGGGGAGGGTTTAAACTAATGTGGCAGGGGGATGGGAACCAAATGAGGTCAGTGGAGAGTAAGGATGTAGTAACTAAAGCCTGTAAGGAACTAGATAATGAAGTCAGCGTGACTAAGGGAAAGAGTAGGCAGGGAGCAGATGATGAAAGCAAAGGGACTGGTGGTCTGAGGTGTATTTGTTTTAAGGCAAGAAGTGTAGTAGGTAAGGCAGATGAACTTAGGGCTTGGATTAGTACCTGGGAGTATGATGTTATTGCTATTACTGAGACTTGGTTAAGGGAAGGGCATGATTGGCAACTAAATATCCCAGGATACCGATGCTTCAGGCGGGATAGAGAGGGAGGTAAAAGGGGTGGAGGAGTTGCATTACTGGTCAAAGAGGATATCACAGCTGTGCTGAAGGAAGGCACTATGGAGGACTCGAGCTGTGAGGCAATATGGGCAGAACTCAGAAATAGGAAGGTGCGGTAACAATGTTGGGGCTGTACTACAGGCCTCCCAACAGCGAGCGTGAGATAGAGGTACAAATATGTAAACAGATTATGGAAAGCTGTAGGAGCAACAGGGTGGTGGTGATAGGAGATTTTAATTTTCCCAACATTGACTGGGATTCACTTAATGTTGGAGGTCTAGATGGAGCAGAATTTGTAAGGAGCATCCAGGAGGGTTTTCTAGAGCAGTATGTAAATAGTCCAACTCGGGAAGGGGCCATACTGGACCTGGTGTTGGGAAATGAGACGGGCCAGGTGGTTGACGTTTCAGTAGGGGACTACTTTGGGAATAGTGATCACAATTCCGTAAGTTTTAGAATACTCATGGACAAAGACGAGAGTGGTCCTAAAGGAAGAGTGCTAAATTGGGGGAAGGCCAACTATACCAAAATTCGGCAGGAGCTGGGGAATGTAGATTGGGAGCAGCTGTTTGAAGGTAAATCCACTTTTGATATGTGGGAGGCTTTTAAAGAGAGGTTGATTAGCGTGCAGGAGAGACATGTTCCTGTGAAAATGAGGGGTAGAAATGGCAAGATTAGGGAACCATGGATGACAGGTGAAATTGTGAGACTAGCTAAGAGGAAAAAGGAAGCACACAAAAGGTCTAGGCGGCTGAAGAAAGACGAAGCTTTGAAAGAATATTGGGATTGTAGGACCAATCTGAAACGAGGAATTAAGAGGGCTAAAAGGGGTCATGAAATATCTTTAGCAAACAGGGTTAAGGAAAATCCCAAAGCCTTTTATTCATATATAAGGAGCAAGAGGGTAACTAGAGAAAGGATTGGCCCACTCAAGGACAAAGGAGGAAAGTTATGCGTGGAGTCAGAGAAAATGGGTGAGATTCTAAACGAGTACTTTACATCGGTATTCACCGAGGAGAGGGACATGACGGATGTTGAGGTTAGGGACAGATGTTTGATTACTCTAGGTCAAGTCGGCATAAGGAGGGAGGAAGTGTTGGGTATTCTAAAAGGCATTAAGGTGGACAAGTCCCCAGGTCCGGATGGGATCTATCCCAGGTTACTGAGGGAAGCGAGAGAGGAAATAGCTGGGGCCTTAACAGATATCTTTGCAACATCCTTAAACACGGGTGAGATCCCGGAGGACTGGAGAATTGCTAATGTTGTCCCCTTGCTTAAGAAGGGTAGCAGGGAAAATCCAGGTAATTATAGACCGGTGAGCCTGACGTCAGTGGTAGGGAAGCTGCTGGAGAAGATACTGAGGGATAGGATCTATTCCCATCTGGAAGAAAATGGGCTTATCAGTGATAGGCAACATGGTTTTGTGCAGGGAAGGTCATGTCTTACCAACTTAATAGAATTCTTTGAGGAAGTGACAAAGTTGATTGATGAGGGAAGGGCTGTAGATGTCATATACATGGACTTCAGTAAGGCGTTTGATAAGGTTCCCCATGGTAGGCTGATGGAGAAAGTGAAGGCGCATGGGGTCCAAGGTGTACTAGCTAGATGGATAAAGAACTGGCTGGGCAACAGGAGACAGAGAGTAGCAGTGGAAGGGAGTTTCTCAAAATGGAGACGTGTGACCAGTGGTGTTCCACAGGGATCCGTGCTGGGACCACTGTTGTTTGTGATATACATAAATGATTTGGAGGAAAGTATAGGTGGTCTGATTAGCAAGTTTGCAGACGACACTAAGATTGGTGGAGTAGCAGATACTGAAGGGGACTGTCAGAGAATACAGCAGAATATAGATAGACTGGAGAGTTGGGCAGAGAAATGGCAGATGGAGTTCAATCAGGGCAAATGCGAGGTGATGCATTTTGGAAGATCCAATTCAAGAGTGAACTATACAGCAAATGGAAAGGTCCTGGGGAAAATTGATGTCCAGAGAGATTTGGGTGTTCAGGTCCATTGTTCCCTGAAGGTGGCAACGCAGGTCAATAGAGTGGTCAAGAAGGCATATGGCATGCTTTCCTTCATCGGACGGGGTATTGAGTACAAGAGTTGGCAGGTCATGTTACAGTTGTATAGGACTTTGGTTCGGCCACATTTGGAATACTGCGTGCAGTTCTGGTCGCCACATTACCAAAAGGATGTGGATGCTTTGGAGAGGGTGCAGAGGAGGTTCACCAGGATGTTGCCTGGTATGGAGGGCGCTAGCTATGAAGAGAGGTTGAGTAGATTAGGATTATTTTCATTAGAAAGACGGAGGTTGAGGGGGGACCTGATTGAGGTGTACAAAATCATGAGTGGTATAGACAGGGTGGATAGCAAGAAGCTTTTTCCCAGAGTGGGGGATTCAATTACAAGGGGACACGAGTTCAAAGTGAAAGGGGAAAAGTTTAGGGGGGATATCCGTGGAAAGTTCTTTACGCAGAGGGTGGTGGGTGCATGGAACGCATTACCAGCGGAGGTGGTAGACGCGGGCACGATAGCGTCTTTTAAGATGTATCTAGACAGATACATGAATGGGCAGGAAGTAAAGAGATACAGACCCTTAGAAAATAGGCGACAGGTTTAGATAGAGGATTTGGATCGGCGTAGGCTTGGAGGGCCGAAGGGCCTGTTCCTGTGCTGTAATTTTCTTTGTTCTTTGTTCTTTGTTCCAACTCTAGTTGCAAGTTGGCAGAATGTGCAGAGAGTTTGGATTCATTGTATAGAGTTGCCAACTCTCCCAAACTGAAAGATTAATCTCCCGCTGCGAGCCTAGGAGTAAAATTATAGGGACAGTAAAGAAGACATAGATGTTTTCTTCATCTTCTTTGGACACTTTTGTTTATTAGTTATAAAAATGTGGGAGTGTGGAGGCAGTGCTGGGTGGTTGAAGGCAAGAGGTCATGTGATGAAACCTGACTTGTGGGATTAAAAGCAGGGCAGAAATTTACTCAGTGTTTCGCATGACAAAATAAACTGCTTGAGTTTGAAGATCATAGTTTAGCACCCCAATATTAAATTATCTTGAAATCATGCCAATGCCTTATGATTTATAACACATCCTTCTGCTAAATTTCTGATTCAGTTATGTAAGAAATCAATGTAATTTCTTCACAACCAGTTTTATTAAAGATATCAAGGAACTTAGCAATGCCTCTCAATTGAGAAGTAGTCAGTGAGCAAATCAATTCTTCCTCTTTTCTGAGACTTGGTTTTGTATTGCTGGTACTTCTTAAAAGTGTCCTAAACACAGGAGGAAAGGTGACTTTATCAAAGGTAGAATTACTTAGTAATCATGGATGATAATTCAATTGGCCATCCAGTAAAGATCCTGTTAGGTGCCTGAAACAACACAAAGCAAATGGATACACTCAGACTAAGAATAGTGTCCTAGAGCCATTGCGGCACAGAAGGAGGCCATTCAGCCCATTGAGTTCATGCCACTTCTCTGTAAAACAATCCAATCAGTCCCACGCCCCCATTTGATCCCCGTAGCCCTGCAAGTTTATTTCCCTCAAGTGCCCAACCAATTTCCTTTTGAAATCATTCATCGTCTCCACTTCCACCACCCTTGTGGACAGCAAGTTCCAGGTCATTACCACTCACTGCGTAAAAAAGTTCTTCCGCAAATCCCCCTGCATCTCTTGCCCAAAACCTTAAATCCGTGTCCCCTAGTCCTTGTACCATCTGCTAATGGAACAAATTTTCTTTGTCTACCTTATGTAACCCTGTTATAATCTTGTACAGCTCTATCAAATATTCCCTGAATCTCCTTTGCTCCAAGGAGAACGACCCCAGTTTCTCCATCCTAACCTTGTAGCTAAAATCCCTCATCTCCCCGCAACCATTATGGTAAATCTCCTCTGCACCCTCTCAACAACCCTCACATCCTTCCTAGAGTGCGATGACCAGAACTGGACGCAATACTCTAGTTGTGGCCTAACCAGAGCTTTATAAAAGTTCAGCATAACTTCCCTGCTTTTGTACTCAATACCTCTATTTATGAAGCCTGAGATCCCATTTGCTTTGCCAACTACTCTCTTAATATTTCCTTCCACCTTCAAAGATCTATGTACATGAATCCCCAGGTCCCTCAGTCCCTGTACACTCTTTAGAACTGTGCCATTTAGACTATATTGCCTCTCCCCAACATTGCCTCAGTCAAAATGCATCTCCTCAAATTTCACTATATTAAATTAAATCTCCCACTTGTCTGCCTATTCTGCTATCCTATCTATGTCCTGTTGCAGTCAATTGGTATCATTCTCACTGTCTGCCACACCTCCAATTTTGGTGTCATTGGCAAATTTTGAAATTTTACTCTGTATTCCAATACCAAGTAATTTATATAGCAATAAAAAGCAGTGGTCCTAGCACTAAACCTTGGGGAACTCCACTGTCTACCATCACCCAGTCTGAAACTATGACTTGCTGTTTTCTGTCCTTAAGCCAATTTATTTTTATCCAGCTGATACTGAGCTTCCTATTCCATGAGCATCAATTTCATGCGGTACTTTGGCAAACACTTTCTTAAAATCCACATAGACGACATCCAGAATCCATGGAGAAACGTTGAGGAAGCTGGAAGTTTCCAGCTTAAAAGCAGGAGTGAACTCAAAGGAGTGCAATGGTATAAGGAAGAGTAAGACCAAAAACATTTTTCTTTTTTTAGCTCTTCTGTACTTATAGTTCCATAGAAGACTGCAGCTTTCCAGTACCCAGGTGAGAGCCCTAGATAATTGTGCATTGATTATTTCCCTTCAAGAGTTGGGCAAGGGAACACAACCAAAACCATGTCTGCACCCATACACTTCCTAGCAGGAACCGATGGATAATGATCATAGCTGGGAAATTGGCCAATGTCTCTCCCTAGCCTGGGGGGTCTAAGGCCAATTGTAGCACCCCTATCAACGGCCCAACTGACCTCACTTGTCTCAGCACAGACTAAACTGGCAACCTGGACACGGTAAGAACATTGATACTACCTTTAGACCACAGAAAAATAGCAGTCGGATTTTTGTGGTCAGTGGTGAAGGAATGGCACTCATCGTTCACCTCGCTGGCAGCTGCCCACTGCGTTTTTGTGGGCTTTTGAGCACAAACGCCCTCAAATCCAACATTTGATCCAGCGCAGTACCCTCTACAGGGTATCTCTGGCATCTGAATAAGGCAAGAAACAGTGAGGCTCCTCAACCAATCAGATTGAAGAATCTTCATTTTCTACATGGGCTGGGATTTTACAGGAATGGAAGTGGGTGGGTGTTGAAACCTGCCCCTTGGGTCAATGTGCTGGTTTCCTGACATGAAACTGAAATGCTGAAAGTTGAAAAGGCTTTGAGAAGAGCAGGAAGAAGCAACCTGCCTGAAATGGATAAATGGCCATTTAAAGTTGTTAATGAGCTTGTTGTCAGCTTGTTAAGGCCCAGTTTGGAATTTTATTATTAAAGGTATGGGATCCACACAGGGTCCAACCACGACAAGGAGGAGAATGCGGTAACACAGTGGGAAGGGAGTCAGAACGTCGGGACAGCAGTAAAAGGCACAATTGAAGAGGGAAGTCTTAGAGAAGGCCCTCATTCATGGACAACCAGTGGTACAGCATCAAGAGAATTATCTGTATTATCTCTTCGCTCTTGATAAGGGCCTTTTGGGGGTGCGGCTCTCGTGGGGTGGATGGTCCATCAGCAAACAGCCTTCAGGGGTTCATAGGGCGGTGTTAAGACCGGGTGAGGAAGTGGTCTCAGGCTCCCCTCTGGTCCTTTTCTTGGTTTGGTCACAACAGGGTTTAACCTTTAAACACAGTGTTTTTAGCAAAGCATATGAAATCTTGGGCTTCATAAATAGATGTCATTGAGTACAAACGCAGGGAAGTTATGCTGAACATGTATAAAGCTCTGGTTAGTCCACCCAGTTCTGGTCACCACACCTTAGGAAGGATGTGAGGGTTATTGAGAGGGTGCAGAGGATATTTACGAGAATGGTTCTAGTGATGGGAGATTTTAGATACAAGGCTTTACCTTAATAACTGCTCTCTAATTGTAATTGTAAATGAACCAATCAGACAGGCTTTCTTAGGTTTAAACAAGAAAGATGTAAGTTTATTAGCCTTAACACTCTAACTCAGTTAAAATTATTTAAAAAACTACATGACACAACCATGCTAGCAGGCATACGAGATAAACACACACACAAATAGATACAGAGGAGGAGAAAGAGTTAAAGGGGGAGTGTTTGGAGTAGTAGATGCAATTCAGTTACTGTCTTTTGTTTGGATGTAAAGTTCTTGATTGGAGTTAAGTCTTGCAGTTCTCGTTGGGGCCTGGTGCACACTTTCAAACTTGGTTCGCTGGTACCAGAAGGTTGAAGAGGTCCTCTGTCATGAGGCTTAAGCTGCTTCTGTGGGTCCCTGGGACATTGCTTGACAGCGAGAGACAGGGTCTTCAAATTGCAGTCTGCCCTTTCTGTGTGGCACAATTCAAAAAGTCCCCAGGTTGGCCAGCAGGTTAATCATGTGACCAACTCTTTGAATGAAATGGCATCGTCTGTGAGGATTGTTGATTTCAAAGTTCTCCAGTCACATTCAGAGGGGGTGGGATGGAGTGCTGGTTCTTACACAGACAATGGCTCTCAATGTCTTTTGATCATCACTATTGACAAAACCCATCTTGCTAATTGAATCAGGGAGCTTGTCTCTCTATGCAACTGTCTCTCAGAATGCAAATATGCAGCCATGTTTTCAGCCATTCAACTCTGTAGTCTTTTTAAACAAGTTATATTCAATGTCCAGTATAAAGGGTTCAAGCAGCATTCCATATGACAAAATTACATGTTTCTATTTGGCCAATGTGGTTTCCATCACACCTCCACCTCTTGCTGAATGAAATGTGACATTAGGGGGAGCATTTCATTATAAATTAGAAAGAAGAGGAAGCACAAGAAAACACACATACATTTCTCTCATTAATTCTCATTCATTCAGAAATCTTAAAATTGTTACAGTCCGTCTTTCCTTTGTAGCAGTGTTGCTTCAAACTGCCCCTTTTCTTGAGGTGGGTCTGAGATAGTTATGTGTTGCCGAAGGGGTTTAAAGTTTCTTTGCTATCAGCCTGCAATACATTTGGAATGGTCATCCCAATAAACATGTGATTTTTGGGCAGGTTTGAGGTTTGCACATTTCCACGATTGTCTAGGGTGCCTTTGCTCCTGTTGAGATCTGCAGGGGGATGGTTAGATTTAATTAGCCCTGGTTTGGAGTTCTGATCATGGGAGTCGGCAGTGGGTGGATCCACTCTGACCACACTTTCAGTGCTCTGATGAGTCATGCAAGTGTTGTTCACTTCAGGCCATTGTTGATTCCCTTTTCTCCTGACTGTGGGACATTCCTGCTTGCAGGCATTTGTCCAGATTCTACTGCACTCCCATGAAGCACTTTGACTAGGTGAGGCATCACCCTCATGGTTTCTCTGCCCTCTTGAAGACTTTCTTTGTCCCTGCAGGTTTCTGTAAGTACTGTTAGCAACCCTGGTGGCTTTTGGTGTCTGCATTTACATAGGAGGATGTGGGGTCTAGTTTTTCCAACATTTCGGGGTTGGCTGACCGAACAGTCAAGGTTTTCATTTAGATTAGATTAGATTAGATTAGAGATACAGCACTGAAACAGGCCCTTCGGCCCACCGAGTCTGTGCCGAACATCAACCACCCATTTATACTAATCCTACACTAATCCCATATTCCTACCAAACATCCCCACCTTTCCCTATATTTCCCTACCACCTACCTATACTAGTGACAATTTATAATGGCCAATTTACCTATCAACCTGCAAGTCTTTTGGCTTGTGGGAGGAAACCGGAGCACCCGGAGAAAACCCACGCAGACACAGGGAGAACTTGCAAACTCCACACAGGCAGTACCCGGAATCGAACCCAGGCCCCTGGAGCTGTGAGGCTGCAGTGCTAACCTTAGGAATCCTCCTAGACTTCCTTTAACCTGTTCTCTTTGTCCTTTTTCCCTCTTTCCTCTCTAACTTTTTGCTAGCCCTGTGCCTGTCTGTCCCCTTTTGTTCTCGGCAGGGGTCCCTTACAATTCACCAGCCCTCTGCTGGAGGATTTCCCAAACGTCAGTACAGGATGTAGGGGTGCAGGTTTCTCTGAAGGTTGGGGTTTCCCCTCAACCTGGCACATGTGGTGACTCCTGCAGTACTCCACCACATCTTTGTGGAGTTTTGGCCAGTCAAACTGCTGCCTTATGCGGGCTTTGATTTTTCGTATACCGACCTGTACAGCCACTGTAATCTCATGGGCCATTCTTAATTATTTCCCTCCAGTACCTCTGCGGCACCTCTAATTGTTGAACCACTATCCACTCCTTGCTCTCAGATCTGTGAGGAGAACTCCATTTCCTCATCAGTACCTAATTCTTTAAATAGTAGCAATCAGGGACTCCCTCTGCTTCACTTTCAGACTGGGCAGCCTGTGCTAACTCTCTCAATACTGGGTCAGCTCACCGTGCCTCAGCGAGGGAAGATCCATTTAACGCATTCCCTGGGTCCTCTAACTTTCCTAAGAAAGTTTCAGACAGACCTCATGGTCATCTGTCTGCAATGCCAATTCAGTCTTCTCTGGGGAAGTTGGTTTGATCCCGGCCCAAGTCACTACATACTCAGGGAACTGCAGGGGACCGTCTCCTGCCACTGCCCTGTCTCCTTGACCTCCTTCGGTCTCTCTATCACTACTGGGGAAGCTACCACCTTTGCCA
Organism: Heterodontus francisci; assembly: GCF_036365525.1. NCBI lineage: Eukaryota > Metazoa > Chordata > Chondrichthyes > Heterodontiformes > Heterodontidae > Heterodontus > Heterodontus francisci. The sequence goes on from NC_090400.1 coordinate 13,692,429, forward strand.
CTGCCAGATCATTAACTAGAAGCAGGTCAATTCTGTCTACAGGCAAACAAGGGACAATCCCTATGGTCACTGGTTCCGAAACTAGGTCGCACTCCAAGTGCACCCAGTGTAAAGGTATAGGTGTACACTGCCCTCTAATACCATTCACCACCATTCTGGTATTTACTGCACTCGCTGGGGGAAAGGTCATGCCTTTTCCCAGCAAAAGCGATCCGGTGGCCCTTGAGGATTATTATGGGCTTGCCTGCCCCACTCGAGGGGTATGAGGTTACTCTCCCTTTAGACACAAAATCCGGATAACCTTCAGGGATCCTATTAAATTCTCCTGCACCCACAGCAGTATGTTTTCGGGGTCTTACTACTGCTGCAGTTAAAGCCACAGTTTGTTCTGCTGTGCTTTCCATCGGGGTCCCTTCTCCTGCACTGAGTGAGTGTGCCCTAATTAACCCTATAGGCTTACCCTGTAGTTTCCAGCAGTCAGCTCTCAGATGACCTGCCTTATTACAATGGAAGCACACAGGTCTCCGAGTCTCACTGCTACTTACAGCACTATCCTTTTTGGCTGGAGGTGGGCCCCCTGTGTCTCCTGCTTTTCTTCCTCTCCCAGGATTTCGTGGGTTCCTATCACCTTCCCACCCTTTGTCCTTTTCAGATTTGTAGGGGTGACTAGAAAAGGTTGTGCCCTGGGGAACCGACATGTATATTAGGGCAAACTCATCAGCCAAAACTGCAGCTTGCCCTGCTCTATGTACTTTCTGTTCCTCCACATGGGTCTTTATGGAGAGTGGGAGAGAGTTTTTAAATTCTTCTAGCAAAATCACCGCTCTGAGGTTTTCATAGCTGGCTGCACTTTAACAGCCCTCAACCACTGGTCAAAGCCAGCGACTTACTTCTCTCAAACTCCAAGTAAGTTTGATCAGTCTGTTTCCTGAGGGTTTGGAACTTCTGGCGATAGGCTTCTGGTACTAGCTCATATGCCCCAAGGATATCATTCTTTTCAGTTCATAATTTGATGAACTCTCATCTGGCAACAGGGAATAAACCTCATTGGCTTTTCCTGTTAGCTTACTTTGCAGCAGGAGAGTCGAATTCTCAGTCAGCCATTTTAACTGATTTGCAAGTTTCTCAAAAGATACAAAAAATGCTTCCACATCTCCCTCATTGAATTTTGGGAACAATTGGGAAAATTTTAAAAACTCAGTACATGGCCCTGCACTTGTATTTTCCATGCTTTCACTGGGGTTACTCTGTCGCCCCATAGCTAACTCAAGCTGCCTCAGTTCTCTTTCTTCCCGCTCCTTCTGGAAATTTCTTTCTCTCTCTCTTTTTCTCTCTCCTGTCTTTCTTTTTCTTTTTCCTCTCTGTTCCTTTCTTTCTCTCTCCTTCCCTGTCTTCTAATTCAAGTTTCCTCTGTTCCAGTTGTATCTTAGCTAACATTACTCTGTCGGAGTCTATTTCTAACCCTTCTTTGAGTTGATTCTTTGGGTTTGAGGGAAAAATGGTAGGACACTCGTCTTAGGAGTTCCGATTTCCTAGCTTTGGCACGGAAAGTGATCTCAAACTGCTCAGCCATATTCCTCAACTCCTACATAGACAGTGCCTTTAACTTATCCTAATTTACTTCACCCTGACTTGGGTACTTACTGGCTTCAGTCACTGGCATGTTAGTATTCTAACACAAACAACCACAAGAAAACCTGTATTGAAATCTTTTCTCTATTTGATTGGGATCAATTTGATTTCCCACTTCCAATTTCTCGTTTGTCTGTGGGTCCAATCCAGACGGTAGCCCCCCAAATTTCTGTTACGACCAGGTGAGGAAGGGGTCTCAGACCCCCCTCTGGCCCCTTTCCTGGTTTGACCGTAACGGGATTTAACTTTTAAACATAGTGTTTTTAGCTTCAACTCAGTGAGTCCTTGCTCACTGCTCTCTAATTGTAATTGTAAATGAACCAATCAGACAGGCTTTCTTAGGTTTAAACAAGAAAGATGTAAGTTTTTCAGTCTTAACACTCTAACTCAGTTAAAATTATTTTTAAAATATGCGACGCAACTATGCTAGCATGCATATGAGATAAACACACGCATAAATAGAGGAGAAAGAGTTAAAGGGGGAGGGTTTGGAGTTGTTGATGGAATTCAGTTACTGTCTTTTGTTTGGATGTAAAGTCCTTGATTGGAGTTAAGTCTTGCAGTTCTCGATGGGGCCCAGTGCACACTTTCAAACTTTGGTCACTGGTACCAGAAGGCTGAAGAGGTCCTCTGTCAGGAGGCTTAAGCTGCTTCCATGGATCCCTGGGACATTGCTTGAGAGACAGAAAGGAGAGAGAGAGGTACCTTCCTTCTCTTTGGTCTTCAAATTGCACTCTGCCCTTTCTGTGTGGGACAATTCAAAAAGTCCCCAGGTTGGCCAGCAGGTTAATCATGTGACCAACACTTTGTTTGAAATGGCATCATCTGTGAGGATTGTTGATTTCAAAGTTCTCCAGTCACACTCAGTGGCGGGGGGGTGGGGGGGGGGGGGGCGGGGAGGTGAAGTGCTGGCTCTTACTCAGACAATGGCTCTCAATGTCTTTTGAACATCATTATTGACAAAACCCATCTTGCTAATTGAATCAGGGAGCAGTCCCATTGTCTCTCTATGCAACTGTCTCTCAGAATGCAAATGTGCAGCCATGTTTTCAGCCATTCAGCTCTGTGGTCTTTTTTAAAAACAAGTTATGTTCAATGTTCAGTAAAAAAGGTTCAAGCAGCATTCCATATGACAAAATTAATATGTTTCCATTTGGCCATTGTGGTTTCCATCACAGGGGGTTCAGGAAGACTCCACATTCCAATTGAAAGGAAGGACATAATAGAAAATGGGATTAATCTACTCCAAGATAGGACTGCCTCACGATGAGGAGCAGCATCTGCAGCTGCAGAGGGAAATCCCTGAGCAAAAGGGTAGCAGGGATGAAGAATGAGGGTAAGGAAAACAACAAAGGCAATATCCTCAACATAGGGTCTACTGCCAAAGGAGAAGCTACTTGGAGATGTTGGAGCGTCAGTGCCGCAGAAGGCTGCACCTGTCCAAGCAGATGGTTGCTGACTTGAGTCCCCTCGTTGAGGGTCATTCGAGGGTTCGCAGGAACTGTCGCCTTGTTCTTTCTGTGGCTCTAAAAGTCACAGTGGCCTTGCACATTTTTGCAAGTGGTTCCTTCCAAGGAGCAGCAGCAGACATTGGTGGCATCTCACAGGCAACAGTGCATCATTGCGTCATGGAGGTAACGGATGTTCTGTTCGAAAGGGCAGGGAATTACACTGTCACTATCCACCTGGAATTCAATCAAGCTTAAAGGGCAGTGGGATTTGCCTCCTTCACTGGATTCCCTCAGATGCAGGGGATCATCGATTGCACCCACGTGTCCTTGAAGCGTACTGACTGACCAGTCAGGGAGATCCTCAATAGGAAGAGATTGCACGCCCTAAATGTTCAGCTGGTCTGTGACCACAGTAAGCACTTTATGCAGGTGTGTGCACAGTATCATGGAAGCTGCTATGGCGCCTTCATCCTCCAGCAATTGCAGGTGCCGCAGCTCTTCATGGAGCCATCGGAAACCTATGAATATTATGGATAAGGCTTGAAGAGATGGCTGATGACTCCAGTGCGTAACCCTGACACAGAGACTGAGAGACACTCCAACCGATGGCACCTGAGCACAAGCATCATCAATGAGCAGGCCATCGGGCTCATGAAGATAAGGTTCAGGTGCCTTGATTGGTTGGGTCATGCCATCCAGTAGACTCCCTCATGTGTCTCATGTATGGTGGTCTGTTGTGCTCTTTATAACATGGCATTTGAGAGAAGTGTGGACCTTGAAGAGGGAGAACTGCTGGCACAGCTCCTTGGAGGAGGAGGAGGAGGAGGCTGAAGGAGAACTAGAGAATTGTTCCCATGCTTTTCAGGGGCATTGCCATGGTAGCTCAGGTGGCGAAGAACTCTTCAAGATGGCAGGGACACTAGGACCACTCTGATCCAGACACATTTCACCTGAGGGAGACTCAGTCTGCAGGACATTTGGAGAGGAGAGTCTCCTTCATCTGAGTGAGAGCAAGCATCCGTTACAAACAAAAGTCAGCGACCTTCCAATGGCACAAACACCGCAAACCTCCAGAGTCTCCCCCGACACACTCTTTCTCCAACACATCTTTGCTTTGAGAACTCTTATTTTCCATTCTCTTGCCTTTCGCCATGATGAAATGGAGACACACAAGTCTTCCTTAGTGCAACAACATGTCCAGTCCTTTATCACATAACAGTTCAATATCATGTACAATAGAAACACCCAAGTGACCCACAAAGTGACATCATCGATGTGATGGTCTCTGCTCATGGTCACTCCTATGAGTTGCTACCCCTGTGGCTGAGGATGAGGTGGAGGCAGACTGCTCACTTGAACCTGTCTGGGACTGAGATGCCCATGGCGTTGGCCTCAGTGTGGAGGTGCCAGGGAGGGGGGTACCTCCAAAGGCTGCTGCACTAGCATCACTGCAGGGGTAGCCTCTGTCACAGGACATGACTCTGCAGATGCTTTATCCATCAGAGGGGCCATGGAGGCGGATGATGATGATGGAGCTCTGTGAGGGGTAGCCCCCTCGCCACCATCTGTCACCTCCTCAGCCCTTTCATGGCGCCCTATATTGCTTGAGGGAACCACCAACTGGGGCACAACTGCAATTACTCCATGCTTCTTTGCGCCACTGACCGGTCAATGCATTCTGCAGCATGCATTCTATGTACGTCAGTGCACTGTTCCTGCATTCACTCTGAGTGATGCTGCATATAGCTCTGAGGGTGGTCACATTATCAATGGAGGAGCTCATGTGCTCAAAGTACTGAGACATTGTGGAGCACATGAGATAAACGGACTCCTCCATTCTCATCCCATGGCTCCACAGTGCCTCAGATAACTCCAACATGTGGGCACACATCTCACGCTGGTTCTCAGGTAGAGCCACCTGCTTTTTGACTCTAGAGGCTCTGCATCTCCGCCCTGCTGAGCAGGGCTGCACCTTCCTCCATCCTCCGAGTGGGACGTCCCACAATCGGCTCTGCCTCCCCTGAATCCTCCTGCTCTGAAGTGATGTGATGCTTCACCCTGTGACACCATTTCTAACCCACATGAAGACCCACCGATGTGTGAGTGTCTGCACTGGTAGAGGGTGTGTAACAAAGATGTGACAGTGCAGGCTCCGATGTGTCTTCCTCCTCTGACTCCTGGGGAACATGTTGTCAGTGGGTCAACTCCTCAGCCTCTGCAGCTGGATCTGTGGGAGACATAGAGAAGGTGCTCATGAGAAATTGGCACAATCAACAGATACTCCTGTAGCTTAAAATAATGAGGTGACAGCTTGTGCATTGACAGCTCATTGCATGGGGAGGATTTCCACGCATTCCCTGAACCTGGAGATGTTGAGATCTTTTCACCCTGTCTATGTTGGACTCCCATTTCTCCATCTCCAACGTCCCGGTGGCTCGGCACTTTGGCCAGGTCGAGGGCCAGCTCCTCAAACTGCATTAGCAGCCCAAGCTGGGGAACTCCACTGTCCAAACGTGCCCTCTCACTCTCCCTGTCATTCTCCCATAGGCTTACAAAGTGAAGAAAGATGGCATTGGGACAATGCCTCCCTCCCTCAGCAGTTGCAGCTTCTCATTCACATAAGATGTTGCAGTCTTCACCGTAGCCTACTGTCCAATAGCAGTTGGGTTATGAGCTGTGCTTATGGGTGATCAATGCTGCTGAACACACATCTCTGCCATGGTCAGGAGGGCCCCACCCTTTGGCATTCCAGTGACTGCTGACCAGGAGGCATGTCATCTGGATCTATCATTGGACTCACCTTGCCAGACCTAAGCATGTCACTGAAACATTCCCTACACTGGACCCCCTGCTCCTCTTCACCACTCCTCTGCTGCAGACCTCATGAGCCACCTCCAGTTCATACCATTGCATGTCTTTTCCATGCTGAGTCTATCAGTGAGGACTGTCACAGCGTAACCTATGGAAGAGCAGGGTATCTTTGACAGCAACTTCCAAAGTTCTGCACTTAAATGCACATGTGCGAATGGCAGATGGTGCTGTCCAATTTTCTCTATGATAACCGTGAGCGCTGACAACCTCCATGCAAAATCCAAGCCAATAAATCTAACATATGGCAGAGATTGTGTTTCCTGTTAATTCATATAAAACATAGCTTTTTATTAATGCAAGGAGCATTTATCATCCATCATTGCCAGAAAGCATTTATTATAACTTGGACTCATGCTCACAACTGCAGCGGTCTGTCCAGGAAATGTTTGTCAAGTGGCATCATCAAAACTGAATTAATCAAAGGATACAGAACAAATTCAAACTGTTTGCTCATCCTTCAAACTATCCCACAAACTGAGAAGTAATAAGTTAAGTACAAATAATGCTTTCAATATAAATGATATGGAAGTCTTAAAAGGGCTGAAAACAAATAAATCCACAGGTATTATTTATCCCACAATACCATATCACACAAGGGATGAGATTTGCGAGGCATTGATAATCATTATGAGGGAGCAAATGGGCACTGAGGAGACACTAATAGTGTGGAAATGGGCTAGATTAGATTTCAAAAGGCATTGGAAGCTCTACATAAAAGATTAGTAGTTACGTTCAAAGTAGTGGGATTTCAGGGCAAACCTCGAAAATAAATTAGAAATTCACTGCAAGGTAGAAAAAGGTGAATTCTTGTTTGTTCGAGAAGTTCTATCAATGTCAAGGGTAAGTGCTGAGTGGGTTACCCAACAGACCAGTTTTGTTGTCACTACCGTATCTAATTTGTATTGACTTACAACAACAATTTGCCTTTAACATAGTAAAAATATTCCAAGCTACTGGACAGCAACGTACTCAGACAAAATTTGACACTGAACCACATAAAGAGTTATTAAAACCAGTGACCAAAAGCTTAGTCAAAAAGATAGATTTTATTAACTATGTTGAGGGAGCGAGGCGGAGAGATTTACAGAGCTTAGAACATAGACAGCTGAAGTCACAGCCGCCAAAGGTGGGGTAAAGGAAATCAAGAATGCAAGGGGGCGGCACAGTGGCGCAGTGGTTAGCACCGCAGCCTCACAGCTCCAGCGACCCGGGTTCAATTCTGGGTACTGCCTGTGTGGAGTTTGCAAGTTCTCCCTGTGTCTGCGTCGGTTTCCTCCGGGTGCTCCGGTTTCCTCCCACATGCCAAAGACTTGCAGGTTGATAGGTAAATTGGCTATTATAAATTGCCCCTAGTATAGGTAGGTGGTAGGGAAATATAGGGACAGGTGGGAATGTGGTAGGAATATGGAATTAGTGTAGGATTAGTATAAATGGGTGGTTGATGGTCGGCACAGACTTGGTGGACCTAAGGGCCTGTTTCAGTGCTGTATCTCTAAACTAAAAAAACTAAACAAGAGACCAGAATTGGAGAAACACAGGTTGCAGGGCTGGAAGATAGGGAGCAGTCACTGAGATCCAGAAACTCAATGCAAGTTGATTGAATTGCAAGTGATACCAAACTACAAAGGGTAATTAATTCTGAGAAGGCAGCTTGGAAAATAAAAAAAGTGAGCTGGAAAATACGTAAGTGGGCAGAACAGTGACAAATAAAGTTTAATATGGGAAAGTGTATGAAGTACAGTATATTGAAGGGAAAATGAGTGGCTTATGTCGTCCATGAATGTTGTTGAAATAGCTACGGGTGGCACTGCAAGTTATCTAAGGGTTTCAGAAGAATCAATGCTCAGCGTGTCCAAGAAATCAATTAAGTATTGTCATGGGAGTGTTTATTTCCTCTGTTTTAAAAGAAAATTAAGGCATTCTGTGTGCCTTTAAGACTGAGAGCAGTTTTTATATTCTCTGGGAACAGTGTGTACTAGCTACAAGTCTGTTCCTAAGCAATAGTAAGAGAGAGAGGTCACATGCCATATTGTATCAGTTTGACCGTGTGTAAAAACTGGCTAGAGCCAGTTTGATTTGGCACACCAGCGTAGAGGCCTGCTACTCGACCCGAACCTGACAGAACCCGATGACGTGTCGGGTTCGGGTCGGGTGGGACCCATCTTCAGGGTCCGACTTTTGGGCTCGGGTCAGGTCAGACCGAGTCCAGGTCGAGTCGGGTCGGGTCGGGCCGGCCACACATGGTAAGTGCTCTGCTGGTAAGTATTGAAATTTAAAAGACTTACCTGAGTTAGGAGTCCGGGATGAAACTGAATCTGTGCATTGAGCGAGTGACGTCATTATGATGTCATCACGCATGCCTTTCAGCTTCTTGCAGGTTCGGTGTCAGGAAGGTAAGTAAAGGGATGGTCGGGTTGGGCTTGAGTTGGGCTGAGTCAGGGCGGGTTCAGGTCGAGTCGGGCCTAGGACTAAATCAGAGGGATTCGGTTTGGGCCGGGCTCGGGTCTACTGTGGTTCGGGTCAGGTTCCCTTTTCCCAACGGCACAGTGGCGCAGTGGTTAGCACCGCAGCCTCACAGCTCCAGGGACCCGGGTTCGATTCCGGGTACTGCCTGTGTGGAGTTTGCAAGTTCTCCCTGTGTCTGCGTGGGTTTTCTCCGGGTGCTCCGGTTTCCTCCCACAAGCCAAAAGACTTGCAGGTTGATAGGTAAATTGGCCATTATAAATTGTCACTAGTATAGGTAGGTGGTAGGGAAATATAGGGACAGGTGGGGATGTTTGGTAGGAATATGGAATTAGTGTAGGATTAGTATAAATGGGTGGTTGATGTTCGGCACAGACTCGGTGGGCCGAAGGGCCTGTTTCAGTGCTGTATCTCTAATCTAAACCTGAGCCGGCCTCTAGACCAGTGAAGCATGCTCTCACTTAAGGAATGATTTGTCTCTCTCTCAGCAGAAAATCCACATCGGCCTACAGGCTGTGTTTCACCTAAAGAGGAAAAGACTCCTGGAGACGAATCGTTGCATTGTTAGAGGTAGCAAATTCCATTTTACTTCCAGTCTCTGAGAAGTCTCTGCCTCAGGAGTGACTTTCTGTTCCCTTTTGTGTTTCTGGGAGTTCTGGAAGTCTCAGGAAAGTTTCCACTATTAGACTGCTAATTTTAAATCCAAATAGACCTGTTTCTATACTCCTTGTTGAAAGAGCAGTGTGATGCCTGCTGCAGCCGAAGTGCCTTGAATGCCTATCCATTACGGACTGTTCATCAAACTCGTCTGGAGACTTTGAGTGGCATCTGATGTTTCGACTCTGGGACACCTCACTGAACCAGGAACGTAACCCACCAAGACTTACAACCCAGTTATTTTATTATTCCTAAGAAACAGTTCAAATTTAAGACATCATTTGTAAAATCGGTTAACCGTTGGTTTTTGAATGTAATTGTGTGTACATGAGGGTTAGGAAGAATAAGAAGTTATAAAGTCTTTTTAGACATAGATTTATCTCAATATTGTTTAAGATTTAGTTTATCAATAAATAGTCAATTAGTTATTGTTTAAAGATACCTAGTTTATTCTGGGGTTAATAAAGTGATTAATTTGGTGAATTTCCAGTTGGTGGGAAACTTTACTAATATGCTGTGACCTGTGGAGTAGTGGGACTGAATTGACAGTGCATTACTCCAACCCTGGTCATAACAGTATATGGAACATTGAATTACATAGTCAAAACAATGGAGTGAAATTCATAATCAAACAGTATAGGTGTCTGGCCAGACCACACCTTGAATACTGGGTGTCCAGTTCTGGTCATTGATGCATAAGCAAAACATTCAACATTGGAAGCAGTGCAAAGAGCCCTAAGGTTGGTCCACAGAGTCAGAAATTGGAGATACGATGAAGGCCTTTCTAAAATAAAGGTATCATAAAAATACAAGTTCTTATTAAGATAAAAGCGTATGAGCTTAGAACAGTTGGAAAAGATGTAACGTCAGTGGTGGGGAAGCTTTTAGAAACAAAAATCCAGGAGAAAATTAACAGCCACTTGGACCAATCAAGGAGAGCCAGCACAGATTTGTTAAGGGAAAGCAGTATTTGAGTAACTTGTTTGAGTTTTTTGCTGAGGTAACAGAACGGATGACAGCAGTGCAGTTAATGTTGTGTATATAGACTTTCAAAAGTCGTTCCATAAAGTACCACATATTAGGCTTGTTAGAAAAATTATAGCCCATGAGATAAAAGGGACAGTAGCAGCATGAACACAAAATTAGCTAAGAGATAAAAACAGAGAGTTGTGGTGAATGGCTTCTCTTGTGGACTGGAGGGCGGTGTACATTGGTAATCCCTAGGGTGTAGTACTAGGACCACTGCTGTTTTTGATATACATTAATGATTTGGACTTGGGGATATATGGCATAATTTCAAAATATGCAGATGACACAAAACCTGGAAGTGTAATAAGTGAGGCAGATAGTAATAGACTTCAGGAAGACAGTCACAGTTTGGTGGAATGGGTGAAAATGAGGCAGGTGAAACTCAATGCAGAAAAATGTGAGGTGATACATTTAGGCAGAAAGAATAATGAGAGAATGGTATAATTTTAAAGGGGGTGCGAGAAGTGACCTGGGGTGTTTTGCACAAATCTTTGAAAGTGACTGGACAGGTTACCAAATCAGTTAATAAAGCTTATGGAATCCTGGGCTTTACAAATATAGGCATTGAGTACAAAAGCCAGGAAGTTATGCTAAACCTATTGAAAACACTAATTTGGCTCCAGCTGGCCTATTGTGTCCAATTCTGGGCACCACACTTTAGGAAGGTGTTACAAATGTGCTTCTGTTTTTGTTAAAAATATTTTTTGAGCATTCATAGCCAAACTGAAGAAATGTTGAACCAGTTTTTTCCAAGAGGGTCATCAAGAGGACACTGAAAGGACTTGTTTGACAACAACATTTATTGGTTGTCACGTGACTCAAGTGAAAAATAGAACAGAAACCCTGGTAATTAGGGAGGATGTGTGCAGAGAAGTGACAGGTCAGAAGGTAGGCTTTCTGTTTCCGGCTTCACTTTTCAATTGTTTGGAGTTGGGAATGAAATGTTTAATAGGGTTGGAGTTTTAAAAATAAAACTGAAGGACAGAACCTCAGCTCAGCCCAGCCTGTTCCATCTCTTTAAAAAGCCTGCAGAAGAAGAAAACTTCCAAGGAAAGAAGAGAATTCCCAAGGAAGGAGAGAAGACTACAACCCAGCTCAGCTTTCCAGCATCTCTCTAAAAGAACCTGAGAAGTCCATTGTGTCAACTCATCTCGTCTTTGAAGAAAAGCCTGCTAAATTAATTCTCAACACCGCCTGAAAAGAACTGTTCTAAAAGATCCCAGTGACCTGTCTATGTGTACTCGGAGGCCAGACTGTATGCCAGTTTTTGGACACAACGTATCTCATCTGCTGTTTCTTCAAGAATGAGCAAGTATTCAGCCCAAGTGCTTTTTTTTTGTAACAGAGCTCTAAACAAAAATCCCTTTTATTTTTCTGGTTAACCGGTGTACGTATGTTTGAGTGAGTGTGAGGGGTTAAGGTAAAAAGGGAACTTTAATATTTCAATCTGTGTGTTTATGCTTTACTTCATTACTGGTTAAGACTTGTTTTATAATAAACTGATAATTTTGTTGTTTATTAAAGAAACCTGGTTGGTGTGTTTTATTCTGGGAAAAATAGTTGACTGTATCGGTAAGTGCGAAAATTTAAATATATGTTGTGACCTGTGGAAATGTGGGACTTGAATAAACAGTGTACTCCTCAAGCCTCGGCCATAAAAAAGGCTTTGGAGAGGATACAGAAGAGATTTACTAGAATGTTTCCAGGGATGAGGGTTTACAGTTACGTGGATCAACTGGAGAAGCTGGAAATGTTCTACTTAGAGCAGAGAAGGCCAAGAAGAGATTTGATAGAAGTGTTTAAAATCATGACGGGTTAAGATAAAATAAATAAAGAGAAACTGTTTCCAATGGCTAAAGGATTAATAACCAGAGGACACAGATTTAAGTTGATTGGCAAAAGATCCAGAGGTGAGATGAGGAAAAACTTTTTCATGCAGTGAGTGGTTAGAATTTATAATGCACTGCCTGATAGGGTGGTAGAAATAGGTTCAGCAGTAGCTTTCAAAAAGGAATTGGATGTAGACTTGAAGGAGAAAAAATTGCAGGAATACGGGGAAAGAGCGGGGGAGTGGGACTACTTAAATGGCTGTTCAAGAGAGCCAGCACAGACTCAGTGGACCAAATGGCCTCCTTCTGTGCTGTACTATTCTATGATATCTGCAAAATAGCTTCAAACTATATTGTGAAGGTAGGACATGAGTATTAATGGGGAAACATAGGACTGATAGGAATTTCCTCACATAAAGGAAGTAATTTTGACTTTGGCAATAATGTAAATTATGCAATATTGACTTAGCCACCCATTAAACACCTCAACTGATTTTCATTTCTGTTGAGTCCATGAAATCGGAAGGGATCTTTAATGGGTGGCTGAACTGATATTGCATGTTATATACTATTGTCTAAAATCAAAATGACCCCGGTCATGCTCACGAAAGGGATAGTCATGAGCTAAAGTGAACTGGAGCAATTATGAACTATAAAAATTAACTGATAAACTAAACATAAAAAATGGACAAATTTTTGCTGCAGACAAGATGGAGTAAGAGGTCAGGTGGCCTCTGCTGGACTGCAAATATACATAGGGAGACTAAATCCATCATCACCCCTGGACTAGTCCTGGAGAAGGCACAATAAAATGTAAAACAGCACATTCAATGCTAAATGGCTCCTATCTCCAAGAATTATGTTGACCTTCACAGGCGGTGAGACTCTGGATTCAAAGCCAGGATAATAGGTGGGACATAACATTACTTTATTAAATAAAGCCACTTTCAAACCCCATCATGTAACAATTGCCCTACATTCAAAGACATTGTATGAACACACCAGAGGAGAGCACCTATTGCCACCTGACCAAAACCAAACCGATAAGGTTTTTCCTTAAAAAAGAGACTTTTCTGAAAGACAGCTCGGAAATCCACGATGCTCAGAAATCCATTCTAGTCAAGAGGACAACCCTGCCTGCAACATCTTTAAACCACAGAAGCAGAGACACTGCAAGGTGATCTTGAATACTCCCCACCTGAGAAATTGTAACAGGTTTCTTGCAATACTTCAGTGAATCAAGAAAAAGATCACCAGGCCTACGCCGCTGTTTAAAGAATTCCTCCCAGTAAACCAGGAAGGTTTCAAAGAGAACTCTTCACAACAATCGGACTTAAATGCATGCTATAATCTAATCTCTATTTCTTGTGTGTGTACATGTATGAATGGGTGAGGTTGCGAAAATGCTTTGGGTTTTGTTTAATAAAGAATTTCTCTTTCTTTTATTCCTACAAGAAAACCTGGTGTTTGTTTATTTGATGACTGGAACACTCAGGTGCTAAAACAATATATTTTTAAAAACTATCTATGGCCAGTTGAGAGGTGGATGGAGGAAAAGGTATGTTAAAGGTGCTCTATAAATGCAAATTTTTGTTGGAAGCCAATACAAAGTAGATATGGTAGTGATCACAAAACTGGTCCATTGGGTAGCCCACTCAGCACTTGGTGGGATTTGAGCACATGTGCCCAGGGCATTGGCCTGGGCCTCTGGATTATTAGTCCACGGAAATTGCCACTACGCCACCATCTTCCCTAATTGTCAACGGTGGTTCCCTACAACCATGCTCTTGATCAAACTAGCCCTGTCCTTGGGAGTTAAGCACCTAATCCTGGAATCTTAGAATCATGCCATCTCCCCTGCCCTTTCCCATTGCTCTGCCATTTTTTTGTTTGAATTGTGGTAGTCCTTATTCTTTGTGCAATAGTTGACAGGGTGCTCATTCCCAACAGTTATATAGGTGAAGAAAGATGCAGACTAAATATCGAGATTCACATTCCCAACTGTTGAGGGCAGACCTTTAATTCTCAGAATGAGATCAATAGAAATGATCCCCCATAGAGACAGAATAGATTAACTTTAAGATATGCCATTCAACCAGACATCCCTTCCATGAGAATTTGAGAAATAAATTTTCTCCAACATTTTGAATAAAGGCAGATTGGAGAGAAATGGTTTCATTTCGTTATGGTGTCGGGGGCTGCCCAGATTGTCAATTCCCCACAGTGGCTGAAGTTCGTTTGTGAAATTACTTTTCTTCTGATACCACATCAATTCTTCATTGTTTGTCAATATTATGCTCTGGTTTGAAATGTTTTGATGAACTGCTGCTATTAATACCTATTAGACTTAAATACCTGCTTCCGGTTCACAACACACTAACAGGGACAGTAAAACCTCCTCAGCCCATCCAGCTCACTCTCTCTGGCTCTTGTGACTCAATTGTCCATCTTCTTATCCCACACTCCCATTACGCATCTTCCTAGTAGAGGCACAGTCTGCTCCTATTTGCTCAATTGTTAAATCCAAGACATGAGCCAGTTTTGGTCAGTGCAGCTGCAGTGACCAGTTTTGTGTTATGATTGTAGAGATGGGATTTTTTTTAACTGGTTATAAAATTAAAATCTAAATTTGATTTTGTTAAAATCCAATCAGTCGTAATTAAAATAACTGATTTCATTTACTTAAGGGTGAGGCGATCTCCTTAAAAATACTTCTGGCTTTTTCTCATTGGGTTCCCAAGTGGTATTAAAAGGGATTTTTTTTCCCTGTTCCTGGCAGCACTATGGACACAATTGATGGCCACCAGAAATTTCCCTTTTCTACGCTACTTCCCGTTTACAACTTATCAAATGTATTAACATATGTGACAACGCTTTTTCTTTGTTGGAAACGTGCTCGTTGAGCTCTTGTTAATGAAATTTCAGAAAAAAATGTGATGGTTTTCTGCAGCGAGAATTTAAATTATCCCGGTAGGATTTAGCACATCCGCTGGGTTGGAGTTAATTCAATGATGAAACAGCTGAATTCTTTGCAGAGGATCAATTTAACATGGATTTTACTGCAATTGTTGTAAGCAACTGTAAAATAATCAGAATACTAGAAAGAGCCAAACTGCACCACACACTCAGAACCCACCCCATCAACCAGCACTGGGCTTTTAAATACTCATTGGTCTATTCGATGGCACTTTATCAGCTAATCAGTGTTGGGCTGCTGGCCATTTTCAGCAGATAATTATTGAGAAGCTCCAATGTTCTGGTCAGCTGCACATTTCAATCTCCATTATGTGAACTCTAAAATTTTAATGTTTGGATGTTTAAGTAAATCATTTGAAGAATGCTAGAACTAACAAAGAAATCAAATTAAATATAGTTTTAATACAAATTACACAGCAGGTGCTGCACGCATAAAGGCAAATACTTTAGCTCAGCTGTCAAGTAACCGGAGAGAAACAAAATCTGCAATATTGCAGGAAGACCTGATTGATGGTTTCTGACAGTCAGGATAACAATATTGTATGCACGTAACTCAAACAGTGGAAAGCAAATAATGAACCTAAGTTAAGCCCCAGTACAGGGGTTAAAGCACATTAACTACACTGACACTTCAGTGCAGCACCGAGGGATTATTGTATTGTTGGAGGTGTCATCTTTCAGTTAGATATTAAACATGTACCCTGTCTACCTGTTCATAGAAGCTACTTGAAGAATAGCGACTAATCGGTTGTCCTGGCTAGTTTTCATTCCTCAGCCAACACAACCAAAAATGGATAACTGGTTATTTAGCTCATTTGTAGCTTGTGGGATCTTGTTTCCAAACTGGAGACTACACTTCAAAGATTATTCATTGGATATGAAGCCTTTGGGATATCCTGAGGAGGTGAGGAGGTGTTAAATAGTTACTTCTTAATTAGCATTTCTATTGCTGCCCTTTAAAACAAAATAAAAGAATGAGACTCCAGATTTGAATTGGTGTGTTTGAATTGGTGCTGTTCATTTGCCTGGGTAAGGGAGGATACTACAACTAGATATGGCATTGCTGGGCTGGATTTGGAAAGGAAATTCAACCAGACTCCCACTGCATTGCTGCTGCTGCTGCTGCTAAGTAGTACATTTGAGGATGTCAAGTGAGGTCAGGAAGGGACTCAGGCTACTTCACGATGGGATATATCACAGATATCTAAGATCCCAAGTGAAGAGTGACTGCTTTGGCAAGAGGGACTGGAGAGCATCCAGCACCTAAAGAACCATTCCTCAGCATTAATCTGTATTTCCAGAGGTGAGGGAAGAAAGTTGTGATGGGGGAGTGTGGGAAATACTGGAATGATTTCATTACTGAATTCCCAGCTATGACAAGTAGGACAGATTGTATCTGTGGGGAGGTAATCATTCAATATCTCTCTGATGTGTCTCCTACTGATTGGAGCAGTCATGTCATTGCACAAGTCAAGAAACTATTTCAGTAAAGCTACCCCTAATCGGTTCAGAGTCACCTGAAGTGTGAGAGGCACAATTACATTATAAAAAGAAAGAAAAAATTGTTTCATGGACTCCAATTACTATAAGTGTTATCCAATAGAAACCAAACCAGGGAGCTAAAGATGTGTAATTAGCAGCTGTGAGGTAATTAACTCCACTCTTATTCAGACATGGAGACTAATTAAGTAACAGACAGAAACATTAAGTATTCTTATTTCCCTTCTCTAAATACTGCTCAACCTGAATCTGTATTAAGTTGGCTCTAATCCAAGTGTTTCCACCTGTTTGTGTTTCTAGTTAAAACAGAGATGTTTAGTTGTTAGGTTGGAGTTTTGTACACTTCAGCCAGTAATTAATGGGCTGTAATAAATTAGATTTCCCTCTTGTATCTTGGCCCTGGTCTTCCATCTAGCCCTGACTGATAGGGTAAAAGTTTCTAAAATCTTCTCTGCCCCTTTTCTTACCTTGTGCAATTTAAAAACAGTTTCTTCTAGGCATGGTCTACCAAAGTGTCCATGATACAGTACAAACTAACAATCTCATTTAGAGGTCACAATGAGGGACGATGTGGGAAACTGAAATATCACTCTGGTGTAGTACAGGTTTAACACACATTGTTGGGCAGAGTTCAGGCAAACTTACTCAGCATCTGGTCATACTACCTGATTTGGAAATGCTTGATGTGTAGGATGTTTCTGTACCCAGGAAATGAATTCTCAACTCAATAAGTGTAGAATATTTTAGATTAGATTAGAGATACAGCACTGAAACAGGCCCTTCGGCCCACCAAGTCTGTGCCGACCATCAACCACTCATTTATACTAATCCTACACTAATCCCATATTCCTACCAAACATCCCCACCTGTCCCTATATTTCCCTACCACCTACCTATACTAGTGACAATTTATAATGGCCAATTTACCTATCAACCTGCAAGTCTTTTGGCTTGTGGGAGGAAACCGGAGCACCCGGAGAAAACCCACGCAGACACAGGGAGAACTTGCAAACTCCACACAGGCAGTACCCAGAATCGAACCCAGGTCCCTGGAGCTGTGAGGCTGCAGTGCTAACCACTGCGCCGCCCTTGTTGACATGTTGGCTTTCAGTTTGATTGGAGTGGAGTAGGACCTGTTTTCCTAGTGACAGTCAAGACTGTTCTGTTTAATCTTCACGCAAGACAAGCCGGGAGCTACAACTACATCATTTACTCATATGAGCTGGAAGACGATCATTCCCAGCAAACAATTCCCAGAAATGTGTCTCTTTTTCAGGCTTAAAGAGGAATGAAACTCCAAGAGGAGTTATTTCCAGATCAAAGCACCTCCTCACTGTTTATGTGGGAATTGAATCACAGAACAAATGCCCATTCAGTAGTGTTTAGTATTGATTATTTTTGTTTCTGTTACTTTTTTGGGGGCAAATGGTCACTTGCCATTTAATTCTCTGCACCAGTGGTAGTACCTTTGCCTCTGAGTTAGGTGGTTACGAGTTCAAGTCCCACTCCAGAGATTTAAGCACATGATATAGACTGATACTGAGCAAGTGCTTTCTTTCAGATGAAATGTTAAACAGAGCTCCTTTTTGCCCTTTCAGGTAGATGTAAAAGATCCCATGGCATATTTTAAGAAGCGCAGAGGAGTTCTTCGCCAATGTCCTGACCAATATTTAGCCCTCAATTAACATCACTATAACATTATCTGGTCAATATCACATTGCACTTTGTGGGACCTTACTGTGCACATTTACTGTCACGCATTGCAACGTTGATTGCAATTCAGAGGTACTTCATTGGCAGTAAAGGGATTTGGCATGTGATGGGGTTGTGAGAGGCGCTATATAAATGCAAGTCTTTCTTTTCACGCAAATGTCCTGCTGACTTCACTGAGGTGAAGTAACTGCCTGCGCTCCTGAACAGCTTTGTCTCCACCTAAGAACTGATACCCAACCCGGAGGATGCACTGTCAGCCAGATACTGCTGCATGCTTCTATACCAGGGTCTCTACGTTCTATGAAAGAATAAGGACCATTGTACCGAGAGCAACAGAATATGAAGATATTTAGTGTGCTGAATTGGGATGGAAATCGATAGGGGCAAATATACAGCTAAAATCACCATTTTTTTTTGACCCCAGAAAAAGAATGATCTCGGATTCTCATCAGGGCACAGGTTTTGCAATAAAATATTCTGGCAACAATCTTCATTTAATTTCATCAATGAGAATTTATAATACTCAGTTGCTATGCTACCCATTAGCAAGGAGATAGGTTGCTATGTTACAAAGAACGAGGAGTGTAACTGACTTGAATGAAAGATCAGACCTCCAGCCAGTTGTGTCTGATTTTCTATGTGAGGGTAATAGCTTGGGAGATGAGAGCCAGTCAGTTTTAGTCAGATGTGGACTGATAAAGCGTGTAAGATATCTGCGTGTATACAATTCAAAGGTCAGTTTTTATTTAGATTAATATATTTCGAAAACAAGACAAAATGTGTACTACATTATATTTTTCCCGCTACCAAGCGGAGGTGGGATGAAAGCATAAATCAATGATACTCTCTAACTTCTAGTTGAAGACCGTAAGACAAAAAGACTTACATTTATATAGTGCCTTTCATGACCACCGGATGTTTCAAAGTGCATTACAGTAGGTCAAGTACTTTGAAGTGTAGTCATTGTTGTAATGTAGGAAACGTGAAAGCCAATTTGTGCACAGCAAGCTCCAAAAATCAGCAATGTGATAATGACCAGGTAATCTGTTTTTTTGTGATGTTGATTGAGGGATTAGCCAGGATACCAGGAGTAGCTCAGCTCTGCTGTTTGAAATATTGCTATGGGATTTTGTTTTTACATTCACCAGAGAGAGAGAGCTTGCAGACCCTCATTTTGATGTCACCCCTGACAATGCAGCATTCTCTCAGTTCTACACTGGACCGTTGCCTAGATTTTTAGGCACAAGTCTGGGACTCAGAGGCAAGAGTGCTACTGACAACCATGGTTGACACAGAAGGTCAAACAACATTTTGATTAAGGCACTACAACACTCAGAGTAATGCAACGAATGACCAGTTATTCTGTTTAGTTGTGGGAAGTGGTTGAAGGAAGATTGATAGTTAGGAGAACTTCCCTCTCTTTTATCAATAGTGTGTGGGATCTTTAGCAGCCACCTGAACTGGTAGATGGGGCTTGGGTTTAACAAATCACCTGAAGGGTGGTATCTCTGTCAATCTCTGTATTCCAGCATCGTCAGTATCAAAATACATTACCTATTCATTCTCTGCTGATTATGGGAGCTTGCTATGTTCAGATTGACTGCTGTGCTTTGGGACATGCTGAGGTGGTGAAAGGTGCTATATAAATTATTTCTTTTAAGTTCTTTCATTATTATAATATATCCTTCATTTATATGTAGCTTTATTATGGCCACGTCCCTACAAGTGCCTGGCTTTCTGACTGGGCTGGTGAACCCGGGCTTTGAGCCACATTCTGACCTCCCAAAGTGAGTAAACAGTTGCTAAATGCCAGGGGCTTTTGGGGTTCACGAGTTCTGTTGTAGCTCACAGAATATTTCTTGATTAGATTGTTAGGGTTGTTTTCCTCAGCACAGTGATCCCAATAAAATGGAAACTTGGAACATTACAATCTGTAGGCGTTCGGAAGGAGAATTGACAGTTGTTTTCTTTCTCTTCTCCTGATGGTACTGACACACACCAGGTACAGTTCAATGACTGTCAGCTGGTCACCAAGTAAGCATTCTTCATCAGCGCCCATATTGGTCTTTGGCGGGTGCACAAAAATAAAAGTTGGCTAAACGGGACGTTGGGTTAATGAGCTTCAGTGAGCAATTTTTGTGCCAATGTTACTTTTGCTGAGTTTTCAATTTGTTTCAACAGATCGACATCTGCGAGTGACTGTCTCCATTTGACATTGCACTGGAAGCTGATCCTGCTAACATTCCTCTTAATATGGAGAGTTGGGACTCTAAACAGATGAACTGGCTGCTTGCATTTACTTTCATTGAACTCATTGGAGCATTCATAGACCTACACTTGTCTGGGACTACCATACTATCAGTTTTCCGTGCGATAGTTGGTTCACGTGAAAGCTGTATGTCTGCATTCTCCAGCTCTCTTATTATTGAACAATTCTTTCCCACGCAATCAGAAATAATCCCTAGGGAATCATTGTTTATACGGTGGCTTTTGAGCGGTTGGTGGGACCCTTTGGGCGTGAAATTGGAGTTGGGCGAGGAGACAGCATTTTCTGTCCAATATATGACAAAACTCGATCTTCAGTATTGTTGAAGTCACGAGAATTAATTCTGGTGGGGGGAGTCTACCTATCACTTGATTTCTTCCCAGTTCCAATTTCACCCCGACAGGGTTCCCGTAACACGCAAGATTTCTCCAGCGACCTAAAAGTAGTTGCTACTTTAAGGCTGGTGGATAGGGAAGGCACGGGATTTCGCCATGATGCTCTCCCACAAACCTAACTGTACATGTGACTGAAATAAAAGCAAGAAATGCTGGAAATACTCAGCAGGTCTGGCAGCATCGGTGGAGAGAGAAGCAGAGTTAAGGTTTCAGGTCAGTGACCCTCCCTGCTGAGCATTTTCCAGCATTTTTTGTTTTTATTTCAGATTTCCAGCATCTGCAGTATTTTGCTTTTATATACACGTGATTGAACTGTGCTGAAATCAGAGCTTCCATTTGTGAAATGAAGAAGAATGAGGTTTTCCAGCTCCGATCAGACATATTCCTGGAACTTTCATCGCAAATGACCTTCCGTCTCCAATTGTCCCATTCAGTCAGAAAAGCCTTTTTTTTTTTCTCAAGCGTTCAAAGAAATGAAAAAATAACCCAGCACAACTTTATTTTTAATGTCCCTAAAATTTTTCTCCCGGATTTGCTCAAAACTGAGTCCAGGAAGTTAATCGTTTAAAGCCTCGAGACTTCAGTCATTCATTCAACTATTTCAGTCACCCATTCATCATTCAGTCGGGACTGTTTGGCATCCACTGGGCCTGGGTATCCTGCAGCTTGTTAACGCAGATTTCAGAGCCAGTGTTCTAGTCTCCACTCACTAGGATTCTCTGGAATGGAAACTATACTCAGCATTCCTGCCTCTGAACCAGAAAATGCAATCATTGAGCCGAAGGTTGTTGCGAAGTTTCTTCAGGGGCTTTTACATGGGTAGGATTTTACTACACAGCTATATATTTGTTTTCCTCCTCTCTCCCACTGAAGTCAGGGGAACCATGTTTGGATGTGATTCTACAAACAGCAGTCATCCTCTAGTCTCTCCCACAGGTGGCTTAGATAGTGAGTGTAAGCAGGTTATTTGAGCAGAAGGCTTTATCCCACTTATCAGCATTTGGTGTCTACAGGTGGATGTTGCAGTAGTTGTAAACAGTGATTAGGAGCAGCAGTCCTGAATCATATTTTTCTTTTCCTAGGTCAGGTTTCGGGTTGTCAACTCTAGTTGGCCATTTTTCTTGAGGTTTCATCACATGACTTCCTGTTTCCAACCCAGTCAAACCAACTTTTATTCCCCCGCCTGCAATATTTGAATAACTAGTAAATTAACATGTTCAAAGAACATGAAAAAGCGCACAAAAGCCCCTATAGTTTTTCTCCTGATTTGCACACAGTAAAGTGCAGGAAATTCAGCTTTAATTCCTGGAGACTCCAGGGCAATCCTGGAGAGTTGGCAACCCTGGACCAGGCCCAATGATACCAATTGCTAAGTTATTATTGCCACCCATGTGATCACTTATCTTAGTATAACTTGAGGGTTGAATCTGGAATTTTCTCTGTCTAGATGACTCAGGATCACGTACAATGGCGCATTTTTCCACCGAGCCAATGCAGACTCGGAAAGAGCACATTTCTGAGTACAGTTTAAAGATCTCACTATCTGAAAATAGTCTGAGCAAACATTTAGGATTAGCTATCATCTTAGATTCATATAGAATCATACAGCAGAGATGGAGGCCATTCAGCCCACCATGCTTGTCCCAGCTCTTTGAAAGAGAATGCCATTATTCCCAGTCCCCCACTCTTGCCCCAGAGCCATGCAAACGTTTTTTCCTTTTCAAGGATAGGTCTAATTTTCTTTTGAAAATTACTATTGAATCTGTTTCCACCACCCTTTTGTGCCGTGCAGTACTGAGGGAGTGCTGCGCTGTTGGAGGTGCCGTCTTTCGGAGATGATATTATGCTGATGTCTTCCTACTTCAGACAGAGGTTAGGGTCCCGTCGCTTATTTGAAGGGGTGTATGGAATTCGCCCATTTCCCGGCCGATATTGCTTCTTCAACCACACCAGCAAAAAAGGATCATCTGACTATCTGATAATTGGGTTCAAATTAGTGACTGTGTTTACCTACATAACAACAATAACTACCATTTCAAAAGTAACGTCCTGAGAATGCGATAAATACACGTTCTTTCTATCTCTGCCAAGATAGCTAGCAAATGCTAATGAGTGTTGAACGTAGTATGGTTTGAATCAAGACTTCTTTTACTTAGTGGGCTTTAGGACCACGGAGAAGCTTTAGTTCCCGATTCAAGCAGCGTGCGTTGGAGAACAGGAGACTGGAAGGCACCAATACAACGTTAGAGCGCCATTCTCACTGAAGGCGGAACAGCAAAGGGAAAATTACACTATTCCTCTACTTAAACAGTTTAGTCAAAAGATTCAGACAGAGCACTCAGCGGGGCTTTATCCCACTTATTCATCTATTTTACAAGGATCTGTATTTACCTTCTCATGGAAAGAATCCTCATTCTGGGAGTATTGGCTTTGTCCAGCAGGTGCCTCTCGCCTCCTGATCTCAAACTCCAGCGGTAACTGAGTACAGAAGGTAAGAACTTTAGATTCCAGAGGATACCTTTATTCCTTGGGGAGGCTGGCGATTAAAGAGCTGAATGCAGATTTAATGCCTTTCTGGTAAACTTTTCGTCTCCATATCAAACCGTTTGCAGGCACCTAACCCTGAATATTGTCACAGTAGAAAGTTTTCTGTTAACACTGTGGGCAATTTTAACATAGAAAAAATCCACTCTATCGACAGAGAGGCAGCAAATCATCACTGACTGAAATGGAATGATAGTAATCCACGGCATTTAATTGAGTCTGTGTGTGAGTGTGTATGTCTGTGTGCTCTGAGTCGATCTGTGCACATCTGTGTCTGTGTGTTTACTCCGTATACGTGTGTATCTATAATAAAAGCAAAATACTGCAGATGCTGGAAATCTGAAACACAAACAAGAAATGCTGGAAATACTCAGCAGGTCTGGCAGCATCTGTGGAGAGAGAAACAGAGTTAACATTTCAGTCAGTGACCCTTCATCAGAACATCAGAAATGTGTGTATCTATGTTTACTGTGTGGGTTTGTTCAATGTGTGTTTGTGTTCCTCTGCATGTGTGGTTTTATGTCGGTATATATGTCCTTGTCTGTGTTTACGATTGTATGCCTGTCAATGTGTGTTTGTATGTTTATGTCTGCGCATATTTGTGCATGTTTGTCAGTCTGGGCTTCCATGTATGTCTGAGTATGTCTGTGAATGGGTATTTTCGAACATAGCTTTAGAATGGACTGATTGGGAAAGGGAGCTGTGTCTCCCGTGGTTTTCAATTTTAAAGACGAGTAGCTCATCGGAAGGCCGCTGCTGGTTTAAATCACAAACGTCTGTCGCTGACCATTAAGCAGATCATAGTGCTGACACTGGTACTGACCATACCCTAACCACGGAGCTGACCAGCCACTAACTATGGAGCTGACTATGGTGCTGACCAGCCACTAACTAAGGAGCTGACCAGCCGCTAACCAAAGCGCGATCTATGGTACTGTCCGAGGTGCTGAATCCACAACCGCTCCCCTCGAAAATCCCAGACCTGCTCCTTTTTACTACTGGAGCTGAAGCTTTGCCTTTGCATAGAAAGAAATAGATTTTTAAAGAGTATTCTTCATAATTATTTTATTAATACATTGTCTATTCATTATTGAATCAGATTTGGAAGAGGGTAGAAGACTTGAATCTATAAAGTGAAACATCACGGATTATTTTCAAATTGATCAGAATCCTATCGGGAATCAAGCACAGATGCAATTGCAGGTCATTTAACATCGGGACTGAGAGGAGGTACTGCACAACGCGGTGTATTTATTAGAGCAGTTTGCGATATTTCCCTGGACACTGTCTCTGGTGATAAGATTGGGTTTTCCTGTTCTCTATATAGTGTAGCTGTGTTCCGCATAATTTTACACGTTGTTATAATTAGCACACGGGTGATATAAAATACTCCCATTGCCTTCACTTGCAAGCAGCAGCCACTACACAATCCAGCACTATGAATGTTCTCATACTGTCCCGCCTATTTATAGTTCCCGCGGCTGTTGTTCCCGATATTTGTTTTGGTGCATTAGTTGTTAATATAGGTTAACGTTTGTTTCGGTTAGCGTGCGCGAGTGTGTTTGAATACACGTCCATCTATTGTTTATGTCCCTGTAAGTATATGAGTCGTTGGCCTGCTGTGCATTTCAAGCGTTGCATATCAGAACTACTCATATGATCCCTTTGGTAAGGGATAGATGGGCAGGGCGGGTATGAACAGAGAGACGAGGGTTAAAATCTGAAACTGAATCAACATGTTTGCCTTAGTACATCCGTCGCATGGCTATTTTTAGGATTGGTCTAATAACAGACTCATTGTTTAACCTTTTGGGGGCAATAGTAACACATGAATAAAAATTGAACGGGATATGAGGAGTTGTTATAGAGAATAATACTTAGTCTCTGGATCTGTTACCTTTTGGTAATTCCAGTTTAGATTCTGAATGAAAAATAATCTATTGTTTAGGTTGTAGAAAGTGCATGGACATTAGAAAACAGTATTGAGAGATAAACGGCATTACATTTTGCTGTATGAGCTCTGTGGATGCTTTCCCCACTGTTAAAGGTGAGGGTTAAATGGGACAGAACAGAAAATAACAGCAACAGCATCCACTGGGCTTTGTGAAGTGTTTTCTGCTCTGCCAGCAATGACCTTATTAGCACTAACAACCTGCTGTTAGTTAATTGACCGCTGTTAATAAATGCCAATTAAGGGCTTGTCCAAGGCTGCTAATGGTACTTGGGGCTGTATTGTGCTGTTTGAAATAACTTCTTAACAGTAGGCCGTGGCTCTTAACTGTCCTGAAAATGTTTAGTATCAGAAGTAAAGGTGTTTGTGATGAGATTGGACTGTTGAGATTATTGCTGCCGTAAGTCGTGAAAAGTATGGTCTACTAATGAGCATGGTCTTCTAGAGCATTTCTCGACAACATAGTATTCAGTGCTGACATGTATTATGCATTAATATGTCTCTTACTGCGTAGAATCGTGATGTTCTATATCTACAGGGTATGCGTAGACTTGTGTTAATGTTGAAAGCTATATATTGTGATATAGAATTTTACATCCATAAGCAAGCCATTCAGCCCAACAGGTTGGTTATGCTGCACAAGAGCCTCCTCCCACTTCATTTACTTCATCTCACCCTATCAGCGTGTCCTTCTAATCCTTCCTCTCTCATATACTTATCTAGCTTCCCTTTAAATACATCTACGCTAATTGCCTGAACTATTCCATGCGATAGCGAGTTCCACATTCTCATCATGTTCTGAGTAGAGTTTCACCTGAAACCCTTATTTGATTTATTGCCCCTAGTTTTGGATTCCACCTCAAATGGAACATTTTGTACAAATATTTTTGCCTACGGATATAGAAATGGCTTCTAACGGGTGAGTTTATTGTGTGCCCCCCCCCACCCCCCAAGAGCCATTGGCCTAACGATCCTTCCCAAATATTTGTGTCCTAAATGATCTCTAATAACTTGAGTCTCCTCAGGAGTCAATGGTTGATTATGTTTGTCAATATAGTGAAAGCTTTGTCTCTAACCATGATCAATCCAAGTGCAAAAGCATCCACCCAGGAGCTTCCTGAATGTCAAAAAGGGAGAACATAAGAACTAAGAGCAGGAGTAGGCAATTCAGCCCCTCGAGCCTGCTCTGCCATTCAATATGATCATGACTGATCTCATCTCGGCCTCAACTCCACTTTCCTGCCCATTCTCCATAACCCTTCAACCCGTTTCTAATTAAAAATCTGTCAATCTCCTCCTTAAATTTACCCAGTGAATTCCACAGACTCACCACCCTTTGAGAGAAGTAATTTCTCCTCATTTCTGTTTTAAATCTGCTGCCCCTTATCCTAAAACTATAACCACTCATTCTAGCTTGCCCCACCAGAGGAAACATCCTCTCTATGTCTACTTTGTCAATCCCCTTAATCAACTCATATACCTCAATTAGATTTCCTCTCATTCTTCTAAACTCCAGAGAGTAAAGACCGAAACTGCTCAATCTCTCTTCGTAAGACAAACCCCTCATCCCTGGAATCAATCTAGTGAACCTCCTCTGAGCTGCCTCCAATGCAACTACATCCCTCCTCAAGTAAGGGGACCAAAACTGTACGCAATACTCCAGGTGAGGTCTCGCTAATGGCTTGTACAGTTGCAGCAAGACTTTACTACGTTTATACTCTATTCCTTTAGCAATAAATGCCAAAATTCCATTTGCCTTCCTTGTCACCTGCTATACCTGCAAACTAGTTTTCTGCGATTCATGCACGAGGACACCCTGATCCCTCTGCACTGAAGCACTCTGAAGTTTCTCTCCATTTAGATAATTTGCCTTTCTATTCTTCCAACCAAAATGGATAACCTCACACTCATCCATGTTAAAATCCATCTGACAAATTTTGGCCCATTTATCTAACCTATCCATATCCATTTGTAGATTTCTTATTTCTTTATTGCAACTTATTGTCCCACCTATTTTAGTGTCATCTGCAAATTTGGCTATAGTACCTTCTATACCTGCATCCAAGTCATTAATATTGATTGTAAATAGTTGGGGCCCAAGGACCGAACCCTGTGGCACCCCACTAGTTACATCTTGCCAACCAGAAAAAGACCCATTTATCCTGACTCTCTGTTGGTTAGCCAATCCTCTATCCAAGCTAATAAATTGTCCATGACCCCATGTGATCTTACCTTGTGTATTAACCTTTTGTGCGGCACCTTATCAAATGCCTTCTGGAAGTCCAGATATACTACATCTACAGGATCCCCATTATCCACTTTACTTGTTATAGCTTCGAAGAACTCTAGCAAATTAGTCAAACGTGATTTACCCTTCATAAAACCATGCTGACTCTGATGGATTGCGTTTTGACTTTCTAAATATCCTGTTTTTACTTCCTTAATAATGGATTCTAACAATTTCCCAACGACAGATGTTAAACTAATTGGTCTATAGTTTACTACTTTCTGCCTCCCTCCCTTTTTGAATAAGGGCGTGACATTAGCTTTTTCCAATCCACTGGAACCTTTCCTGCATCCAGAGAATTTTGGAATATTATAACCAATGGATCCACTATCTCCACTGCCACTTCCTTTAAGACCCTAGGATGTAGGCCATCAGGCCCTGGGGACTTTTCTGCCATTTAATGTAGAAAATTGTAATCATGATGGTGGGGGAGGGAGTCAAACCATGGAGTACAAAATAAATGGGGTGAGTTTACAGGAAATGGCATAGGAGAGGGAACATTCTTAAACTGTCAGCACAATGTATAATAATGTTGAAAAGGCAAATAGATGTATAGCACAAGTACAGAGATAACACAAGTCCAAACTGGACCATGCACAACCTCTGTGGCATGTTCAACCCAGGGTGTTAAACCATTTATTATATCCATCATCTAAACCATTTACTCCCTTTTCACAATATCACCTGCCTCTGCTCTACTTCACTCCCACCATTCAAACTCTTCATGTTTTCTGTCAAATCTAGATTTCTTCAATTACTTCTTTGTCATCCACACATCCTCCATCTTATCTAAAGCACTGCTGCCCTTATCCTGTTCCACACTGAGTTCCCATTTGTCCATCACTATCATCCTCGGTAGAGAATTCAGTAACTCCTGCTGGATGGGAATTTGAATTAATTTAAAAAAAATTAAGTAAATCTGGAATAAAAAAAAGCTAGTGTCCGTAATGCTAACTATGACCTATTCGATTTCCATAAATGCCCATCTGGTTCACTTTAGGGAAGGAATCCTACCATCCTTACCTAGTGACTCCAGACCCATAACTGGTTTGACTCTTAACTGCCTTCTGAAATGGCCACTCAGTTGTACCAAACTAAATAAGTATAATATGAATAAAACTGGATGGACCTAGGCATTGGATTCAGACATGGCAAAGGCACACCCAGCCCAGTCGGCCCTACAAAGTCCTCCTGGCTAACATCTGGGGATTTGTGCCAAATTTGGGGGAAATGTCCCACAGACTAGTCAAACAAAAACCTAGTAGTCATACACACACAATTGTACCTAAGCCAATGTTCCCAACTCCTCCATCAGCATACCTGGGTATGCTCTGTCCCACTAACAGGACAGATCAGCAGAGTTTGTGGCACAGTGATTTATAATCAGGAAGGAATATCCCTGGGAGTCCTCAACTTTGACTTCAGACCCCGTGAGGTCTCATGACAATAGGTCAAATGTGGGCAAGGAAACTTCCTGCTGATTATTACCTACCACCCCATAGCTGATGAGTTGGTACTCCTCCATATTGAAAACCATTTGGAAGAAGCACCGAGGATAGCAAGGACACAGAATGTACTCTGGGTGGGGAACCTCAATGTGAAATAGCATAGATGTATTTAA
This sequence comes from Heterodontus francisci, assembly GCF_036365525.1. Lineage (NCBI taxonomy): Eukaryota > Metazoa > Chordata > Chondrichthyes > Heterodontiformes > Heterodontidae > Heterodontus > Heterodontus francisci. The sequence goes on from NC_090400.1 coordinate 13,721,614, forward strand.
GGGGAAGCTGTATACGAGAGAGGAAGGATTAGAAGGACACACTGATAGGATGAGATGAAGTAAATAGAGTGGGAGGATGCTTGTGTGCAGCATAACCAACCTGTTGGGCTGAATGGCTTGCTTATGGATGTAAAATTCTATATCACAAAATATAGTTTTCAATATTAACACAAGTCTACACATACAGGAGTGGTTTGGTAGCACTACTACTGACTGAGCTGGCTGAGTCCTGAAGGACCTATCTGCCAGACTGGGCCTGCCACAGGTGCTGAGAGAACATACAAGAGGGAAAACCCTACTTGACTTGGTCGTCACCAATCTATCTAATGCAGAGTCATCTGTCGTTGACCATATTGGTAGGAGTGGCCACTGCATGGTCCTAGTGGAGATGAAGTCCTGTAATCACTCTGAGGATTTTCTCCACAGTATTCTGGGACACTACCACCATGCAAAAAGAAAGATTAACAACAAATCCAGCAACTCAAAATGGGCTATAAATGAGGCATTGTGGTCCATCAGTAGAATTGTATTTCACCACAATCTGTAACCTCATGGTCCAGCCTATCCCTCACTCTACCATTATCAAGCCAGGGAACCAACCTTGGTTCAATGAGGAGTGCAGGAGAGCATGCCAGGAGCAGCACCAGGCATACCTGAGTGCCAACATAGGATTGCATGCATGCTAAACAGCAGAAATAGCATGCTATTAGACAGAGTCCTGCTACATCCAATCGTAAATTGTGGTGGATTGTTAAACAACCAGCAGGAGGAGGAGGGTTCATGAACATACCCATCCTCAATTATGGCAGAGCCCAGCATTTAAATGTAAAAGATAGGACTGAAGTTTTCACAACCATCTTCAGCCAGAAGTGCTGAGTGGATGATCTATCTTGGTCTCCTCCTGAGGTCTCCACCATCGTAGAAGTCAGTCTTCAGCTAATTCAATTCACTCTACGTGATATCAAGAAATGGTTGAAGGCACTAGATACAGCAAAGGCTATGAACCCCAACAACATCCCAGCTTGTGAGACTTGCCCAGAACTAGTTCCCCCTAACCAAGCTGTTCCATTACAGCTGCAACACCAGCATCTATCTGACAAAGTGGGAAATTGCACAGGTATGTCCTGTCCACAAAAAGCAGGACAAATCCAATCTGGTCAATTACTGCCTCATCAGTCTACTAATCATCAGTAAAGTGATGGAAAGTGTCATCAATAGTTCAATTAAGCAGCACTTACTCAGCAATAACCTACTAACTGATGTTCTGGGTTCTACTAGGATCACTCAGCTCCAGACTCATTAAGCCTTGGTTCAAACATGGACAAAAGAGCTGAATTCCAGAGACAAGGTGAGAATGACTGTTCTTGACATCAAGGCAGTGTTTGACCGAGTATGGCATCAAGGAGCCCGAGTAAAACTGAAGTCAATGGGGATCAGAGGGAAAACTCTCCATTGGTTGGAGTCATACCTAGCACAAAGGAAGATGGCTGTGGTTGTTAGAGGCCAAACTTCTAAGCTCCAGGATATCACTGCAGGCAGTGTCCTAAGCCCAACTCTCTTCAGCTGCTTCATTCCTTTACATCAAATGATCGGAAATAGGGATGTTCGCTGATGATTGCACAGTGTTCAGCTCCATTGATGACACCTCAGATACCAAAGCTGTCCGTGTCCATATGCAGAAAGACCTGGGCAATATCCAGGTTTAGGCTGATAAGTGGCAAGTAATGTATGAGAGTAAGTGAGCTAAATCTGAAAGTAGCAGTGAGATGACATTTAAGGTTGAGCTTTAAAAGGAAAAACAGTAGACTGAGGAAGCTAAAGTGTTTCAGAGTTTAAGGCCTGTAAATGTTAGAGTAGGAGATAGTGCAATGAATCTCGACTTCAGTATGGTGAGGACACACGGAGGAATAAGGGCATGTAGAATGGTGTATTTGGAGCTCAGTTTGATTACCTTTAGTTGTCTGCTTCCAACTGGATATAGGGATATAACCCAAATTTGGAACACAGATACAGTAGTAATGGTTACAACTTATATAATGAGCCAAGCAACAACAGACAGACGAGTCTATCTTCTTCTTAACTGAAGCCACTGTCCATTAAAGCCAGTGCCCATTTATGTCTGATTCAACCACACTGATGGGGCAGGATTTACATTCCGGGTTGGGACCCGACGTTGCAGTTACTTCTGGTTCCTGACCCTATGCCGTGTCGGCAACTCATATATGTTGCGATTATATTATGCAAAGGAGGCAATTGGTCTAGAGTCGCATGTGCTGCCCAAGCAACAGCAGTAGATGTGGGAAGGAGGCAGGTCTTAGATAGCAGTGGGCCTGATTTAAACTGTGGGTGGCAGCCATTGCTGAGGTTGCTGTTCGCCCAAGAGATGGAGGAAGGTGAAGAGCAAAGGGCATTGAGAAAGGGGGCCCCCTGTGCCAGGGCAGCAACCCATTTTTCGAATGCCTCACTGGAGGTGTTGATGGAGGCAATGACTGTGAGAAGAAATATCCTGTTCCTTGGCAATGGCAACAGAAATCCTGTAAAGCTCACCAAGAGAGCATGGATGGATGTGGCACATGAGGTCAACACCAGAGGAGTAGTGAGGAGGAGTAGACTGCAGTGCTGAAAGTGTTTCAAAGGCCTCCTCAGGTCTGGAAAGGTGAGTCCAAAGATAAAGCCAGATTTCATGTCTCCTGGTTACCAGTCAGCAGGATGCAAAGGGAGGGACGGAGAGTTCTCCAGACCATAGGAAAGATGTGTGCTCAGCAGCATAGGTCAGAACCCTGGTGCTGCTGGACAGGAGGCTGGAGTTTTTTTTAATATATTCATTCTTGGGTGTGAGCATCACTAGCAAGGCCAGCATTTATTGTCCATCCTTATTTGCCCTTGAGAAGGTGGTAGTGAGCACCTACAACTGAGTGGCTTGCTAGGCCATCTCAGAGGGCAGTTAAGAATCAACCATATTGCGGTGGGTCTGGCATCACATGTAGGCCAGATCGGGTAAAGTTGGCAGATTGCCTCCCCTGCAGGGCATTGGTGAACCAGATGGGTTTTATGACAATTTGGTAGTTTTATGCTTATGAGACTAGTATTTTATTCCAGATTTATTAGTCGGTTTTAAATTCCTCCAGCTGCCGCGGTGGGATTTGAACTCGTGTCTTCAGAGCATTAGTCAGGGTCTCTGGATTACTAATCCAGTAACATTACCACTATGCCACCATCCGCCAGATTGCAGCAGCAAATGCAATGAATAAGCTGTGAGTGGTGAGGGAGGGGGCATTATCCTAACTGCATCTTTTTTCACCTTGCATGCCAAAAGGGATTTAAATGCCAGGGAGAATGAGAGGGCATGCGTGGAAGGTGGTCTACCACAGAAAGCATTGCTGATGCACTTTGAAAAGCTGGCCCTTGACTTGGCCAGAGTGTTAAGCCACAGGGATGCTGGGGACGGAGGAACAGGGGTCCACCATAGAGAGGGTGTAAATATCTCAACACTTCCAGGTTCAAGGGATGCATGGGAATGTTCCCCATGCAACGAGCTGTCAATGCCTGACCTATCATTTCATTGTTTTTAGCAGCGTGAGCGTCTGTTGATTGTCTCATCTCTCATAACCATCTTCTCTTATGTCTCCCACAGGGCCAGCAGCAGAGAGGCAGGGGGACAGACAGAGACGACAAGTGCCCAAGGAGTCAGAAGAGGACGACACCTCAGAGCCTGCACCATCACATCTTTCCTGTGCACCCTCCATCAGCGCAGATATTCACACCTCGTGGGTCCTCGCGTTATTAGAGAGGGTGGCACAGGGTGAAGTGCACTGCACATCAGAGCTGGAAGATTCAGGGGAGGCAGAGGCCAGTCTCCCTTGGAGGATGGAGGACAGGTGTAGCCCTGTTCAGCAAGGTGGAGATGCAGAGCCTAGGAAGTTACAAAACAGGCGGCTCTACCTGGAGAACCAGCGTGAGATGTGTGCCCACCTGTCAGAGTTACCTGAGGCACTGCGGAGTTCATCTCAAGTGCACCACAATGTCTCAGTGCTTTGAGTGCATGAGCTCCTCCATTGAGAGAGTGGCCAACCTCATGGAGAGCCAAATGCGACAGCGCTCAGAATGGATGCAGGAACAGTGCGCAGACGTACATGGAATGCTTGCTGCAGTCAGTAGCATTGACTGTTCAGTGGCACAAATGTTGCAACAAAGCATGGAGTGGATGCCAACTGCATCCCAGCTAGTGGTCCCCTCCAGCACACAAGCGTGCTATGAAAGGGCTGAGGAGGCGACAGATGGTGATGAGGGGGCCACCCCTCACAGGGCACCATCATCCTCATCCACCCCATAGCCTCTCCGACAGGCAAAGCATCTGTGACATTATGCTCTGTGATAGAGGCTGCCTCTGCAGCGCTGCCAGTGCAGGAGCCTTTGGAGGTGCCCCCTGGCACCTCGATGCCGAGGCTAACTGCCACAGGCTCCAGCAAATACTCCTCCTCCTCACTGGTCAGAGCAAGCTTGGAGAAGCTTTATTCCATTGTCCTTCCTTCATTGGCATTGGGCTGTGGACTCTTCCTGAATCCCCCACCACCCTTCCCCTCCCCCGTCCCTGTCATGAGCCTGTGAGATCCATTAGCAGAAAGACCTGTTACCCACAAAATGCCCATCGAGAATGCAGAGATACGAAAGATATTTCTTCTTACCGAGCACAACTGTTTGCCAGTGAATGAGGGCCTTCTCTCAGCCTTGCCTCTTCAATGCTGCCTCTTGCCTTTGCCCTGCCATTACAGCTCATTCCCTGCTGTGTCGCTGCCTCTTCCTCCATGCCATGATTCTGATAATGTGTTAAATCGCACGTTAGAAACAAAATACAAAACTGGCCCTTTAACGAACTGACAACAAGCTCGTTAATGGGCTTAAGTAGCCATTTGTAGAGAGCGGGCGGGTTGCTCTTCCTGCTCCTGACGTTACCATTTGAACTCTGAGCATGCTGGTTTCATGTCGGGAAACTGGCATGCTGGACCCAGGGGTGGGATTAAGCGACTGTCCACCCCCTTCCTGCCCTCATGAGCTAATAAAAATCCTGTCCATGATGTTAAACGCTACAGGTCACTCCAGAGCATCATAGATCAGGTTGAGATTGCAGCTAATCCATCAAGTTCCTGTTAACAGTCAACCTGTGTTGGGGAGGGAGGCTAAACTTGGACAGGATGAAGTCCCTCTACAGCATAGTTGGTAAATGCACTGTGCAGTGTGGACCTGAGCACAAAAGACCAGGGAGCTCTCCCGTTTAATCATTGGTCCATGTTGAGTTATGTGGCCTCAGTTTAGATATTTGTAGGGATTTTCCAATTGGTCTCATTGTTGCTGGGCAAAGAAGGCAAAAAATCAATCTAAGTTCCTGCTTCCAGTCTTTTTTGATATGATCCCTGCTTTTGAAGTACACCTAATAATATACTGGTGAGGCTCAGCTTTGATGTCTCCTCCCCTCCATGGTCGTAAAGAGAGAGGCAAAGTTTGGAATTGTGCTCCTTCAAGCTCTTTCTCTTTCCATTTCCCTTCAGTTAGGTAATGGCAGTGGTCTACCCTGGTGACTTCTCCACACCCACCAAGAGTGCTGTTTTGTGCCTCACCAACATGGGGTGTGAGTCTGTACAACAGGATTGGTCCACTCATTTCCCTTCACCCCTCCAATAGAAGGCACAATCATGGTGACAGGATCATTAATAAGACCAAACAGTTCCAAAATGACCACAATGCATGTGACACAGATGCGGCTTCGCAAGGAGTTGACAACTGACAACCAAACATGTGTTTCAAGCTTAATTACCCTGCTGTCACAAGTCAGTAGTGCACAAATTTTTTTTTCTCTGTTACTGTTAAGAATGGAAGTCGGGCAGTGGAGCTATGATAACTCGCAGCTGTCCTGTTCTATTCAGGATATCCTGACATGGAGCAGCAAGGCAACGCAAATTAGGTGACTCACAGAAAATCATGCTCCAAATATTGACCGAAGTGCCACTCTTTCAACACAATGTAGGTTACCAGGTTTCCTCCAGTTGCCTCAATGGAATGCACATTACAAGCTGGCCTGTGATTTTCAAAGGTTCTGAAGCTCTATTTTAGCACACTGTTTTGGAAGTACACAGGAAGTGACTTCTTTGTGTAGGCAGATGGTGGTTGGTGATTTTGCAGAAATGTAGTCCAAACAAGGAGTGCGGATAACATCATAAACAAGTGGTTAGTGTTCATCAAATGAATAGCCCCGATTTTGTGGTCACTTTGCTCCTGACCTCGTAGAAAGCAGCCCACAAAGATTTAATGATATCTGTGGCATGGATTACCCCTTTCCTGACATTAATTTGAAACTTGTGACAAGTCAAAGGGATCTCCAAGCATCCAGCAACAGTGATGCTATCAAGTAGGGTAAGTAGTCAATCATATTGAAGTATTCTCACAGACAGCAAACCAGGAAGAAAAATGCACTGATTATCCTTGACTTTTTATAAGTTTTACTGAGTGTGAAATACAGATTGGGATATACACAATAGAAATTGAAATATTATAAACGAACTTAAAAATAATTTTTATTATATTCTATGATTCTATAAAGACTATTGTTCTAGACATCCCTCTCAGCCTTCACCTGGTCTTACCGTAACAGGGTTTAATTTTTAAACACTGTGTTTTTAGCTCTCCCTCGGTGAATCCTTGTTCACCACTTTCCAAGTATACGGCAAAGAAACCAGCACAACAGGTTTTCTTGGGTTTAAAGAAGAAAAGTGAAGTTTTATTAAACTTAAACTCTAATTCAGTTAATGCCTACGGATGCAATACACACATGCAGATATGGACAGAAAAGAGCAGAAGAAAAAATAAAGTGGAAAAGTTTGAAGCAACCTCTGAAGAGGGCTTTTTGTTACTGTGCTTCGAGCTCACTGTTGAGTCCTTGGTTGTAGGTAGATCTTGCTTTTCATTGGGGCCCAGTATTCTTCTTAAACTTTGTTCACTGTAGGAGACTTTTCCCTCTTGAGGTTCATGTGTCTTCAGTGGGTTTTGGAGTTCTATGAGAAAGAGATGGGAGCAGGCAGGAGAGGCTGTGGCGAGCCAGCCAGAAGAGGTCTTTTCAATCCAGGAGCAAACAGCTTTCTTTTGGCTCAGTTCAAAACTGTACAAATCAGAAAAAAAACCTAGACTGCCAAGCAGGTTAGTCATGTGACTAACTGGTTTGACCATGTCTGTTTGTGGATTGTATTGGAGCAGGGGATAGCTCCTTTGTTCCCAAACACTGTCTGTTAATATGCAAAAATGTCTTTCCAGCCAGGGGCCTAACAACCCCTTGTCACAGGCCTTCTCTTCCTCCCAACAACAATTTGAAATTTAATGTCCACGTGGCAAAATTAATGTGCCTCATTCTTGGCAGGTGAGGGCCTGCATGACACTATTGAATTTTTATCATTATGGAAAAATTTGACATTACATGAATATAAAATTCATTTTCCAGGGCCAAAGAGGTTATGACTTAGTACATTATTAAAAACCTAGTTACACCTCTTTAACAAGGTGGAACTCTTCTGGGTTTTTTTAACCAGTGATATTAGTGTAGGAAGGGAAGTGCTTATTAGTTCAGTGATTTCTGGAAGACTTCTGTCTGCAGGGACTTCAACAGTGAACCCTATGGAGGAGCAGAGATCTCTGACAGGAACTTCTGGATTTCTGAATTTAACTGCACATGTGCAGTTGCCAGAAGTTTTGCTGTCACTACAACTGAAAAACTTGGGTCGTTATTTCTTTGGCTGGATCACTGATTCACAACTCACTGGCCAAAAATATTTGCAATAATTCACAGGATATGAAAAATCCAGCCCAAGGGCTCCTTTCACTGGGCCCCCCACTTCTTGTATTTTAAGCACTAAATATCAACTGCAGTTTGCTTCACTCAGCTGAAGCAAGGGCTTTGTGTGCTCAATAAGTGACCTGGGTCTGAGCAATGGCTCAGCTGCAGCCCCTTTAAGCTCCACTGGTCTGGAAGTTTGGAAATGTCTATCTCTTGATTGGTGGATTTCGGCCAGTCAGGGCGCAGTCATTTGGATCATCTCCAGCCGGGGAAGTTGCACGAGCTGAAGCTTTAAGAAGGGATAAGATGGGGTGAGGATTGTGGGAAGGGGAGAGCTTTAATCTTTTGTGTGCTTGGGGGCTCCAGCTTTTAGTTTGTGCGAGAGCTCTTGGCTTGTGTGTGTGGGTGCTGTGCTTTATTGTGTGTAGGCAGTGGCACTTCATTTTTCTCTGTGGGACCTTCCAATTCTTGTGAGAGAGGGTCCGGATACCTGACTCTTCTGTATTTTGGGGCATTTCTCTATATAAATGTGGCCCACTGATTGGTATCCAAACGATTGGGCTGATTCCTGATCTGGACTGAGGTACGAGAGTTGCTTGTGCTTGTGGATCTGCATCCCAGCAAACTTCTGAAAGCTTGGGAGGGGATGGGGAGGGATTGCAATTAAGGGGAAATTGGCCTGCATGGTGACTGCTTCATGCTATGGGCCTGTGCATTCAGGTTGCACGGTGTGACAGATGATCGTGTGTTAGATTTCTTTTCTTGTGTGGTATTTCAGTTTCATCTCTTGCTGTAATCTTGCCTTGTGCAGCAACCCTGATTGAGAGGCCAGGCAGACAACTTAGTCCTGACCTCTCAACCAGCGTTGCCACATAACCAGCCATTAGTAAGTATAAGATCAGATGGCAGAGGGTGATTGTTCTCTCCTTTGCTTCTGTCCCTTTGGGAGAATGCTTGATCTCTGCTTGGGATTTCCCCATAGCTGAGATTGAGGCGTTCCAGTTTTGAAGCCTCAAGGAGGGATAGGATGGGAGTGAGAATCCTGGAATGAACTTGTCGGGAATCATAGACACAAACCTCTATCCACAACTCGCTACTAACTAACATTCTTACTGATTGACAATCAGTGTCCCCTCTCATTGACAATCTAATCCCAATTATATCCCACAGTCCAGGCTGAATTTTCGTGTCCAGTCAAGGGTGGGAACAGAGATGGCTGGTGTTCAAAATGCAGGTGCTGGCGAGCGTGCCGGTTTCCTGGTGGTGTTCCTGGTTCTAACAATGTTCACTAGGATGGAGAGAGGGCTGCCCCACTATTCCTGCTAATCCATGATGAAGGCCAATTAAGATGGTTAAGGAGCTCATTAAGAGCTCATTAATGGGGAATGTTGTGCTTTTCATGGGGGTGTACCGGCTGCACACGCTGTCTGGGGCAGACGATGTGAATGGAGGCAGGTACTCTAGGCACCTCAGGGAAGTGGCTAGGCCCCATAAAAGGGTGACTGGCATAGAGGGGAACTCGCCCATTAGGAGAGAGGTACAATCGGTGCAGTGGAGGTGACAGGGAGAGTGGGCAGTAAGAGCTCAGGCAGTGGAGGGGGTTGTCACCCTCCTGGTATCGCGAGTCCATCAGGGGATGGGGAAAGACTGCCAAGCACAACTGGGGGGACCACCTGAACACAAGGAAGGCAGTAGCTGGCAATGGGGTCACGACTCAGATTTTGGGTCCAGTGGTGATGAGGAGCAACATCCTCCTCAGGAAGGACAGAGCCCCGGGCACTAGGAAGGCGGAAGAGGGGCAGGAAGGACACGGAGGCCAAACCCTCAGCATAGGATCTGCCGCCGAAGACGGAGCTACCTGGAGATGACTGAGAGCCAGTGCCCCAGGAGACTGCGACTCTCCAGGCAGATGGTCACAGAGATCTGAGCCCTCATTGCCTAAGACCTCACCCCTCACAGCACTGCTCACCATACCCTGCCAGTAGCTGCCAAAGTCACTGTGGCATTGAACAACTTCGCTTCTGGCTTATTTCAAGGATCAACAGTGGACCTTGGTGGCATCTCGCAAATGGCAGCACAGCACTGCAAATGGCAGCACAGCACTGCATTTTGCAGGTCACTGATGCCCTATTTGCCAGAGCTGGACAATACATTCAGTTCACAAAAGAATATAAGATCATAATAAATAGGAGCAGGGGTAGGCCATTCCACCCCCAGAACCTGCTCCACCATTCAATAAGATCATGGCTGATCTGATTGTGGTCTTAACTGCACTTTTCTGCAGGCCCCCCATAACCCTTGACTCCCTTGTCAATCAAAAATTTATCCAACTCAGCCTTGAATATATTCAGTGACCCAGCCTCCACTGCTCTCTGGGGAAGAGAATTCCAAACACTAACAACCCTCTGAGAGAAGAAATTCCTCCTCATCTCTGTCCTAAATGGGAGACTCCTTATTTTGGAACTGTGCCCTGTAGTTCTAGATACCCCCACGAGGGAAACATTTCAGCATTTACCCTGTCAGGCCCCCTCAGAATCTCATATGTTTCAATAAATCACCTTTCAATCTTCTAAACTCCATTGAGGAGAGGCCCAATCTGCTCAACTTTTCCTCATAAGACAAAGCCCTCATCCCAGGAATTAGCCTAGTAAACCTTGTCTGAACTGTTTCCAATGCAAATACATCCCTCCTTAAATAAGATCACCAAAACTGGATGCAATACTGTAGGTGCGGTCTCACCAATGCCCTATACTGTTGTAGCAAGACTTCCCTACTTTTATACTCCATCCTCCTTGCAATAAAGGCCAACATTCCATTTGCTTTCCTAATTACTTGCTGTATCTGCATGCTGACTTTTTTAAATTCATGTACAAGAACACCCAGATCCCTCTGTACTGCAGCATTCTACAGTCTCTCTGCATATAAATAATATTCTGCTTCTCTATTCTTCCTGCCAAAGTGGACAACCTCACACATTCCCACATTATACTCCATCTGCCAAATGTTGCTCACTCACTTAACCATTTGTTGACTCTTTGTGTTCTCCTCACAACTTGCTTTCCTACCTATCTTCATATCATCAGCAAATTTGGCTACAATACAGTTAGTCCCTTCATCCAAATTGTTAATATAAATACTTGAGGCCCCAGCACTCTACTAGTTACAGTTTGCCATCTTGAAAATGACCCATTTATCCTGACTCTCTGTTTCCTGTTAGTTAACCAGTCCTCTATCCATGCTAATATACTACCCCCAACACCATGAGTTCTTATCTTGTGTAGTAACCTTTTATGTGACACCTTATCGAATGCCTTTAGGAAATCCAAATATACTACATCTACTGGTTCCCCTTTATCCACCCTGCTTAAAAAAGAACTCTTTAAAAAAAAAAACTTGTCAAACACGATTGCCCTTACATAAAACCATGTTGACTCTGCCTGATTGTATTGTGATTTTCTAGATGTCCCACTACTATCTCTTTAATAATAGATTCCAGCATTTTACCCAATGACAGACGTTAGACTAACTGGCCTATAGTTTCCTGCTTTCTGCCTCTGTCCTTTCTTGAATAGAGATGGTGCAGTTGTCCAGTCCACTGGGATCTTTCCAGAATCTAGGGAATTTTGGAAGTTTACACAATGCATCCCCTATTTCTGCAGCCACTTCCTTTAAGATCTTAGGATGCAAACCATTAGGTCCAGGGGACTTGTCAACTTTTAGTCCCATTATTATTCCAATTACTTTTTCTCCAGTGATAATGATTGTTTTAAGTACCTCCCTTCCTTTTGCCTCCTGATTTTCTACTATTCTTGGGATGTTTATTGTGTTTTCTACTTTGAAAACAGATATAAAATACTTGTTCAAAGCCTGTAACATTTCCTCATTTCCCATTATTAATTCCCCAATCTCACCTTCTAAGGGACCAATGCTCACTTTAATTATTCTTTTCATTTTTATATATTTGTAGAACCTTTACTGTCTGTTTTTATATTTCTTGCTAGTTTTCTCTCATACTCCAATTTCTCCCTCTTTTTTTTTCATCCTCTGTTGGTTTCTAAAATTTTCCCAATCTTCTGGCCTACCATTAATCTTCACAGCCTTTTCTTTCAATTTTATGCCACCCTTTACTTTCTTTGTTAGCCACGAATCGTACATCCTTCTGGTAGTCGTTCTTCCTCATTGGAATACATCTTTGTTGAGAATTATGAGATATCTCCTTAAATGTCTGCCACTGCTTCTCTATCATCTTACCTTTTAACCTATTTTCTCAGTCCACTTTAGCCACCTCTGTATTCATACTTTTGTAATTGCCTTTATTTAAGTTTAAGACATTAGTTATGGACCCACATTTCTCACCCTCAAAGTGAATATGAAATTCTATCATCTTAGATCACTCTTGCCTACAGGATCCTTTACTATGAGGTCTTTAATTAATCCTGTCTCATTACAGATTACCAGGTCCAAAATAGCCCTTGTAGCTTTTAGAATGTATCATTCTAAGAAATTGTCTTAAATAAACTTTATGAACTCATCCTCCAGGCTACCTTTGCCAATTCGATTTGCTCAATCGACGTGAAGATTAAAATCACTCACGGTTACTGCCGTACCTTTCTTGCAAGCCCCATTATTTCTTGATGTAAACTCTGTCCTACTTTGTAGGGGGATTATAAACTACTTCCATGGTGACTTCTTTCCTTTGCTATGTCTTATCTCCACCCAAACTGACATTACATCTTGATCTTCTGAACCAAAATCATTTCTCACTACAGTACTAATCTCATCCTTTGTTACAGAGCTGCCCCACCTCCTTCTCCTTTCTTCCTCTCCTTCTGAAATGTCAATTACCCTTGTATATTCAGGTCCGAGCCTTGGTCACCTTGCAACTATGTCTCTAATGGCTATCATATCAAACTCATTTATATCTATATGTGCTAGCAATTCATTCATCTTATTAAGAATGTTGCGAGCATTCAGATAATGAGCCTTTAATCCCGTGTTCTTACCATTTTTGCTTACTCTGACCTTATTTGCTGGCGCACTCATGTTTGTACGCTTTGTCCCTTTCTGTCACATTCTGGTTCTCATTACCTATATCATTACCCTGCATTATTGCCTTGTCCTTACTCATTAACTTTCTAAATTTCTCCTCACCTGAACCGCCCCCTCCAGCTATTTAGTTTAAAGCCCTCTCTACCATCCTAGTTATATGATTCACCAGGACACAGGTCCCAGCACAGTTCAGGTGAAGGCCCTCCCAATGGTAAGACTCCCTCTTTCCCCAGTACTTATGCCAGTACTCCATGAATTGAAACCCATTTCTCCCACACAAATATTTGAGCCATGCATTCAACTCTCTGATCTTATTTAGCCTATGCCAATTTGCTCATGGCTGAAATAGTAATCCAGAGATGATTACTTTTGTGTTTCTACTTTTAGTTTAGCCCCTAGCTGCTCATACTTCCTCAGCAGAATGGCTTTCTTAGTTTCACCTATGTCATTGGTACCCATGTGGACCATGGTGACTGGATCCTTCCCCTCTCACTCCAAGTTCCTCTCCAGCCCCAAGGAGATGTCCTTAACCCTGACACTGGGCAAGCAACATAGCCTTCAGGACTCACGATCTCAGCTGCAGGGAACAGTATCTATTCCCCCTGACGATACTGTCCCTTACTACAATTACATTCCTTTGAACTCCCCCTACTTGAATGGCCCCCTGCACCACCGTGCTGTGGTCAATTTGCCCATCCTTCCTTCAGTCCCTGCTTTTGTCCACACAAGTTGCAAGAACATCGAACGTGTTGGACAAATGCAAGGGCCGAGCCTCTTCTAGTGCTATGATTTAGATCCTCATACCTGCCTCACTCATAGTCACACCCTCCTGTCCCTGAGAACGGACCAAATCAGAAGTACCCATCCTAAGGAGTGTGAATGCCTCCTGGAACAAAGTAACTTTCCACCCTCCCTGATGCATCATAGTGTCTGAAGCTCGGACTCCAGCTCATCAATTCTGAGCTGAATTTCCTTGATCTGTAGAAATTTACTGCAGATATGGCTGCTGTGGATCGCACTGGTGTCCACCAGCTCCCCCATGTTACAGCTGCAACACATCACCTGCCCTGCCATCTTTACTGTGTTTTATTTAACAAATTAGGTTTAGAAATATCATTCAACAATTATCTATAGTTATATCAATTGGTTTAAACTAATAAAGCTATAAATTTAATGCAATACTTATATCTCCCCAGTATCAGTTAAACTACTGCCCCCGTTTAGAGAGAAAAAAAGAACTTAAAACTCACCAACTACTCACCTGTCCAGTCACCTAATTAATGCTTCTGGGCTTCAGCTCTCATGTCTCGCTGCTGATCTCTAGTTCCCTTTCTCAGACCACCCCTTCTTTGTAAAAGGTCAGAACAGCACCTCTTCCCTCACTGCACCGAATTCCCACACTTACCAAATTCCCAAGCTCACACTCTGTCTTGAGCTGTACTCAGTAACGAGCTGAGACAGATAGATGGGGCCTCGCTGGCACAGAGGGCGGTGGGTTTCATTTCCATCGCTGGGTTATCCCAGGTGTAGGACATCATCGATTGTACCCATGTGGTCATCAAGGCAGCCAGTGAACCGCCATTAAGAATGAGCAACAGAAAAAGCTTCCACTCCCTCAATGTTCAGCTGGTCTGCGTCCACAACAAGAGCTTCCTGCATGTGTACACTTGCTTTCCTTGCAGCTGCTATGACTCCTTTATCCTCTGGAAGTCCAGCCTGCCTCAAATATTTAATCCAACCTCCAAAGTCCATGGATGGATTCTAGTGGACAAGGGATATCCCTTGAAAACCTGTCTACTCTTCCCTCTACGAAAGTCCTAGACAGAGGCACAGAGGCAATACAACCGAAAAGCCATCTGCTCACTAGGATCACCATTGAGCAGGCCATCGGGTTCCAGTGTCTGGACTGGGTGTGTGGCACCCTGCAATAGACTCCTGCAAGGGTCTCTCTCATTGTGGTCGTTTGCTGTGCTCTCCATAACGTGCACCCTGAGGCTGTTCAGCTGGTGTGTCTGATGGAGGGTAAATACCCAAATACCTCTCCTGATGCTTGGGGGTAGCACTCACCTTGCCAGAGCGCATCAGGTCATTGAACATTTTCCTTCACTGGTCCAGGTTCTTCTGACCACAGTTCTTCCACTGACATTGGCAGCGATGTCCATCCACACCTACTTGGTCTGGGCAGGTAGCCTCCTCCTGCCACCCTCTGGGAAGTGGACCTCCCTCCTCTCCCTCAAGGCCTCCAGCATGACCTCCAGGTCTGCATGTGAAAATCGGGTGTCTGTCCTGCCCCAGGTTCCAGGCCACTGCCTCTCCTGAGACATTGTGGAATTCACTCTGCAGTATTAGCACTCAAACGGCAACCACAGCAATGGCTGCCATGGCCAGTTTAAATCGGGCCTGCACTTGAGTTGTCCCAGCTCCATTCCCAACACCACTGCCGTTAATTGGCCGCCAAACCCGTCTCCATAGCAATTATAAGGGGTCACCCCTGTGAAACGCGGGGCCCATTTCTGTTTCCTTCTGGAGGTGGATTCGGGACCCGGAAAAGGTCACAACTTCCGTTTCCCGCCACAGAGGGGAAATCCAGCCCCCATTTTAGTGACAATCTGCGCTCCGCTTTCAATGATGACCCACATCTCATTGCTTAGTGACAACCAAGCAACCAGCACAAGTGTTATTCTAACTAACTTTTAGTTGAAGAGCAGATATAAGAACACGTTTAATACTTTGTGAGTGTGTGTGTATATATTGAATGATGGATCCTAATGGCGTCTCCCTCTTTCTGTTATTCAGAAACAGGCTGTCTGGAACTATGTGACCATGGTTCTTGAGATTATCTGACCAGCAGTCCCTGGAATATGCACGACCGCGGCCCATCTACACCGAGTGTCCTGCAACGGCATGGTGACAACTTTCAAAATAGCAATCCTTGGAGCACAAGGGGTTGGGAAATCGGCAATTGTGCACCAGTTCCTCTACAACGATTATAGTGACCACTACCTGCCCACAAAAGCACGTCGTGTCTACCTGCCTGCTGTGGTCATGAACGAGCATGTGCACGACCTACAGATAATGGATTTTCCGCCCATTCCATCCTTCCCAGTCAACACTCTGCAGGTAATTGTTCTGATCTCTACGACTCTCACAGGTCACAGGGACTGATGTGATTCTCTCTTTGGTGAGTGGGAGACTGTTTTTGCAAAACCTGAAATAGACAGTTTCAATTAGTGGCCAACTTTGCTGACTACTGGTAAAATCAGCAACCTGACTAATAACCGAGAACAGCTCATCTCAATCTTGTACTTTTTGTACCTTTTTCATACTTTTGCTCCCTCTTTGTTTTTCAATAATTTCATTTATCTTTCATTGCTTTCTCCAGTTCTACTTTTTCCTCCCTGTCTTTGTCTCGTCACCCAGTTCTATGTTTCTTTTATTACAGGTCACTCATCCCATTAAAGCTTGTATCTCTCTCCCAGCCTGGCATATGATTGCCTGCACATTGCATGTCCTTGATATCTTTATTATTTGTCCTGGTAGATTATTCCAAACATCAGAGTAATGAACATCCTCCTTTTAATTTACTCTCAGTATGTGAGCATCACAGACAAGGCTGCATTTATTGCCCCTCCTAGTTGCCCTGAGAAGGTGATGTTGGACCTTCTCCTTGAATGGCTTGTATTTGATATGACTTAGTGGCTTGTTAGGCCACTTCAGAGTCCAATTACGAGCCATGTGAGACTGGAGCTATATGTTGGATGGTAGGTTTCCTTCCCTGAGGGCATTAGTGAAATAGTTGGATTTTTACAAGAGCTTTATAAGCATTATATTTCCAAATGTGTTAAACTGAATTAAACTCGGTGCCATGGTAGGATTTGAACTTGTATCATTGGGCTTCTGGATTGCTAGTCCAGTAACATAACCACTGTATTACTGTACTTACACCCGAGTTAGATTACCAATTCAGGGAATGTGAATTCAAATCCTGATTTCTGTTTTAAATTGACTCCCTTGTGTTTTACTGAGCTGATGTGATGATGGATTCTCCTGTCGCTTTTACGGATGAGTGTTCAGCAAGGGGACTGGTTGTTCACCATCTGGGTTGGTGGTGTCTCATATGCGATGCTAAACCAAATCTTGATTTGCCGATCTGATCTCAAATATTACATATGAAATCACTGTTGGAGGGGTGGGTGAAGGCCCTGGCTTTGTGACGCACTCACTTGTCCTGTAGGGACTTTACTCTGTTCTCCTCAAATGCTTGATGACAGAGGCTTTTCCATTTGGATCTGTCCATGATTTATTTCCCATATAGTGAGGTCCAACTTACAGCTCTGAGATTGGTTTTCAGAATGTCTTTGTATCTAAGTTTGGGACGTCCTCTGGTGCATGTTCCCATGCTCAGATGGTTGTAGAATACCACCTTTTAGTTTGTAGGAGTCCTTCATGCGAACCACATGACTGACTGAGTGAAGCTGAGCTCTGATGAGCATGTTCTGGATATCAGGTATGCGGCATCTTGCAAGAACTTCAGTGTTAAGGATTTTGTCCTGTCATTTGATGTTGCAGATAGATCTTCAGCAGTGATGGTGGAATGCATCTAGTTGCTTTATGTGATGCTGGTAGGTTGTCCATGCTGCATAGCCATGGAGAAGTGATGTGAAAACCACTGCCTGGTCGACTTTGATCTTAGTTTTGAGACAGACTCCATGCTCTCTCCAAAGACTGTGGGTGAGCCTGCTGAATGCTGAGCTTGCTTTTGCCAGGTGATGGGCAATTTCATCATCCAAGGTGATGGTGTTGAAAAGGATACTCCAAACATAGAACTTCTGAACTGAGTTTAGGGGTGTGTCGTTGATTGTGACTATGGGGTCTTGAAGTATATAGCCTGGGGCAGATTAGTACAAGATCTCTGTCTTTTTCAGACTTATTGTAAGGCCAAAGCATTCTGAGGCTTGGGCAAAGTGGGCAACAAGCAGCTGGATGTCCTCTGGAGTGTGTGCTGAGATCACAGTCATTGACAAACAAGAGTTCACTTAGCAGATGTTCTTTGACCTTTGTGTGAGCCTTGAGCCTTTGCTGAATGTCTTGAACTGAATGTGTACTCCTATGTGGAGATCTTTGCATATAAGAGCATGGCCGAAAAGTCAATGGCAAACAGAGTTGGAGCCATTACACAATTTGGTGACAGGAAAGGCATCTGATAAGGCACCATTCTGCATCACTCTGGCCATCATGCTGTCATGAAAGAAGCAGATGACCCTGATCATTTTTACAGTGCAGCTATATTTATACAGCACCTTCCACAGGCCTTCACAGTTTACTGTGTTGAAGGCCTGGCTCAGGTCAGCGAACACCCTGTGGAGCTCCTTGTTTTGCTCGTGGGACTTTTCTTGAATTTGACATGCTGCAAAGATCACGTTGATTGTTCCTCATCCCACACGAAAGCTGATGTACTTGAAGTAATATTTTGTTTTTAATTTAACTACAATGCAAACAGCTAGTTTCTTGCATTCAGCCCATAGTGTTCCTTAACAAAATGGGCTATGTGCCATTATCTTTGACAAACTTAATTTATTCAAAAATATCTCACCTCCTGACACTTAGATCTGATCATTCTGACATAAAGTGAGCTCCAAAAATCCTCCAAAGTGTGCAATAAACTAACGCCCAGTGAGGAACAACAGGACCCCAGCTGTGTGCTCCGTGTCCATGTTGAAGGGCAGAAATGTCAGGGGTCTTGCTGCAGATTTGAAACCTTGTTATTGTTACACATGAACACAGCTCAGAGATGGAGCTGCAGCATTATAGTCCACAGTGTGCATCCCACAGGCCAGAAGCAGAGGCTGACAATTTGTGTCTTGGACTCACTACCTCCTACATACCAGAACAATGTAATTTTGTTTCTAAATAAGTTTTCTGAAAATATGTTCATAAAGTTTTTTTTTGTTCATTCATGGGATGTGGGCATGGCTGGCTATGCCAGCATTTATTGGCCATCCCTAATTGCCCTTGAGAAGGTGGTGGTGAGCTGCCTTCTTGTACCGCTGCAGTCCATGTGGGGTAGGTACACTCACAGTGCTGTTAGGAAGGGAGTTCCAAGATTTTGACCCGATGACAGTGAAGGAACGGCGATATAGTTCCAAGTCAGGATGGTGTGTGACTTGGATGTGAACTTGCAGGTGGTGGTGTTCCCATGCATTTGCTGTCCTTGTCCTTCTAGTTGGTAGAGGTCGTGGGTTTGGGAGGTGCTGTCTAAGGAGCCTTGGTGCATTGCTGCAGTGCATCTTGTAGATGGTGCACACTGCTGCCACTGTACGTCAGTGGTGGAGGGAGTGAATGTTTGTAGGTGGGGTGCCAATCAAGCGGGCTGCTTTGTCCTGGATGGTGTCGAGTTTATTGAGTGTTGTTGGAGCTGCACCCATCCAGGCAAGTGGAGAGTATTCCATCACGCTCCTGACTTGTGCCTTGTAGATGGTGGACAGGCTTTGGGGAGTCAAGAGGTGAGTTACTCGCCTCAGGATTCCTAGCCTCTGACCTGCTCTTGTAGCATGGTATTTATATGGCTGCTCCAGTTCAGTTTCTGGTCAATAATAGCCCCTAGGATGTTGAAAGTGGGGGTTTCAGCGATGGTCATGCCATTGAATGTTAAGGGGAGATGGTTAGATTCTCTCTTGTTGGAGATGGTCATTGCCTGGCATTTGTGTGGTGCGAATGTTACTTGCCACTTATCAACCCAAGCCTGGATATTGTCCAGGTCTTGTTGCATTTCTACACAGACTGCTTCAGTATCTGAGGAGTCACAAATGGTGCTGAACATTGTGCAATCATCAGCGAACATCCCCCCTTCTGACCTTATGATTGAAGGAAGGTCATTGATGAAGCAGCTGAAGATGGTTGGGCCTAGGACACTACCCTGAGGAACGCCTGCAGTGATGACCTGGAGTTCAGATGATTGACCTCCAACAACCACAACCATCTTCCTTTGCGCTAGGTATGACTCCAACCTTATAGGTTGTTACTTGGTATGACAGGGGAATATATTGGTATGTTGGCATATTGGGAACACATCAGTAACAGCATATTGTATGGGGTAAACAGGGCAATCTGACGACAATGCCAGCTGTAGGCCAGTCGGGGACAATAGGAGCCTTATAAGTAATGGCGATGGGCCTTGTAGGACTGGGGCGTTGTAGCGCAGCAGGTTCCAGTGGGAGAGAAGGCAATATGGGCAGAATTCCATGAGTGGCAAACCATTAGACCTACACCAGTTTGCAACACTGAGCTGTGCAAGGATTGTTTCATTATTTCGATCTGCAGCTTTGAAGTTGTGCGTTTGATAGGTCGATGTGCAAAGTCAGTCGGGGTCATTTTAACTTTGGGCAATGTGTAAAACAGCTGATATCACATCCGCCGCCCATTATACATCTCTCCTGATGGAGGGCAATAGAAGTGAGTATGGGGAGCAATGTAAAACCAGCTATCGATTCATTATCACCTGTTTTACATTCTCACATGAAGTCAGAATTACTCTCATTGATTTTTGAGAGAGGAATGCTTGTTTTTAACTGCAGTTATCTGATCCGTTATAGTTGGGATTGGTTTTCAATCCCTATTAATGAATAAAATGATTGTTAATCCTGAAGGAAAAGCTTTTCAGTTGCTATTATTTGCCAATGTCCATGGAGCAGCATCCAATACCACTGAAGACAAGACTGGAGCTGATTAAGTGGGGGTGGGGGCATTTATATTGGGAGCGATGAATGAAATTTCTAGAGGAGTGTTTAGGCTTGGAGAAGCGGCAGAGGCAATGACTAAGGTGGTTTTTTCCCCAATTCAGGCTAGATGCCCAGAGAAGCATGAAGTCATTGTCTCTCCATTGGAAAGTGGTGTATTGAATATCAACCTGCAATAACTATCAGGAGGTGGGGGACTGGGGATAGACCCAGAATAACTATCAGAAAATGAGGCATGATCAAACCACCACTTGTAATTCACCCTCACCTTTCTCCTAGTGTCATTGTAGCAGAATTCCACCTGGAGGAAAATTGGATTAGACTGGCAATCAGGTGAAGCAATCATGATGCACTATTAACCCGCGCCAGGTCATAGTGATGCAGGCAGCTTGTACACTTGGTGTTATTTGCTAGTTTAAATGATAGTGATAATCAACCCTGCGTGAAGCACATTGCTGAGTGACTGCATGCCTCAGCAGGGCACCCAAGTTCCTGCAAGGCTAGCACCACTTAAAGCTAGCCTGCACTACCTAGAGCCAGGTGGCACCTCTTAAAGGCAAGGTGCATTTTGGCTGCAGCAGGTGCTGGAACTGGTTCACTAAGACTTTACAAGCAGAAAGAGGAGTGGAAATAGTGCAACAGGCTAGAGAGTATGCCCCATGTTCTCCAATGCAGCAATGGAAGCCTTGGTGCAGGAGGTGAACAGGAGGAGAGAGATCCTCTTCCTTCAGAGGGCAAGAAGATCCTCCCAGGCATACATTATGAAGGCAGTGGGAGCAGATAGCTATCGAGGTCAATGCCAGCAGTTTAGGACCTGGATGCAGTGCTGCAAAAAGTTTAATGAACTCACACGAGTGGTCAAGCTCAGTGAATCTTCAAATGCCATCTCCTACCAACTGTACCACTAGCCTCACACACACTGCACCATTCCCCACAGCCCCTTCACTCACCTACTCACAAATCTCTATCAATCATGACACATACCCAACATGCATTGCCTCATCTCACCCCCACAACCTTAGCACTGGTGCAAGCCTCATATATTCACACCTCATCATTTACACACACTGCCAGCTATTCAACTATGGCAAGCACATTACCCAACCACATTGTACCACACTGACTGACACACTTCCCTCTCTCTTACAGGGCAAGGTGGCACATAATTTGAGGCAGCAGGAGATAACCAGTGGGGGACAGGCATGGCTCATGGAGGAGTTGGTGCTGGCAGCCATTGCTGCGGCCACAACTGAGCCTGTGGCCAGCGGTGGGTCTGAAACCACAGATGATGACAGTATGTTCCTACCTGATTCACCTTCTCACATCACACTTCCCGTCATTCCGCAGTCTCTTCTGATTTACTAACTACTAATGGTGTAAGCGTGTATGTCACTCTTTCCCACCTTCCCTCAACCCAACCCTACCCTTTCAGATACCCAAGAACTGCCTCCTGGTCAAGAACTGATGAGAACCTGAAGTCCAAGAGGAACAAGGGACTGGTAAAGAAGAAACACTCACTCAATCTCACACCCGCAGCCGCCAGCTCAGATACTGACACTGCACATACTTTCGAGGGGCGTATAGAGGCAGGATCTGTATGTGGTGAGTCACGGGGCATGAGTGGGCTGCAGCCAGGTCATGGGGTAAAGATAACACGTGTGCCAGCTCACTGGAGGGCGAGCTTCTTCTGCAGAGGATTCAGATGAGAAATTCGATGGGGCGGCCGAGAGGAAAAGACCGATGGGCATGCACACAGAAATACTTTGTTGGAAGGCCTTCCAGAAAGCCTGCTGTCACTGTCAAGGAGCATGGAGGAGTTGCACTGCAACTTGGCAGAGGGCTTTGAGCAGAGCTTGGAGCTTATCCTTTCCAGCATGGAAGTGGTGGTCAACTCCATGAGAACACATGCACTTGACCATGATGCAGCATCTCAGCTTCCATTACAGCGCAAGTAGAAGCCACCCAATGTCTGAGTGCTGCAGAGGAAGCTTTTGTTTTCAATTCTGTCATGGGATGAGGGTGTCACTGACAAGCCCAGCATTTCTTGCTCATCCCTAATTGCCCTTGACAACCAAGTGGCCTGCTAGGACATTTCCGGGGGCAGTGATCAGATAGCTATGAGTCTGGAGTGAAAGGACAGCAGATTTCCTTCCCGAAAGGACATTAGTGAACCAGATGGGTTTTTACGACAATCGATGACAGTTTCATGGCACCATTACTGAGACTAACTTTCAATTCCAAATTTGTTTTGTTAATTAATTGAATTTAAATTCCACCAGCTGACATAGTGGGACTTGAACCCATATCCCAGGGTATTAGCCGGGGCCTCTGGATTACTTGTTCAGTGACATTGCTACGACACAGTCTCCCCCTCAGACTGAGGTCAGGAAATCTCAGCTTGGTGTCATCCTGTCTCAGATTGCTGCTATCATAGCTACAGATACCAGTGCTCAAAGGGGCTAACAGGCTCTCACAGTAGTCTTTACTCTTTCATGCGAACTTGCTTTGTTGAATGATAACTTTCTTTAATCCACTGACTGGAGATCTGAATTTATGTTTTTTTTGAAGAAATTTTGAAATGAACAGATAAAAAAGATGACTTTGCTGGTAGCTTAGGATGTCTACTTAATTTGAAACACTCGATCCTACATTGCAATGCTTGTGAGGAGAGAGACGAGATGTCTGTTCATTCCCCAGCAAGAACCAAGACCCAGGAACTTTAAGGGAACTACCTGTTCTTAGAAGAGAAACACTGTTATGTTTGAATCACTGAGTTACTCCCATGTGACAAGCCCCTTCCCATCTCTCGTTTTTAAGCTTGTGTTTCTCTACAGCAGCAAGAAGAAGCAACTGGACTCTGACATGTGCAGACCCAAGTGGTGGTCGCTCTCTCTCTCTCTCCATTTCAGCTTACAAGCTTAGAACTCTGCCTGTTGACTGACCACCTTTGCATATTCTGGCTATAATCAGAAACCCCACTGGAGGAAATCATCCACATCGCTGTCTCCAATAGATCCACCACACTAGTCATCTACCTCTTCAAACTAAAAGCCTCAGGACCACCGAATTCAGCTAAAAGCCAGCCAAATCACCAAACGCCACAGACTGTATACCCCTTTTTTTATGGACTCCACCTCAACCAATCTACCTTTCCCCACTCTGTAACCTATTTGTGTATGTGAACCTCTAGTGTGTATGTGCAAGTGAAAGTTGGTACTTAGTTTATTATTTTCATTAGTTCGGTTTAGGTGCAGTAAAGTTAACTTCTTTCTTTGTTAAACTCGAGAAAACCTGTCTGATTAGTTCTTGTTCTGATCATAGCAAGTAAGTAAGCAAACACCTACTGAATTGGCCAGTACAACCACTTTTAAAAAGAATTAAACCTGTTGTGGTCAAACAGGCAGAGGGAAAAAAGGGAAGCCCTTCGACCGCTCCTCACCTCACTGTCACAACTGGCGAGTACTGCAGGGCTCCTCCACGGCATTCCAGACAGCGGAACCACTGCTTTAGCACCCCAATGGTCCACTCGATCATGTTTTGCATGGCACACAGCTGTCATTGTATGCAGGCTGGTCACATGTGGTTTGGTTGCAGAGTGGAGTCACAAGCCAGGAGCAAGGTGGACAAGACTTTCTGCCCAGCAACTACCCTCTGGTTTTACACAGTGGCTGAAGGACTGAGGAACAATGGATTGGCACAGTATTAATGCATCATGACTGCTGCTAGGATAGCTGGCCTTCATCAGCATGATGCACCGAGCATTGTCACATACCACCTGCATATTCAGGCAGTGGAACACTTTGCGGTTTTGGTACATTTCAGCATTTAGATGCAGCACCTGCAAAGTCACGTGTGTGCAGTCAATGGCACCCTGCGCCATGGGGAAGCCTATTACCCTGGCAAAGCCATGTGCACAATCTGCCTACTTCTCTCTGTTCAGAGAGAACACAATGAACTCTCCTGTGCTGGCATAAAGAGCCTCTGTCACAGCAGTGGATGGCGAACTGGGAGATGTTACAGCTGTAGCCTGCTCCAGCCTGGAAGGATCGTGAATCAAAGAAATTCTGGGACCAAGTCACTTTCTTTCACAGCCACTAGCAGTGCCGTCCCTGCCCTATTCTGAGGCTGCAGTCTAGTAGCAAGTGGGGGCAAAATTCTGTGAGCTTTTCCTTCATAAATTGTAGCTGATGCACACACTGTTCCTGGCTCAGGTAGAGGTCTATGGGCCCTGGGTGGATAAGACCTCCTGCTGAGAACCCTTCCCCTCCTCCTCCTTCTCCTCCTTCTGCGAGCAGCTTCCTTTGCTGCCTCTGCTCCATCTCCCTCTCATGGTGCAGCCCAAGGGGCATTGCAACTTTAGAACCCATGACTGGGAACAAGTGGCTTGCAATCACAATCAAGGCCTTCTCCACCTGTAGCACCAGTTCCTGTTGACTTCCCCAACCTTAACCAACTGCAAAACACTGAGCACTTCCACAAACTCAAACAGTTAGGAGAGATTAATTAACCTATAAGTTGTTGATGCTCCCTTTAAACAGCACTCGTGGGGGTGTTCAGCTGTGCGTGTTTAAGAAAGAGTGTTACACAGAGCGGCAAGGTTAAAATTGGCAGTGCTGATGTCAAATCAGTGTTACACACTGACTGATGTCACGATCTGCCTATTCTGCACACTTGGCACACGTTCCTAACACCAGCGCTAACACCCTCACCAAGATAACGTTCAGTGCGCACCGTGTTGCAAGTGTTCGGACGCCACTTTAATACCAAAGTGATACCCAAAGCGCCAAAAATGGAGCCCAATTTTGCGGCCTCTGTGTTCTTCATGCTTGGTTCACCTACAGTTACAAAGGACCAGCTGACTTAAAGTAGCTTTTTTATTGTCTATTTCTCTGCATCATGACAAAAACGATCTCACTGTCTGAATTTGAGCCTTTCTGTTCAGTGGTGCGAATTTCCTTCTCTGCTGCTGGTCAGAGAGTTACACTGCTGTAATAGTACACTACAAGCCAGTACAAAGAGCAAAATCTATCCTAAACAATGCACACTAGCAGCAACGAGAAGCATAAGGTAATAAACTCAGAGGTTCTTGATGTTCTCTTGATGTGACTTAACCATGGACACTGCAGGCGGCACGGTGGCACAATGGTTAGCACCGCAGCCTCACAGCTCCAGCGACCTGGGTTCGGTTCTGGGTACTACCTGTGCGGAGTTTGCAAGTTCTCCCTGTGTCTGTGTGGGTTTTCGCCGGGTGCTCCGGTTTCCTCCCACAGCCAAAGACTTGCAGGTTGGTAGGTAAATTAGCCCTTGTAAATTGTCCCGAGAGTAGATAGGTGGTAGGAGAATGGTGGGGATGTGGTAGGGAACATGGGATTAATGTAGGATTAGTATAAATGGGTGGTTGATGGTTGGCACAAACTCGGTGGGCTGAAGGGCCTGTTTTAGTGTTGTATCTCTCTAAGACTAAAATCTATCAGAAAAACATGAGGTATCTCTGAAGGTTCTTTGCCCTGTGGATTTTCTTTAGTGATTTTTGCATGTCTAAACATGCTGACAGATGTCTTCTCTAATGATGCAAATCTAATCTCTAGACTGGACATTTACTGTCCGTAGATACAGGACTTTATAAAGCTTTTACTGTTTGTAATAACTAAAAGAAAGACAGACTTGCCTTCATATAGCACCTTTCATAACCTCCGGCCATCCCAAAACACTTTACAGCCATTTAGTGTCCATTTTGAAGTGCAGTCACTTGTGTAACATAGGAAAAAGGCAGCCAATTTGCACATAGCAAGCTCCCACACAAAACAATGAGCTAATCCAAACATACATACGAACGTATGAATTAGGAGCAGGCCACTCGGCCCCTTGAGCCTGCTCTGCTATTCAACAAGATCGTGGATGATCTGATTGTAACCTCAACTTCACATTCCCACCTACCCCAATAATCCTTCACCCCCTTGCTTATCAAGAATCTATCTACCTCTGCCTTAAAAATATTTAACAACTCTGCTTCTACCATCTTTTGAGGAACAGTGTTCCAAAGACTCACGATCCTCTGAGAGAAAAACATTTCTTTTTATCTCTGTCTTAAATGGGTGACCCCTTATTTTTAAACAGTGAACCCTAGTTCTAGATTCTCTCACAAGGGGAAACACCCTTTCCACATCCACCCTGTCAAGACCCCTCAGGATCTTGTATGTCTCAACCAAATCACCTCTTACTCTTCTAAACTCCAGTGGATACAAGCCTAGGCTGTCCAACCTTTCCTGATAAGACAACCCACCAATTCCAGGTATTAGTCTAGTAAACCTTCTCTAAACTGCTTCCAAAGCATTTACATCCTTCCTTAAATAAGGAGACCAATACTGTACACAGTACTCCAGATGTGATCTTACCAATTCTCTGTATAACTGAAGCATAACCTCCCTACTTTTGTATTCAACTCCCCTCGCAATAAATGATAAAATTCTATTAGCTTTCCTAATTACTTGCTGTACCTGCATACTAATCTTTTGCGAATCATGCACAAGGACACCCAGATCCCTCTGCATCTCCAAGCTCTGCAATCTCTCACCATTTAGATAATATGCTTTTTTATTTTTCCTGCCAAAGTGGACAATTTCACATTTTCCTACATTATACTCCATTTGCTAGATCTTTGCCCACTCACTTTACCTATCTATATTGCTTATGTCCTCTTCACAATTTATTTTGCTACCTATCTTTGTGTCATCAGCAAATTTAGCAACCATACCTTCAGTCCCTTCATCTAAGTCATTTATATAAATTGTAAAAAGTTGAGGCCCCAACACAGAGGGGCGGCGCAGTGGTTAGCACTGTAGCTTCACAGCTCCAGTGACCCGGGTTCAGTTCTGGGTACTGCCTGTGTGGAGTTTGCAAGTTCTCCCTGTGTCTGCGTGGGTTTCCTCCGGGTGCTCCGGTTTCCTCCCACAAGCCAAAAGACTTGCAGGTTGGTAGGTAAATTGGCCATTATAAATTGCCCCTAGTATAGGTAGGTGGTAGGGAAATATAGGGACAGGTGGGGATGTGGTAGGAATATGGGATAAGTGTAGGGTTAGTATAAATGGGTGGTTGATGGTCGGCACAGACTCGGTGGGCCGAAGGGCCTGTTTCAGTGCTGTATCTCTAAACTAAACAGATCCATGTGGCACACCACTCGTTACATCTTGCTAACCAGAAAATGACCCATTTATGCCTACTCTCTGTTTCCTGTTAGCTAGCCAATCTTCTATCCATGCCAATATGTTACCCCCTACAGCATGAACTTTTATTTTCCTTAATAACCTTATCAAATGCCTTCTGGAAATCTAAGTACAGTACATCCATAGCTTTATCCATAGCACATGTTATTTCTTCAAAGAACTCCAGTAAATTGGTTAAACATTATTTCTCTTTCACAAAACCATGTTGACTCTGCTTGATAATTTTGAATTTTTCTAAGTGTCCTGCTTAACGTCTTTAATAATAGCTTCTAACATTTTCCCTCAGACAAATGTTAAGCTAACTGGCCTGTAGTTTCCAGCTTTCTGTCTCCCACCCTTTTTGAATAAAGGAGTTACATTCACTATTTTCCAATCCAATGGAACCTTCCCCGAATCTAGGGCATTTTGGAAAATTAAAACCAAGGCATCAACTATCTCACTAGCCATTTATTTTAGGACCTGGGGACTTGTCAGCCTGCAGTTCCAACAATCACCTGTTTTTGGTGATATTGGTTGAAGGATAAACATTGGCCAGGATACCTGGGAAGAACTAGCCTGCTCTTTTCCAAAATGGTGGCATAGGATTTTTTTTCCATCCACCTCAGAGGGCAGATGGCACCTCTGACAGCAGAGCACTCCCTCAGTACCGCACTGGAGTGCCAGCCTGGATATATGTTTCAGTCCCTAAAGTGGGATGTGAACTACAACCTTCTGGCTCAGAGCACTACCTAGTGAGCTTATCTTCTTATATATTTACTAGCTATTGGATTATGCTGATGTTCAAGATTATTTGTGGCATGATCGTATGACACAGAGTTGATAATATGCATCATGTGATACAATTTCAGCTCTAGATAACCATTGCAGTCTTTGGCCTGTCATTAATATTATGCTGTGTCTAGTGTAACCAGATACACAAATTCTATAGAAAAGCAAGTTGTCCTAGAGTATCAATGTTCATAAAGCTTGGTAGAAGCCCTGGGTGCAATGGCCTGTCTCTCAGCTACAGTGTCAGTGCAACCTGTCGAGTCAGCAACTCAATCTGGCAGTTCTGCTGTCTTTTTGCTCACAAGAGTATAGACAGTGAAAAAAAATTATTTTTTATGTGGATAATAAAGATTAATATGTAGCATCAATCCTGCTAGACATTGGGACAAATTTATTGCAGGATTGATGCAGTTTTCCCATGAGGCACTGCTGGACCTATTCACTTGTTTTCCAAAACAACTCGTCAGCAGCAAATTACTGAAAAATAAACCTTGCAACATTGGATAGTTGACACCTTCATTACCATAAAGGAAATGAATGATCCGTAATCAAGATGATGAGCTTCTAACTCAGGCCGAGCTCCCTGGTTTATTTTTCAACTGTGTATCTTGTCTGCATGGCAAGTGGACTGCTTGTCTAAAGATAGAGACAATAAAATGACTGGCCACGTGTCACATAGGTTGGTGTTCCCCAATGTACATAAGAACATAAAAAATTAAAGCAGAAGTAGGCCATTTGGCCCCTTGAGCCTACTCCACCATTCAATTAGATCATGGCTGACCTGATTGCGACCTTAACTCCACTTTCTTGCCTGCCCCCTATAATCCTTGACTCCCTTGTAGATCAAGAATCTGTCCAACTCAGCCCTGAATATATTCAATGACCCAGCCTCCACTGTTCTCTGGGGAAGAGAATTCCAAAGATTAACGGCCCTCAGAGAGAGGAAATTCCTCCTCATCTCTGTCTTAAAAGGGAGGCCCCTTAATTTGAAACGGTGCCCCCTAGTTTTAGATTCCCCCATGAGGGGAAACATCCTCTCAGCATCTACCCGTCAAGCCCCTTCAGAATCTAATATGTTTCAATAACGTCATCTCTCATTCTTCTAAACTCCAATGAGTATAGGACCAACCTGCTCAACCTTTCTTCATAAGACAATCCTTTCATCCCAGGAATCAACCTAGTGAACCTTCTCTGAATTGCCTCCAATGCAAGCATATCCCTCCTTAAATTAGGAGACCAAAATTGTACACTAGGGTTGTCCAACCTTTTCGGGCAGAGGGCTGTATTACGATCTTTGCTCGGCCGGGGGGTCGGTGACCAAATTTCAAAAGATAAAGGCATTAAAAATTTATCTTACTAATAAAAACAACGAATGTGCATTTTTGTGAAGAAGCTTTAAATGAGAAGACTAATTTATTGACTTACTTTCTCGAAACTATATTGAAAACCGATTTAGTGACATATGTGGCATTATTTTTGCTGACATAATGTACTCAATTTCTGCCCGCACACTTGATATAACGATGCAGAGTATTTTCGATAGATGTCCATCTGTCAGGAGAGACCTTGATCTTTCTCCCCCTGCTCTGTGTTTGTGTGTGTGTGTCTCATTCTCTCTTCCTGTCACCCTCCCCCACATTCCCTCGAGGACTAGGGGACACAGATTGAAAGTTTTGTGTAAACGATGCAGGGGGAATAAGAGGAAGCACATTTTTACACAGCGTGTGTTAATGACCTGGAACTTGCTGCCCACAAGGGTGATGGAAGCGGAGACAATCAATGACTTCAAGAGGAAGTTAGATTGTCACCTGAGAGAAATAGACTTGCAGGGCTATGGAGATCGAACCAGGGAGTGGGACTGATAGCATAGCTCTGTGGAGAGCCAGCATGTACTCGATGGACAGAATGGTTTCCTTCAGTGCTATAAGTAAATGACTCTCTCTCCCACCCCCCCTTTCTCTCTCTCTCTTTCTCTCTCTCTCTCCATCTCCCCACCCCTCCCCCCGGTCTGTCTGTCTGTCTCCCTCTCCACCCACCCCCCCCTCCCCCCGTCTCCTGCTCTCCCCACTCTGCCTCCCTCTCCCCCTCTCTCTGCCTCCTTCTCCCCCTCTCTCTACCTCCTTCTCCCCTCCTCTCTCTCCCTCTCCAAACCTCTCGCTCCACCTGCATGTCCCCAGTGTTCCCTGTTCCTTGCTCATTGTTCCCCGGTCTCTCTGTCCTCCCCTGTCTCTCTGACCCCCAGTCACTCTTTCTGTCCCCCACTCTTTCTCTCTATCCCCCACACTCTCTCTGTTCCCCACTCACTCTCACTGTCCCTCACTCACTCTCTCTCTGTCCCTCTCTTCTCTGTCTCTCCCCCATCTTTCCCTCTCTCCCGCTTTCTCTCTCTCTGTCCCCCCTCTCTGTCTCTCTGCCCCCTCTCTCTGTCTTCCTTTCTGTCCCTCTCTCTCTGTCCCCCTCTCTCTCTTTCTGTTCCCCCTCTCTGTCTGTTCCCCTTTCTCTCTCTCTCCCTCTCTCTGTTCCCCACTCACTCTTTCTTTCTGTCTCTCCCTCTCTCTCTCTCCCTCTCCCACTCTCTCATACAGTTGCAAACAGTGGACTGCTCAGCAGATGGTTGGTCAGTTCTTTTAAAAGAAATCATTGTCAGTTTCACAGCTGACATCTGCTGACATCAGGAACAGCCGTTTCCCAACAGACTCGGGGTTTTCCGGCAGACTTTTA
This sequence comes from Heterodontus francisci, assembly GCF_036365525.1. Taxonomy (NCBI): domain Eukaryota; kingdom Metazoa; phylum Chordata; class Chondrichthyes; order Heterodontiformes; family Heterodontidae; genus Heterodontus; species Heterodontus francisci. Next base: position 13,752,930 of record NC_090400.1, read on the forward strand.
AAAAGAAAAGTGAGCACCTGCCGCAAAACCCCGAGTCTGTTGGGAAACCGCTGTTTCTGATGTCAGCAGATGTCAGCTGTGAAACTGACAGCACGATGTTTGTAAAAAAGACCGCCCTGTAAGAAGAAGACAATGGGAAATTTCTCATCTCCGGTCATGGTGAGGATGAGGAATGGCCCCAGGAACAGTTTACACCCACAGGCCGGATGGAAACATTTGGCGGGCTGGATCCTGGTCTGTGGGCTGTATGTTGGACAACCCTGCTGTACACAGTACTCTAGGTGTGGTCTCACCAATGCCCTATACAATTGTGGCAAGATTTCCTTACTTTTATACTCCATCCACCTTACAATAAAGGTCAACGTTGCATTTGCCTTCCTAATTACTTGCTGTAACTGCATGCTAATTTTTTGTGATTCACATACAAAGACACCCGAGTCCCTCTGTATAGTCCCATAGTGATGGTGAGTTTAGTGTGGAGGTGACAGGCTGCTGCAGTTTCATCTTCTGAATCATGTGCTTCTTGGCCAACCACTCCCATGTAGGTCTGGAAATTTGGGTGCTGCGTGGCTGAATTTCTAGGCCATTGTATTTTCTGCCAAAACTATTTTCAGAGCACAAAAAGCATTTTTCCACAGGGCTTTGGCCGGTTCAAATTCAGGTCATTGTATACTGTTCTGAGCTGTGGGTAAAACTGCCAATTCGCACAGCTCCTCACCATGTCATTTTTCAAGCCTGACCTTTGAGTATATGGTCCTTGTTCTCTTTGCTATTGAAATAGAGAAGAAAAAGTTACAAAGTCATTCAAATGACTGAAGAAGCTTGTGGCTGGTTGTAGACATTATGCTGATGGAACGTATGACTCTTTTAATAGATTGTGTGCTGGATGGTAGAATGACAGCTCATACTTCCAACCACTGACGTGGTCAGCTCCTGATTGCAGCCAGCAGGAGGTCTCAATTGAAGATGGTTCTTCCACCAGTGGAAAGCAAATTAAAGGGTGAATCAACTAAAGCTCTTAAAGTGCAGTTGGAGAAAGGCATTAGTAGATGCCTGGCTGAAGATGGATTGGCAGAGGCCTGTCATTGGCAGAAGGTTAGCAGAGGCCAGAAATTGGCAGAGGGATGGGCATAGACAGAGAGCTGGCATTGACGTAGGGCTGGCAGCTGACTGCCTCTCATAGCCATATTGTAGGGAGAGAGGTGCAGCTGGTTTTAAAAGTATTTTTGCCATGCTTCTGTGCAATATGGGGAGATGGTGGCATAATGGTAATGTACTAGTAATCAAGAGGCCCAGGTTAATGCTCTGGGGACACGTGTTCATCTCCCACCATGGCAGCTGGTGCAATTTAAATTCAATTTTTTTTATATTCGTTTGTGGGATATGGGTGTCGCTGGCTAGGACAGCATTTATTGGCCATCCCTAATTGCCCTTGAGAAGGTGGTGGTCAGCTGCCTTCTTGAACCACTGCAGTCCACTTGGGGTAGGTACACCCATAGGGCTGTTAAGAAGGGAGTTCCAGGATTTTGACCCAGTGACAGTGAAGGAACGGTGATATAGTTAAAGTCAGGATGGTGCGTGGCTTGGAGGGGAACTTGCAAGTGTTGGTGGTCCTATGCATGTGTTTCACTTGTCCTTCTAGGTGGTAGAGGTCACGGATTTGGAAGGTGCTGTCTAAGGAGCCTTGGTATATTGCTGCAGTGCATCTTGTAGATGGTACACACTGCTGCCACTGTGCGTCGGTGGTGGAGGGAGTGAATGTTTGTGGACAGGGTGCCAATCAAGTAGGCTGCTTTGTCCTGGATGGTGTCGAGCTTCTTGAATGTTGTTGGAGCTGCACCCATCCAGGCAAGTGGAGAGTAGTCCATCACACTCCTGACTTGTGTCTTGTAGATGGTGGACAGGCTTTAGGGAGTCAGGAGGTGAGTTACTTACCGTAGGATACCTAGCCTCTGACCTGCTCTTGTAGCCATGGTAATTATATGGCTATTCCAGTTCAGTTTCTGGTCAATAGTAACCCCCAGGATGTTGATAGTTGGGGATTCAGCGATCATAATGCCATTGAATATCAAAGGGAGATGGTTACATTCTCTCTTGTTGAAGATGGTCATTGCCTGGCATTTGTGTGGCGCAAATGTTACTTGCCACTTATCAACCCAAGCCTGGCCCAGGTCTTATTGCATTTCTACATGGACTGCTTCAGTATCTGAGGAGTAGCGAATGGTGCTGAACATTGTGCAATCATCAGCGAACATCCCCACTTCTGACCTTATGAATGAAGGAAGGTCCTTGATGAAGCAGCTGAAGATGGTTGGGCCGAGGACACTTACGCAGTTCGGCATGCAGATAGTCCTGTGTTGTAGTTTCACCAGGTTGACACCTCATTTTGAGGTATGCCTGGTGCTGCTCCTGGCATGCATCCTGCACTCTTCATTGAACCAGGGTTGGTCTCCTGGCTTGATGGTAATGGTAGAGTGGGGGATATGCCTGGCCATGAGGTTACAGATTGTGGTTGAGTACAATTCTGCTGCTGCTAACGGCCCACAGCACCTTATGGATGCCCAGTTTTGCATTGCTCGATCTGTTCAAAATCCATCCCATTTAGCACGGTGCCACATTTATATAGTGCCACACAACACGATGGAGGGTATCCTCAATGTGAAGGCGTGACTTCATCTCCACAAGGACTGTGGGGTGGTCACTCCTACCAATACTGTTATGGACACGTGCATCTGCAGCAGGTAGATTGGTGAGGACGAGGTCAAGTATATTTTTGCCTCTTTTTGGTACCCTCACCACCTGCTGCAGACCCAGTCTAGCAGCTATGTCCTTTAGGACTCGGCCACTGGTGGCGCTACCGAGCCATTCTTGGTGATGGACATTGAAGTCCCTCACCAAGAGTACATTCTGCCCCCTTGCCACCCTCTGCTTCCTCCAAGTGCTGTTCAACATGGAGGAGTACTGATTCATCAGCTGAGCGATGGCAGTTGGTCGTAATCAACAGGAAGTTTCCTTGCCCATGTTTGACTTGATGCCATGAGCCTTCATGGGGCCAGAGTCTATGTTGAGGATTCCCAGGACAACTCCCTCCCGACTGCATACCACTGTGCCACCACCTGTGCTGGGGTCTGTCCTGCCGGTGGGACAGGACATACCTGGGGATGGTGATGGCAGTGTCAGTGTCTGTAAGGTATGATTCGGTGAGTATGACTAAATTAGACTGTTGCTTGACTAGTCTGTGGGACAGCTCTCCCAAAAGCTCCCAGAAGTTAGTAAGGAGGATTTTGCAGGGTCGACAGGGCTGGGTTTGCCTTTGTTTTTTCCAGGTCGATGCCGGGTGGTCCGTCCGGTTTCATTCCTTATTGACTTCATAGTGGTTAGATACATGTGAGTGGCTTGCTAGGCCATTTCAGAGTCAATCACATTGCTGTGGGCCTGGAGTCACATGTAGGCCAGACCAGGTAAGAATAGCAGATTTCTTTCCCTAATAAAGGACATTAGTGAACTAGATGGGTTTTTACAACAATCAATAATGGTTTCATCGCCATCATTAGACTAGCTTTTTTAATTCCAGATTTAATAATTGTATTCAAATTCCACCTTCTGCCATTGTAGGATTTGAACTAGTGTCCCTGAGCAATACCCTGGGTCTCTGGAGTAGTAATCCAGTGACAATGCCATTATGCCACCGCCTCTTCATAATAAAAATCAGGAATTGAAAGCTAGTCTCAGTAATGGTGTCAGGAAACGATTGTTGATTGTTGTTAAAAACCCATCGGGTTCACTAATGTCCTTTAGGGAAAGGAAATCTGCCATTCTTACCTGATCTGGCCAACATATCACTCCAGACCCACAGCAATGCGCTTCGCTCTTAATTTCCCTCTGAAATGGCCTAGCAAACCACTCAGTTGTCGAGGGCTATTAAGGATGGGCGACAAAGGCTAGCCTTGCCAACGTCGCTCACATCCCATGAAATAATTTTATAAAAAAGTGTCGGAAGTAGTCAATGCAGGATTTGACTAATTTTAGCAGTGATGGTTATGCAGATCAAATTGTTTGTGGTTCTTGTTGAGCGTTCTGCTCTTTTCATGGTGCAGGACATCAGCTGTTGCCCAGTTTGGGAACCCTGATTGATTGCAGGTGTTATAAAAGGTTTTTTATTTTTGTACTAAAATCTCGGACTTCTAATTCTTTTAAAAAAACTGAGAAAAGGATTTTTTTTTGCTCAGTGGAAGACAGCTGTAAATAGTTGGAATTCCTGTAGTGTTTTGAAAGGAAGCTCATAACAAGAGTTAAACTTTTTGGGTGTTTTGAAAAGAAGTTGAACTTGTACAAGGACAGGAAGGCCAGCAGTTCCAAGGAAACCAGAGTGGTTTGACCTTTCCTCAGAACAGTTTTTTTGAAGGACAAGAGACAATGTGTTTGGACAGGTGACCATGTTCAGGAAGGTTTCTTTCACTTTGGACCCTTTAAAAAGCCTGTGAAATGGACAAAAGGCAGGCATTTTAAATCTTATTTTGACTTGCCTGGAGCCAAGGAGAAAGACTCAGAAAAGTGTTACCTCTCTCTGTAAAGGAGACTTGCATCTCTTGAAAAGGAATCCTGCATTTGAAAGGTGGCAGATTCCTATTGCCTCTGGTCTCTGAAGAATTCCGGCATCCAGTGAGATTCCTGCTGCCTCCTGTGTGCTAAGAAATCCTGAAATCTGAATTCTTCTACTGCTAGACTGCTGCTTCAAAACTATAGCAGACCTGTTGCTTCACCCCTGATAGAAGACCTATGTGACGCCTGCTGCAGTTAAATTGCTGTGAATGCCATCACAGACTGTTCATCAACCTCGCCTGGAGAGACTTTGAGTGGCATCTGACTATTCGACTCTGGGACATCTCACTGTACCAAAAACATCCTACCAGAATGTGAACCTCAATTATTTTTTTTATTCCTTCTATTCCAAAGAAAAAGCTATAAACCAAAACTCTCTGTCCCCCGGTTAACCAGTTTCTTTTTGAATGTATGTTTGTGTGCATGAGAGTTAAGGAATTAAGGACTTTTTCATATATTGATTTATCTCATTAGTAGTTAAGACCTATTATTTCTTTTCTAATAAATAGTTGATGTTGTTGTTTCAAGAAACCTGGTTTGGTGTGCTTTATTCTGGGGGACAAATAAAATGTTTAATTTGGCTATTCTTGGTAGGTGGGAAGCTTTATTTGATATGCTATGACCTGTGGAGTAGTGGGACTGAATTAACAGTGCATTACTCCCACCTTGGTCATAACACAGGTCAGACCTAGCATGGCTGCACAGAATAATAAAATGTGCCTTGATCACAAATTCAGAATTGCGTCTCTTACTGTGTTGGGTGCTTTTTTCATTTCCTACACTCATTTCACATAGGGCTAACAGGGAGTAGGGACTTTCATCTTTTCAGTCGGAGGTGGATTCAAACTCAAATGCCAGAGGTGAAAGAGCAGTTTGCTCACCCACTACACCATCTCATCCTCTATACAGTTTTAAAGATCTGGGTAAAATGTCTTTTTGTCTTTTGTGCAAGTCTTTTTGATCAAGTTCTATATTATTCTTATGTTATGTTGGGAGATTGAAGAAGCTGGGGTTGTTCTCCTCAGATCAGGAAAGGTTAAGGGAAGATTCAAAAGAGGTGTTCAAAATTATGAGGGGGTTTTGATAAGAGTAGGTAGGGAGAAACTGTTCCCACTGGCAGGAGGGTTGGTTATCAGAGGGGACTGATGTAAGATAATTAACTAAAAAGCCAGGGGAAAATGAGAATTTGCTTTACATGGTGAATTGTTACGATCTGGGATGTACTGTCTAAAAGCAAAGAGTGCAACCACAGACCGCAACATTAACTGAGTGCATCATGAACAGAGTGGGAAGCTTAGAATTTGGTTTGTGTACACATGCAGTGCAGAGAGGGGAAGAGGTGTTTTTGTCTTTAGACACTCTTAGTGGTTTATGTAAGTTTGAGGCAGGAAGTATTTAAACTTTTGTTGCGTGTTTTAGTGCATAATGCAAATTAGTCTTCTAAAAAAAAAACTCTTAGACTAAATGGTAACTATCTATCATTAAAGAAAGACTAAGATATGGTAGGGACCAAAGATAATAAGATGCCGAAACCAGGTTTTAAAAGGCATGAGATTTCCCAGTCGCATTTATTTGGCTGGGTAAACAACTCCTGGACCTGGTAAAATCACAGGCCAGCAGGTTGGCAATTGGTTGGTGAGTAATACTCTGTTTTTACTGTCAGCTGAGTAACCAGTAGGTCATTTTTTAAAAAACTGGGACAGGAAGGAGCTGTACCAATGGGACGGGCTCCACCTGAACCAGAATGGAATCAGTGTCCTAGAGGAAAGGGCATATAGCGTATTGGCAAAGGGTTTAAATTAGTAGGGTGGGGGGGGGGGGGGTTGCGGGGAGGGCTGGTGGGGAATGTACAGGAAATGAAACAAGCCTAAATATAAATGGAACAGGAAAGGCGAGCAAAGGACAGACTAAGGGAGAAAATAAATGGACAGGGAATAAATGTAGTTATAGAATAGGCATGTAAAAAGATGGTTAAAAATAAAGTGAGAGGAAGTGCTATTAAAAATGAGTTAAACAGTGCATCGATACACACAGTGTCCTTCATAAAACAGGGGAACTGGAGGTGGTAATACATTGTGAGGAACCAGTTATCGTAGGAATTACTGAGACATGGCTACAGAAAAAATCAGGACTGGGAATTCAACATTGCAGGGTATAATATATTTAGAAAAGATAACCCAGTATGCAAGAAGCCTAACAAGGGAGGATTCGCGATTGCATCTAGTAATGGGGAATGAACCAGAGCAAATAAGAGAAGTAAAGTAGGGGAACATCTAGGCAACAGTGACCATAACATAATCCAGTTTAAGATAATAATTGAAAAGGACATAAGCATGACCAAGACCAGATAATAGATTAGAGAAAAGCTGATTTTGAGGAGCTGAGAAAAAAACTTCAGAAAATAAAATGGACAGCATTGGCAAGTCATGATTTTTAACTGCAATGGGAAACATTTAAAAGTGTTCAAAAGAGTCCAGGAAAGATATATTCCTTCAAAAAAACAAGAACAAACAAAACACTAATGGGATGCTGTGGATGATTAAAGACTTAATGGAAAAACTGAGAGTAGGGAAAGAGGCATATACTAAGCAGATGGACAGCCGGCGAGGGGCAATGCAAAGAAATTGGGAGAGAAATCAAAAACATCAGAAGGCAATGATGAACTCTGAAATTAAATTTCAAGGAACATAAAACAAAATAATAAAATTTTCTACGGGGCCCATAAATTTAAAAATAGGAAATTCGGGATTGGAATTCTCAGGGATAGACAGGAAATGGCCAAAATATTAATTCATTATTTTGCTTCAGTATTTACCACGGAGACAGATCTGGTGGACATGACATCAGAAGATGAGATTAGAAATGATATAACCACATTAAAATAAAAAGAGAAATATTAAATAAGCTAATCAAACTCAAAGAGGATAAAAGCCATGGCCAGGATGGATCGTATCCATGCCTTTTAAAGAATCTAGGGAAAAGATAGCAGAGGCACTATTACACATATTTAATAATTAATTAGAAAGAGATGCTGTGCAGAGGATTAGTGGATAATTAAGCTTATTCTCAAATTTGAGAACAGAGGTTGAACATGTCCAGGGAACTGTAACTTAACATCTTTGGCAGTAAAAATAATGAAACCCTACTAAAGGAGAAAATAGCAAAACATCTCAAAACAAAAACAAAAAACAGAGGAGATAGGGGAAGTGTTAAATGAATATTTTGCGTCAGTATTTACAGTAGAGAAAGAAAATGTTGTCGAGGAGAATACTGAGATTCAGGCTACTAGGCTAGATGGGATTGAGGTTCACAAGGAGGAGGTGTTATCAATTTTGGAAAGTGTGAAAATAGATAAGTCCCCTGGGCCAGATGGGATTTACCCTAGGATTCTCTGGGAAGCTAGGGAGGAGATTGCAGAGCCTTTGTCCTTGATCTTTATGTCGTCATTGTCGACAGGAATAGTGCCGGAAGACTGGAGGATAGCAAATGTTGTCCCCTTGTTCAAGAAGGGGAGTAGAGACAGCCCTGGTAATTATAGACCTGTGAGCCTTACTTCGGTTGTGGGTAAAATGTTGGAAAAGATTATAAGAGACAGGATTTATAATCATCTTGAAAAGAATAATTTCATTAGCGATAGTCAGCACGGTTTTGTGACGGGTAGGTCGTGCCTCACAAACCTTATTGAGTTTTTCGAGAAGGTGACCAAACAGGTGGATGAGGGTAAAGCAGTGGATGTGGTGTATATGGATTTCAGTAAGGCGTTTGATAAGGTTCCCCATGGTAGGCTATTTTAGAAAATACGGAAGTATGGGGTTGAAGGTGATTTAGAGCTTTGGATCAGAAATTGGCTAGCTGAATGAAGACAGAGGGTGGTGGTTGATGGCAAATGTTCATCCTGGAGTTTAGTTACTAGTGGTGTACCGCAAGGATCTGTTTTGGGGCCACTGCTGTTTGTCATTTTTATAAATGACCTGGAAGAGGGTGTAGAAGGGTGGGTTAGTAAATTTGCGAATGACACTAAGATCGGTGGAGTTGTGGATAGTGCCGAAGGATGTTGTAGGGTACAGAGGGACATAGATAGGCTGCAGAGCTGGGCTGAGAGATGGCAAATGGAGTTTAATGCGGAAAAGTGCGAGGTGATTCACTTTGGAAGGAGTAACAGGAATGCAGAGTACTGGGCTAATGGGAAGATTCTTGGTAGTGTAGATGAACAGAGAGATCTTGGTGTCCAGGTGCATAAATCCCTGAAGGTTGCTACCCAGGTTAATAGGGCTGTTAAGAAGGCATATGGTGTGTTAGCTTTTATTAGTAGGGGGATCGAGTTTCGGAGCCACGATGTCATGCTGCAGCTGTACAAAACTCTGGTGAGACCGCACCTGAAGTATTGCGTGCAGTTCTGGTCACCGCATTATAGGAAGGATGTGGAAGCTATGGAAAGGGTGCAGAGGAGATTTACTAGGATGTTGCCTGGTATGGAGGGAAGGTCTTACGAGAAAAGGCTGAGGGACTTGAGATTGTTTTCGTTGAAGAGAAGGAGGAGGAGAGGTGACTTAATAGAGACATATAAGATAATCAGAGGGTTAGATAGGGTGGATAGTGAGAGTCTTTTTCCTCGGATGGTGATGGCAAACACGAGGGGACATAGCTTTAAGTTGAGGGGTGATAGATATAGGACAGATGTCAGAGGTAGTTTCTTTACTCAGAGAGTAGTAGGGGCGTGGAACGTCCTGCCTGCAACAGTAGTGGACTCGCCAACTTTAAGGGCATTTAAGTGGTCATTGGATAGACATATGGATGAAAATGGAATAGTGTAGGTCAGATGGTTTCACAGGTCGGCGCAACATCGAGGGCCGAAGGGCCTGTACTGCGCTGTAATGTTCTAAAAAAAATATATAGTACTGAATAGTCAGCATAGATTTTAAAAGGCAAAGTCTTGCTTGTTCAACCTCATTAAATTCTTTGAGGAGGTAATAGAGAGAGTAGATATGCGTAATGCAGTAGATGTAATTTAACTAGATTTCCAATAGGTCTTCAATAACGTACTACATAATAGACTAATGAATAAGGTCAGAGCATGCAGTAGGGGACAAGTAGCAGAATGGATAGCAGGCTGGCTGCAGGATAGAAAGCAGAGAGTAGGGGAAAAGGGTGGTTGTTCAGAGTGGCAGAAGGTGGAAAGTGGGGGTCCGCAAGGATCGGTGCTGGGACCACTCTTGTCCACAATTTATATTAATGATTTAAACTTCAGAATTAAAAATACAATTCTAAATTTTTGGATGACACAGAGGTGGGGGATAGTCAATACTACAACAAATTGTGTATAGAAATTAAAAAAACTTGCAGAATGGTCATATAATTGGCTAATGGCTTTCAACAAAGATAAATGTGAGGCATTAAATTTTGGTCAGAAAAATAAGGAGGGTGCATGTAACTTGGAAAATAAGAATCCAAATAGGGTAGAGATGCATAGGGATCTTGGAGAACAAATACACAATTCACTAAAGGAAGCACTGCAATTTAATAAAGCCATTAAAAAGAAAACCAAACACCAGGGTTTATTTCTAGAGGGGTGTAATTGAAAAGTAGAACAGTTATACTAATCTTATATTGAAACTTTGTTAAACCACACTTGGAGTACTACGTACAGTTCTGGTCACTGTATGTTTTTTGTGTTCAAGGGATGTAGGTATCGCTGGAAAGGCCAGCATTTGTTGCCCATCTTTAATTGCTGTGAGAAGGTGGTGGTGAGTGTATATTCAGAAAGCCAGTTGATGAAGCATAGTACTGGATCCAATCTTTACTCGGTCTAACATTTATTTACAGAGTGAAACATTACAAGCATACACTTCCTAACTCAACCACACAACAGTTTCAGTAGGTGTCTCTTTATATGTACTCAAGTGAAACCCCAAATAATGCCTTCCACCAGCATATAATTAAACATAATTGATATACAATTAATAGATTCCCTTCTTTCTCTTTAAATAAAACTTAGAGTTATTCGGTAGTACAGAACCAATTAGCACACTCTTCTCATACAGTATAAAGTTGTTGTTTTCCCTTACATTGGTATTCTTGCAGATTGTTCTGATGAGTGCAAGATGAAAAGCTTCGGCGACATGTCTCGATTTTCAGCAAAACTTAATTAATAAGCACAAACAAAATTTCAAAACAAATTTTAAAAGTTCCATGTTCTGCACAAACTATTACACTGTGAGATGCCCCTCCTCCAGGACCCCTAACAATTTCTTCATACAAGCATTTCTGTTTGTAAAACAATCAAAGTTGATGACTTGCATCAACCCATTTCACTTTAGGGATTTCCTTTCTCTCCAGCATTTGTTTCAAGCCAGTGTTACAACCTCAGTTGAGACTGTTAACTTTAAAACCAGAGGTATGAATGCGCCAGACCAATTTAAGGAAGTACACGAGATTTCACATTTCAAAACATTTACTATAATTACTAATCTAAAAATCAACATTAACTAGATAGTACTTTGTAAGTAGCTAATACACTAAATTACAGAGAACAGTATTTCTCTTTAACTTATTAAAACAGTTGAAAACCCCACACCACATTATACAGTGTCCTTATTGAAGTGATATCTTGCAGTTAAAAGTCCCAAACTTCTCCCAGTTGCAATGCGTTGGATCTCCCAGTCCTTCTCAAAGTCAATGCCTTCTTTGCTCACTTCTTCCTAGCCTTTCGACCTGGACTTCTGTGACTAAGGTGATCTGATGACCCTGTTGGTCTTTTTCCTCTGCAAACATCAGCTTTTGAATTGGGTTCAAGTATTAGCAGCCTTTCGCTGCATCAGTGTTCTGAGAGCATATGTTTTCTCTTTCTCTCTTCTAAGGCTGCCACTGCTGGTCTTTGTGTCTCTACTCTTCCTTATAACCTACAGACTTCTGAAAGGCCTGTTGAATTTAACCAGAATCAAAGGTCAATAGTCATTTTTTTTAAATTATGCAGTATCCCACAAGTCTGGCCACAGCAGAACCAGATCTTCCTTTGTTTTCAGGTGTTAAAAATTTCAACTTGAATTTGCATCTTCAGAGCCCCTGGCTCCTTGTTTACGATCTGAATCTGGAAGAGTGAAATCCATTGTCTTCCAGGTGTTACTACCTTGCAGTCGAATTTCAAAAGGGTCTTTAATTTGGATTCCTTGTTCGCATGTTAACCAAGATTCCTGTCTTGTCTCCAGGCAGAGCTGGTGTGAGGTCACATGGCCCCGCTGAATCCCTGTTACACTTCATTAAAAATCACAGTTTTTAAAACATAATCATACTACAAAATCCAGCGTTCATAACACCAGCAAGGTCAATCTGTAACTTTTTATCACGCATACCTTTTGTAGAGTGTACATTATCCCATAGTGAACAATTATCGACAGAACATTCAATGGGTGTATTATCTTCCCTTGTATAGAATCTCACTTAAAATATTTGGCAAATAGAATCCCAAATCCATGAGAGCCACTGTTTATTTTCTTAGCTTCCCAAGCTAAAGGGTAACATTTCCCATTTTCACCCATCAGATATATTATGAAACCCGTCAGTCAAAATGATTAGTTTCATGTTCTTCGGGTCACCTAAGGATGCAAACTTAAGTATGCATTTCTTCAGATTTATTTTTTTCAATATTTTATTTGCCCTTAAAACATTCTTAAATTTAGGGTGTTTCATCATAGTACTTAACTCCAAAACATCAAAACAATCATCTGGTCTAGTCTGAATGCACAACCAATTCAACTGACCAATCAAGCTTCACAATTGCTCTGTCTCTCCTTCACATACAACATCACCTAGTACGATTAACTGGGATGGGAGTAACAATCTCTAAATAGGATTGTTGATTTAAAGTTATTTCAGACCTACTCTGCTTAATATCCAAACCAATATATTTAAAAGCCCCAGAAGCCTGACCCCTAATTTGAAATTCTACCCTAATCTTATTAATAACAGATTTCTCAAATTCTGCAGTACCACCTATAAGAAATCATCAACATGCATCATGAAGATGCCTGAAATTTTCCTTTTATGATACCAATAAAACATTGCAGGATCTGCTTTTAGCACAACCAATTTTCAGCAAAACAGATTTCACTGAAAAATACCACACCCTGGAAGCATCATACAGGACATAGACACATTTGTTAGTTTCCATAGTTTCCGTTCTGCATCTGCTGCCTCTTTGGGTGGTATCAGAAACACTTCTCTCTGAAAAGTTTGGCCCTGCAGAAATGCGGCTTTTATGTTGATTAATTTACACTCCCATAAATATGTGACTAAAGCAGCTAAAATGATTTTCAAGATTACTTTTCCAGCTATGGGAGAGTCCACTCTAACATCTTTATCACGCAGTCACTCTTCAAAACCCAACGTGCCTTGCTTTCGCTTTGTAAGTCCCAACGGGAAGGAGTTTTTCCACTACAAATCCACTTATGTTAAAAATCTGGTTGCCCCTTATCTGGTATCTCAGAATAAACTCCAAACTCTCTCCAATTATCTAATTCCTTTTGTTTTGCCTCTATTATTAGTTTATCCTCAAATTTATTGGCAGCCACCAAAACTTCACGGTCATCAGGACTTCCAATTCTATTTCTGTTCCAAAACTGTTCTGTAGCCTTTGTTTCATTGTGTAATCCATTCAAACTATGACCTCTACTTGCATTTTGATGTCTGTCAGAACTACTACTCTCACACTAGTGGAGGGTCTTTCTCTGGTATGTGATCGTTTTTTGACACAAGATTCACTTCCAGACCCACTATCAGTAATTGCAATGCACTTTCTTACCCTCCACTCTTTCACCCCATTCTGCCAGTCCATGAACCTCGCTTCTTGGCCATCATCTTGAACACTCAACCAATATTTAAACTTGCCAGTAGATTTTCCTGCACATCCCACGATTGTTGCATCCCTCCATTAATTAGACCCCTCTGTAATATATGTCACCCAGGTACGTACTCAGGGTAATTGTCCTTTGGATACAATAGCTCTTTCTTGAGTGTCATAATCGCTCACATTACTATCCAACCCTTGATCTACCTCATTCTGTTCCTCAGGACTTTCATCACAAAACACATGATCATTTGAGGTACAAAGTGCCTCATTTCCCTCTATCAGCTGCTCAGATTCTGAGATTTTGTAATCAACCCCGATTAATTGTGAGAAATGAACCTTAACAGTTTGATTTCCTTGCGTGATAACTACTGTCTTACCATCATGACCTATTACCTTCCATTCATAAGAGATTAGCATGTAAAATTGAAGCGCATGGGATTGAGGGTAGTGTATTGCGATGGATAGAAAATTGGTTGGCAGACAGGAAACAAAGAGTAGGAATAAATGGGTCTTTTTCCGAATGGCAGGCAGTGACTAGTGGGGTACTGCAGGGGTCGGTGCTAAGACCCCAGATTTTCACAATATATATTAATGATTTAGATGAGGGAACTAAATGTAATATCTCCAAATTTGCAGATGACACAAAACTGGGTGGGAGGGTGAGTTGTGAGGAGGGTGCAGAGAGGCTTCAGGGTGATTTGGACAAGTTAATTGAGTGGGCAAATGCATGGCAGATGCAGTATAATGTGAATAAATGTGAGGTTATCCACTTTGGTAGCAAAAACAGGAAGGCAGATTATTATCTGAATGGCTATAAACTGAGAGAGGGAAATATGCAACGAGACCTGGGTGTTCTCGTACACCAGTCGCTGAAGGTAAGCATGCATGTGCAACAGGCGGTAAAAAAGGCAAATGGTATGTTGGCCTTCATAGCGAGAGGATTCGAGTACAGGAGCAGGGATGTCTTGCTGCAATTATACAGGGCCTTGGTGAGGCCACACCTGGAATATTGTGTGCAGTTTTGATCTCCTTATCTGAGGAAGGATGTTGTTGCTATAGAGGGAGTGCAGCGAAGGTTTACCAGACTGATTCCTGGGATGGCGGGACTGACGTATGAGCAGAGATTGAGTCGGTTAGGATTATATGCGCTGGAGTTCAGAAGAGTGAAGGGGATCTCATAGAAACCTACAAAATTCTAACAGGACTTGACAGGGTAGATGCAAGAAGGATTTTCCCGAAGGTGGGGGAGTCCAGAACCAGGGGTCATAGTCTAAGGATATGGGTAAACTTTTCAGGACTGAGATGAGGAGAAATTACTCCACCCAGAGAGTGGTGAGCCTGTGGAATTTGCTACCACAGAAAGCAGTTGAGGCCAAAACATTGTATGTTTTCAAGAAGGAGTTAGATATAGCTCTTGGGGCGAAAGGGATCAAAGGATATGAGGGAAAGCGGGAACAAGTTACTGAGTTGGATGATCAGCCATGATCATAATGAAAGGCGAAGCAGGCTCGAAGGACCGAATGGCCTACTCCTGCTCCTATTTTCTATGTTTCTATTCCCTATGACCCTCTCTTTTATAATACACAAACTCTCCTGAATTAATTTCCACCTCAGATGGCCTTATATGATGCCTCAGAGCTCTCTGAATTTTCTCAGAGACCTCAGCCTTGATGAAAGCTCATCTCCCTGCATATAAAGCATTCAAATGTGCAGAAAAAAATGGTACTCAATTTAGTACATTCTAGAGCAGGAGGACTGTCGCACAGTACAGAAGGCAATTTGGGATTCTGCCCACAGACCAATTGATAGGGACTATATCCCCCAATCATCTGAAATTAATTCTTTGCATGAACCGCCCATACCAGGGCAGTTGTCAACTTGTAGTTTGGTTGGTCAGCTAAGATTTTATGCAGCATTTTATCAATCACTGCCTGATTCCTTTCACAGAGCCCATTGCTGAAAAGACTTTCAGCTGCAGTATTCATAACCATAATGTTCATGTTTTCACACATGTCTCTGAACCCGTCATTGGCAAATTTCCCTCTGTTATCAGTCAGAAACTTAGCTGGTGTCCCAAATCCAGCCCCTATCCATTTCTCCATGATCTTATCTATAATCACCCTTTTGTCCTTGCTACTTATTATTGTGGAAAGACTAAATCTAGTTGCTAGGTCTAGAAAATGTAGAATGAAAATATTCTTGTCTTCGTCTCATACCTTTAAATCCATGGCAACTACCTTGTTAAAGCCACGGGTCTGTGGAAGGCTGACAATAGGACATGATGGTGTCCTCTGATACTTTTTACAGATTTCACATTTTTCACGAAGTTCTTCTATTATCCTCACATACTTTTTATCAATCACACCTGCATCCTTTAGCGGGGTTTTTAATCTTTGACAAGAAGGGTGAGCAAATTGTCTGTGTAACTTTGAGACAATTTGTTTTTTTATCTCTCTGATTCTTATCACCTGATGCCATTAATACTTCTTTAACACACTGACTAGAAACATCAGGTTTTTTTCAAGGGTATACAATGATGCCCTGACTGGGTAAACTGCAAGTTCACTGACTTTACAAAAACAATGCTCCATATCAAGTTTCATTTGTGCCTTTTTCATTGAAGGTATACTCAACAGTAAAGGTATCTCACTAGAGACCGTGGGCTGAATATTTACAGCTTGCCGCCATTCTCGGCAGCAAGCTTCAAAAGGTGCATGGCACATGCGCGAGGTGTGTGCTGTGGAGCTACTGCGAGATCTTGCATGGCGGCTCATTAACATGGAGAGGTTGGACTGACCACCCTGATGACGTAGAGGGGGCGGGCGCTCCGTCCCAGGCAACGGCATCCGGTGCCACCGCGATTCTTAAAGGGCTTCAGGCCCTTCTGTTTCATTTTAATGTTTAAAGTGACAGGTTTTCCAATAAGTTAAAATAAAATTTTATTCACACTTCCAATCCCCTCTTCCACCCCTGCAATGAATAATCCATTTGTTATTTGGCTCTCCTCCCCAAAAAGTGCATTTTTAATCATGGCCTTTCCCCAACGAACTTTCTTTCCTTTAACCTTCAACCCCTTCCCACCATCCCGTCAGCCAATCGCGTTTGTTTTTGCCACTCACCCCCACGCACCCCCCCCCCACTACCCCAGCCCTGAAAAATTCACTGCTCCCTCCTCCCCACCAGTGTTATGCCTCAGATTTCCGAACAGAGATCTTAAGGCGCAGGAATTCCCGTCACTGGCCGGGACAAGGTAAGTGTTTATGCATTCATTCTAATTTACTTTTTTTTATTCATTCATGGGATGTGGGTGTCGGTGACTAGGTCACATTTATTCCCCATCCCTAATTGCCCTTGAGAAGGTAGTGATAAGCTGCCTTTTTGAACCGCTGTAGTCCATGTGAGGTAGGTACACCCACAGTGCTGTTAGTTTAGTTTTTAATTTAGAGATACAGCACTGAAACAGGCCCTTCGGCCCACCGAGTCTGTGCCGACCCTCAACCACCCATTTATACTAATCCTACACGAATACCATATTCCTACCACATCCCCACCTGTCCCTATATTTCCCTACCACCTACCTATACTAGGGGCAATTTATAATGGCCAATTAACCTATCAACCTGCAAGTCTTTAGGAAGGGAGTTCCAGGATTTTGACTCAGCGACAGTGAAGGAACGGCGATGTAGTTCCAAGTCTGGATGGTGTGTGACTTGGAGGGGAATTTGCAGGTGGTGGTGTTCGCTTGCATTTGTTGCCCTTGTCCTTCTAGTTGGTAGAGGTCGTGGGTTTGGAAGGTGCTGTCTAAGGAGCCTTGGTGCATTGCTGCAGTGCATCTTGTAGATGGTACACACTGCAGCCACTGTGCATCAGTGGTGGAGGGAGTGAATGTTTGTAGATGGGGTGCCAATCAAGTGGGCTGCTTTGTCCTGGATGGTGTTGAGCTACTTGAGTGTTGTTGGAGCTGCACCCATCCAGGCAAGTGGAGAGTATTCCATCACACTCCTGACTTGTGCCTTGTAGATGGTGGACAGGCTTTGGGGAGTCAGGAAATGAGTTACTCGCCGTAGGATTCCTAGCCTCTGACCTGCTCTTGTAGCGCTACTCCAGTTCAGTTTCTGGTCAATGGTAGCCCCTAGGATGTTGATAGTGGGGGATTCAGTGATGGCAATGCCATTGAATGACAAGGGGAGATGGTTAGATTCTCTCTTGTTGGAGATGGTCATTGCCTGGCACTTGTGTGACGCGAATGTTACTTGCCACATATCAGCCCAAGCCTGGATATTGTCCAGGTCTTGCTGCATTTCTACACGGACTGCTTCAGTATCTGAGGAGTCGCGAATGGTGCTTAACATTGTGCAATCATCAGCAAACATCCCCATTTCTGACCTAATGATTGAAGGAAGGTCAATGATGAGACAGCTGAAGATGGTTGGGCCCAGGATAGTACACTGAGGAACTCCTGCAGTGATGTCCTGGAGCTCAGAAGATTGACCTCCAACAACCACAACCATCTTCCTTTGTGCCAGGTATGATTCCATCCAGCGGAGAGTTTCCTCCCTGATTCCCATTGACTTCAGTTTTGCTAGAGCTCCTTGATGCCATACTCGGTCAAATGCTGCCTTGATGTCAAGGGCAGTCACTCTCACCTCTTGAGTTCCGCTCTTTTGTCCATGTTTGAACCAAGGCTGTAATGAGGTCAGGAGCTGAGTGGCCCTGGTGGAAACCAAACTGAGCGTCACTGAGCAGGTTGTTGCTAAGCAAGTGCTGCTTGATGGCACTGTTGATGACACCTTCCATCACTTTACTGATGATTGAGAGTAGACTGATGGGGTGGTAATTGGCCGGGTTGGACTTGTCCTGCTTTTTGTGTACAGGACATATCTGGCAATTTTCCGCATTGCCGGGTAGGTGCCAGTGTTGTAGCTGTACTGGAACAGCTTGGCTAGGGGTGCGGCAAGTTCTAGAGCACAGGCCTTCAGTACTTTTGCCAGAATATTGTCAGGGCCCATAGCCTTTGTAGTATCCAGTGCCTTCAGTCGTTTCTTGATATCACGCGGAGTGAATCGAATTGGCTGAAGTCCGGCATCTGCGATGCTGGGGACTTCAGGAGGAGGCCGAGATGGATCATAATCCCGGCACTTCTGGCTGAAGATTGTTACAAATGCTTCTGCCTTATCTTTTGCACTGATGTGCTGGGCTCCCCCATCATTGAGGATGGGGATATTTGTGGAGCCACCTCCTCCAATTAGTTGTTTAACTGTTCACCACCATTCATGGCTGGATGTGGCAGGACTACAGAGCTTAGATCTGATTCGTTGGTTATGGGATCACTTAGCTCTGTCTATCGCATGCTGCTTATGCTGTTTGGCACGCAAGTAGTCCTCTGTTGTAGCTTCACCAGGTTGACACCGCATTTTGAGGTCTGCCTGGTGCTGCTCCTGGCATGCCCTCCTGCACTCTTCATTGAACCAGGGTTGGTCTCCTTGCTTGATGGTAATGGTAGAGTGGGGGACATGCCTGACCATAAGGTCACAAATTGTGGTTGAATACAATTCTGCTGCTGCTAATGGCCCACAGTGCCTCATGGATGCCCAGTTTTGCATTGTTAAATCTGTTCGAAATCTATCCCATTTAGCACGGTGATAGTGCTACATAACATGATGGACAGTATCATCAATATGAAGGTGGGACTTTGTCTCCACAAGGACTGTGCGGTGGTCACTCCTACCAATACTGTCATGGACAGATGCATCTGCGGCAGGCAGATTGGTGAGGACGAGGTCAAGTATGTTTTTCCCTCTTGTTGGTTCCCTCACCACCTGCCATAGACCCAGTCTAGCAGCTATGTCCTTTAGGACCCGGCTAGCTCGGTCAGTAGTGGTGCTACCGAGCCACGCTTGGTGATGGACATTGAAGTCCCCCACCCAGAGTAAATATTTAAATTAAGGTTCTGCTGCCGAGCGGCAGGGGCGCCGTAGTGATGCCTCACCACTGCCAGTAAAATGGGACGGGGCCTTCCTGGTGTCGAGGCTCGTGGTGGGCCTCTCCCAGAAGTATTTTCCGGGCCATCCTGCCGTGACCCCCGACATTGGGGGGGCTGGTAAAATTCACCCCTACATCAGCACTGATAAACTCCAGCTATTTTACATGGAAATATACTCTTCAGTGACTTCAATGTGTTTATACTCAACCTTGCATCGATCCTCACTACTGAGTGAATCCAGATAACAGTGTAACGAATCTGTTGGTCGATATGCGAGCACTATCTAATACAGCACAGTTGAATGAATCTGCAACTGACACATTCATCACAGGATTAAAACTTCTTGTGACTAGTACAATTCGTTCAGATTCATTAGTGTCTTCCTCTTCTGCCTCGTCATGCGTTATTTCGAGGACTCTGCCCCTCCACTTTGGGCAGTTCATTGCATAATGATACTTTGAATCACACCTGAAGCACCTATTAATTGTTCCTTGGACATTCCTGGGATTCATTCACCTATGATTGTTGTTCCAATTCTGTCTTCCACTATAATAGTCAGACCTGCCAAAGGTGCTTTCATCCTCATTCCTCCTGTCTTTAACTCTTCTGTTGTACTTATGCCTGCGTCCAGTAACTCGGGCCATTTCAAAATCCATTAAACATTGAGTCCTCCATTCATTGTGTCACCACCGAATGCCCTGTTTGTTCTAGCAGGAAATGACGTTTCCCCCAGGAATTTCTCTAAGGCAGCAGACATCTGATCTAACAGGGAGTCTTGTCCAAGAACCGAACCCCAGTTAGAACCAAGAGCCTGTCCAAATGCAACACCCTAGCACAATCTAGCAATTTAATTGCTATCACTGAACTCGGGATCTCCAAAGCGAATTTCCTCAATCTTATATACAGTTTGTTAAAGTCCATGGTATGTTCCTGCATTGAATAACCAAATGTTTTCCGAAATCTATCAAAGTCTGCCTATGTCTCATATACGTTCAATAGGTCATCTTCCTTGCAAATTTCATCCAAGAATTTGAGCAGAAGATCCAACCCTTCATCAGTATCCAACTGACGACAAGTGACAACGCCAAGGCTATACCTTGTTTCCTCTTTGGTAGGGGCATAAACCATGTCCACATATCCACTTCATTCTTCCACTGGTCATATGGTTCAGACTCAGACAACATCGGAGGGTAATCATACCCTAAGAATTTACACTTGCTTTCTGACATATTTTCCACACTAGCCAGTGAGATTTTAGTTTTCTATGTAAAAATTAATTCCTGGTTTTCAACCTTCAGCTTTAGGCAACAATCCTCTGCTACCATGTTAAATTCCAGAAAGCTTGTTGTGTAAAGGTAATGCTGGATCCTATCTTTAATCAGTTTCACATTTATTGTACCGTGCAAAGGGATTACAAACATGTAGCTCCTCACTCAAGCCCTTCACCAGTTTCAGTAAGAGTCTCCTTATAAGTGCTCAGGTAAGACCCCAGCTAACACCCTCCATTTGCATATAATTAAACAATTGATACACAATTAACTAAAATAAATGCAAAATACTGCAGATGCTGGAAATCTGCAATAAAACAGAAAGTGTTGGAAATACTTAGTAGGTCAGGCCTGATCTGTGGAGAGAGAAGCAGAGTTAATGTTTCAGGTCTGTGACCTTTCATCAGAACAAAGTGACTCAAGTATCATTATGTGATGAACTGCCGAAAGCGGAGAAACAGGCTCCTCAAAATAACACCTGACACAGAGAACTCTGAGGCAGAAGATGAAGATAATGATTAATCTGAATGAATTGCACTAGTCATAAGGAGTTTTAGTCCTGTGATGAATGTGTTGGTCACGGACTCATTCAACTGTGCTATGCTTGAAAGTGCTCGCACTTTTAGAGCATGCAATGCTAATTGTGTATCTGTGGAGACAGAAACAGAGTTAACATTTCAGGCCTGTGACCTTTCATCCCATTCTGATGAAATGTCACAGACCTGAAACGTTAACTCCTTCTCTCTTCACAGATGCTGCCTGACATCTTGAGTATTTCCAGCACTTTCTGTTTTTATTTCAGATTTCCAGCATCCACAGTATTTTGATTTTATTAACAGTGAGCTGCTTTCTTCATCTGCTGCAGTCTATGTGGTTTAGGTACACCCACAGTGCTTTTAGGGAGGGAGTTCCAGGATTTTGACCCAGTGACAGTAAAGGAACGGTGACATATTTCCAAGTCAGGATGGTGTGTAACTTGGAGGGGAACTTGCAGGTGATGTTCCCATGCATCCTTGCTGCCCTTGTTCTTCTATGTGGTAGAAGTTGCAGGTTTGAAAGGTGCTGTCATTGGAGCCTTGGCAAGTTGCTGCAGTGCATCTTGTAGATGGTACACACAGATGACATGATGCACCAGTGTGGAGAGAATGAATGTTTAAGATGATGGGTGGGGTGTCAAGCAAGCGGGCTGCTTTGTCCTGGATGGTGTTAAACATCTTGTGTATTGTTGGAGCTGCACTCATTCAGGCAAGTGGAGAGCATTCCATCACATTCCTGATTGTGCCTTGTAGACGGTGGACAAGCTTTGTGCAGTCATGAGGTGAATTCCTCACTGCAGAATACCCAGCCTCTGACTTGCTCTTGTAGCCACAGTATGATGGACACCCATCTTCCTTTGTGCTAGTTATGACTCCAGGCAGTGGAGAGTTTTCCCGCTGATTCACATTGACTTCAATTTTGCTTGGGTTTCTTGATGCCATACTTGGTTAACTGCTGCCTTGATGTCCAGAGCAGTCACTCTCACCTCACCTCTGGAATTCAGCTCTTTGTTCCATGTTTTCCTTCTTTTTTTTCTGCCCATCCCAGGTACACTTTGCCTGCTTCTGGGCTTGTCCAATCAAGGGATGCCTGTCACCTCTCTGCCCCTCTTACCAGGGTTTCTGTTCTATCTTTAACTTGAGTCATGTGACAACCAGTAACATTGTTGCCAATATGGTTCCCTCAGTGTCCTCTTGATGGCTCTCTTTAAAAAAAAACAGTCCAACATTTATTCAGCTTAACTATAAATTCCTTTAAAAATATTCCAACAAAAAACAATCACTTTCGTAACACCTCCACCCTCAGAGGAATGAAACATCATTTTTAAATGCGTTTCATTACAAAGTGTGAAAAAAATAGAAGATAAAAAAAATTAAAACACATTTTCACACTCATACTCATTCACTTTTTTCTTATAGTTAATACAATTCTGCTCTGTATCCTCTGTTCATTCAGATAACTTGAACAAAGTTAGATTCTTGATAAAACATCTGCAATAGCATTATTTTTACCTGCAATATGGATAATCTTTAAGTGATAATGTTGTAACAGTAAATTCCATTGGAATAGTCTGGCATTCTGTTTTTTAAATTTTTCCACAAAGGCTAAGGTATTATGACCAGTCTCTCTCTGTAGTTATGGTGGACATAGACTTCAAAATGTTTAACAGCCAGTAATAGACCTAAGGTTTCTTTTTCCACTGTTGCATATCTTTTTTGTTGTCAATTTAGCTTTTTGGAAAAGTATCCCACTGGCCTTTCTGTCCCTGATTCATCGACTTGTAACAGGACTACACCAACCCCCAGGTCACTAGCATCAATTGCTACCTTGCAGGGCTGAGTGAAACTTGGAGCAGCCACTCTGGTTCATTAACCAAAATGGCTTTCAGCCCCTCAAAGGATGCTTGGCATTCTCCTGACCACACTACCTTGGTTTTCTTTTTCTGTAGTAAATCTGTCAGTGGAGCAGCTACGCACTGAAATTTTGTACAAACATTTGGTAGAAACCACACATCCCCAAAATCTCATGATTTCTCACTTAGTCTTAGGGGTAGGGAACTCCACCAATGCTTGTACTTTCACAGTTCTTGGTAACACTTGTCCTTGCCCTACTACTTGCCTA
The DNA here is from genome assembly GCF_036365525.1 of Heterodontus francisci. Lineage (NCBI taxonomy): Eukaryota > Metazoa > Chordata > Chondrichthyes > Heterodontiformes > Heterodontidae > Heterodontus > Heterodontus francisci. Next base: position 13,776,286 of record NC_090400.1, read on the forward strand.
AGGTAGGTGTTATGACCAGGTGAGAAAGAGGTCTAGGATTCCCTTTCAGCCTTCACCTGGTCTTACTGTAACAGGGTTTTATTTTTAAACACAGTGTTTTTAGCTCCCCCTTGGTAAATCCTTGTTCACCACTTTCCGATTATAAGGAAAAGAAATGAGCACAAACAGGCTTTCCCAGGTTTAAAGAAGAAAGTTTATTATGTTTAAACTTTAAAAATATGCGATACGCACATAACAGAAAAGAGCAGAAGAAAAATTAAAGCAGAAAGGTTTGAGACAATATCTGAAGAGTTGTTGTTATGGTTCTTCGAGCTCACTGTAGGGTCCTTTTGTAAGTAGATCTTGCTTTTTGTTGGGGCCCAGTATTCATCTTAAACCTTGTTTACTATAGGAGACTTTTCTCTCTTGGGGTTCATGTGTCTTCAGTCATTTTTTGGAGTTCCATGAGAAAGAGATGGGAGCAGACAGGAGAGGAGGTCTGCCTCAGCCCAGGAGCAAATAGCTTTGTGCCAGTTCAAACACTGTCTCTCCAATTTAAAACTCTCAGTTCAAACTCTGCCACAGCCAGTTAGCCATGTGACTAACTGACCTGACCACATCTGTTTGTGGATTGAATTGGAGCAGGGAGTGGCTCCTTTGACTACAAGCCTGTTTGTTAATATGCAGAAATGTATTTCTAGCCAGGGACCTGGCAAGCCCTTGTATCAGGCCTTGTCTTCTTCCCAGCAACAATTTGAAATTTAATGGCAGGTGGGGGCCAGCATGACATTAGGTCACTCTTACTTTCGCAAATTCACCTTTGGTATGGTTTATTACTAAATCAGTCAATTGTAATTTTTTGAACAGAGTTTCTAGTTGTTCCAAGTAGTCCTTCCAAGTGTCACTATAGACCAGCACATCATCAAGGTAAATGACACAATTAGGAACATACGCTACCACTTGGTTCATTAGTCTGTGAAAGGTTGCTGGGGCATTCTTTAGCCCAAAGGGCATCACTTGGCATTGAAAAAGACCATTTGGTGTGACAAAAGCCGATATTTCTTCAGCTCTGGATGTTAAAGGAACTTGCCAGTATCCCTTTAACAAATCTATTTTTGTAAGAAACATAGCACTGCCCGCTCTGTCAATGCAGTCTTCCAAGCGAGGGATTGGGTAGGAGTCTGCCTTTGTTACTGCATTAACTTTTCTGTCGTCTATGCAAAGTCTGGTTGAACTGTCAGGTTTAGGCATTAATACTACTGGTGAACTCCAGTTGCTTTGACTGGGCTCTATTAGATGGTTCTCCAGCATGTATTGGATTTCTGTTTTTACCTGGGCCTGTTTCTCTGGACTTAAGCGGTAAGGATGTTGTGTTATAGGAGGCAATTCCCCTACATCCACATCATAGGACGCATTTTACAGATCCCCGATGTTGGTGTTGTGGTAGGGGGGCTGGAAAACACCTCCCGGAGAGGCCCGCCACAGGCCTCGACGCTGGGATGGGCCGGCCCCATATTGCCGGCAGTGGTGAGGCCTCGTGGCAGCCCCTCCCCACCCCACCATTCAGCGATCGGAGCAGAATTTAAATATTAAAAAACATGCAAATTAAAGAATCAATCACTTACTCGCTGCTGCCATCCGTCCCACGGTGCCAGTGGCTAGCACTCCCACTACTTCGGATCTCAGTCTGGAGATTTGATGTGGGACACTGGTGAAGAGAGGTGAGCAGGTAAGTATTTCAATGCGGGGCGGGGGAGCGAGGTCAAAGCAATCATGATTGGTGCAGGGAATGGTGGGAAGGGGTTGAAGTGAAAAGTTCAAAATTTTGTTGGGGGGAAGGTCAGGTACACAAGGTAAGTATTTTGTAGGGGGGTAGGGGGGAAGGAATGAACTGTATGGTTATTGGGCGGGTGAGAGAGGGGCTAGAAACATTGTTAACTTTTTAAATAAAATTTAAAAGGCCTATATCTTTAAATATTTTAACAAAAATGAAGAGCATGAAGCCCTTTACAAGTGGCGCAATGGTGCCTGACAGATGGACCACCCGCCCCCTACACGTCATCAGTGAGGGCGGGGGAGGGGGATGTGGGGGGGACGGTCCACCCCAGCTATTTAAATGAGCCGTCGCGCTGAATACAGCAGCGGCTCTGTGAAGCTGGGCCCGCGCGAGTGGGTCATCATCACGGCCACTGCCGTGCAATGTAAACTTCAGCCCGATATGTGGCTAAGGTTGTACATCCTGGCCTAGCCTGACAGACTCCTTTAAATGCTATGAGTTAGGTCTTCTCATTGTTCTGCATCTAAATATGAAAACATAGTGTCCAATCTCCCTAACAATTCAGTATTATCTAACCAGATAGTAGGAAGTTCTATTTGAGAATTGTCTAGGCCTCCTTCTGCCTCATCCTCACTACCACTTTCATCCTTCACTGTCCCTACTACCTGACATACCTATTCTTGCTTATCCGCCTCCCAGCGATAATATTGTTTCATATTGATATGACACAGCCGATTCTTTTTCCGGCAATCTGGGGTGTCAATCAAATAATTTACTTCACCAATTCTCTTGACCACTTTATATGGACCACTGAACCATGCTTTCAATGGTTCACCCTGTAAAGGCAGCAATACTGACACTTCATCCCCTGGTTGAAATGTTCGGGTCTTAGCATGCATGTCTGCCCATTTCTTCATAGTTGTTTGAGAAACTTTAAGGTGTTCCTGAGCCACTTTGCAGGCTCTCGAGCCGTTCCTGGAACATGGATGCATAATCTAGCACAGAGGATTCATCCCTCTGTTCCAAAAACCTTTCTTTAATTAATTTAATTCTCAAATTAACGTAGAGGACCTCTTCCCTCATGTCCGTAAACAAATTCAAAAGGAATAAAACCTACAGATTCATTAGGTGAATCTCTAGTGGCAAATAAAAGAAATTCTAGCCCTTTATCCCAATCGTGGGGATATTCATGACAGTATGCCCTGATCATTGTTTTGAGGTTCTGATGGTACCTCTCTAAAGCTCCTTGCCTCTGTGGGTGGTAAGCTGAAGCCTTTAACAGTGTTATACCTAAGTTACCCATAATTTCCTGAAAAATTATAGACATAAAATTGGAACCTTGATCTGGCTGGATTTCAATCGGTAATCCATATCTAGTGAAGAACTGGGTTGTCTTCTATACCACTACCTTAGCAGAAATTGTTCTCAAGGGAATGGTCTCTGGGAACTGAATAGCCATATCCATGATAGTGAGCATATATTGGTGTACCGCTTTTGTTTTCGGTAAGGGTCCTACACAGTCTACCAACACCCCATGTTCCCCAATAACTGGTATGGGAATTAGAGGTGCTGGTCTTATGGCAGGTTCCGGTTTTCACACAATCTGGCAGGTATGGCACCTTTTACAAAACTGCACCACGTCTCTGGCCAGTAAAAATGTTGACTTATATGTAATTTAGTCTTCTGGATCCCCATATGTCCCGCTATAGGAATCTTATGCGCTAACTTTAATAGTTCCTGGCGATACTTTGGCGGTCCAACTATCTGGCGAACAATTGTCCATTCTTCGTCCACAGGTCTGTGAGGAGGTCTCCACTTCCTCACCAGAGCCCCATCTTTAATATAATATCCTTCTGAAACTCCTTTTACCTTAACTTCTGTTTGCGCTGATTGTGCCACTTTATTTAACTCCTGATCAGCTTGCTGAGCTGTGATCAGAGAAGACTTATTAAATATTTCCTTTGAATTATCCAAATCCCCAAAGAATGTTTCAGATATCCGGCTATCTGTCTGTGGTGCCAATTTTACCTCCAACAATGGAACTTATTTAGCCATTCCTTAGGTTACTACACAAGAAAGAAAAATTAATGGAAACTTTTCCTGTAACTGTTCTGTCTCTTTAACTTCACTTGGTTTTTCCGTGACTACTGGAGAAGCTACTACTTTCACTCCAGCCAAATCATTCCCCAGGAGTAGGTCAACTCCATCTACTGGCAAGCTATGGACGACACCTACAGTTACCGTTCCAGACATTAGGTCACGCTCTAGGTGCAACTGATACAAAGGTATGGGTATATACTCACTAAAACTTTAGCATTCAATGTGCTTTCTGGTGGAAATGTTATGCCTTTCCACAGCAAAAAAGTTTGGGTGCGTCCTGTATCCTTAAGTATAACTATAGGTTTACCTGCCTCTCTTGAGGGATAAGGAGTTACTTTTCGGTTCAACAAGAATTCCCTATAGCTCTCAGGTATCTTATTCACAATCCCTGAACTCACAGTGTATTTTGTATTTGGCCTTACAGCTGCAGTCAGAGCTACAGCCTGATCTGTTGTACTCTCAGTCAGAGCCCCTTTCTCTGCATTGGCTTTGTGCACCCCAATAAGTCCCATGGGTTTACCCCGCAATTTCCAGTATTCTGCACAAAGATGTCCCACCTTGTGATAATGGTAACATTTAGGCTTGCAGACCTCACTTCCACCCTCAGCACCTTCCTTTCTCACCTGAGGAGGAGATCCTGGGGCATTCCCAGCTATCCCTTCTTGTCCCCGCTACTTACTTTCCATTCACTCTCCCATCTTCTATCCTTCTCGGGTTTGTGGGCTAACGGACAAAGGGTTTGGGCTTATACACAAGCTCATAATCATCAGCAATTTCTGCTGCCTGTCTGGCCTTTGAAACCTTCTGGTTCTCTCCATGGGTTCTTACTAATGGAGGGAGTGAATTTTCAAATTCTTCCAGGAGAATTAATTTCCTAAGGGTCTCATACATGGCTTCCATCTTTAGTGCCGGTATCCAATGATCAAAATTAATTTGTTTTACCCTCTAAAATACTGTAAAGGTCTGCCCAGATAATCTCGGGGATCCGAAATCTCTGTTGGTAAGTTTCAGGGACTAACTCATATGCAGAGAGAATAGCCTTTTTTGCAGAAACCTTCTCAGAGAGCATGCTATAAACTTCATGAGCTCTTTCCATCAACTTGCTTTGCACAAGCAGTGTCCAGCTTTCCTTTGGCAACTTCATCTGTTTGGTTATCTTTTCAGAAGCATTGAAAAATGGCTTTACATCTATTTCCTCAAATTTAGGGAGGGCTGGCATAAATTTAAACAGCTCTCCACTGGGTCCTGAGCTGGAGTCAGATTTTTCCCCACCAAAATTTTCACCCCTTCATCTTGGTTCCATCTTTTTTAATTCGAATTCCCTTCCTTCTCTTTCACTTTCTCTTTGAAATTCATGCTTAAGTTTTTCCAATTCTATTGATTTTCTTTGTCAAGTTCAATCTGCTTCATTGGTAACTGAGTTTTAATCAGTTCAGCTGCGCTATCCTCTGGGGCTGGATTTTATTACTGCGCCGTGCTCCGCGGTGTCGTACCGTGAGAACGGCAGCCTTCCGACATGAAAATGTCGCCGCACAGCCCCCGCAATATTACATGCAGGGGCTGATATAAATAGAAGGGGCGGGGCAGCTGTAGAGTGGAAGCTGCCGCATCCCTGGCAATGGTGTCCGGTGCCACCACGCAGACACCGGCACCATTTTTAAAGAGCTCCAAGCCCTTAGCTGTAATTTTAATTTTTAAAGATAATGTATTCATTTATTTTTTTATTACCAAACAATAATGATATGGAGGCCCTTTCCCAACCCCCCACCATGGTCATGGCCCCGATATGATCAACATTTGCCTTTTTCCCTACACGAACTTTACCCCCTAACCTTCTAACTTTTACCCTTCAACCCCTTCCCACCATCCCCACATCCAGTCAAAAGTGTTTTCCCTGCTCCTCCACCCCTCTGTATGGAGTTCCGAAGGCACATGAGGGACAAAAGGCGGCCGTAAAAGCGGCATGGGATGGCCAGCGTCAGCAGGTAAGTGAATTTATAGATAATTTAGGCTAATTTGAATAAGTAGATGAAGGCCCCTCCGCCAAATGGTGGGGGAAACGCACCGAGGTATCCTCACTGCTGGTAATATGCAGCAGGCCCTTCTCGACATTGGGGGTTGTGGCGGGCCTCTCCCTGCAGAATTTTACGGGCCCCCCCCCACCCCCCCGCCGCGACCCACAGCATCGAGGGGCTCATAAAATGCAGTCCCTGGTTTGCGCTCTACTTCTTCCAATTCCAAATGTTGTGCTATTACGTCAATTATGTCTGCCTTCTTAGCTCCTGGTTGTAACTCTACTGCCAACAGGTCTGTCAAATTCTTTAGTTTAACCTTGGTTAAGTATCTGAGGAATACATCCTCCTTCCCCAGAAAAGTCGCAGCAATTGTTAAAGACATTCCAGTGGTGTAAACTTTACTTTGTTGCACAAGAAACCTGGTTCTTTTTTCCTTTTTCCAATTATTATTACCCCACTTACAATTGTACATCATTGGTGTTGGGTTTACCCCGGCAAAAGAGCCCCCAATTAAATATGTTCTGACCGAGGCGGGAGGAGTGCACTATTAATTCAGTCCCACTTCTCACAGGTGACAACATATATTTAAATTTTTCCCACTTGCTAATAAAGACAATCATATACTCTATTTTTCCCAGAATAGAACATACTAACCAGGTTTCTATAATGAACAACAAAATTAACTGTTTATTATAGAACTAGTCTTAACTTGTAATGAAGTAAAACAAACACACAGATTAAAATTTTTAAAGTCCTAACATTAAATATTTAAAAGTCACCTTTTTACCATAATCAAATTTTAAAGTCCCTTTTTACTTTGTCCCTTCACATTCACACACACACATAAATACTCGTTAACCAAAAAAATAAAAAGGGATTTTTGGATCAGAATTCTGTTACAGACAAAAAGCACTTGGGTTGATTACTTGCTCGGTTTTGAAGAAAACAGCAGATGAGATATGTTGTCCCAAAACTGGCATACAGTCTAACTTCTGAGTACACATAGACAAGTCACTAGGATCTTTAGAACAGTTCTTTTCAGGTGGCAATGGGAATTATTTTTAGCAGGCTTTCTTCAAATACAGGAAATAAGATGATTTGACGCAGTAGATTTCTCAGGGTCTTGCTGGGAAACAAAACTGTGTTGTGGTCTCCTGTCCTTTCTTGACACTTCAGCAGCCGATGTGACTTTATCTCACTCCAGAAGGTAAAACCACACTGACTGACACACAACCAAAAGACTTGAGTTTTTTTTCTGCCCATCCCAGGTGCCCTCTGCCTGCTGCTGGGCTTTTCCAATCAAGGGATGCCTGTCACCTCTCTGCCCCTGTTACCAGGGTTTCTGTTCTATCTTTAACCTGAATCATGTAACAACAACATTGTTGACAATCCGGTTCCTTCAGTGTCCTCTTGATGGCTCTCTTTTTTAAAAAAAAACTGGTCCAACATTTATTCAGTTTAACTATAAATTCCTTTCAAAAATATTTTAACAAAAAACAAAATCACTTTCATAACAATATCATGTGGAGTGAATCGAATTGATACTGGAGATCTCAGGAGAAGGCCAAGAAAGATCACGAACTCAGCACTTCTGCTTGAAGATTATTGCAAATACTTCAGCCTTGTCTTTTGCACTGTCATATTGGGTTCCACCATAATTGATGGGGATATTCCTTGAGCCTCCTCTTCTTGCTGGTTGTTTAATTGTCCAGCACTATTCACAACTGAATGTGGCAGGACTGCAGAGCTTAGATCTAATCCATTAGTTATGGAATTGCTTAGGTCTGTCTATAGCTTGCTGCTTATGGAAAGGATATAGAGTCACTGGAAAGAGTCTAAAAAAGATTTACAACGATGCTATCAGAATTGTGAGGTTATACTTATCATGGAATGATGAGCAGGCTGTGATTCTTTTCTCTTGAAAATAAAGGGCTGTGGAATGATCTAATAGAGGTCTTTAAAATGATGAAAGGTTTTTTTAGGGTATACATGGAAAGAACATTTCCACTTGTAAGGAAGAGCAAAACTAAAGGACATCAATATAAGATGCTCATCAAGAAATCCAATAGAGAATTCAAAAGAAACTTCTTCACCCAGAGAATGGTGAGAATTTACAAGTTGCTAGCATGGGGAGTGGTTGAGGTAAATAGTAGAGTTGCATTTAAGGGGAGGATAGATAAGCATATGAGGGAGAAGGGAATAGAGGGTTATGTTAATAGAGTTAGACGAGGAAGGAAGGGAGGAGGCTCGAGTAGAGGATTAATGCCAACATGGACTGGTTGGGCTGAATGGCCTGTTTCCGTGCTGTATATTCTATGATTCTTTTCTTTCTTGATATACTTGCTGTGTGTCCATTGCCCATAGGCAGGGGCCATGAACTATCCCTGCTCTACAATATTACTGCTGCTGAGGCCAGGGCCTGCAGATACCTGACAGAGGGGCCAAGGATGACTCGCTCCCTTCCCTTCCCTTTAATATTGTCAGAGAGCTCAAATTCCTGTTGGGGTTATAGCTTATTTCACCTTATAAAATATAGAGAGGGCATTTGAGTCGTGCACTTGTTACTAAGAGACGGGGATGTCTGCATCACACTCAAGAACTGCAGTGCATTTCAAGGTTATTAATCTGTGGTGATTTATTTATCAGGAAGATCTGGCTGAATTTTATACTTTTGTCATCTAATCTAAACACATTACTTACACTGACGCTCATTACGTTCGGTGCTGTGACACCATCATTACCACATACAGAACTCTGAGCTGCCACCTCATATCAAGCCATACAAATATTTACACTGCTGCTATTAAAATGACTCCCACACACCCTCAAAGGCAAAGCAGGCAACCAAACATCCATAGTACAGACAAAATCCCTCTTTCCTTGTGTGTGAAAACATTGTATCAGACAGGTTTTTTCATTAAGAGTGAAAGTAAGTCTGGATGAAGGATGTTAGGACTGAGGTGTGGCATCTTCTCTTTAACATCAAGCATTAGTGTCACACACTCATATCACGTATATCATGAGTGTATATTTTGCGACGTGTGCTGTCTTAACATTATTTAATGATCTTTATGAAATAAATGTCTGCCGTGGCTTAATAGGCAACACTCTCTCCTCTGAGTCAGAAAGTTGTGGAGTCAAGCCACATTCCAGTGCATTGTTGTGTAGATTGACACTCCAGTGCAGTACTGAGGGAGTGCTGCACTGTCCAAGGTGCCGTCTTTTGGATGAGATGCTAAACTGTTGCACCGTCTGCCCTCTCAGGAGGATGTAAAAGATCCCTTGGCAATATTTCAAAAAAGAGCAGGGACGTTCTCCCCACAGTGTTGTGTCCAATATTTATTCATCAACTAACATTACTACAACAGATTATCTGGTCACTGATTGCTGTTTGTGGAATCTTGCTGTGTGCAAATTGGCTGCTTACATTACAACAGTGAGTACACTTCAAAAATACTTCATTAGCTCTAAAGCACTTTGGAATGCTCTGAAGTCATGAAAGGCACTATATAAATACAAGTCTTTCTTTCTTTTCTATGCATTGGGGATAGGTTAGGTAGAGATGCACTCACTATAAGAACTCCCCTGATGGGTCAAAGGGGAAAATGCAGCACACAATGTATTACCAAATGCATAGATTAGAAAATTTCCAGCTGCAAAATTTAGCTCTATATTCCTGCTAATTGCAGCATTACGTGCAGCGGTTGCTGTGAAAAAAGGTCGTTAGCACCACACCTGGGCATTTCCAGTGCAATCTAACTGAATGCAATGTAGTTGAGGGTATTGGTGAGGTCATTATGTGCTTGTGCTAGAAGTATGTAAAGGAAGCATATTGTGACGTCAGTCAGCGTCTAATGCTGATTTGATGCCTGACCTGCCATTTTTGACCTCACCGCTCTATTTAACACCCTCCTTTAAACACACACAGCTGAACATTAATTCAGCAGGATGAGGGACCACCCCCCTCCCCCATTCCCCACCCCCCCCATTCCCCCAATATCAGTGCTATTTAAAGGCATCACCATCCAATTTGCAGGTTAGTTGCTTTTTACTATCTACTTGCTTTTGCTAAGTTTGTGGAAGCACTGGGTTAGTGGAGGAGTTCAGAAAATTTGTTAAATCTGCTGGGAGTGGTGCTGGATATTGGGAAGGTGTTATTTGCTTCTGAAAGGCTTCTGAGTACACCACTTGCTCCCAGTCATGGGGGCTGTAGTTCCCCTTGGGCTGCAGCATCAGATAGAGGTGGAGCAGAATTGACAGAGAAGACAAGCTGCTCACAGAGGGAGCAAGAGGAGGCCTTACCCATCTAGTGTCTTCAGGGATCACTTCCTCTACCTGCACCGAAGCCAGGAGCAGTATTCAGCAGCTGTACTTTACCAAGGAAGTAGTCACAGAACTCTGCCACCTCTTAAAACCAGACCTGCAGCTTCAAAGAAAGATGAGAACACCCACTAGCAGCGCCATCAAAGTGATTGTGGCCCTTGTCATGCAGGCCCCCACCTGCCAAGAATGAGGCACACGTTATTTTACCACATGAACATTAAAACGTAACATTGCTGCTGGGAAGAAAAGAGGGCCTATCACAAGGCCCCTCACTGGAAATACATTTGCATAGTAACAGACAGTACTTTGAATGGACAAAGGGGCCACTTCCTGCTCTAATATAAGCCACAATGAACTTTTGATTACCAGACGTTGAAGGTGTAGAGGCTAGCATTCCAGGTTAACTGCTAAAATGGTTGAATACACAAATAGATGTGGTCAGACCAGTTTAGTCACATGACTAACTGTTGGAGTTTTTGAATTTGAACTTGCCATAGAAAATTTGAACTCAGAAAGCTGTTTGCTCCTGGACTGAGACAATCTCTCTCCTGTCTGCTCCCATCTCTTTCTCACGGAACTGAAGACCCATTGAAGACACATGAGCCCCAAGAGAGAAAAGTCTCCTACAGTGAACAAGGTTTAAGAAGAATACTGGGCCCCAACAAAAAGCAAGAATTATCTACAAAAGGACTACAGTGAGCTTGAAGCACAGTAACGAAACTCTTCTGATATTGCCTCAAAACTCTCCATTTTATTTTCCTTCTCTATTTGCTGGTGCGTCACACATATATATGCTAGTGTGGGGCGTGGCATGTATCCGTAGGCGTTAACCAAATTAGAGTTTAGGTTTAAGGTTCAATAAATTTCACTTTTCTTTTTTAAACCTAAGAAAGCCTGTTTATGCTCATTTCTTTTCCTTATAATTGGAAAGTGATGAACAAGGATTCACCAAGGGGGAGCTCAAAACACAGTGTGTTTAAAATTAAACCCTGTTACAATAAGACAAGGTGAAGACAAAAAGACCCCCAGACACCTTTCTCACCTGATTGTAACACCCTGAAATTTTACGCCAGAGATTTCGTTCAGGCTGGAATAAGCGACATTGAAAACATCGCACAGTTCACCATCCATCACTGCATCTGGGAGGTCACAGAGGTTTAGTACACCAGGAGAGGGGACTTCATTTTCTTCTCTCTCAGCAGAGAGTAGCAAGAGGAGTGAGCACATGGCTTTGCCAAGATAGCAGGATTCCTCAAGGTGCAGGGAGACACTTATTGCATGTATGCGGCTGAGCGGGTGCTGCATTTCAATGAGGCGACGTATTGAAACTACAAAGGATTCCACTCACTCAGCTTGCATTTGGTTAAAGACCATGCCCAGAACATCATGCTGGTGAATGCCCATTATCCTGGCAGCAGTCATGATCCTTTCATCATGCAACAGTCTTCTGTTCCAGCAATCTTTTAGCCACCACATTGAATCAGAGAGTGACTGCTTGGCAATGAGAGCTATCTGCTCTACACCTGGCTGAAGATACCCCTCCGCAACCCCATCACATGTGGCCAGCACTCACATAATGAGAGTCATGCTGCGGTGAGGAACACCATTGAGCAGACCATTGGTGTGCTGAAGCAATGATAATGCAGCCTGGACTGCTTGGGAGGTGCCTGCTGGTACTTGGCGGAGATGGGGAGGGGGTTGGGGGGGTGTGATTTGCAGGGTGTGTGTCCTGACTCATGGTGCTCTGTTGCCTCTGATGCATTCTGCACAACTTGGCCACCTTGAAGCCAGAGCCCTTGCCGGCAAATGCAAGACTTGCATTTATATAACGCCTTTCATGATCACTGGATGTTTCAAAGTGCTTTACAGCCACTGAAGTACTTTTGAAGTGTAATCACAGGGCAATTGTTGTCACTCCTCAGGAGCAGGAGGAGGAAGGAAGGAGACAGTCCACATTCTGGACCGGCTGTCAGTGATCACGTCATCAGACTCTGGTTCCCTTGAATGAAACCCCAATCCCCATTGCTAAACATTTCCCCACCTTACCTTCCCTCTATTACAGATCACCTCTGCACCCTCTTCGCTACAATCCTGAAATAAACCACCAAACAACCATTCCATTGCAACTTTATCCAACAACGTATCCAATATTCCATAATTCTCAATTATTCACCCTTGTGCATTCTCTTAGTGCCTGACTTGCTGGTGCCTTTGCCTGTCCTAGTGCTCCTACTTAGTGCTTCCCAAATGGCTGTAGCATGGGTGGTAGAAGGCTGTTGACTTGCAGTCTGCATGTGTTCTGATTGAGTTGGCCACCACTTCCATGTTGGAAAGGATGGACTCCAAGCTCTGTGTGAAGCCTGTGCTATGTTGAAGCTGGACTCCTCTATGCTGATTGACAGTGACAACATGCTCTGTGGCAGGCCTGTCAATGCACCAGTATTTCTGTGTGTATGCCCATCAGCCTTTCTCTGTACGCCACCCCATCAAAGTTCTCATCTGAGTCCTCTGCAGCAGAACTTGTGTGTTATCTCACCCTTCAGGGAACTGGAACCTACACTGTCCTTTCCCCCTGGCCTCGATGCAGTCCACTCATGCCCAGTGACTCACCATGTGCAGATGTCGCCTCTATACTATCCACTAAAGTGCGTGCAGTGCCAGTATCTGAGCTGATGGATGTGAGTTTCAGATCAAGTGACGGTGTGTCTTCCTCCTCAGTCTGTTGTTCCTCAAGGCCTTCAGCCTCAGGTACCATTGGCCAGGTGGCAGTTCTTGGGTATCTGAAAGCATAAATGCAGAAGGGGAGGTTTGGGATGAGGGAAGAGGAGCAGAGAAAAGCAAGGTTACATCATCTGCAGCTTGTACATCGTAACAGATTGTGAAATGAGGGTAAAGTGGGATTTGACAAGGTGCATTAGGCAGGACAATACCATCATCCTCAATAGTTTCAGTGACGGCCACTCCAATTACCCCCAGCACCATCTCCTCCATGGGGGTCAGCATATGCAGCAATCCCTGTCGTCACCAGTTTGCTGCTACAGCTGTCTTTATTTTATTCATTCATGGGATGTGGGAATTGCTGGCAAGGCCAGCATTTATTGCCCATCCCTAATTTCTCTTGTGAAGGTGGTGGTGAGCTGCCTTTTTGAACCACAACATTCCATGTGGTGTAGGTACACCCACAGTGCTGTTAGGGAGGGAGTTCCAGGATTTTGACCCAGTGACAGTAAAGGAACGGCGATATAGTTCCAAGTCAGGATGGTGTATGGTTTGGAGGGGAACGTGTAGATGGTGGTGTTACCAGACATCTGCTGTCATCCTTCTAGATGGTAGAGCTCTGTGGGTTTGGGAGATGCTGTCAAAGGAGGCTTGGAGAGTTGCTGTAGTGCATCCTATAGGTGGAACATCTGACAGCCATGTCACACCATGGTGGAGGGAATGAACGCTGAAGGTGGTGGATGGGGTGCCGATCAAGTGAGCTGCTTTGTCCTGGACGGTGTTGAGCTTCTTGTGTGTTGTTGGAGCTGCACCCATCCAGGTGTTAAGACCTCAGTGTTAAAACATGAGATAGGAACTCCCCAGACCGATTTAAAGAATTACACAACAAGATTTCACATTTTAAGACTTTTATTATAATGACTAAACTAAAAGAAATCCCCATTAACTAAATAGTACTTTGTAAGTAGCTGTTACCCCAAATTACAGAGTAAGGTATTTTCTTCATTTATTAAAACACTCAAAAACCTCACACCTCACTTATACATTACACAGTCCTCCTTGATGGTGACATCTTTGCAGCTAAAAGTCCCACACCCCTCCCAGTTGGAATGGGTTGGATCTCCCAGATCTTTCTCAAAGTCAATGTCCTCTTTGCTCAATTCTTCTGAGCACTTTCAACCTGAATGTCCATGAATAAGATGATCTCTGGTGATCCTGTTGGCCTTTTACTTCTCCACAAGCCTCAACTTTCTAAACAGGTTCATGCCTTCACAGCCTTTCGCTGTGTCAGTCTTCTGAGAGTAGGTGTTTCCCTCTCTCTCTCCTCACTGAGGCTGCCACCAATGGGTGTCTTCTGGTCTTCCTTACAACCTGCCTGCCTTCTGAAAATCTTTTAAACTTATCTGGAATCAAAAGTGTCTTGTCCAATTTGCAAAATCCGGAAGTCTGTCTACAGCAGAGCCATTCGAGCTTTCCATTGTTTACAGGTGTTAGCAACTGCAATTCGTATTTACATTTTCAGAACCACTGACTCCTTGTTTAGGATCTGAAAGTCTGAGATGATGAAACCCGTTGTTCTTCAAGTAATACCCCTGCAGTCTCTGCTTTTCACAAAGGTCTTTGATCTGGTTTCTTTGTTGTCCTGGTAACTAAGATCCCTGCCTTATCTTTAAGCAGAGTTGATGTGAGGTCACCTGACTTCTCTGACTCCATCTTAAACTACATTAAAAATCACAGTTTTTAAAACATAATCATGCTACAAAGGCCAGAGCTCATAACATAGGCAAGTCGGAGTATTCCACCACATTGCAGACTTGTGCATTGTAGGCGGTAGAAAGGCTTTGGGAATTAAGAGGTGAGTTACTTGCCACAGAATACTCAGCCTTTGATCTACTCTTGTAACCACAGTATTTATATAGCTGGTCCAGTTAAGTTTCTGGCCAATGGTGATCCCCAAGATATTTTGATGGGGAACGCGATGATAGTAACACTGTTGAATGCAAGGCATTCTCTCCTGTTGGAGATGACACTTATATGGCATTACTATTATCAGCCACTGATCAGCCCAAGCCTGAAGGTTGTCCAGGGCTTGCTGCATGCAGGCCTGGACTGCTTTATTATCTGAGGAATTGTAAATGGTACTGAACACTGTGTAATCATCAGCAAATATCCTTTTCTTTATGCAGTTTACACAGCTGTTACTTGATATCATGTGGTGTGAATCAAATTGGCTGAAGACTGGCATCTGTGATGCTGGGGACCTGAGGAGAAGCCTGAGATGGATCATCCACTCAGCACTTCTGGCTGAAGATGATTGCGAACATTGCAGCCTTATTTTTTGCACTGACGTGCTGGGCTCTGCCAGAAGCGAGGATGGGGATGTTTGTGGAGCCACCTCCTCCCATTAGCTGTCCACCAACATTCATGACTGGATGTGGCAGGACTGCAGGCCTATGATGGTATCCGCTGGTTGTGGAATCTCTAACCCTGTCAATAGCATGCTGTTTCTGCTATTTAGCATGCATGTAGTATGGTGTTTTGGCTTCATGTTGGCAACTTGTTTTTACATATGCCTGGTGCTGGGTTGGTCCCCTGGCTTGATGGTAATAGTACAGTGTGGGATATGCTGGGCCTTGAGGTTACAAATTGTGGTGGAATACAATTCTGCTGCTGCTGATGGCCCACAGTGCTTCGTGACTGCCCAGTTTTGAGCTGCTCGATCTGTTCTGAATCTACCCCAGTTAGCACTGCGGTAGAGCCACAAAACACAATGGAAGGTGTCCTCAGTGTGAAGGTGTGACTTAGCCTCCAAAGGATAGTGTGGTGGTCGCTCCTACCAAAACTGTCATGTATAAATGGATCTGTAACAGGTGGATTAGTGAGGATGAGGTTAAGTAAGCTTTTCCCTCGTATTGGTTCTCTCATCACCTGTTGCAGGCCCAGTTTGGCAGATATATCTTTCAGGATTCGGCCAGCTCGATCAGTGGTGGTACTAATGAGCCACTCTTAAACATTGAAGTCCCCAACCCAGAGTACATTCTATGCCCTTGCTACTCTCAGTGCTTCTTTCAAGTGATGTTCAACATGGAGGAGTACTGAATTATCAGCTGAGGGAGGACGTAGGTGATAATCAGCAGGAGGTTTCCTTGCCCATATTTCACCTGATGCCATGAGACTTCATGGGGTCCTGAGTCATAGAGTCGTACAGCATAGAAACAGGCCCTTCGGCCCACCGCATCCATGTTGACCATAATGCCTATCTATACTAATCCCACCTGCCTGCATTAATTCCATATGCCTCTATGCCTTGCTCATTCGTACCTGTCCAGATGCCTCTTAAATGTCGCTACTGTTCCTGCCTCCACCACCTCCTCAGGCAGCTCATTCCAGATACCCACTATTCTTTGTGTGAAAAATTTATCCCTTTGATCCCCTTTAAACCTCCTCCTCTCACCTTAAATCTATGCCCTCTAGTTTTAGTCACCCCTACCATGGGAAACAGACTCTAGCTATCTAACCTATCTATGCCTCTCATAATTTTAAATACCTCTATCATGTCCCCTCTCAGCCTCCCTCACTCCAGAGAAAACAGTTGAGGAACGTTGAGGAATCCCAGTGCCACTCCCTCCTGTATGTCTACCACTGTGCTGCCATCTCTGGCGGTTCAGGACATATCCAGGGTTGTTGATGGAGGAAATAAAAACAAAAAGTGCTGGAAATACTCAGTAGGTCTGATAGTATCTGTGGAGAGGGAAGCAAGTTAACATTTCAGGGCAGTGACCTTTCATCAGAACTGGCAAAGGTTAGAAATGTAATAGGTTTTAAGCAAATAAAGCGGGGGTGGGGCAAAAGACGACAAAAGGGAATGTGTTGATAGGACAGAGGGTCACAGAGAATAACTGACAAGGAGGTCATGGGGCAAAGGCAAAGGGTGAGTTAATGGTGTAGTGAAAGGCAAAGCATTGGTGCACCTACCAAATGCATCTTCTCCTCCCCTCCCCTGTCAGCATTCCGAAGGGATCATTCCCTCCGTGACACCCTGGTCCACTCCTCCATTACCCCTGACACCTCCTCCTCTTCCCACGGCACCTTCCCATGCAATCGCAGGAGGTGTAATACCTGCCCTTTAACTCCTATCTCCTCACTGCCCAAGACCCCAAGCACTCCTTTTAGGTGAAGCAGCGATTTACTTGTACTTCTTTCAATGTAGTATACTGTATTCGCTGCTCACAATGCAGTCTCCTCTACACTGGGGAGACCAAATGCAGATTTTGGTGACCACTTTGCGGCACACCTCCACTCAGTCCGAAAACATGACCCCGAGCTTCCTGTCGCTTGCCATTTCAACACTCCTCCCTGCTCTCATGTGTTCCAGCGATCATCAACGCAAGCTCGAGGAACAGCATCTCATTTACCGATTAGGCACGCTACAGCCTGCCAGACTGAACATTGAGTTCAATAATTTCAGAGCATGGCCCCCACTTTTTTATTTTTATTTTTTAATTTTTATTTATTTTATTTTAGTTTGTTTCATCATTCATTTTTTTTTACCATGTGCCTGCCCACTGTTTTTTTTCATGTTTGTGCTTTTGGATAGGGCTGTTCATTATTCTGTCATTTAATACCCTCTCTGCACTAACGCTTTGTCTTCCACCACACCGTTAAAACACCCTTTGCCTTTGCTCCATGACCTCCTTGTCAGTTATTCTCTGCGACTTACTGTCTTATTAACACCTTCCCATTTATTCTCTTTTGCCCCACCCCTGCTTTATTTACTTAGTACCTATTCCATTTCTAACCTTTGCCAGTTCTGATGAAAGGTCACTGACCTGAAACATTAACTCTGCTTCTCTCTTCACATATGCTGCCAGACCTGCTGAGTATTGCCAGCGCTTTTTGTTTTTATTTCAGATTTCCAGCATCTGCAGTATTTTGCTTTTATTATATTATTGATGGAGGAGTCTGGGACATTGGCTGAAAGGTGATTCTGTGAGTATGACTATATCGGGCTGTTGCTTGACTAGTCTATAAGACAGCTCTCCCAATTTTGAAAAAGTCCCCAGATGTTAGTGAGGAAGTCTTTGCAGGTGTGCCTTTGTCCTGTCTGGTGCCTATGTCTTGCTGGGTGGTCTGTCCAGTTTTATCCTTATTCAAATTTGCCATCATGGTATGATACAACTGAGTATCTCGCAAGGCCATTTCAGAGGGTAGATAGGGGTCACCACATTGCTGTGGGTCTGGAGTCACTTAGAGACCAGACCAGGTAAGGTTGGCTGATTTCCTTCCCTAAAGGACATCAGTGAACCACATGGATTTTTACAACAACCTGGTTGTTTTGGGGTAACATCACCGACACTGGCTTTTTATCCCCCAGATTTATTTAATTAATTAAATTTAAATTTCCCAGCTGCCACAGTGGGATTTGAATTCATGTCTCTGGATCATTTATGGGCGGCACAGTGGCGCAGTGGTTAGCACCGCAGTCTCACAGCTCCAGGGACCCGGGTTCGATTCTGGGTACTGCCTGTGTGGAGTTTGCAAGTTCTCCCTGTGTCTGCGTGGGTTTCCTCCGGGTGCTCCGGTTTCCTCCCACATGCCAAAGACTTGCTGGTTGATAGGTTAATTGACCATTATAAATTGCCCCTAGTATAGGTAGGTGGTAGGGAAATATAGGGAAGGTGGGGATGTGGTAGGAATATGGAATTAGTATAGGATTAGTATAAATGGGTGGTTGATGGTTGGCACAGACTCAGTGGGCCGAAGGGCCTGTTTCAGTGCTGTACCTCTAAACTAAACTAAATTTGTCCAGATCTCTAGATTCTTGGTCTAGTACAATATTCACTACCCTACTATACCTGTAGGCCACCTCATCCTGTAAAAGAGAGGGAAGTTTGTCAGTGAATGTGTTTGGGTGATGTGCCTGCCTGCTGGCAATATGTGAGATATGTAAGTTGGCTTTTTGCAGCAGTGCTAAGTGTGTAAGGTTGTGGTGAATGTCATGGTTGAATCATGGCTGATATAGATTGTTGGTAGATGAGTGAGTGTGGTGTGACGGGTGTGGTGAATGGAGCCATGTGTGAGGCTAATGGTGCAGTTGGTAGGATTTGTCATGTAAGGATGCGTTCACAGATCTTGACCGTTTGTGTGAAGCCATTAAACTTCTGTACCACTGTATCCAGGTCCTCAGCAGAAAACTGTTGGCATTAACCACCACGGGCACCTGCTCCCACTGCCTTCTGAGCACTTGTTTGGAGGGCCTCCTGGCCCCTTGGTACAAGAGAACCTCTATCCACCGATCCACATCTTGCTCCAGTGACACCAGCACAGCCTCTGAAAAACTGGAGCCATGTTCTTTCACCTGTTGTGCCATTTCAGGGCCTTCCTGAAGGTCTTCAAGTATTTTCCAAACAATTCCAGCCCCTGCTGCAGCCAGAATGCAATTCCCCATTAAGAGATGCAGGCTGGCTTTATGTAATACAGGCTGGCTTTCAGTGGTGCTAGACTCACACGAACTTTGGCCCCCCTGCTGAGGCGGCAGCCAATCAGCAGCTTGTTTGATCCTGGGCTACAAGTCAGAAAATTGGAAAGGAGCACGAAGTTTGCATGCTGCCTGCATCACTTCAATTGGGCGCTGGTTAATCGTGCATTGCGATCCCTGTGCCCAATTTTGGAGCTATCCAATTTAGCCCCCAACCCCCATGTTAAATATCCGGTATATGCTGATATAACTAAGGACATAGTTAGAGTGCTATAATTGGCCTAGGCACCCCAGGCTAGGGAGATTGGAAAAGCCAGTCAGGATTCCTAACCCACTGTGTGCTGACTCAAGATCCTGTGTGCGATGCCTTCCAATGTTGAGTCGTCTGCCAAAACTCATGGTTAAGGCTCACTCATGAAGAATGACTTCTTGGCGTGAGTACCCAAGGGTTCCCTGTCCCCATAGATCCATTACTACAGCAGATAGTCCAGGTTTTGAGGATAAAGAGATAAAGCAGAGTCTAGTTTAATATAAGGCATTCCTTGGATCTGATACAAACCTCACAGCTCAAAGAATAAGTGGGCTATGATGGGTCAACTCCCTGAGCTGCTTACTTTTCCATAATCTTTCAAGTCACGTCTTGAATCTTGTTTATAGATTGCAACAGTAGAATTGTTTTATTCTGTGGGGACTTAGTGTAGTGGAGATAAAGACATAAACTGTGAATGCAGCAAATCGTAAATCAGACCAGAAGTTGATGAAAATGCACAGCAGGTCGATTGGCCTGTGAAAGAAAAAGTGAGGTTAATGTTTCCGAGTGGACCTCAGTGGAAACCTGCTGCATGAGAGGGATTAGTTAAACTGTGAGACAGACTCAAAAGGCCCTCCTTCCACATCATTGCCTACCTCAGTCTGTCTGCTACTGAAACCATTATAGTTGGCTATGCCACCTCGCGATTTGATTACTCCAAGGCACTCACTGCCCCTTTCCCATTCTCTGGCCTCCATAAAAATCAGCTCATCCAAACCTCTGCTGCCTTTATCTTATCCTGCACTGCCCAACTTGCCAATTTCCCCTCCCCCCCAACTCCACCTCATCCCCCACTCTCGTTGACCAACATCGGCTTTTGGTCCTCCAACTTCTAAATTTGAACTTGCTTTGTAAGTTGCAGCATGGCCTTGCCTCTCCCTAACTCTATAAGCACTTCCAGTCCTACAACCTTCCTCCCTGAACACTCTCTTCCTCTGGCTCCACCTCTTGTGTAATCCTCCCTACTTCTTTCCCACCATTCATTGTTGTGCCTTCAGGCTCAATGCCCTTGAATCCCCTCTCCAAACTCCAGCCTCTCTCCACCACCCTCCCTCCATTAAACACACTGGGGTAGAAACGCAAATGGGTGATGAACAATGGGCGATGTTGGATTGGTCGCCCATTATACACAGTACCTGATAGTTAATCCTGTTGACTGCAATGGAACTGAATATTAGGTGCTGTGTTTAACAGGTGCTCGATCCGATAACACCCGTTTGCACTATCGCCTGAGACAAATTTCTACCCCACAGACTTTTAGTTGCTTCACTTAGTGTCTCTTCCTTTGCTTGGGTGCCTGATTTCCTTGTATTTCCATGAAGCACCTTGGGATGTCTTCCTACATTCATAAACTTTACAAATATAAGTAGTTGTTTTGTTCAGCGAAGCTGGGCTGCTCAGTGGAGCGATATTAAGGGAAAAGGTCTCCTTCTCCATTATAACCCTAATCTTTAAAAACTGGACATTTGTAGCAAAGGTGAAATCTTTGAACAGGTTGATGTGAGGGACAGCAGTCTTAGAAAGCTGAAGTCAAGTGTTCTACACAAGCGTACATTACAACATGGCACACCATGGATACAGTGAGTGCTATCCACAGGATGCAATGCTGCAAGGTTTCTTCAACAGCACCTCCCAAACTGTGGCCTTCACTACCTAGAAGAACAAGGGCAGCAGCTGCTTGGGAACATTATCACCTCCAAGTTCCCTTCCAGGTTACACACCATCCCACTTGAACATATAACAATACTTCTTCATTGTCGTCATGTCAAAATCCTGGAACTAACCTCCCTGCAGGAATTTCTTCACCACACGGACTGCAGAAGGTCAAGAAGAAGACCTACCATTACCTTCTCTCGGGAAACTAAGGACTGGAAATAATTGTGGCCTTGTCAGTGACATCCATATCCCAAGAATGAATGTTTAAACACACGTTACCCAGCTTCAGAGGTCAAGTGGCAATGTCAGAAGGAAACAGAAACATGATTGATGTCAGTGCAAACTGACATTCATAAAAGCACTCTGCACTGCATCATTTCCATTCTGTATCCTGGTCACGTTTCAGGATTTCTGACTTTTTTAGTGGAAGGATCTTGGTATAATACCTTGAGATTTCCAGGGGTCAGTCAAATTCACTGAATAGCCAGGCTGGAGAGTGCGAATATAAAATCTAGACAAAGGTGTCAACCATGGCTCAGTCAGAAGGTGTAGATCCAAATCCCACTTCAGAGACATGAGCACACAATCTAGGCTGGAAATCCAGTCCAGTACTGAGGGAATGCTAGACTATTGGAGGTGCCATCTAACAGAGGAGATGTTAAACCTAGGCCCCATCTGCCCTCTTGGGTGAATGTAAAAGATCCCATGGCACTTTTTGAAGAAGAGCAGAGAAATTCTCCCCATTCTCCTACCTCACCGCTGTTTGTGGGACCTTAATGTGCACAAATTGACTGCCACGCTTCCTTCTTTACAACAATGACTGCACTTCAAAAATACTTCATTGGCTGGAAATATTTTGGGATCTCCTTACATCATAAAAAGCGCTATATAAATGCAAGTCTTTATTTCAAAGCGTCTATCCAACTTATGTGAGCTAATTGAAGTTTTTTTAACACTCCAATGGTTTTCCATACCAATTATTGTGTGGATGGTCCTATTAATTCAGGAGAAGCAATAGTTAGCTTTTAAGGGCATCTGCTCAGTGCTGGGGGAGCTGGTGAGGATGGGGAGGTGGTGGGGGCAGAAGCAGATGTAATTGGTGATCTAGACATGAAGCTGATGATGTGCCATGTAGGTAAATTGAAAAACATGTGGGGCTGAATTTCATGGAGACAGGTTCGGAGGTGGTGGGGACCCATAGAATTGTGATGGGAGGCGGGGGCAGAGGACCCGTGTCCTCCCTGTCAAAACGCAATTTTGTTGGGGCGGTATAGGCTGAAGACGTCCTTCCCGCCCAGATCTGATTGAGGCCCCAAATTGTCTACTAATGGCCACTTAAGAGCCTCTTCCTGCCACTGCTGTGAGTTAACCAGCCGGGAGCCCTGCCGTGGGCACAAAATTCATCCCCATGTGGTATGGAGGACCTCCGCCATGCAGTGAGATCACCCAGTGAAATGAGGCAACCTCCCTGCGGGCTCTTGTGGTTCCCTCCTCTGTGGGCAATCTATGGCCCATGGAGGGCCCCCACTGGGAAATCCTGCACCTCCCTGAACCACCATCCCCTTGCACTAAATGCCCACCCTTCCTACTCCCTCCACACCAGGGCCTGCCAGTCCGGCCCTGGTGACTCCACCTCAATTACCTTGAATCCAGGCTCCAGGGGACAGTATCCACGGCGCCAGACTGTTAATTGGTCTGGGGCCGTAGAATGGCACCATAGGGCTCCAGCTGGCCGAGGCAGGATTCCCCCCACTTTTTCGACCTGGTGCTGGGAGCCCGACCATGGGGGCAAAATTCAGCTTGTGGTGTGGAGGGCCTGTCTGCTTGAGCTGCTAAGGGAAGATAGCACCAGAGGGACAAGGGTCTGTTGTAGAAGACTAGGACCAACAAGTCACAAATAGAGTGTGTTCTTGCCCATTAATGGGCTCATTTGTTGTTTTATGTGTCACAGGAAGCCTTATGGAACAAGTTAAAATGCAGGATGTACTGCTCTTTTTTGTCATGTGTAATCTGTAAGATAAACCATCTTCTTGAATTTTAATTGGCCTCATTAAACTGTTAATCAGACTGCCATTCAGAAGACAGGAGAGGCATTCAATGGGTCATGCGCAACTCAACAGTATCTACTTAGCACCGCAGCCTCACAGCTCCAGCGACCCGGGTTCGATTCTGGGTACTGCCTGTGTGGAGTTTGCAAGTTCTCCCTGTGACCGCGTGGGTTTCCGCCGGGTGCTCCGGTTTCCTCCCACAGCCAAAGACTTGCAGGCTGATAGGTAAATTGGCCATTGTAAATTGCCCCTAGTGTAGGTAGGTGGTAGGAGAAGTGTGGGGATGTGGTAGGGAATATGGGATTAATGTAGGATTAGTATAAAAAATGGGTGGTTGATGGTCGGCACAGACTCGGTGGGGCAAAGGGCCTGTTTCAGTGCTGTATCTCTAAATAAAATAAAAAATAAAATAAAAAATACTTAACACGGAGCTTTATTATCACAACTCGCTATCTTGCAGGTAGATATTGGGCAATAAAGCTAACTTCCTGATTGTAAAGGACATAGGATGAGTTTATGGGAGAGACCAGTGGTGCTGACCTTGAGAAAATATCGAACACAGACTTGAAATTAAGTAATAGCGCTCTTAAAATAAGAGTTCTAACTTTGTACCAAGTGATGAGCAGCTGTGTACATTTGACTTAAGCTCATTGGTTGTTGTGTCAAGACTGTCTAAACACATAGAATTTTGCAAAAGGCATTCAATAAGGTGCCACACAAAATGTTAATAGGCAAGATGAGGGCTCATGGAGTTGGGGGTAATATATTAGCATGGATAGATGATTGGTTAACAGACAGGAAGCAACGAGTGTGCATAAACGGGGCATTTCAAGTTAGCAGGCAGTAAATAGTAGAGTACTGCAAGGATCAGTGCTGGGGCCTCAGTAATTTACAATCTATATTAATGACTTAGATGAACAGACAGAGAGTAATGTATCTAAGTGTGCTGATGATACAAAGGTTGGTGGGAAGGTAAGCTGTGGGGAGGACAGAGAGAGGCTGCAAAGAGATATAAACATGTTAAGTGAGTGGGCAACAGGATGGCAGATGGAGTATAATGTAGGGCGGTGTGAAGTTATGCACTTAGGTCGTAAGAATAGAAAACAGAATATTACTTAAAAGGTGTGAAACTTGTAAGTGTTGATGTTCAAAGAGACTTGGGTGTGCTGGTACAAGGAACGCAGAAAGTTAACATGGAAGTAGAAGAAGCAATTAGGAAGGCAAATGACACGTTGGCCTTTATTGCAAGAGGATTGGAGTACAGGAATAAAGAAGTATTGCTACAATTGTACAGGGTTTTGGTGAGACCATATCTGGAATACTGTGTGCAGTTTTGGTCTCCACATTTAAGAAATGATATACTTGCATAGGAGGCAGTGCAGCGAAGGTTCACTAAATTGGTCCCTGGGATGAGCAAATTGTCTATGATGAGAGACTAAGTAAATTGGCCTCTATTCTCTGGAGTTTAGAATAATGAGGTGATCTCATTGAAATGTATAAGATTCTAAAGGAGCTGGATAGGGTAGACACTGAGAAATTATTTCCACTGGTCGAGGAATTGAAAATAGGGGTGCACAGTCTCAGGATAAGGGGCCATTCATTCAGGACTGAGATGAGGAGAAATTACTTCACTCAAAGGGTTGTGAATCTTTGGAATTCTCTACCCCAGAGAGTTGTGGATGCTCCATTGTTGAATACATTTAAAGCTGGAGTAGACAGATTTTTGGTCTCTCAGAGAAGCAAGTGTTATGGCGAGCAGGTGGGAAAGTGGAGTTGAAGCCTAAGATCAGCCATGATTGTTTTGAATGGCGGAGCAGGCTCGATGGGCCATATGGTCAACTCCTGCTCCTATTTCTTGTGTTCTTGTGCATCACAGAACCAAGCCAATCATGATTGGGCAGCTCTCTGAAAGACGATCCACTTGACCCAATTTCCATGCCTTTCCCCCATAACCGTTTAAGGTTTACTTATTCAAATACTTACTCATTTCTCCTTTAAAATTTATTGGCTGTAGCTCCATGGATGTACTCTCATCTCTAAGTCAGAAGATTGTGGGTTCAAGTCCCACTCCAGAGAAGAAGCACATAATCTAGTCTGACACTCCAGTGCAGTACCGAGACAGTGCTGTAGTGTCCGAGGTGTTATCTTTCACATTAGAAATTAAACTGAGACCCTGGTTGCCCTCTCGGGTGGTTGTAAAAGATCCGTGGCACTATTTTGAAGAAAAGTATGGGAGTTATCTCCAGTGTCCTGGTCAATATTAATCCCTTAACGAACAACACAAACAAAACCGATTATCTGGTCATTATCACATGATGTTTGTGGGAGCTTGCTGTGTACAAATCAGTTGCCGTGATTTCTGCATTACACAGTGATTACAGTACTTCACTGGCTGTAAAGCACTTTGAGACATCCTGAGGTCATGAAAGGTGCAATCGAAATGCAAGTTCTTTCTTTGTTATTATTACAGATTCTGCTTCCATCAATATTTCTAGTTAGGCATCTGTGTCCTAGCAACCTTCAGCTTTTTAAAAATACATTGTAACTTTTTCCCTTTTTACGTTTCAATTTATGTTCCTTAGCTGATTTTCAGGAGAGGGAGAAAGAATGAACATGAATTCAAATCCAAGGTCCTTGTACTAAAGCACCACCAAATCCTAATTCCGTAAGCATATGTGATATGATTTACATGACACTTGGTCTGAGTGAGGTATCGAGACCGTCTTTGGAAATGCAGTGAGTTGTCAAATTATCCTTGTCTGTTCAATACAATTTATATTGGATTTTCAAGGCACATTCCATTTTTAGGACATGAATAGTGTAATCATTTTCATTCAAGTTTAAAACACGGAATTTTTGGATTTGCTTTTCTGGTGGCATTCCTTGCACCCTAATGGCATGTTTCAAGAGATCCCACAGAGTATGCCTGGAAATCTGGGATACACACCTGGTATCCTTGGTGAAAATGCAGGTTTGGAGAATTATTGCCCTTTAAATATACTTGTACACCATTCAGTTCACTTTCATCTTCCCTCACACACTGATTGCTGACAATGTACAGTTGGACTTGAGTTAAAGATTATAGGCTTCTTTTATTTCCTTGTAACAAAATGCAAAACACTACAGTGTCTGGAAATCTGAAATAAGAACAGATAATAGTCAAGCAACAGCTGTGGAAAAAGAGTTTTGGATCCGGTTTTAGGTCGATGACCTTTCTTCATTGGGTTTTGATGAAGGGTCATCCAGCTGAAATGTTAACCATCCCCTCCCCTTGCCACAGATGCTGCCTGATCTGCTGAGTGTTTCCAGCATATTCTCTTTTGTTTATTTATTTCTATCATAGTTTTGCAACTTGCATGTCGAGGACTGTAAAGAAGATGGAATTGAACAGAGTGATGGGATTGGTATCAGCTGTGGCTTAGTGGTAGCTGTCTTACCTCCAGAAAGGTTGTGGGTTTATGCCCCACTCCAGGGACTTCAGCACAAAATCTACGCTGACACTCCAGTGCAGTGCTGTGGGAGTGCTTCACTATTGGAGGTGCCATCTTTTAGATAAGACATTAAACTGAGGCACTGTCTTCCCCAGGTGGACATAAAAGATCTCATGGCACTATTTGAAGAAGAGCAGGGGAGTTTCCCCAATGTTCTAGCCAATATTTATCCCTCAGCCAACATTACACAAACAGATTATCTGCTCATTATCACATTGCTGATTGTGAGAGCTTTTGCTGTGCGCATATTAGTTGCTATGTTTCCTACATCACAACAGTGAGTACACTTCAAAAGTATTTCTTTGGTACGCCCTGAGGCCATAGACCTCCCAGGTCTGCACATTCCACTGTTACGTTAGGCAGTGTCCGACCAATGTGTCATTAGGCAGTTTAGTATTTGTATTAATACTAATACAGAGTGAGGGTAGGGCCGATCAGGGATAGTGGAGGGAACTTGTGCCTGGAGTCGGAGGAGGTAGGGGAGGTCCTAAATGAATACTTTGCTTCAGTATTCACTAGTGAGAGGGACCTGGTGGTTTGTGAGGACAGCGTGAAACAGGTTGATATGCTCGAACAGGTTGAGGTTAAGAGGGAGGATGTGCTGGAAATTTTGAATGATATGAGGACAGATAAGTCCCCGGGGCCAGACGGGATATACCCAAGGATATTACGGGAAGAGAGGGAAGAGATTGCCACACCTTTGGCGATGATCTTTGCGTCCTCACTGTCCACTGGAGTAGTACCGGATGATTGGAGGGTGGCAAATGTTATTCCCTTGTTCAAGAAAGGGAATAGGGATAACCCTGGGAATTATAGACCAGTCAGTCTTACGTTGGTAGTGGGCAAATTATTGGAGAGGATTCTGAGAGACAGGATTTATGATTATTTGGAAAAGCATGGTTTGATTAGAGACAGTCAGCATGGCTTTGTGAGGGGCAGGGCATGCCTCACAAGCCTTATTGAATTCTCTGAAGATGTGACAAAACACATTGATGAAGGAAGAGCAGTGGATGTGGTGTATATGGATTTTAGCAAGGCGTTTGATAAGGTTCCCCATGGTAGGCTCATTCAGAAAGTAAGGAGGCATGGGATACAGGGAGATTTGGCTGTCTGGATACAAAATTGGCTGGCCCATAGAAGACAGAGGGTGGTAGTAGATGGAAAGTATTTAGCATGGAGCTCGGTGACCAGTGGTGTTCCGCAGGGATCTGTTCTGGGACCTCTGCTCTTTGTGATTTTTATAAATGACTTGGATGAGGAAGTGGAAGGCTGGGTTAGCAAGTTTGCCGATGACACGAAGATTGCTGGAGTTGTGGATAGTGTGGAAGGCTGTTGTAGGTTGCAACGGGACATTGACAGGATGCAGAGCTGGGCTGAGAAGTGGCAATTGGAGTTCAACCTGGAAAAGTGTGAAGTGATTCATTTTGGAAGGTCGAATTTGAATGCAGAATACAGGCTTAAAGTCAGGATTCTTTGTAGTGTGGAGGAACAGAGGGATCTTGGGGTCCATGTCCATAGATCGCTCAAAGTTGCCACCCAAGTTGATAGGGTTGTTAAGAAGGCGTATGGTGTGTTGGCTTTCATTAACAGGGGGATTGAGTTTAAGAGCCGCGAGGTTATGCTGCAGCTCTATAAGGCCCTGGTTCGACCACAATTGGAATATTGTGTTCAGTTCTGGTCGCCTCATTATAGGAAGGATGTGGAAGCTTTAGAGAGGGTGCAGAGGAGATTTACCAGGATGCTGCCTGGACTGGAGGGCATGTCTTACGAAGAAAGATTGAGGGAGCTAGGGCTTTTCTCATTGGAGCGAAGAAGGATGAGAGGTGACTTTATAGAGGTGTACAAGATGATGAGAGGCATAGATAGAGTGGATAGCCAGAGACTTTTTCCCAGGGTGGAAAGGGCTATCACCAGGGGGCATAATTTTAAGGTGATTGGAGGAAGGTTTCGGGGGGATGTCAGAGGTAGGTTCTTTACACAGAGAGTGGTGGATGCGTGGAATGCGCTGCCAGCGGTGGTAGTAGAAGCAGATACATTAGGGACATTTAAGCGACTCTTGGATAGGTACATGGATGATAGTAGAATGAAGGGTAGGTAGGTAGTTTGATCTTAGAGTAGGTTAAAGGTTCGGCAACCCTATCAACATCGTGGGCCGAAGGGCCTGTACTGTGCTGTAATGTTCTATGTTCTAATACAATGTGCACCGTGCCACATTGAGCTGGTGCCAACCCTCCACATTCTCCTTCCACCACTAGGACATGTTGCCTGCACAAGGGCTTCCTCACAGTAACGCCACTGAGATGGAAAGTAGAGGGAGAGTGGGGGAGGAGTTGAACCTTGCACACCATTTTGCTGCACATTCATGCTTGAACTGCGCCTGGTAGAAAATGGCAAAGAATGCTCAGTGCCAACTTTAATTGGGAAAATCATTAGTCGCAAACATGCAGATATTGCTGATTCGACTGCAAACAAATCCCACCTAAAGTTCCTGGGAGGACACACACCACACTGTAAAGAGGCTTCGAAGCGCTGGGGATATATACTTACACAGAATTACAGTGTAGAACATTCTAAAATGCTTCTTAGTCCCTTCTATGGCAGCACAGCACCATTACAGTCACATTTGCAGATGCACATACAGGAGCTTAAAGAGGGGTTGGATATAAATATTTGACCTACTTGTAAGGCAGTTGTACTTGTGCACATATTTCTGTGCCGGTAGATTAGTTTCAAAGTTATTATTCAATAGGAATAGTGCTGCATCTGTACTATTATATCAAAAAGGGAGTCTCAGGGTAGTTTCAGGCTTCCCTGTAGAATTAAAGCAATTCTAATTTTCTATTACACTTTTATAATATGCATTTTCTGCATTCTAATCAGCGCCCTCAGATCGACCAATTCCCCTGAGCTTCTTGCATCTTAAAACTATTATATTCAGCTCAGTATTTGAATGTGAAATCACTGCTGTGAGAAGGTATTTACCCTGCAGTCAGCACCAGGCTACAGCCTGCTCTTGTTACTTCATTGTTTCTTGGGCTCAAAGAAATTCAGATTATCCAGTATTCTAATTAAGTCATTTAAATAAATCAGTGCTTTTGCTGGGGGGAAGAAATGAAAAACTAAAATAGTGTGTAATTCAAATGAAGCAACATTGAATTGAGCAACGTAGATGTGTGTTGTGGAGTAGGGGGTCTGGAGCTGATTGAAATACTCAGCCTCCCAGCTCATACTCGACTCAACTCTCTGACACAACAAGCTACAATGGTCCCACGGGCCATCGATCTGGTGAGGGGGTAATGATTCCTGTTCTTCTGGCCTGGGTATTCTGCTGCGAGGAGGCAACCTCATCATCTCCGAAGTTAAGGAGGTGGTGGGCGGCCGCATCCTCGTAGCAGATGTAATGTACAACAATGCTTCGCTCCAGTTGATCAACGTGTATGCCCCGGTTCAATGCAGCGAGCGACTGATGATTCTCCCACTGCTGCTGGCAACATCCAGACCAGTTATTCTAGGCAGTGACTTCAACTGCATCATTAACGCAGCTGGACGATCCAGCAGGGATGACAGCAAACTGGACGCTACGTCCAGATTCCTAATGGAAACAGTTAAAGATGCCAAGCTGCACGACGTCTTCAGCAACCCTGCAGACGGAGCGCAGCATAGATACAACTGGTCAGGACCGGACGGGTCTGCCCGTTCCAGGATTGACTTCCTGTTTGTGTCCTGTGCTTTCACGGTCAGATCCACCAACGTCAAGCCGACTGTCACTTACAGGATGACCAGCGGGTTGGCAGGATGACATGGAAGCTCAATACTACACTGCTAACCCCAGAGAACGTTGAGGAACTCAAAAGGGATTACAAAGGTTGGAGAACTGTGAAACTCCTCTTTGAGTCTTCAGTTCACTGGTGGGGGATGATCAAGGAAAACATCAGGAGGTTCTTTACCTTCAAAGGTGTTCAGAGGGTGAGAGAGAGACAGAGGGAAATGTTCCGATTCCAGAAAAGAATGCAAAATCTGCTCCGGCTGCAGTCGATTGGTTGGGGGGGGGGGGGGGGGTGGTGGGGTCGGGGTCGAGGTCAAAGAGGATCTCCAAGAGGTGAAGAGCCAGCAGGCCTCACTCTTTGCCACGGAGGCCTCTAAGATCATCTTCCGGTCCAGAGTCCGCTCCATTGAGCAGGATGAGACGTGCTCGCATTACTTCTTCCAAAAGGTACACAGAGAGAGCTCTGTGATCAGCAGCCTGAAGGAAGAGGATGGCTCGGTAACATCTTCGCAGTCCGACATTCTAAGCATCAGCAAATCCTTTTATGCTGGGCTGTATGACATGAAGCCCACGGACAGCACAGCTTCCCAATCCTTCCTGTCATCTATCACGGAGGTCTTGCATGACGGAGATACTGGACAAACTGCTAACTCTGGATGAGCTCACAAACGCTGTCAGGTCCTTTGAGATGAGTAAAACCCCTGGAAGCGATGGCTTACCGGTTGAGTTGTATTCGACTCTGTGCGACTGGATTGGCCCAGACCTGCAGGAAGTATATGAGAGTATGCTCCTGGCTGGCAGCATGTCAGAATCCATGAGGAAAGGCATCATCACCCTCATCTACAAGCGGAAAGGGGAGAGGGCAGAAATCAGAAATTGGCGGCCCATCTCACTGCTTAATGTTGACTACAAGATTCTGTCCAAAGTCATCGCCAGTCGGGTCAAGTCTGCTCTGGAGTTGGTGATTCACCCCGATCAGACCTGTACTGTACCCGGCAGGAAGATCTCTGATAGTCTCGCGCTACTCAGGGATACGATAGCCTTTGTACGGGACAGGAGGGTGGACACCTGCCTCATCAGCCTGGACCAGGAGAAGGCTTTTGACAAGATATCGCACACCTACATGATGGACGTGCTTTCCAAGATGGGGTTTGGGGAGGGAATCTGCAATTGGATCAAACTGCTCTACACAAATATCAGTAGCGCAGTCTCAATCAATGGGTGGGAATCAGAACGTTTCCAGATCCAATCTGGAGTCAGACAGGGCTGTCCTTTGTCTCCTGTCTTGTTTGTTTGCTGTATCAAACGTTTTGCTGAGTCCATTAGGATGTGGGCAAAAGAGGAGTGACAATCCCAGGCAGCGGAGGCACTCAGGTTAAAACCTCCCTGTACATGGACGACGTCGCCATCTTCTGCTCGGATCCGCTGTCCGTTCGCAGACTGATGAGCATCTGCGACCAGTTTGAACTGGCTGCGGGAGCCAAAGTTAACCATGGCAAGAGTGAGGCCATGTTCTTTGGGAACTGGGATGACCGATCCTTTGTCCCCTTCAGGTCAGACTACCTGAAGGTGCTGGGGATATGGTTCGGAAGGGCCGGGGCGTGCACCAAAACCTGGAGGGAGCGAGTAGCCAGGGTACACCACAAACCGAGCATGTGGGAGCAGCGATCTCTCTCCATTGCGAGTAAGAACATGGTCATCAGATGCGAGGCGCCCACGTTGTTGCTGTATGTGGCACAGATCTGGCCCATAACCCACTCCTGCGCCGTGGCGGTCACCCGAGCCATTTTCTGCTTTATCTGGAGATCCAAAATGGACCGTGTCCGATGTTCAAACCTCTGAATAAGGGCGGGAATGTACCCAACGTCGCCCTCATCTTGATGACCACCTTCGTGTCTGGCTGCATCAAGCTGTGCATAGAGCCCCAGTACGCAAACGGCAAGTGTCACTACGTGCTGAAGTTCTATCTGTCCCCGGTGTTGCAAAGGATGGGCCTGGTCACATTGCCGCTTACCACTCCATCTAGTTGGACCGTGCTGTAGCACCTATCCTTCGTGGGAAAGTTTCCGCGGGCAAACACCTTTGACCACCAATCCATCAGTCAGTGGTCTGCATGGAATGTCCTCAAGGCCTTACGGGTAAAGGAGATGGTGGATCCTGTCGGATGGTTCCCCGATCAGACTGCCAAAGTCATTTGGCAGAATGCCTCATCACCAGAACTTTCAAACAAGCACCAAGACGTAGCTTGGCTGGTGGTGAGAAGAGCCCTCCCCGTCAGATCCTTCCTGCACGCCTGGAGTCTCACCCCCTCCGCATGCTGCCCTCGAGGCGGCAGTGGTGGGGAAGAGACTGTTGCCCACCTCCTTCCGGAATGTGCCTTTGCAAAGCAGGTGTGGAAAGAGATGCAGTGGTTTTTGTCAAGGTTCATCCCAAGCAGCTCTGTAACACAGGAGTCTGTGCTCTACGGGCTGTTCCCAGAGACACACACCGAGATAAACATCAACTGCTGCTGGAGGACCATCAATTCGGTGAAAGCTGCTCTTTGGTCTGCCTGAAACTTGCTGGTCTTCCAGCGCAAAGAATTGTCCACGACCGAATGTTGCAGACTGGCACATCCCATGGTCCAGGACTACGTGCTGAGGGACGCACTAAAGCTTGGGGCAGCCACGGCAAAGGCTCAATGGAGAAAGACCACTGTGTAAGGTCCTCCCGCTATAGTGAACTGAGGGGCTGGAACCTGTGTAAAACCCCTCGGGCTGTATACACCAAATATGGGGTTTGCTGTAAAATGTACACGGCATGTAAAATGGAATGGAAAGGTTGTGAGGCAACTCACCCCTGTTTTGAAGAAAACTGATTTCCTTTGCACTTTTTGGAATGTCAACTTGGTGCTGTTTTGAACAGTTTTGTCATGTATTTTTTTTTTACAGATTTTTATGAATAAAGTATATTTTTGAGAAAAAAAACAAGCTACAATGGAAGGCTGCTCCACCACTCTGTGAATCCCAATGTTTGGATTATAACCAGAAAATACTGGTAATACACATTATCACACAGAGAGCACTTGGTCAATATTTCAGGTATCACTGCACTAGGATATGTTGGGCTATTTCCTCGTCAACTAACATCACAAAAACATCTGGTCATTAACACATTTCTGCTTGTGAGATCTTGCTTTGCGCAATCTGGCTACGGATGTCCTGAGGTTGTGAAAGGCATGATTTAAATTCAAGTTCTTTCTTTATCTCTCTCCACTATTCTCTCCCTTTCTGCATCCCTCTCTACCTTTCTTTCAGTCTTTCAATCACTTTTTTCTCTCTCTATTTCTCCACTTATCAGGTTTGACAGCTCAAGCGCAGTCCAGCCTTCAAATTTCAAATTGTCAACAGTGTAAAAGTGAAAGATCGATCTTCAAAAACCACAGGGGATCTGTTGGTTTCCTACTGGGACCTCTGCTGGGACTCTCACTGGGCTATCCAATGAGATTCCTGATGGGATCCCACTGAGACTCCTGCTGGAAATCCAGTTGGGACTTCCATCGGAATTAAGCAGAACCCACTGGCAAGTGGCAGACTACCAGGTGCACTGGGTCACCACCATTTCCCACCTGAATTGTAAAGGGTGGAACCTTGGCCTGTCCTTTTACAAGACAAATGAAACCAAGGAGGTTACCCTGGGGATGAAGCTGAAGGAGAGAACTCCCTATGCTGGGAGTTGTTAATTGCCTAGCTTGGTTGAGTTTAGAGGCCTATACACTAAGTGAGATAAGGCATATCAGCCTCCAGATGGTTGTTAGAGGGCCCCAATAGGAAGTTTGAAAAACAATGGGCTGGATTTTGTGCGGCCCATGAAGCAGGATTGGAGGTGGGAGGGGGCACAGGGGGAGTGGCTGGGCGGAAGGCCTGTCACCCAGTGATCTTCCTGGGGGCGGTATAGACCGACAACGACTTTCCCACCCAGAGGCCAGTTGAGGCCCTTAAGTGGCTTATTAATGGGCAATTAAGGGCTTCTTCCCGCCGCTGCTGGGGTCCTACCAGCAGCGGGTGGAGGGCACCTTGTAAAATGAGGTGCCCTCCCTTTGGGCTTGGGGAGGGTGGGGGTTCCCTCCTCCGTGGGCAGTTTGTGGCCCATGCAGGACCCCCACCAGTAACCAATTCACCCCACGGGACCCCCCTCCCTCTGGACTGCAAGACCACCCTCCAGGCCCCTCCTCACCACGGCCTTCCGGACTGGCCCCAGTGATCCCACTTCACCTACCTCTTCTCTGGGCTTCCAGTGCTGGGCCTGGGTCTGAGGCCTCTGCACGACCAGCAGTGGCCACTGCTCCCAGTGACGCTGCCGATTCTGCTGAGCTATCAGCCCTCTGATTGGCTGGCAGCTGATGGAGGTGGAATTCCCGTCTTTGAAGAGCTAGTGATCCCACCTCTTCAAACTTTGATTTTTAAAGTCCGGAGGATCGCTCTTGGGGGCACGAAAAGGCAGAGGCGAGGTTCCCCCTGCCTTTTTGGCACCGGAAGCCCGACCTTCAGCACAAAATGCAGCCCATGGAGTGGCTTGGTCCCTCAACAATAGCATAGCTCTTAATTTTAATTTATTAGATTAATCGGTTGCACAGGGAGTCAAAGGGGAGGTGGCTGGGGTCTTGCGGGAGGGAATTGGTGATCTTTTTCCAGCATGGGGAGCAGGCACCAGATTTTCCAGCTCCATGGGTGCCAGCGTGGCATAGTGTTGAGGGCATCTGCAGGCCCCTGTTTATATGTTGTAGATTTAATGTAATTCCATGCAAAGTGATTTCTCTTGATCTTCACCATTTCACCAACTTGGAATGTATCAAAACAGTCACTTTACCTCCCATCATGACCTGCCTAATTTGATTTATGCTTTAGTTTCTGTCGGTGAGGAGGAGAGGTATGAGCTAGGAATCTAAAGCATCAGCTGCTCATGTGCCAGGAATTAATACCCTAACCCTCCCTTCCACAGAACTGTGTGTGTGTGGGTGGGGTTGGAAGAGTTTAGACTGAAATTTAGACCCTTTAATTTTCAAGTAGATTTGGGGCTGGGGACCGAGTAGAACGTGTATCTATTTTCAGAACACTCAATCTCCCGAATACTATGTCATTAAAGTAACAAAGTGGTTTTTGATAGCAATATTGATGGAGTTTGTGTTTAGCCCTTGGATAACAATTTCACTACAGAGTTCTAAAGATGGCTATTAAACTACACAGAATTCCAGGAAAATGTGGTCGCTGCATGGGACTGATTCCCAATCTCTCTCCTCCACCCATTCATACCAGAAAAGGACACTGAGAAGACACTGAAGTGAGAGAGTACTTTATACTTATGCTGTCAGCTGTGTCTCCTTGGTAGCACTCTCGCCTCTGATTCAGAAGATCGTAAATTCATAGTCCCACCCCAGAGACTTGAACACAAAATCTAGGCTGAACTCCGAGTGCAATGCAGAGGGAGTGCGGCACTGTTGGAGGTGCTCATGTGCCAGGAATTAATACCTAACCCTCCCTTCCACAGAACTCTGTATGTGGGGGTGGGGTTGGAACAGTTCAGACTGAGATTTAGACCCTTTAATTTTCAAGTAGATTTGGGGCTGGGGCTGCGTTTTTCAGATGAGATGTTAAACTGAGGCCCCATCTGCCCTCTCAGGTGCATGTAAAAGATATTATGGCAGTATTTGAAGAAAAGCAGGGGATTTCTCCCCAGTGTCCTGGCCAATATCACTAAAAAACGTTATCTGGTCATTATCACATGCTGTTTGTGGGAGCTTGCTTTGTGCAAATTGGTTGCTGTGTTTCCTACCTTACAACAGTGACTACACTTCAAAAGTACGTAATTGGCTGTGAAGCACTTTTGGACATCCTGAGGTCATGAAAGGCCTTATATAAATTCAAGTCTCTCTTATTTTAGATCTCTCATTTCCTATAGGGTTAATATACAGTGTGTGAAAAACGAACCCCAAAACTCCCTTTTGGGGTGTTGAGGAAAATACAACAATTCTGATAGCCGTGGGCTGGCTATTAACATAAGGTGATGTATAAGCAGTTGCTTTATCATAAGGCAACAAAGGTAGCTGACACTCACAGTTAGGTGATTTGGAGGCTCAGGCTAAACACAGGCCAGCCGACTTTCTCTATCTTATCATTTAAACAGCAGTTGTCTTCCAGTTGCCACTGAATATTGAGATAAAAACCCTTTCAAACCCTCCTCCCTATTGGATTATTATTCAATTAGAGCTAAGTGTATATTCATGAAACAATCTGTTTCGCACTTTACAAAGGAGTGAGGTGTATTCAGTCCCCAACAACGTCACCCAGCACTGTGCTGAAAATCATCTCTTCCTTTTTTATGCAGACACATCTAATGTGAAGAGCTCCTGTGGGTTTGTAATAACATGATAATTGTCAGTGCTGTTATTCTAGGTATATTTAGTGTGGAAGTAATAGAACATTAACAAGGGATCGTTTAAGGGGAAGAATTGTGATTGTGTAATATTTTTGATTGTCTGCGTGGTGTTACTCGTAGAGACAATAATTTCTCCCCCGACATAGTAAAACACTCCGAAGGAGTATTGTCAGGCATTGAGCTGAGGAAGGACATGTTAGGGCAGGTGATGCAACCCTTTGGACGGACACGTGGCAGATGAAATTTAATGCAGAGAAGTGTGAATTATACATTTTGGTAGGAAGATTGAGGAAAGGCAATATAAAATAAAGGATATAATTCTAAAAGGGGTGCAGGAGCAGAGGGACCTGGGGGTATATGTGCATAAATCATTGAAGGTGGCAGGGCAGGTTGAGAAAGCAGTTAATAAGACAGATGGAATCCTGGGCTTTATAAATAGAGGCAGAGAGTACAAAAGCAAGGAAGTTATGGTGAACCTTTAGAAAACACTGGTTTGGCCTCAACTGGAGGCGCAGTGTGGCTTTC
The DNA here is from genome assembly GCF_036365525.1 of Heterodontus francisci. NCBI lineage: Eukaryota > Metazoa > Chordata > Chondrichthyes > Heterodontiformes > Heterodontidae > Heterodontus > Heterodontus francisci. The sequence goes on from NC_090400.1 coordinate 13,813,886, forward strand.
GTGCAGAGAGATCGACCGTTGACATGCTGTTCTCCCTTCGTCAGATACAGGAGAAATGCCGCGAACAACAGATGCCCCTCTACGTTGCTTTCATTGATCTCACCAAAGCCTTTGACCTCGTCAGCAGACGTGGTCTCTTCAGACTACTAGAAAAGATTGGATGCCCACCAAAGCTACTAAGTATCATCACCTCATTCCATGACAATATGAAAGGCACAATTCAACATGGTGGCTCCTCATCAGACCCCTTTCCTATCCTGAGTGGCATGAAACAGGGCTGTGTTCTCGCACCCACACTTTTTGGGATTTTCTTCTCCCTACTGCTTTCACATGTGTTCAAGTCCTCGGAAGAAGGAATTTTCCTCCACACAAGATCAGGGCGCAGGTTGTTCAACCTTGCCCGTCTAAGGGCGAAGTTCAAAGTACGGAAAGTCCTCATCAGGGAACTCCTCTTTGCTGACGATGCTGCTTTAACATCTCACACTGAAGAGTGCCTGCAGAGTCTCATCAACAGGTTTGCGGCTGCCTGCAATGAATTTGGCCTAACCATCAGCCTCAAGAAAACGAACATCATGGGGCAGGACGTCAGAAATGCTCCATCCATCAATATTGGCGACCACGCTCTGGAGGTGATTCAAGAGTTCACCTACCTAGGTTCAACTATCACCAGTAACCTGTCTCTAGATGCAGAAATCAACAAGTGCATGGGAAAGGCTCCCACTGCTATGTCCAGACTGGCCAAGAAAATGTGGGAAAATGGCGCACTGACACGGAACACAAAAGTCCGAGTGTATCAAGCCTGTGTCCTCAGTACCTTGCTCTATGGCAGCGAGGCCTGGACAACGTATGTCAGCCAAGAGCGACATCTCAATTCATTCCATCTTCGCTGCCTCCGGAGAATCCTTGGCATCAGGTGGTAGGCCCATATGTCCAACACAGAAGTCCTCGAGGCGGCCAACATCCCCAGCTTATACACACTACTGAGTCAGCGGCGCTTGAGATGGCTTGGCCATGTGAGCCGCATGGAAGATGGCAGGATTCCCAAAGACACATTGTACAGCGAGCTCGCCACTGGTATCAGACCCACCGGCCGTCCATGTCTCCACTTTAAAGACGTCTGCAAACGCGACATGAAATCCTGTGACATTGATCACAAGTCGTGGGAGTCAGTTGCCAGTGTTCGCCAGAGCTGGCGGACAGCCATAAAGGCGGGGCTAAAGTGTGGCAAGTCGAAGAGACTCAGCAGTTGGCAGGAAAAAAGACAGAGGCGCAAGGGAAGAGCCAACTGTGTAACAGCCCCGACAATCAAATGTTTCTGCAGCACCTGTGGAAGAGACTGTCACTCTAGAATTGGCCTTTATAGCCACTCCAGGCACTGCTCCACACACCACTGACCACCTCCAGGCGCTTACCCATAGTCTCTCGAGATAAGGAGGCCAAAGAAGAAGAAGGAGTATTGTGTCCAATTCTGGGCACCGCACTTTAGGAAGGATGTGAAGGCATTAGAGAGGGTGCAGAAAAGATTTACAAGAATGGTTCCGGGGATGAGAGACTTCAGTTACATGGATTGATTGGAGAAGCTGGGGTTGTTTTCCTTTGAGAAGAGAAGGTTTGGGAGGAGATTTGATAGAGCTGTTCAAAATCATGAGAGGTCTGGGCAGAGTAAATAGGGAGACACGGTTCCCATTGGCAAAGGGTCGAGAACCGGAGGACACTGATTTAAGGTGATTGGCAACAGAAGCAACGGTGACATAAGGAAATACTTTTATAAGCAGCGAGTGGTTAGGAACTGGAATGCACGGCCTCAGAGTGTGATGGAGACGGGTTCATTTGTGGCTTTCAAAAGGGAATTGGATAAGTATTGTCAGCTGTCCCTCGATTCGAGGATGACGTCTACTCAAGGTCGCTGGTTTCTGCTATGGGTCTTCAGGTGACTGAACAGGCCAATTTTCGACCTGATAATGGGGCACATGGGGCAGGATGTCCCAGGAGGTAGTGGGATCTGGAGTGCAGGATTTGCTTCCTTTTCTTTCCTTCTCTGCCACCACTCTTCCTCATCATTAAGGCGTTTGGACTCAAAGCATGATGCAGCTTGATAGACAAGTTGTCACCATTTTGAACAATTGGTAGCAAGCTCCGCCCAGTTATCAATGTCAATGCTGCCGCACTCCAAAGAGAGCTGCAGAGAGTCTTTGAAGCTGTTTCTTTATCATCCCCTGGAACGCTGGCTATTTGAGAGTTGAGAAAACAGGACCTGGCGGGGGAGATGGCTTTCAGCCATCCAGACACAGTGCCCAGTCCATCGAAGTGAGTTTTACAGGAGTTTTGCCTGAATGCTTTTGGAACTGGCTTCAAGAAGGACACTAGTGTTTATTCGACGGTCCTCCCATTGAATCTGGAGGATGCAGCAGAGGCATTGCTGATGGAATTTCTCTAGCGCTCTTATGTGTCGCTGATAACACAGTTGTAAAAGTACCTTTAGGGATGAATCACCATAATATTTTACATTATGTTTGAAAGTGAGGTAGTTCAATCTGAAGCCAGGGTGTTAAATTTGAACAAAGGAAATTATGAAGGTATGAGGGGCAAATTGGCTGAGGTGGATTGGGAAAATACATTAAAAGGTATGACCGTACAGAGGCAATGGATAGTCTTTAAAGAAATGTTACATAGTTTACAGCAACTATACATTCCTTCAAGGCACAAAAACCCAAAAAGTAAAGGCAGTCAACCATAGATAACAAAGGAAGTTAAGGATTATATAAGATTAAAAGAAAAGACCTATAAAGTTGCCAGAAATAGTAGTAAACCTGAGGATTGGGAGGATTTTAGAATACAGCAAAGGAGGACCAAGAAACTGATAAAATAATGGGAGAATAGAATATGAATGTAAACTAGCAAAAAGCATAAAAACAGACTGTAAAAGCTTCTATAGGTATGTAAAAAGCAAACGTTTGGCTAAGACAAATTACAAGCAGAATCAGGAGAATTTATAATGGGAATAGAGAAATGGCAGAGAAGCTAAATGATTACTTTGTTTCTGTCCTCAATGAGGAAGATACAAGAAATCTCACAGTATTAGAGATCCAAGGGATTCGGGAGAATGAGGCATTGAAAGAAATTAGTATTAGTAAGAAGGTAGTGTTGGAGAAATTAATGGGGCTGAAGATTGATAAGTCCCCAGGACCTGATATTCTACATCTCAGAGTGTTGAAAGAGGTAGCTATGGAGATAGTGGATGCATTGGTGATCATCTTCCAAAATTCTATAGATTCTGGAACGGTTCCTGCAGATTGGAAGGTTGCAAATGTCACCTCACTATTTAAGAAGGGAGGGAGAGAGAGAACAGGGAATTACAGACCTGTTAGTCTTACATCAGTCATTGGGAAAATGCTAGAATCTATTCGAAAGGATGTGATAAATGGACACTTGGATAATAATGATCTGATTGGGCATAGTCAACATGGATTTATGAATGAACCTGTTGGAGTTTTTTGAGGATGTTACTAACAGGATTGATAAAGGGGAGTCGGTAGAGGTGGTATAATTGGATTTTCAGAAGGCTTTTGATAAAGACTCCACAGGAGGTTGGTTAGCAAAATTAAAGCACATGGGATAGGAGGTAATATACGGGCATGGATTAAGGATTGGTTAACAGGCAGAAAACAGAGAGTAGGAATAAACGGGTCATTCTCACATTGGCACGCTGTGACTAGTGGGGTACTGCAGGGATCAGTGCTTGGGCTCCAGCTGTTCACAATATATATCAATGATTTGGATGTGGGGCCCAAATATAATATTTCCATGTTCGCGGATGACACAAAACTAGGTGGGAATGTGTGTTCTGAGGAAGATGCAGAGTGGCTTCAGGGGGATTTGGACAGACTTTGTGAGTGGGCAAGAACATGGCAGATGCAATATAATGTGGAAAAATGTGAGGTTATCCACTTTGGTAGGAGGAACATATGTGCAGAGTATTTCTTAAATGGTAAGAGATTAGAAAGTGTAGATGTACAAAGGGACCTGGGACTCCTTGTCAATAACTCACTGAAATCTAACATGCAGGTGCAGCAAGCAATTAAGAAGGCGAATGGTATGTTGGCCTTCATTGCAAGAGGATTTGAGTACAGGAGTAGTGAAGTCTTGCTTCAATTGTATAGAACCTTGGTTAGACTGCACCTGGAGTACTGTTTGCAGTTTTGGTCCCCTTACAGTAGGAAGGATATTATTGCCATAGAGGGAGTGCAATGAAGGTTCACCAGACTTGTTCCTGAGATGGCAGGACTGTCCTATGAAGAGAGATTGGGGAAACTGGGCCTGTATTCCCTAAAATTTCAAAGAATGAGAGGTGATCTCATTGAAACCTACTAAATACTTGAAGGGATAGACAGGGTAGATGCAGCTAAGATGTTTCCCCTGGCTGGGGATTCTAGAACCAGGAGACACGATTTCAAAATAAGGGGGAAGTCACTTAGGACAGAGATGAGGAGAAATTTCTTCACTCGGAATGTTGTGAATCTTTGGAATTCTCTACCCCAAAGGCTGGGAAAGCTCAGTCATTGAGTATGTTTAAAGCAGAGATTGACAGATTTCTAAATACAAATGGCATAAAGGGATATGAGGATAGTGTGGGAAAAAGGCTTTGAAATGGATCATCAGCCATGATTTGTTGTTTTCCATCTGTTTGATTGCTTGTTGCAGTTCTCCCATGATGGTGGTTCACCTATGGATTCTACCACTGGATACGACGGGATAGCCTGGAGAGTATCAGCTGTCACTGTGGATTCATAGTTGACGAGTTGTTGAAAATATTTACTCTCTTTCGCCAGAAGGACAAATACAAAACCACATGGAGGCATCCTAGATCAAAGTGCTGACACCTCCTGGATTATGTCACTGTTCGAATCAAAGATCTAAGTGATGTCTGCATCACTTGATCAATGCAGGGAACTGATGCCTGCTGGACAATCATCGACTTGTTCGATCAGTGATTAACATTCACCTGTAACCAAGACATCGCAAGATCCAATAGTCCAAGAGGAAGAAGATCAATGTCTCAGCCCTAAAGTAGCCGGACTGAAGAGAAATTCCAAGTGCAGCTCACAACCAATCTGGAAAATCTTCACACATCCAAGTCAATTTCAGAGCAATGGGAACAAATAAATTCAGCTGTACTAGGCCCCTGTGTCCAGACCATTGGGTTCGAGCATCGTCGTCACCAGGATGAAAACGATGCTGAAATATGTGACCTCCTGGAACAAAAACGAGCAGCCTTCATTGCCTGGCAGAACAACCCAAGGTCGCAAGTCAAGAAGGCACCATTCCAATAGCTCAAAGCTGACACCCAAAGACAAATCCGGAAGATAAAGGACAAGTGGTGGGAAGAGAAAGCCCAAGAGTTCCAACAATATGCCGACCATCATGACATGCGAAGCTTTTTTGAAGCCACCAGGGCCATCCATAGACCAAGGTCAAATGGACAAAATCCCCTTCACTCACAGGATGATGTCTCTCTCTTGAGGATGACAATGCCATCCATCAACACTGGAAATTGGATAAGCACCTGAAGAGAAAAAACTCGCAGGGCTACGGGGAAAAGGCAGGGGAGTGGGACTACTGAGTAGCTCTTACAGAGAGTCGGCACGGACGTAATGAGCCTCCTTCTATGCTGTAAGCATTCTATGATTTGTCAAAGATGTGGGTTTTAAGGAACATCTTAAAGGAGGAGAGACAGATGGAGCTGGAGGTTCATGGTGGGAATTCCAGAGCTTAGGGCTTAGATGGCTGAAGGCACTCTCCCAGGAGATTAGATGGCTCTGGTTGGAGAAGGGAGTGTATGTGTTGTGATACATGAGACACCACAACTGTGTGGGACAGGCTGGATGGACCAGTAGGTCTTTTCCTATCTGTCACTTTTCCCACATTTGTAAATAGGAAAAGTGTAGTAATCCCCAATCCTGCTCTTGCAAAGGAGGAACCGCCCACCGCCTCACCCCCTCCCCAAGCGTCCCCCAAATATAAAAGAGATTAACAAATGTGAAATACAAATATTTAGAGAAGTAATGAGTTAGATTCATTTTGCATACAGCAAGTATTTGTGTGAACCCATCAATAGGCTCAGTGAGAATAAGTGGACATGCTGCTTCAAATTGTTTGATTATACAAAAAGCTGCAATTCAGAAATGATTTCTGAATTAAATACTATAACCCAGGAGGACTTTCTAGCTTTTATTTGCTAAAATTATAAACACCACATGTAGTGTCACATTATGGAGGCTCAATAATCCCAGCATGTCGAACCAGTTCTGTGGAGCTATCCTAAATCAAAGATTTGCTCTAATTCTCTCTTTCATTTAAAATAATATTGTTTGCATTTTTGTGGACAGAAATCAGGCATGAGCCATTTAATTCAAAGTTGAATTATAAGAATAAATTACATTCTGAAGTCGATCAGTCGTAGTTGCAAACTTTGAAGAGGCCTCCAACCAAATACACAGACACCAACTAATTTGGTATTGTTGTTGTACAAAAGCAAGAAGCTGCACAGCTTATAAATGTGTCGGCCAAGCCCTGGAGTCCTTTGCCTTCTACACTAGGGTTGCCAACCCTCCAAGATTGCCCTGGAGTCACCCAGGAACTAACAATTACACTACGTGACACTGCTGGGAGTCAGCCAGAAGAAAAATCATAGGGGTAATAAAAAATGGTTTAAATGTTTTTAACATTTTGTTTAATTAATTGTAAAAATATCAATTATGGGGAAGACAAGCTGTTGATTGACAGTGAAGAATCATCCAATCAGGTAATGAAGAGTCTATTCACTTCTGATTGGTGTGGAGTGTGGTGCACCACGAGGATGGACCAATAGCAAGAGTGTAGGGACTGGGTCGTTGGAGCTAGGAGATCATGTGATGAAGCGTCCAGGAATATGTCCAACCAGAGTTGACAACGCCTTCTCCAGAGAAATGGATGGACTTGTTCCCTTATATGCCAGTAGTTATAGTTGAGACCACACTTCCTTTTGTGTCTGAATCAGGTATTACCAGTTCCTGATTTTACTTGATTATTTGCCACCCTGTTTCTGGGACACCCAACATTAGGGAATGCCAGTACCCATCAAATAGGAAAAGAAAGAAGCAAAATCAAAATACTGTGGATGCTGGAAATCTGAAATAAAAACAGAAAATGATGGAAATACTCAGCAGGTCAGGCAGCATCTGTGGAGTGAGAAACAGAGTTAAAATTTCAGGTCAATGACCTTTCATCAGAACTGATGACCTGAAATGTTACCTCTGTTCCTGTCTCCACAAATGCTGCCTGACCTGTTAGGAAAAGAAAGAACTTGAATTTAATCCAATCTTCGATAGGTACCATCATGTGAATTACGTTTGAAAGTCAATGTTGCAATGTGGGCAAACACAGCTGCCAATTTGTGCACAAGGTCCCACAAAATGCAAATGTGATGAATGTCCACTTAGTCTCTTTCTGATAGTGGAAAGTCAGGTGTTCTCCTTCAAAAAGTATCATAAGATATTAAGACTACCTGAACAGGCAGATGGAGGCAGCAGTTTAACCTCTCATCCGAAAGTTAGTTGCTCATTACAGGTAGATGGGAATATTTCAATTTTACGCACCAAGGATGCAGCACAATTAGCTTTCCTGAAGGCAGAATAATTAGTCTTGTAATTCTTTCTCTTTCATGCTCATTAAGATTAAGGCCTGCAGGCAAAATTCTCACAAAGGATCAAAATGATCCAAGCTTAGAAATATAATGTATAAACGTATAAATCCCCTTACCACTTCAGATAAACTGCCTGGCTGCTACTTATTTTGTTCTGTTTATTTCAAGTCACGTTTCAGCAAAGAAATGATGTGTGTTGATGGATTTATACCCTTCTAATCAATGGTGAAGCCAGTGGGGTTCGGGGAGGTCATGGCTTGTCCCATTTATTTTGAGGTTGCCTAACTCAGCTTTGGAGGACTGTCTCCATCATTTGTCACCCGTCTTTGACCTCCAGGTTTGGTCCGAGCGTTTGTACAGTTGCTAGCACTTTGGACTGGTTAGGTCACCATTCCCTAGTTCCCAACTCTGTCTCCTTCTGGGGAAGTTGGCCAAATCTCAAATTCAGCAACTGGCACCCCCAGCACCCCCACACCGCGTCCCCCCCACCCCCAACCCACTGAACACCACTCTACTGTTCCAACATTGCTGCCAATATTTAGTGGCTGCACTATGAGTTATTTGTTTGTCCTCATCCTTCATAGCCCCCATCTGCCTATTTTCCCAGGGACCCTTGATCATAGACTGTTGGTGGGGCGCACGGTGATATTTCCATCCTTGTAAAGTTTCTGATTGATTCTGTTCCTCTAGTTGTCAACATGTGATACAAGGGGCCCGCTGATATTTCTGCTTGTTTACAAGTAAATTCCATGAAAATTCCAGGTTATGTTCCTGATTTATATTGAGGCAGCAAGGCTAAAGTAGAGGTGCGGCACTTGGCTCTGAGACTCTAGGGTAGGGAGTAAGGTTATCAACCCGCCAGGATTTCTCTGGAGTCTCCAGAAATTGAGGACTAATCTCCAGAGCACAGCTGTGAGCAAACCTGGAGAAAAATCATCAAGACCATTAAAATTGTGCGTTTTTTTTCATTTTCTTTGAAGTGACTGTTCAAAATCCCAATGATATAGCCTACCTAGACTTCCAAAAAGCATTCAATAAGGTTCAATAGGAATGGCTGCTATGCAAGCTTAAGGCCATGAGTATCGTCAGTAAAATTTGGAGCTACATAAGAAATTGGCTGAAAGTGAAGTAGCACTAATAAATAGTTCCAGGGGTTGATGCTAGAGCACCATTGTTACTGACCTGATTCAGATGGAAGTTGATTTTCAAATGGTGCTACATTGGGAGGGGGCAGTAAAGAAGGAATTAGAGAAGGACCTTAATAAAATGTGCAACTGGGCAGAACTATGGAAGTTGAAATTTGATATGGATAAGTATGTGGTTTTACACGTTTGAAGGAACAATGAGAAAAGTGCTTAATGAATGAATGTTGCTGAACTAGCTAGGGGAGAAGCTAAATGAGATCTGGGAGTGTAAGTAAGCTCTTCACTAACCATGTTCAATCATTGCAGAGCAGTAATAAAGAAAACACAATGATGAGCTATATTGACAAATCAGCAGAGGTTACATTTAAAGCTATTATCCTAAAGCTGTTTTGTGTCCTGGTCAGGCTGTGTCTTGGATACACCATTCCATTCCACTCACTCAAGGTGGAAAGAAGACTTTCAAGCCCTGGAAGCAGCCCAGAGGATGATGAGGAAAGGATAGGAAGATTTGGACTTGCCATCCTTAAAGGGAAGTGGATGAGGAGACCTTATGATGATGTATAGGATATGAAATAGAATTATATGTTAAACCAAAGTTAATTCCAAGTTAAACCACAACTGCAAGACAAGGGGATGTAGGTACGAACTGCAAAAGGCAAATTCTGATGTCAGGAAGTACTTCTTCAGTTAATTCACAGTAATTAATACTTCAAATGGCCTTTGGGTCAGGTACTGGAGGCAAAAACAGGAGCCTGTCAAGATGCTATGATAGGGGGCTATGGATTTCTATGGACGGTTGAGTTGAATGTGCTGACCGATCTCCATCTATACTTTATGCTTACCTTATTTTACCAATAATACTATGGACAGTGGTCCTCTAAATTCTGCTGTTTAATTCTTTCTCAGCTTCAATTCTACCACCCAACACACCATCCCTCCATCCTATATCCTCAGGATTCATCGTACAGTGTCCAACTTTAACTCATTCTTCCTCAGGGTCTCAAATCGTGCAATGCTTTACCTCCATCAGCCTTTCATTCATTCCTAGACCAACATCAGTGCCAGTTAACCATGACTACTTGTTTAACACCATCATAGATGCTGGCCTTCTTATTCTTGCTGGTGACCTACACTATAAAACTTGACCATTAACCTAGGCTTCAGAAATTAAAAAGAACTTTGTAAAAGATCCGTTAATTCATTTGATTATAGCACTGAATTTCAATACGCTGCTTACATCCTGCATGCTACTAGTGTACTACACACAGTGCTGTACATCAAATTAACTGTAAATGCTTGAATAGTTTCCTACATGAATCATGATTTTATAATTTCAATTTCGGAATGTTGGCATTGCTGGTAAGGTGGGCATTCATTCCCTATCCCTAGTTGTCCCTAAGAAGGTGGTGATGGGCCCTCTTCTTGGACTGCAGCAATCTGTGTGAAGGTGCTCCCACAGTGCTATTAGGTACAGACTGCCACAGTTTTGACCTAATAGCATTGAAGGATGTGATGTGCTTCCAAGTCATGAAGTTGTGTGACTTACGGGGAATTTCATGTATGCAATGCTGGTTTCATGCAACGCCAATCAATCTTCAATCCTGTAACAAAACAGAGGACTACTAGTTATTCACAAGCCTTTTTCCCACACAATATCAACTATTATATTGATAAGGTAGACATAGAGAAGATGTTTCCACACAGGGGGGAGACCAAAACTAGGGGCCATATATGTAAGATGGTCACCAATGAATCCAATAGGAAATTCAGGAGAAACTTCATAACCAAAATAATGCTAAGAATGTGGAACTTACTACCATGAGGAATCATTGAACAGAAGAGCATTGATGCATTTAAGGGGAAGCCTGATAAACATGAGGGAAAAAGGAAGGGAAAGTTATGCTGATAGGGTGAGATAAAGAGAATTAGGAGGAGGCTTGTGTGGAGTATAAATGCAAGCATAACGCTAGCATAGACCAAATGGCCTATTTCTGTGCTGTAGGCTCTATGTAATTCGATGTAATTAGGAAAAGGAGAAGGAGGGAGTTTTGAGTTCTTGGCCACTATTCAAATGGAATCTATATTGAGAATTGCAAATCAAATAGCAGGGGGATGAATAGGGAAAGCTGGGAATGAATAAACGGGTAAATTTGTCCCTCACCAGAGGAAGCTGCCATGGATCATCAACAAACTCTTGCATCCAGTTTAGCTTATGAATCTGTCTTTAGAGGCCACAATGGTTTAAGAGAGATAATAACAGAAAATGCCAGAAGCAATCAGCAGGTAAGGGAGCATCTGTGAAGGGAGAAACAGAGTTGATGTTTTAGGTTGATGGCCTTTCACCAGAACTGGAAGAATAGCTTTTAAGTAAATACAGAGCTGGGGGAAGAGTGGAGCAGCTACTGCCCGACTTGCTGCCTGTTTCGATGATTTACTGCTTTATGGCAGATTTACAGCATCTGCAGTATTTTGCTTCAGTTAACATAACAATGCGTGGCATCGAGCCACAGAATAACACTCCTCAAAGGTATTTCGCTTTTTATCCTCTGAAGGCAGCGCAGAAGATAAATCCCCACTAAAAGTGCAAAGTTCCACCATTTTATTCTAACCAGGGCCGTGTGTCTGCACAACGCTGTTCTGTCATACCTGATCTGTACAGATCTTCCTCTGATATAGAGAAAGGACAGTAGCCAGAATGATGAAGTTGGAAACAGTGATCTGTTCTGGCTGCACACTTGTACATTCATGAATGCTTCATTTTTCTGATGTTGCTGGACTCTGAATCTAGCCTGCAGTATAAACAGGGTGAATTTAGCACAATGGCTACCCATGTACACTGCTGTCACATATAATTATATAATCAATACTGCGCATTGCTGTTGCATTGTATGTAAGGTGTACTGTACACCTGCCACATTGTATATATAATAGGTCCTGTATGCCTTTGTCACATTGTATGTATGATATGTATTGTACATCGCTGTCACCTTATATATCTAATGTGTATTGTACACGGCTGTTGCACTGTATATACAATTTGTACTGTATACTGCTGTCACATTGTATATATAGGGCTGGATTTTATGGAGGAGGCGGGACTCCCAGCGCCAGGCTGAAAAGGCGGAGGGAACCCCACCTCGGCCTTTTCGCACCCCCACTCCCCGGAGTGATCCGTCGGTCTTTTTACACCTAAGTTTCAGGAGCCGGGATCTCCATCCTTTTAAAGACTGAGAGCCCGCTTCCAAAAGCTGCCGACCAATCAGAGGGCCAGCAGCTCAGCAGTATTGGCAGCGCCGCCGGGAGCGATGGGTACTGCAGGTACTACAAAGGCCTTGTACACAGGCCCAGCGGTGGAACCCCAGACCTCAGGTCGGTGAGGTGGAGTCGCTGGGGCCAATCTGGAAGGCCTAGGCAAGGGAGCGAGGGGCTGGTCGTGCAGTCCGGGGGAGGGAGATCCCGGGAGGTGAAGTGCTTCCTGCCAGGTGTCCTCCATGGGTCACAGATTGCCCACATATGAGGGACCACCCCTAAGCCCACAGGGAGGGCACCTCCTTTAACATGGTGCCCTCCCCACATGGCAGAGGCACCCCCTGCCGCTGGTAAAATGCCAGCAGCAGCAGGAAGAGGCCCTTAAATGGCCACGAATAGGCCATATAAGGGCTTCAATTGGCCTCTGGGTGGGAAGGCTGTCGACAGCCTATCCCAAACCCGGGAAAATTGCTTGGTGACGGGGTGGCGACGGGCTCTCCCCACTGCCCCCCACGCTCCCACCCCCAGCACCCAGTGATTCTATGGACCACCCCCCCAGCCACTGACCCCACTTCGGGGGGCCCATAAAATTCAGCCCATAATGTGTATTGTACACCACTATCACATTGTATATATAATTTGTACAGCACACCTGTCCCATTGAATATATAATGTGTATTGTACATCGCTGTTGCATTGTATTGCATTGCATTGGATGGGCGGCACAGTGGCGCAGTGGTTAGCACCGCAGCCTCACAGCTCCAGCGACCCGGGTTCGATTCTGTGTACTGCCTGTGTGGAGTTTGCAAGCTCTCCCTGTGTCTGCGTGGGTTTCCTCCGGGTGCTCCGGTTTCCTCCCACAGCCAAAAGACTTGCAGGTTGATAGGTAAATTGGCCATTATAAATTGCCCCTAGTATAGGTAGGTGGTAGGGGAATATAGGGACAGGTGAGGATGTGGTAGGAATATGGTATTAGTGTAGGATTAGTATAAATGGGTGGTTAATGGTCGGCACAGACTCGGTGGGCCGAAGGGCCTGTTTCAGTGCTGTATCTCTAAATCTAAAATCTACTGTATACTGCTGTCACATTGTAAATAAGGAGTGTGAAATTAGGCTTAATACTGCCTGTTGTTTGGGTGCTCCGGGTGCCAGTCAGGGACCAAAATGGCATCCAATGCACATGCGCATACTTTCTCCATGAGTCGCACCAAGTGCCATCTTGGTGATAGTGTGCATGTAGATAATGTCAGCTGGAATATATGCAGAGCAAGCAGGTCATGATGCCAATCAGCATGCATTACTGATTTGAAGGTAGCAGTGCCAATTTGGAGCTCAATGATCCAGTCAACTCCCTCTGTTAACCTCACAGAGCTGAGCACGATGCTAAGCAGCGGGAATGAACCCCCATTACCCCCCCTCCCCCCCCCCCCCCCCCAACATCCCCTGCCCTCCAGTGCTACTTAAATCAATCAACAGATTCTTACAGATTCACTGCTGGTTGATTTCTTCTGGCTGTTACGATTGTACAAATGTTTGGTGCTTTACCATAGTTCTTTCAAGTTGCAATAGTCTACAGGGAATGGTGTGGCAGGTACTGAATGACTTTTTGCCGACTTCAAGGCTTCTGCACAACCCAGTTGCTCCTACGCATGGGAGCAGTAATGGACATTCCCCTTGGAATAGAGCACAACTGGGAGAATGAGCAGGCTTCACACAGAGCAGGACAAGCTGTTGGAAGCAGGAGAAGGGGAAGAAGGGCTGTCAGCAGGAGGCCATATGCACCCGGGGTGTTCACGGAAGAACTCAGTGAGGAACAATGTGTGAGACGTCTGTGTTTCACTGAGGGCATCCTCACTGAAGTCTGCCACCTGCTGCAGATACAACTGCACCCTCAAAGCAGGGCAAGGATGGCATTGTGAAGGTGACAATGACAATGAACTTCTAAATCTTTATTTTAACCAATGATGACAGGATTTAAAACCTATCATTTAAATGAAGGTAATGAGTGCCCACTTCTTAAAGGGGCACATACTAATGAACAGTATTAAAAAAAAATTCAAAGGAAATTTAACAAATCAAATTAAAATTTTATGTGTTGGGCTCTTTCCAGGCTGTGGCTGGAATGTTTGTAACATCTCACAAATTGTCATCCACTGTTGTGTAAGGCAGGTCGCTGAAGCTTTCTATTCAAAGAGAGCTAACTACATTCATTCTCTCATGCCAGAGTTCAGCAGGTGAAGTGAGCACATGACTTGGAGAGAATTGTCATGGTGCAGGGTGCCGGTGCCTGCATGCATGTCAGTTTGAGGGTGGCTCATGTCAACTCTGAGCTTTACCGCAAGTGGAAGAGATTCCACTCCCTCAACGTCCAGGTAGTGTGCGACCATACACAGTGAATCTTGCAGGTCAATGCTTGGTATCCTGGCAGCCATCGTGGTGCCTTCACTCTGAGGCAGTCCGCTGTGCCATCTGCATTTTAGCCACAAAGACAAACTAAGGGGTGGTGACAGGGTGATGAGGCCATTCTGCTGACATGGCTCATGAATTTGGTGAGCAACCCTTGCACATGCGTGGCAGCATGCAAACAATGAATTCATGCTGCCACACAAAATATGATAGGTAAGAATTTTGGTGTGCTGAAACCATGCTTCCACTGCCTGGACTGCTCTGGAGAGGTCCTGCAGTATTCAGCAGTCCTGGTCTGAGACGTCTGCAACAGAACCTGAGAGCGACCTTGTGCTCCAGGGAGCTGGCAGCTGTGCTATCCTTCCTGCCTGTCCTGGATGCAGCCCACACATAGCCAGTGTTCCACCATGTGCAGATCCTGACTCTAATCTATCCACTAAGATGTCAGTATCTGAGCTGGTGACTGTGAGGGTGAAATCAAGTGATGATGCTGTAGTCTTCATCATCACTCTCTTGTTGATGTTCCTCCACTGCCTGCCCAGGTTGCCCTTCTTGAGTATCTGAAAAGGAAAAAGGTACAACAGTAAAGGTGTAATGAGGGGAGTGGGGCCTGCTTACACCATCTGCAGCTTGTAAATCAGGAGAGAGTGTGGGCTGAGGGGGAAGTGGGATGTCAGAAACAGGATTACGTATGAGGATGTGGTCATCTTCAATTGTTTCAGCCTCTCCACTGGGCACAGCCTCAGTAATGACTGTTCCAATTATCAAATAACTTCCAATAACTGTTTCCTCCATGGGGGTTAGGAAATGTACGTGTGCCTGTCCCCCTCCAGTTATCTCCTGCTGCCACCAGTTGTGTGCCACCTGGTCCCCTGCCAGAGAGAGTTAAGTATGTCAGTGAGCGTGGCGCAATCTATTTGGGTGATGTGGCTGTCATGGTTGAATAGTTGGCAGTGTGTGCAAGCTGTGAGATGTGGTTGTGAGATTTGCAGCAGTGCTGAATGTGTGTGTGAGGGTGAGGTGAAGCTATGAATGTTAGGTATGAGTCCTGGTTGATAGAAATTGTTGGAAGATGAGTGATTTGACCAGTGTCTGAGGCTGGTGTTCTAGTTGATGGGATGTGGCATTGGAAGATGCATTCACTGACCTTGACCAATCGTGTGAGGCCATTTGAACTGCTTGTGACACTGCCTCCTGCTCCACGGTGTTTGACTCCTGGCGTTAATCTCCATGGCCATCTGCTCCCACTGCCTTTTGATTAAGTGCCTGGAGGGCCTCCTGCCCCCCATCCTCCAGTGGATACAGGACATCTCTACTTTCCAACACCTCCACCAAGGCCTCCAGTGCACTGTCCAAAAACCTTGGAGTTTGCTCTCTCCCATCTTGTGCCATTCCTCACTGTTTCCCAGGACAGAATCACTTCTTGCATGACTTCCAGCACCTGCTTCATCCACAATGCAGCTCTCCTTTAAGAGGTGCAGGCTAGCTTTATGCAGTGCAGGTGCCCCCTGCTGATGTTTGCAGCCAATGTGCAGCACAGTTAGCACTGGCTGCTCGCAGAAGTCATTATAATAAGCAGGTTGCACGAAGTTGGTGTGCAGCCTGCATTTCAATCAGCTGGCATGGATTAATTGCACATTGCGGGAGCTATCCAATTTAACACCGATTATGTGTACTGTACACTACTTTTACATTGCACGTATAATGAGTACTATACACCTTTATCACTTTGCAGATATAATGTGTACTGTACAACCCTGTCAAATTATATATATAAACACTAACTAAACAACAGTTGTATATAACGCACAATTTGTGTACAGGTATACTTACCTTTTGCAACACTCTGTGTGGGGATTTTGCCAAGTTAGGATTCCTGAATCTATAATGCTTGACACTAACCAAACCATAAAGCAGGATTCCAAAGGGAAAGTTGTGAATCCTTTCTGAAATACTTAATTTCCATTCCCTATCAGAAATCCCTTCTGGAATTCCATAGTTACAGCCATGATGGGAGGAGAAATCAGACTCCGCACATCTCTTTAAGAGTGTTTTGTGGGACATTGCCTCTTTATTTGACCTGAAGCTTCTTTAATGCAAATCATTCTATTAGGCACTAACCTCAGGTTTAATTCTAATTTTTAAGACTGTTTAATTTGGATGGATAATTGAGGACCTCATGGATTAATCCTTGTTTGCATGTTAATTCCAGGAATGGGCAGACACATGCTGCCGAGGACTGCGGAGCGCTCATGCCTACATACTGGTTTATGACATCTGCTGCTTCGACAGCTTTGAATACATCAAAACAATTCGGCAACAAATATTAGACACAAGGTAAGAGGAGTTTAACATGAATGAAATAATAATTGGGATTCTAACCCACTGTATTTTCCTTCCTAGAACACTTGTGTGCAGATCTCTGACACCTGTCGGTAGCACTCCCGCCTCTGTGCCAAAAGGTTGTGGGCTGGAATGCCACACTACAGACTTGAGCACAAAATTCAGACTGACATCCCGTGTAGCAACAAGGGAGTGCTGCACTGTCTTTCAGATAAGACATGAAACCGAGGCCTCGTCTGCCCGCTAGATGGACCTAAACAATCTCATGGCACTATTTCAAAAAGCAGGCAAATTCTCCCTGGTGTCCTGGCCAATATCCAAACCTCAGCCAGTATCACTAACACAGATTATCTGATCATTATCCACAATGCTGTTAGTGGGAGCTTGCTATGTGCTGATTGGCAACCACACATCCTACATTAAAACAGTGACCACGCTTCAAAAATATTTCATTGGCTGTAAAGAGCTTTTGGGTATCCTGAGGTTGTGAAAGGCTCTATATAAATACAAATCTGTCTTTTCTTTACCATATAATGTATTTTCTCCGTATAGATCAAAGTGAAAATGGCAGGAACAGGATGCACATTTAAAATAATTGCCCAATCGTGCTTTTTCCTTCATGTCTTCCTCATCACATGTATCCTTGCCCAGATGACAGACAGACACAGCATCTGCCAGCATCAATCTGCTCCCACAAGACCTGTCAAATCTGCAGTGAGACGATCTCAGCTTCATTTGAGAACCTTCACTGTTGTCCCTGCTGAGCTCTAAAATGTGATGACAAGTACTGGGAAATCCAGTTTTAATGAAAGAAAAGATCAAACCCTGGCCTCCAGCAGCAGGTTTGAGAGGCAACAATCATCCTCCTTCTCACTCCAAGATTCTGCCTCTTATTGTAGAATAAGAGGAACTGCTGTTAAGCATGTAATAGTAAAGAGGAGGAGATGGCCTGCAGTGATATACGTACAGGAGGGCTGTCACTGTAGCTGCACTTGTATTTCTCTGCAGCTGATATACCTAGCCTGAAATTTATACCCATTGTTCATGTGATGCAACACTGGAGCTGCCACAGTGAGAGCAGGGACAATCTGTAATGCACCGATCACAGGGATCCACTCTAGGAAATTGTATGCCAGTTGTAAATAGTTATGGTGCTGTGGTATTTTTTAAGAAATCATTTGATATGATTCTACCTTTACTAGAGGAGCTAAATTGTTTGGTTTTACCAGCAATTAAAAGGAAAGATAGAACTTGCATTTATATAGCACCTTTCACAACCACAGGGCATCCCAATTGCTTTATGCCAATGAGGTACTTTCAAACTGTAATTATTGTTGCAATGCATGAAAGCAACTGGTGTGCAGCAAGGTCCCACAAACCGTAATGAAATAAATGAGATCATCTGTTTTAGTGGTCGGTTGAGACACACTTTTGACCAGGACACTAAGAGAATTCCTCTGCTCTTCTTTGAATATTGCCATGGGATCTTTCACATCCACCTGAGAGGACAGGAGGGACCTCGGTTTAACCTCTCATCTGAAAGACAGCAACTCAGACACTGTAGCATTCCCTCAGTACTGCACTGTGGTGTCGGCCTAGATTTTGGGCTCAAATCTATAAAGTGGGATTAGAGGTTATGACCCTCTGACTCTGATTTATTGGCAATTCACCCATGATTTATTACATTTTCCAGTTGTCCATTGCAGATGGTGCTAGTTGGTGTTGGGGTGCTCTGATAGCAACATGAGCATGAGCAATGATGCCCAGCACATGGGCGAAGCCCGTCACTGCTGCAAATCCCCAGGCTCTCTTTTGTTGATTGTTGAAGCCATTGGAGATGGTGTACTGGTCGGCCAAACTGCCATTACTCTGATGAAAAGATTCCATTTCACTGCAAATGCTATATATACAGACAACTGTACACACCCTTCAGACAAACAGAGGTGCAGGTCATTATTAAGTTAATCTTGCTGAAGCACTTGATGCACTCCTACATGGGCAATATACTTTCAATAAAACTACCAGAACTAGATTCAGTAAATTCTTCCCCAAGGAAATTGCATTTCATAAAACACACAGTTATACCAGGGTGCGTGGCCCAAATTAGGAACAGTCAATGTTGATTGATTTTCACTATTTACTCCAAATACATGGCCTTACAGGTCATGGGAAAGGGACAGTGAAAATTGAGATGTTGGATATCATTTTAAACTACTATCCTTCAGTAATGTTGGATAGGTCTGTATTATGTCACCTCTCAGCTTTCTCTTTTCGAGAGAAACGAGCCTCAGCCTGTTCAGTCTTTCCTGATATAACCTCTCAGTTCCAGTATCATCCTTCTAAAACTTCTTTGTACTTTCTCCATTTGCTTCAATATCCTTTTTGTAATATGGAGATCAGAACTGTGCACAGTATTCCAAGTGTTGTCGAACCAAGATTCCATCTAAGTTTAACATAACTGCTCTGCTTTACAATTCTATTTCTCTAAAAATGAATTCCAGTGCTTTGTTTGTTTGTTGATGGTTTTGTTAACCTGTGTTGCTACTTTTGATAAAAGCAAAAGACTGTGGATGCTGGAAATCTGAAATAAAAACAGAAAGTGCTGGAAATACTCAACAGGTCAGTCAACATTTCTCTCCACAGATACTGCCAGACCTGCTGAGGATTTCCAACATTTTCTGTTTTTATTGCTACTTTTGATGATTTGTGTATCTATACTCCTGGATCACTTTGCTCCTCTACCCCATTTAGACTCTTATTATCCAAGGAGTATGTGGTCACCTTACACTTATACAGGTTAATATTCATTTGCTAATTGCATATCCTTTCTGCAAGTTTATTAATGTGTTCTTATATTTTGTCACATTTCTTCCGTGTTGACTATACACCCCAATTTGTCAGCCGCTGATCTGAAATTGTACTTCTGATTCCTGAGTCCAAATTGCTTATGTAAATGGTGAAGAACAGTGGTCCGAGCATCAATCCCTATGGAATTCCACTTCCCATCTTCTGCCAGTCTGAGTAAAATAGCTTTAATCTCTACCCTCTGTGTTTTTTGCTTTGTAGCCAGCTTGCTATCCATTCTGCTATTTTCCCCCAACTCCACATTCTCTGACCTTTAGTCATGCATTTACGATGTGATAGCTTATCGAAGCCTTTTGAAAATCCAAGTATATTACATTTACAACATTACCCATACACTACCTCAACAATACACCTCAATCCCAACCTCAGAAGAGCACCTCCCACTGTACCTGGATGACATTGTTTCCATATCTCACACCAACCTACACACTCCCTGAGTGAGACTTGGTGCAGTTCTACTTGAACTAGATTGGGCCTATTCAAATCCATTTCATATAGAACTCTTACAGCCAGCAGACAAGTGAGACTTTTATTCCATCAGTTTGGGTTGGATTTAAACCCAGATCCCAGAGCTCAAAGGCTACCCATTGGGAAGTCCAGTTCCCAACAGCAATCTAATAAAATTTAAGAACCTGTATCATTCTGTAAACAGAGGGTATAAAGCAACTGACATAAATATGAATTTAAGGACAATTAAGGAGTATCATTCAAATAATATCACAACTGCTGAAGCATAGATTGGGACAGATCAGTGAAAGAGTTAATCTCAGTTCTGTTCCTAGAGCACACTCCCCTCAAAAACAATTTACGAATTAATGTCCATTATTTGAATTTTGTAATTTGAATTATATATCCCTGACCAGCTGGATTTTGTTTGTGTTTCACCATGAATTCCAATGCCTTAGTTCAAAACATCTTCAACAGAGCTGCAGGAATCTTCCTGAAGTGCTTGTTCTAAGATTAATTTTCTGCTTGTCTGCAAGGGGCTGTTGTTGCCATCCATTGAAATGGTGCCAGACCATCCCTGGAATCTGCAGTAATCGGACTTAACTAAGTATTTGGCTTTTCAGAGATGGCACAGTGAAGGTAGAAGGTAATGGTCCCATCCCTAGCCTTTCTGACTGGATGACAGTTTTCATCTAAGTCACATTCAAACTCAGGTTTTGATGGTCAAATGAAGGATGACTCGGGATTACATGAAGAGAAGAATTTGAAGTTCCGATGTTGGAACTGTAGATCTAGTAAAGACATCAGCAGTAACCTTTACAAAGCACTGATGTTGTTATTGCCATTGTAAGCAGAGCCATAGGCTGGCATATTAGCAGCCATCTCTTCAAATTGGCTTCCTGTGAAATGGCCTTTCTGTCTCAATCCCTGAGTCACAGAATAAGTAGAGTGTTCTCAAGGACATGAGGAGAAATGATTCCAAGTGATAAAAGAGGATTGATATAAAAATAAATCATAAAATGATAGAATAGTACAGCACAGAAGGAGGCCTTTCAAGCCATCGAGTCCACGCAACGCTTTCAAAGAGTTAGTTCTAATCCCTGGCTCCTTCCCCATAACCCTGCAACTTTTTCTCCTTCAAGTATTTATCTCATTCCCTTTTGCAAGTTACTACTGAATCTGTATCCATCACCTTATTAAGAAGTGCATTCCGAATCCTGAGAAGGTTTTTCCTCATGTCCCCTCTGATTCTTTTACCAATCACTTTCAATCTGTGCTCTCTGGTTATTGACTCTTTAGCCATTGGAAATAGTTTCGCTTTATTTACTCTATCTAAATTCTTCATGACTTTAAACACCTCTATCAAATCTCCTTTTAACCTCGGCGCAGTGGTTAGCACTGCAGCCTCACAGCTCCAGTGACCTGGGTTCGGTTCTGGGTACTGCCTGTGTAGAGTTTGCAAGTTCTCCCTGTGACCGTGTGGGTTTCTGCCGGGTGCTCTGGTTTCCTCGGTGGAGTCAGTGTCAGAGGTCACCGGCTAGCGTGATCCTGCATAACTGCCGGGATCACAGCCTGTGAATTTTTACTGCTGTAGTTTTCACAGATATGTAAAAAAATATATTTGCCAACATAAATAAAATAGCACGTAAGGTTGTAGAAGATAACGGTGACACAAATTATATGGTTCACACCAAGATGAGACGGTGAAAGTCCTGCATGAATGAATTTTCAGAGCCACATCAACATGTCTCAGTTTCTATGTTTAAAGGCTAAGTGTCCACTTAATTGGAAATTAGAGCTTGAATTGACTGTCTAAGAATAGTATTTGAAACTTAAATAAGGGCAATTATGAGGGCATGAAAGCAGAGCTAACAAAAGTGAACTGGCAAAGTAGGTTAAGGGATAAGTCAATAGAGATGCAGTGGCAAACATTTAAGGGAATATTTCAGAAGACACAGAATAGATACAATTCAACGAGAAAGAAAAATTCCATGGGGAGGACCCGCCATCTGTGGTTAACTAAAAAAGTTAAAGATAAAGAAAAAGCATATAATTGCTTTTGCACAAAGATGGGTGGCAGGTCAGAAGATTGGACAGAATATAAAATGCAGCAAAGAACGACTAAAAGATTAATAAAGAAGGAAAAATTATAGAATGAAGGAAAGCTGGTGAGAAATATAAAAACAGATAGTAAGAGTTTCTGTAGATATTTAAAAAAGAGTGAACAAAGTGAGCATTGATCCTATAGAAAGTGAGTCTGGGGAACGAATAATGGAAAATAAGGAGATCGCAGATGAATTGAACAGATATTTTGCATCGGGTTTCACCATCGAGGATACAAGTAACATCCCAGAAATAACTAAATCAGGAAATGGAAGAGAGTGAGGAACACAAGAAAATTACAATCACCAGGGAAGTGGTACTGAGCAAATTGTTGGAGATGCTGGCTGACATGTCCCCAGGTCCTGATGGACTTCATCCTATGGTCTTAAAAGAAGTGACTAGTGAGATAGTTGATGCGTTGGTTTCAATTTTCCAAAATTCCCTAGATTCGGGGAAAGTTCCATTAGATTGGAAAATAGCCAATGTAACTCCTTTATTCAAAAAAAGAGAGAGAGAGAAAGCAGATAACTACAGGCCAGTTAGCTTAACAACGATCATTGGGAAAATGTTAGAAGCTATTATTAAAGACGTTATAGCAGGGCACTTAGAAAAATTTAAGGTAATCAGGCAGAGTCAACATGGTTTTGTGAAAGGAAATCATGTTTAACTGATTTATTGGAATTCTTTGAAGAAGTAACATGTGCTATGGATAAAGGGGAACCGGTGGATGTACTGTTTAGGTTTCCAGAAGGCATTTGATAAGGTGCTACATCAAAGGTTATTGTGGAAAATAAAAGTAGGGGGTAACATTTTGGCGTGAATGGAAGATTGGCTAGCTAACAGGAAACAGAGAGTAGGCACAAATAATTCATTTTCTGTTTGGCAAGATATATCCAGTGCTATACCACAGGGATTAGTGCTGGGGCATCAACTTTTTACAATTTATATAAATGATTTGGATAAAGGGACCAAAGGTATGGTTGCTAAATATGCTGATGACACAAAGAGAGGTAGGAAAGGAAGTTGTGAAGAGGACATGAGGCTACAAAGGGATATAGATAGGTTAAGCGAGTGGGAAAAGATCTAGCAAATGGAGTATAATGTGGGAAAAAGTGAAATTGTCCATTTTGGCAGGAAGAATAAAAAAGCATACGATCTAAATGGTAAGAGATTGCAGAGCTCTGAGATACAGAGGGATCTATTGCATGAATTACAAAAGGTTAGTATGCAGGTACAGCAAGTAATTAAGAAAGCTAATAGAATGTTATTGTTTATTGCAAGGGAAATTAAATACAAAAGTAGGGAGGTTATGCTTCAGTTATACAGGGCATTGGTGAAACCACATCTGGAGTACTGTGTACAGTATTGGTCTTCTTGTTTAAGGAAGGATATAATTGCATTGGAAGCAGTTCAGAGAAGGTTTACTAGACTAATAGTTGGAATGGGCATGTTGTCTTATGAGGAAAGGTTGAACAGGCTAGGCTTGTATCCACTGGAGTTTAGAAGAGTAAGAGGCGACTTGATTGAAACATATAAGATTCTGAAAAGTGTTGACAGGGTGGATGTGGAAAAGATGTTTCCTCTTGAGGGAGAATCTAGGACTAGAAGTCATTGTTTAAAAAAAGGGGTCACCCATTTAAGACCGAGATGAGAAATTCTTTGTCTCAGAGGGTCATGAGTCTTTGGAACTCTTCCTCAAAAGGCAGTGGAAGCAGAGTGTTTGAATATTTTTAAGGCAGAGATAGATAGATTCTTGATAACCAAGGGGGTGAAAGGTTATTGGAGGTAGGTGGGAATGTGGAGTTACAATCAGATCAGCCATGATCGTATTGAATGGTGGAGAAGGCTTGAGGGGCCGAGTGGCCTACTCCTAATTTGTATGTTCCTATGTATGCTCGTATGTCAAGCCATAATGCTGTAAAAGTGAGATATCGCAGGGATAGAGAACTTGAAAGGAATTGGGTCTGTAGAGATTGTAGACAAAGTGCAGAACTTATAGTGGATAGATAGTTAGTCTTGGGGCGGGAGTGGGGGGGGTGGGTGGCATTGCAAATTGAGCGTTGTCGAATGGTTAGCCTGTTTAGCTGCCCAGCTGATAGCTAGTTCCTTAACTTCAGCAGAGCTGAACATCAGACAAGGTGCAGCTGATTCAAGACTCTCTCTCTCTGGTTAGTTCTACCGCCCAAGATTGAATTCTATCCCACAATATGTACCATTTAATTTAGATATTCAGTATTTTGCACAATATATTGTATAAATGCTTTCACAGAATGATTATGCACATGCATTTCTGCAACTTTCCAATCACCAGTAGATCGCATTTCTTGGTGCTGTCCATACTGCACAAAACTATAATGAAGTTTTTTTTCATAAGAGCATAAGAAATAAGAGCAGGAGTAGGCCTTTTAGCCCCTCAAGCCTGCTCCGCCATTCCATAAGAATATGGCTGATCTTCTACTTCAGCTAATTCTTCCCGTATTATCCCCATATCCCTTGATTCTCTTAGTATCCAAAACTCTATGGATCTCTGACTTGAATGTACTCAACTACTGAGTATCCACTGCTGTCTGTAGTAGAGAATTCCAGATGTTCACAACCCTTTGAGTGAAGAAATTTCTACTCATCCCTGACCCCTAATTCTGAGACTGTGACCCCTAGTTCTAGACTCCCCAGCCAGGGGAAACATTTTCCCAGCATCTATCTAGTCAAGCTTCTAATGAATTTTATATATTTCACTGAGATCACCTCTCACTCTTCTAAACTCTGGGGAATATAGGTCTATTCTATTTATTGTCTCCTTGTAGGACAATCCATTAATCATCCCAGAAATCAGTCTTGTGAGCCTTTGTTGCACTCCTTCTAATGCAAGTATAACCTTCCTTAGGTAAGGAGACCAAAGCTGTACAGTAGTCCCAGGTGTGGTCTCACTAAGGCTCTATATAATTGTAGTAACATTTCTTTACTCTTATATTCCAAACCCTTTGTAATAAAGGCTAAAGTACCATTTGCTTTCCTGATTGTTTGCCGTACCTGTCGTTTGTGTAAGATCCTCTGAATACAAAAAAATCCCAGCCTCTCACCATTTTAAATTATTCTGCTTTTCTATTTTTCCAACCAAAGTGGATGACCTCACATTATATTTCATCTGCCATGTTCATGCCCTCTCAATTAACCTGTCTAAATACTTTTGCAGCCTCTTTGCGTCCTCCTCACAACTTATTTTCCCACCTAACTTTGTATAGTCAGAGGCCCAAGCACTCCATCAGTTACAATTTGCCAACCTGAAAATTAACCGTTTATTCCTACTGTCTGTTTTCTGTCCATGGCACTGATACACCAATGTGTTTTGGTGAGTGATAATTTTCTTTGGTCCACTGGCTGGAGATCTGAATTTCAATTGTTTTAAAATACATTTTAAAAAGACAAGCTGCCAGGAAAGTCATCCTTCAAACTTAAGATGATCATCTAATTTGCAACACTCTATCCTACATTGCAAAGGCCTATGAGGAGAGAGACAAAATGTCTGCTCAGTCCTCAGTAAGAACTAAGACCCAGGAAGTTTAAAGGAACTACCTGTTCTCTCAGCAAGCAGAGCAATACTGCTAACTCCTATGTTTGAATGACTGAGTGTGTCATGTGACAAGCTGCTTCCCATCTGTGGTTTTAAGCTGTTGTTATCTCTGCAATAAAAGTAGAAGTAACTGGACTTTGACATGTGCAGACCCTAAGTGGGGGGTCCCTCTCTCTCTCTCTCTCTCTCTCTCTCCATTCCAGTTTGAAAGCTTTCAAATCTTGCTTGTTGACTGACCACTTTTGCATACTCCGGCTACAATCAGAAACCCCGGTGGAGGAAATCACTATCTCCAAGAAACCCAATGAATCAGTCATCTACCTCTTCAAATTAAAAACCTCAGGACCACTGAATTCAGCTAGAAGCCAGCCGATTCACCAAACTCCACAGACTATATCTTTATTATGGACTCTAACTCAATCAATCTACCTTTCCCCACTATGTAACCTATTTGTGTATGTGTAAACCTTTAGTGTGTGAGAGTGAAAGTTGGTGCATTGTTTATTATTTTATTAGCTCAGTTTAGGGACCAAAACTGATAGACAAATGGGAAATTGGAAGCAGGAAACCAAATTGATCCCTAGCAATAATTTTAAAACTTCAATACAGGTTTTCTTGTGGTTTTCAGTGCTAGAATACAAAAATGTCCACATTCGAGGCCAGTACCTTCTTAGAACAGAGCAAAGTAACTTGGGCCAGATTAAAGCCCTATCTGTTGAAGAGTTGAGGAATGTAGCTGGGCGGTTAGAGATTGCTGTCTGGCCAAAAGCTAGGAAGCCTGAAATCCTAAAACTTGTGGCCAACCATTTTAAAATTGACACTGAATAACTGGAGACAGGCATAGAATCTGAAACAGACAAAGTAACATTAGCTTAGATACAGCTAGAACAGAGGAGACTAGAATTAGAATTCCAGAAGGGGACAGAGCAGAGAGAGTTTCAGAAAAGGGAGAAAGAAAGAGCATTCTAAA
Source organism: Heterodontus francisci (assembly GCF_036365525.1). Classification (NCBI taxonomy): domain Eukaryota; kingdom Metazoa; phylum Chordata; class Chondrichthyes; order Heterodontiformes; family Heterodontidae; genus Heterodontus; species Heterodontus francisci. Next base: position 13,840,666 of record NC_090400.1, read on the forward strand.
AGGAGGAGGAGGAAAGGGAGTTAAAGCAGCTCGAACTATCTAGGGGAAGACCCAATGTACCCATGAAGGAACTGTTAGTGAGGGAATGACCCCAGCTCAGGACCAGGTGCTGAGCTCTTAAAGTTCTCCTAGTTGATACCAAAGTTCAATGAGGGGGATGCGGAAGCATTTTTCATCTGATTTGAAACACTGTTATTGGACACTGTTATTGCAAAGCAAACTAACAGGAAAGGCCCATGAGGTTCATTCACTGTTGCCTGATGAGAGTTCATCAGATTAAGGGTGGACTAAAAATGTTATCCTGAGTGCATACGAGCTAGTAGCGGAGGCGTACCACCAAAAGTACCGAACTCTCCGAAAGCAGCCAGCTCAAACTTGCATCGAGTTAGAAAGGTTTAAGCAACTCGCTTTTGACTGATGGATACGGACACTTAAGATAGAATCCACCTATGAAAACCTCAGAGAGGTGATCCTCCTCGAGGAGTTCAAAAACTTGCTTCCCCCTTCCATAAGAAACCACGTGGAGGAAAAGGTTCCAAGAGCCAGGCAGGCAACAATCCTGGCTGATGATTATACACTTATTCACAAGCCCTTGCCCCAAGGGAAATCCTTCCCTAGTCACCTCCAAAAGCCTGAAAAGGATAAAAGGTGGGAGCGTGATAGGAGGATGAACATCCATGAGAGAGAAGGGAGAGCTGGAAACACAGGAGGCCCTCCTCAGGTCAAAAAGGGCGGTGCTGAGAACAGGAATGATGCCCAAAAGCCTATGTGTTTCCAATGGAACAAGGCAGGTCACCTTCGAGCTGACTGCTGGACGTTACGGGGAAAACCCATAGGTTTAGTCAGGGTACACCAGACCAGTGCAGGAAAAGGGGCCCTGAAGGAAAGCACAGCAGACTAGGCTGTGGCTTTAATTGCAGCAGTAAAAGCCAGTAAACCTACCACTGAGATTGCAGGAAAACTTAACAAAATCCCTGAGAACACCAGGATTTTGTCTCCAGAGGAAAAGTGACCCTATACCCCTCGAGTGAGGCGAGTAAGGCTATAGTCATACTTAAGGATACATTGGCCATCAAATCACTTCTGCTGGGAAAAGGCATGACCTTTTTCCCCCAGAGAGGGCATTGAATGCTAGAGTGTTAGTAAACAGTATCGGAGGAAAGTATATGCCCATATCTTTATACCGGGTGCACCTGGACTGCCACCTTGTTTCAGGACTGGTAACCGTGGGGATTGTCCCCAGTTTACCTGTGGACATTATCGACCTGCTCCTGGGTAATGATCTGGCTGGGACGCAGGTGGTAGTGTCCCCAGTGGTTTTAGAGAGACTGAAAGAGGTCAGGGAGACAGAGCAGTTACAGAAAAAGGTCCCTGGCATTTTTACTGACTGTGTAATGACCCGGTCCATGGCCAAACAAGCTCCATCAGAGGAGGCTGAACTGGCACTGCAGACAGATGACTCTACTGTCTGGTTATCTGAAACCTCCTTTGAGAAGTTAGAGGACCCAGAGGATGGGTTAAACAGATCTTCCTTAGTTGAGGTTCAGCAAGCTGACCCAGGGTTAAAAAAAATTAGCACAGACTGTCCAAACTGAAGCTGAAGCAGAGGAACCTCCATAGTGCTACTATTTAAAGAATGAGGTGCTGATGAGGAAGTAGACATCTCCTCACAGAACTGCAGACAAAGAGTGGACAGTAGTTCACCAGGTAGTGGTGCCACCAAGATACTGTAGGGAAATATTGAAAATAGCCCACGGAATTCCAATGGCTGGACATGTCGGCATCAGAAAATCCTAAGCCCGCATAAGACAGCATTTTCACTGGTCACAATTCCACAAGGATGTGGTGGAGTTCTGTAAGACTTGCCACACATGAGGAAGGGGCCATGAGTAGGACTGGAATGGCAGACATAACTAGGACGCATGAGGGTACCCATAGAAATACCTTTTATTTGAAGGAAGTGAGTGGAGTTGAAGGAGAAGTTGTTCAATGTGAGAACAAATTCAGCCAGGCAGAGGAGGGTGGTGTGGATGGGGAATGGTTGGGCCTCTGTTCAAGGAAGAAGCGGAGGGTTTTCAGGCTCTCATGGTTGGGGATGGAGGTGTAGAGAGATGGATGGCCATGGTGAAGAGGAGACAGGGTTAGGAAATTGGAAACTGTTTAAAGTGACAGGGGACATTGGAGGAGTCATGTATGTAGGTGAGAAGAGACTGGACAAGGGGAGAAAAAACTGAGTGGAGATAGGAAAAAAATCAGTTCAGTGGGGTAGGAACAGGCTGAACCGATAGATCTACCAGATCAGTCCTGTTTGTGGATCTTGGGAAGGAGGCAGAAGTGGGCTGTCCTATTGGGGGACAATGAGGTTAGAGGGAAGATCTCCAGAGGAGATCAGGTCAGTGACAGCCCTGGATACAATGGTTTGATGTTCAGTGGCGGGGTCATGGTCCAGGGGAGGCAGCAGGAAGCGTTGGAGTGTTGGTGTTCGGCCTCTGGTAGGTAGTGGTCGGTTCACCAGACAACAACAGCAGCACCCTTGTCAACAGGTTTTGATGACAATGTTAGGGTTGGATCTAAGAGGACGAAGTGCAGCAATTAGAGAAGGAGGCAGGTTAGAGTGAGTGAGGGGAGCAGAAAAATTGAGATGGCTGATGTCATGCTGGCAGTTCTCAAAGAATAGATCAAGAGAGAGTAAGAAGCCAGAGGGAGGGGTCCAAGTGGAGGGAGAATACTGGAGATGGATGAAAGGATCTGCTGTGTGGGGGAGGACTCCTGGCCAAAGAAATGGGTGGGGAGACGAAGGCAACAGATGAAGAACACAGCATTGCGCTGAGCTCGAAATTCATTGAGGTGGGGCATAAAAGAATGACGTTGAGGTCTTTGTTATAGACATATCATTCAGGTCAGAGAGCAGAAGGTCAGAGGTTATCATGAATACACAGCAAGGGGTAAGCTTAGAAGAAGGGATGGGAAGTGAGAAGTGAAGGGGAAGAAAGATCCAGAGGGGCGTTGGTACGCATGAACTATTGAAGCTTGTGATTCTTCACATCTGAAAGAAGAATAAAAGTTTTTTATTAATGCCTCAGATGAGACGAAGGATGAAATGAAACTGTGGAGCAGAACAGCTTTCAGATGGAGTGAGTCAGTGCTGCTGAAGAGAGAAGTCAAGGGTGGCCTCTGGTAGTACATGTGGCAGCACATGGCATTGAGTGTAGATCACAGGATACCATGAGAACAGCAGGCCGAGGAATACTGAATGTCATAAAGTCATAGGCCGGGATTTAATGAGGACGTGGTGGCCCCGCCTACTGGCTGGGATGTCAAGGGTGAGCCCGCCTCCGCTGGCCCTGGAATCCATGACGTTATTTTGCGTGGCTCAGGCAATCAATTGCCTGATGTCGTGGCTTCCACCCATCTGAGGCAAGATGCCCCACCTCCAAGAACTGCCAGCCAATCAGAGGGCCAGCAGCTCTTCAGTCCCAGTAGTGACGCTGGGAGCAGTGGCCAGTGCTGGGACTGGAGCAGGCCCCAGACCCAGCCAGTGATGGAGATTGGAGATGAAGGTAAGTGGGGTTGAGGCTTGCCAGGACTATTCAGCCAGATCCCGGCGAGGGGGAAGTGGGGGGGTCAATCATGAGTGCGGTGGGGGGGGGGATTTTCGTCAGGGGGAATTTCAGGCAGGGGTGGCCTGGGCCACTGGGGGGCCCTCCGTGGGGCACAGGGTATCCAATCAGGAGGGAGACCTCAGGTGGCAAAGTGCCATCTGCCACTGGTGAAACACCAGCGGCGGCAGGAAGAAGCATTTAAGTGACCATTAATTGGCCACTTAAAGGACTCAATTGGCCGAAGGGCCAATTAAAAATAAAATGCCAGTGGAAGCAGGTCGATGATGAGCATGAACCCCTGCTATCCCACCTGACTTTAGGTCCCCTCTGGCTCCTAGTCTGCCCCTGATGGGGCAGGCGGTGGCATAAAATTCTGGCAACAGAGTCATAATGGCATAAAGAAGGCCATTCAGCCCACCGAGTCCATGCAGCTCTCTGTTGAGCAATCCAAACAGTCCCATTCCCCCACTTTATCCCTGTAGCCCTGCAAGTTTATTTTCCTCAAGTGCCATCTGATTTCCTTTTGAAATCATTCATTGTCTCCGCTTCTATGACTGCAAGCAGCAATTTCTGGGTCATTCCCACTTGCTACGTAAAAAAGCTCTTTCTCACATTTCCCCTGCAACTCTTGCTCAAAACCTTAAATCTGTGTCCCCTACTCCTTGTACCATCAGCTAATGGGAAGAGCTTTTCTTTGTCTACCTTATCTAAACCTATAATCTTGTACACCTCTATCAAATCTCCCTCAATCTCCTTTGCTCCAAGGAGAACAATCCCAGCTCCTACAACCTAACCTTGTGACTAAAATCCTTTGTACCCCCAGAACCATTCTGGTAAATCTCCTCTGCACCCTCTCAAGGACCCTCACATCCTTTCTGAAGTCCTTACCTGGCCTGGTCTACAAGTGACTCCAGACCTACAACAATGTGGTTGACTCTCAAATGCCCTCTGAAATGGCCCTAGCAAGCCACTCAGTTGTTTCAAACTGCTACAAAGTGTAAGAAAAGGAATGAAACCGAACAGACCACCCGGCATCGACCAAGGCACTGGAAACGACAACGGCAAACCCAGCTCTGTCGACCTTGCAAAGTCCTCCTTACTAACATCTGGGGGCTTGTGCCAAAATTGGGAGAGCTGTCCCACAGACTAGTCAAGCAACAGCCTGACATAGTCATACTCATGGAATCATACCTTACAGACAATGTCCCTGACACCACCATCACCATCTCTGTGTATGTCCAGTCCCATCAGATGTGGCAGCACAGTGGTATACAGTAGGGAGGGAGTTGCCCTGAGAGTCCTCAACATTGACTCCGGACCCCATGAAGTCTCATGGCATCGGGTCAAACATGGGCAAGGAAACCTCCTGCTGATTACCACCTACCGCCCTGCCTCAGCTGATGAATCATTACTCCTCCATGTTGAACACCACTTGGAAGAAGCACTGACGGTGTCAAGGGCACAGAATGTACTCTGGGTGGGGGACTTCAATGTCCATCATCAAGAGTGGCTCGATAGCACCACTACTGACCGAGCTGACCGAGTCCTAAAGTTCGATTACTAGACTGGGTCTGTGGCAGGTGATGAGGGAACCAACAAGAGGGAAAAACCTACCTGACCTTGTCCTCACCAATCTACGGTCACAGATGCATCTGTCCATAACAGTATTGGTAGGAGTGACAACCGCACAGTACTTGTGGAGACAAAGTCCCGTCTTCACATTGAGGATACCCTCCATCGTGTTGTGTGGCACTACCACCATGCTAAATGGGATAAATTTCGAATAGATCTAGCATCCATGAGGTGCTGTGGACCATCAGCAGCAGCAGAATTGTATTCAACCACAATCTGTAAACTCATGGCCCGGCATAGCCTCCACTCTATCGTTACCATCAAGCCAGGAGACCAACCCTGAAGTGTGCAGGAGGACATGCCAGAAGCAGCACCAGGCATACCTAAATATGAGGTGCCAACCTGGTGAAGCTACAACCCAGGACCACTTGCGTGCCAAACAGCAGAAGCAGCATGCGATAGACAGAGTTAAGTAATTCCACAACCAACAGATGAGATCTAAGCTCTGCAGTCCTGCCACATCCTGTCGTGAATGGTGGTGGACATTTAAACAACTAATGTGAGGAGGAGGCTCCACAAATATCCCCACCCTCAATGATGGGGGAGCCTAGCACATCAGCGCGAAAGACAACGCTGAAGCATTTGCAACCATCTTCAGTCAGAAATGCTAAGTGGATGATCCATCTCAGCCTCCTCCTGAGGTCCCCAGCATCACAGATGCCAGTCTTCAGCCAATCCAATTCACTCCACGTGATATCAAGAAATGGCTGAAGGCACTGGATTCAGAAAAGGCTATGGGCCCTGACAACATTCCGCCAATAGTACTGAAGATTTGTGCTCCAGAACCAGCCGCTGCCCTAGCCAAGCTGTTCCACTACAGCTACAACAGTGGCATCTACCCGGCAATGTGGAAAATTTGATAAGTATGTCCTGTATATACAAACCAGGACAAATACAACCAGGCCAATTACTGACCTTTCAGTCTAGTCTCGATCATCAGCAAACTGATGGAATGGGTCGTTGACTGTGCTATCAAGTAGCACTTGCTCAGCAATAACCTGCTCACTGACGCTCAGTGGAGGTGGGATGATGGCAGGAATGCCCTGCCACCCCACCCGATTTTATGCTGTCCCCACCTCCAAACACATCATAGGGGAGAGCATCAAATTCCCCCCACCATTTCAGGTAAATGACCTTTCATCAGAACTGGGGAAAGTTAGAAATGTAATAGGTTTTAAGCAAGTGAAAGGGGGAAGGGTGGGAAAAAGAATAAACAGGGAAGCCTGTAATAGGGTGGAAGAGAGGAGAGATTAAATGACAAAAGAGTTGGTGGTGCAAGGCCAAAGGGAGTGGTAATGGGGCAACAAAAGATGTGTCTAGAGGAGGTGTGAATGGCAGAATGATGGACAGCTGCTGTCCAAAAGCAAAAACAAGAGAAAAATGAGACTGAAACTGAAACCAGCGAAGAAAAAGGAAACAAAATGGGGGCAGAGGTAACAGTCTGAAATTGTTAAACTCAATGTTGAGTCCAGAAGGCTGTATAGTGCCTCATCGAAAGATGAGTTGCTGTTCCTTGAACTCACGTTGAGCATCATTGAAGCACTGCAGGAACCGAGGACAGAGGTCAGCTTGAAGCTTGAGATCATGCTTGCAGACTGAATGAAGGTGTGCAAAGTGGTCGCCTAATCTGCATTTGGTCTCCCCAGTGTAGAGCAGACTGCATTTCATCACTCTTTTTATTACTGTTTACTTATGTTTGCTCTTGCGTTCAGTGCACCTTAATAAGGTGCAAACGCATGAGTGAGCACAGCTGTTTCTGCCCAAAGTAAATGGACACATAAGATGCTACAACTGACAACTTTCAAATTGACATTAATGCAAACAGCTAATGGTTCACACTGTTGCCTGATTCAAGTAACTACCCAATCTAAACGTGGATGTTTTCATTGGTGGGGACTGTACATTCCTTTAGTTGACTACATTGTTTCATGAGAAAATGTTGAAAGTAAGTCCTGCCCACTGTGTGAATATCATTGAGACAAAGTATTGGATAAAATTCAAAGTAGAACACGCAGAATTGTATAAATAGAGTTTCAATTTGTATGGATGGCAATAGGCGGGGAAGACTGACACTGAGAACAGAAAAGTCTACTTATTGATGCTTGAATCATTGCATTTATTTCATTGTCAGTATTAAAATTGAATAATGGATGTGCAGGAGAGGGCAGCTCGGTTGATTGAAGGAAGAAACAAGTGGACTTGTGTTTTAATCAGGTTGCCTGACCTCAATTACAACCCACTGTGTCTTCATTATTGCTGGCTGATTACCTTTTTGTATGGAAGAACACTGAAACATTTTGTAAAGTTAACAAATAAAGTTCCTTCTGAATTGGTTCTGGCAGTGGATCGGAGGTAACAGGTTTAAAATGGTGCTGTCGTCTTGGCAATCTGTGCTCCCGGCGTTTCTAATGGAGCTTTCGGCGGAGAGTTTCATCAGTTGACTTTTTTGTATTAAAATAAAACCACCCAGTTTGTATATGTTCTGATTGATGTTATTTTAATGCCAGCAGTTATCAGTAAAATAATATTAATTGGAAAATCTAGACTTCAGTGAAGATATTTCACAGAATTACAGTCAATGACTTTGATAACCAAGCCCTCGTGGCTGAGCAATGCCAATCCTTCTTTTCTCTTTCTCTTTCTCTTCTCTTTCTCTTCCACTCTGCCATTTCCTCTTCTTTTAAAGAGTCCTCTGGCTGGGATACAATAAACACACACTCCCATGTAGAAACACAAACCCACACACACACACAAACACTCACACGTACATACACATACTCTTGCACACCCGTAAACGCACACACACTTGTATGCGCATACACACATATCCATACACACACAGATACAGTGGGCTGGATTTTGTGGGGGCAGCAGTGGCCCCGTGATGGGCCAGAAAGGGCAGGGGCAAACCTGCCTTAGCCATTTGGTGGAGCCCCAGCTGGATCCTATGCCACTCAAGCAGCTAATGAGCTGCTACCGGGGTTCCTGTCCCTTTTAGGGACGAGAGCCCGCCGACGAGAGCCCGCCTCCAAGAGCTGCAATGCCACCAGGAGCAGTGGACACTGCTGGAACTGCACCCAGCCAAGAGTTACACGATGGGGGTCACTGGGGCCAGTCAGGCAGACCCCGGCGATTGGGGTGTGGGGTGGGGGGAAGGTTTAGGGGTGCGGGAAGAGTTGGTGAGGGCGACGGTGTTGCCATTGGGGCAGCCATTGCTAATGGCGGGCCTCTTAGTAGGCCACAGGGTTCCCGATTAGGAGGGCAGCCCCTCAAACCCGCATGGAGGATGCCAGGGTTCACCAGGTGGTCTCCCCATGTGGTGGTGGGCTCATCTGTCGCTGGTAAAATGCCAGTGGCGGTAGGAAGAGGCCCCTAATTGGCCAGTTGAGACACAATTGGCCTCTGGGTGGGAGGGCTGCCCTCCATCTTCCCCACCGCTGGTAAAATGCCGTGGCGGCAGGAAGGCAATGGGCACTCCACATCTCCCGTCTCCCTCCCGATTTTTCAGCCACCACCTCCCACCCTCCTATCCTGCTCCTACAGGCACCATTTAATTTGACCCATAGTGTAGGGGGAGGGAGGGCTCGGTGTATAGTTACCAGAACCTCAGCAGATTTTTTGCCAGTTTGGTTGAGAAGCACTGAAACCAATTTCTACTGTCAGGATTGAGATTAGCTCATTCGTCACATTTTGGGGATTAAAGCTGCGAGCTTGTTGGTCATTATCACAGAAGCACAGAATAATACAGTGCAGAAAAGGCCCTTCGGTCCATCGAGTCTGCACCGATGCATTAAAGACACCTGACCTGTCTACCTAATCCCATTTGCCAGCACTTAACCCATAGCCTTGAATGTTATGATGTGCCAAGTGCTCATCCAGGTACTTTTTAAAGGATGTGAGGCAACCTGCCTCTACCACCCTCCCAGGCAGGGCATTCCAGGCTGTCACCACCCTCTCGGTAAAAAAGTTCTTCTTCAAATCCCCCTTAAACCTCCCGCCCCTCACCTTAAACTTGTGACCCCTAGTAACTGACCCTTCAACTAAGGGGAACAGCTGCTCCCTATCCACCCTGTCCATGCCCCTCATAATCTTGTACACCTGGATCAGGTCACCCCTCAGTCTTCTCTGCTCTGGCGAAAACAACCCAAGCCTATCCAACCTCTCTTCATAGCTTAAGTGTTCCATCCCAGGCACCATCCTGGTGAATCGCCTCTGCACCCCCTCCAGTGCAATCACATCCTTCCTATAATGTGGCGACCAGAATTGCACACAGTACTCCAGCTGTGGCCTTACCAAAGTTCTATACAACTCCAACATGACCTCCCTGCTTTTGTAATCTATGCCTCCATTGATAAAGGCAAGTATCCCATATGCCTTTTTCACCACCCTATTAACCTGCCCTTCTGCCTTCAGGGATCTATGGACAAACGCGCCAAGGTCCTTTTGTTCCTCGGAACCTCCCAGTGTCAGGCCATTCATTGAATACTTCCATGTCACATTACTCCTTCCAAAGTGTATCACCTCACACTTTTTAGGGTTAAATTCCATCTGCCACTTTTCTGCCCATTTGACCATCCCGTCTATATCTTCCTGTAACCCAAAGCACTCAACCTCACTGTTAACCACTCGGCCAATCTTTGTGTCATCCACGAACTTACTGATCCTACCCTGCACATAGTCATCTATGTCGTTTATATAAATGGCTTGGCACTCCTCGGGTTGGCAAATTTAATTGAGGACAACCTATGTTTTCAATCATGACAATGTAGGGCCTACCCAATGTCCATAAAACATGAGTGACTGGTCTCTCCAGTGACCCCTCTCCAGGCTCTGACTTGATGGGTTAGAATTTCAGCCTCCCCACCAGGGCCAGGAACGGAGGCGGGCAGCTGCAGAATTTCGTAGCGCCAACCAGCTTGTTGGTTCCCCAGCTCCGTCCTGAACCCGGGACAATTCCCGGAGGCAGGATTGGTTGGGGTGAAGCGGAGATGGCGGCATAGTTGACATAATTGACATAGTTAAGGACCTATTAAGGCCTACTGAAGGAGGCCAACTGGGATGTTCTAGTCATCCTCCAGTTTTCCAGAGGCTGTGAGGTGGGGGAGGAGCAGATGGGCAGTTTAGCTGCCTAAACGCAGCCTCCCGGTAGCAGACATGGGGTTAGCACTCCAGACAGGATTAGAGACCTTCCCTGACCACCTGGGTGCAGCAACTGCCACAGGCAGCCCTGTAGAGGTGTTCACCCTCCAGAGGGGTGGCCCGCCTGCTAAGGCTATTTTTTAAAGTTTGAAAAAGTTGGATAGAGGGTGCCTCCAATTTGAAGTTCCCTCTCTCTCACTTACCTGCCATGGCATCCGGATGCTGCTTTCAAGCTAGAAGGCCTCTGACTGGCCCTCCAGCTTCGAGACTCCACCCACCTCCAACCCATCTTCTAGTCATTAACCGGCCGTTTTGGGGAAAATCACATCAAGTGAATGTTTCCCACACAGTGCGGGCTTCTGATCCAATTTGAGACTGACACGAGGTTCAGAGGCCTGCAGGGAAAGTCTTGCCCTATGTTTTAGTCTCCTGGCCTTGAATCTGTAGCCCAGGAGCTACAGGACCCTGACATCAGGGTCAAATAGGGTGGTGGTGGGGGGGGGGGGTGGTCAGAAGCCCTTACTGTGGGGAAAACAATCACCCGATTGTGATTTTCCCCGAATCAGCCAATTAGTTGCCAGAGGGTGGGCTTGCCGTCCAATAGCAGGTCCTCCAGCATTGAAGAAGCAGCAAACTGCCTTTTCAGGTAAGTAAGAGAGAGGGCGCCTGAAGATGGAGGTGACTCTCCAACTTTTTAAACTTTAAAATAAAAAATGCTCTTAGCAGCTGGGCCGCTATTGTAGAAGGTGAGTCCCTTCACACAGTGGCCTGCTGCTATAGCTATGGCCAGGCAGGTGGGGAGGGACTCAACGCCTGCCTAGTGTACAGCCCTCCTGGTCTACCACCAGGAGGTCACCGCTAGGCAGCTGGCCTAGTCCCCATAGCCTCGAGGGGTCTGGAGGCCGACTGGAAAATTCCAAGCGACTGCTGACAATAGGCCTTAAGTGGCCTAGCGTGTGGGCACCCCTGTTGACTCCCATCCAGTCTCTGGGAAATTGGCTTGTGGGCAGAATGGTACCAGCAAACTGGCACGCTAGCAAGGGGTACAAAATTCCGTGCGCGCCCACTCCCTGCACGTCCCCATCCAGCCCTGGATTTGAATCTCCGGGCCCTGATTCTGTATTTGAATCTCCGGGCCCTGACTCTGTATTTTATTCTCCGGGTCCTGACTCTGTATATTAATCTTCAGGAAATCAGGCAGCATCTGTGGAGAGAGAAACAGAGTTAACGTTTTAGGTCAGTGACCTTTCATCAGAACTGTCAAAGGTTAGAAATGTAATCGGTTTTAAGCAAGTGAAGCGGGGGTGGGGGGGCGGGTGGGGGAAGAGAACAAAAGGAAAGGTGTGCGATAGGGCAGAGGGCAGGAGAGATTAACTGACAAGGAGGTCACGGGGCAAAGGCGAAGGGAGTGCTGATGGTATGGTTCTCTTGCCCCCCCACCCCCAACCCGACCCCTGCTTCACTTGCTTAAAACCGATTACATTTCAAACCTTTGCCAGTTCTGATGAAAGTTCACTGACCTGAAACGTTAACTCTGTTTCTCTCTCCACAGATGCTGCCAGACCTGCTGAGTATTACCAGCACTTTCTGTTTTTATTTCAGATTTCCAGCATCCACACTATTTTGCTTTTATATTAGTCTGCAGGCCCTGACTCTGTATTTTCATCTCCAGACCCTTTTAATCTCTGGGCTCTGACTGTATTTTAATCCCTGGGCCCTGACTCTGTATTTTAAACTCCAGGCTCTGACTCTGTATTTAAATATCCAGGCTCTGTCTCTGCTCTGACTTTTAGGCTTTAACTGCTCTTTGTTATCCAGACCTTGATTCCTCCATATTTGAATGTTGTCAGTGTAGATTACCAAATCTCTACCTCTGAGGGAGAAGTATTTCCTTAACTGAGCCCAGTGGACACAGTCATTGATGGCAGATTGAATCTGCAGTCACTGCTGTATTGTACCATTTTATTGCACCTTTCCCTTTTATTGGACATGTTGCAAGATTACTGTGTAACTGTTATTGATCAACTAGAACTAATGAAATTCAAGGTAATGCGCAGCAGGCTCTGTAAATTAGCCCTCCATGCAGAGTCAGCCCTTGCAACTCAATCGCATAGTGCTCTGTTTGATTAGCGGAGTACTGTAGGCTTATAAATCAACCGTTTGCTAAGCACGTGTCTTATTGCAATGTGCGTCTCGGGACTTGGGAATATATCAACCAGCGCAAAGCCAAACTTTATGTGATTTAATTTGTGCTCCAAACCACAGCCCTGTGTCAGTAAATGACTATTATAGCTGGTGTATAGTGCTGCAGTGAAGATGTATTTTACCTTGAACCAAGGGCATCCTTGCCTTGTTGGTGACATTGCAAACCTTTTTTAAACATTCATTCTTGGGATACGGGCATCCTTGGCAAGGCCAGCATTTATTGCCCACCCCTAATTGCTTTTGAGTAGCTGGTGATAAGCCACATTGTTGAACTGCTGCAGTCCTTGTGCTGTAGCTACTCCCACAGTGCCGTTCAGTAGGGAGTTCCAGGATTTTGACCCGGCAACCATGAAGGAACTGTGATATATGTCCAAGTCGAGATGGTGTATGATCGAAACTTCGAGGTGGTTGTGTTTCCATGCACCATTCGGCCCTTAGACCCTTTTTACCACTCGATGAGATCATGGCTGATCTTCTACCTCAACTCCACCTCCCCACACTATCACCGTATCTCTTAATTCCCTTAGCACCCAAAAATCTATCGATCTCTGTCTTGAATAGATTCAACAACTGAGCAGCCACAGCTCCCTAGACTAGAGAATTCCAAACATTAACAACCCTTTGAGGGAAGAAATTTCTCCTGGGCCCACTTTAATTATGAAAACATTCCTTGAGCCTGTTTATGATTAGTTTCCACCAATCTCTTTAAGGATGGCTGTTTAGGCTGTTCAATATCTGGTACAACTAGGTGGAGCTGTTACAGTGTCCGCTTTATACCTGAACTTTACAATCAGGGGCCGACAACCAGTGTGAGACCTTGATTCACACATTTAAGTAGCTGAATGCCTGCTTCAGGCGGGGGGAGGCTGCTCACAAATTTACAGGCCCGCATGGATATCACAAGAGCCTTGGGTGTCAAAGGGGCAGCTGAGGTGCCCAACCCCCGTTCCCCATCACCACCTCCCACCACTTTTCAACTGGTTACTGTTGGTTTCTGTGATACAAAATGGACAGCTGTGAGTAGAATTTCTTTTTCTTTTTCTTTATTCGTTCATGGGATGTGAGCGTCGCTGGCTAGGCCAGCATTTGTTGCCCATCCCGAATTGCCTTTGAGGAGGTGGTGATTCTTGAACTGCTGCAGTCCTTGTGGTGTAGGTACACACACAGTGCAGTTAGGAAGGGAGTTCCAGGATTTTGACCCATTGACAGTGAAGGAACGGCGATATAGTTCCAAGTCAGGATGGTGTGTGGCTTGGAGGGGAACTTGCAGGCGGTGGTATTCCCATGCATCTGCTGCCTTTGTCCTTCTAGGTGGTAGAGATCGTGGGTTTGGATGGTGCTGTCAAAGGAGCCTTGATGTGTTGCTGCAATGCATCTTGTTGATGGTACACACTGCTGCCGCTGTGCGTCGGTGGTGTAGGGAGTGAATGTTGAAGTTAGTGGATGGGATGCCAATCAAGCGGGCTGCTTTGTCCTGGATGGTGTCGAGCATCTTGAGTGTTGTTGGAGCTGCACTTATCCAGGCAAGTGGGGAGTATTCCATCACACTCCTAACTTGTGCCTTGTAGGTGATAGACATGCATTGGGGAGTCAGGCAGAATTCACAGCCTTTGACCTGTTCTTGCAGCTACAGTATTTGACCCGGCTGGTCCAGTTCAGTTTCTGGTCAATGGTAAACCCCAGGATTTTGATAGTGGAGTATTCAGCAATGGTAATGCCATTGAACATTAAGGGCAGTTAGTTAGATTGTCTCTTGTTTGAGATGGTCATTGCCTGGCACTTGTGTGGCGCGAATGTTACTTGCCACTTATCAGTCCAAGCTTTGATGTTGTCCAGGTCTTGCTGCATTTGGACACAGGTTGCTTCATTATCTGAGGAATCGTGAATGGTACCGAACATTGTGTAATCATCAGCAAACATCCCCACTTCTGACCTTATGGTGCAGGGAAGGTCATTAATGAAGCAGCTGAAGATGGTTGGGCCTAGGATATTACCCTGAGGAACTCCTGCACTGAAATCCTGGGACTGAGGTGACTGACCTCCAACAACCACAACCATTTTCCTTTGTGCTCGGCATGACACCAACCAGCGGAGAGTTTTCCCCCTGATTCCCATTGACTCCAGTTTTGCTCGGGCTCTTTTATGCCATACTCGGTCAAATGCTGCCTTGATGTCAAGGGCAGTCACTCTCACCTCATCTCTGGAGTTCAGCTCTTTTGTCCATGTTTGGGGTCAGGAGTTGAGTGGCCCTGGCGGAACCCAAACTGAGCATCACTGAGCAGGTTACTGTTGACCAAGTGCTGCTTGATAGTATTGTCGACGACCCCTTCCATCACTTTGCTGATGATTGAGAGTAGACGAATAGGGCGGTAATTGGTCAGATTGGATTTGATCTACTTTTATGTGACAGGACATACTTGAGCAATTTTTCACATTGCTAGGTAGATGCCAGTGTTGTTGCTGTATAGGAACAGCTTGGCTAGGGGCACGGCTAGTTCTAGAGCACTAGGTCTTCAGTACTATTGTCGGAATGTTGTCGGGGCCCATAGCCCTTGCAGTATCCAGTGCCTTCAATTGTTTCTTGATATCACGTGGAGTGAATTGGATTGGCTAAAGACTGGCATCTGTGATGCTGGGGACTTCAGGAGGAGGCCGAGATGGACAATCCACTTGGCACTTCTGGCCGAAGATGGATGCAAATGCTTCAGCCTTGTCTTTTGTACTGATGTGCTGGGCTCCCCCATAGTTGAGGATGGGAATATCTGTGGGGCCTCCTCCTCCTGTTAGTTGTTTAATTATCCTCCACCATTCACGCCGGATGTGGCAGGACTGCCGAGCTTAGATCTGATCCATTGGTTGTGGGATCTCCTAGCCCTGTCTATCGCATATGGGCTTTCACTGTTTGGCACGCAAATAGTCCTGTGTTGTAGCTTTACCAGGCTGATACCTCATTTTTAGATATGCCTGCTGGTGCTCCTGGCATGCCCTCTTGTACTCTTCATTGAACCAGGGTTGATCCCCTGGCTTGATGGTAATGGTAGAGTGGGGGATATGCTGGGCCACGAGGTTACAGATTGTGGTTGAATACAATTTTGCTGCCCACGGCACCTCATGATTGCCCAATTTTGTGTTTCTACATTTGTTTGAGATCTATCCCATTTAGCACGATGGTAGTAACACACAACACGATGGTGGGTATCCTTAATGTGAAGATAGGACTTTGTCTCCACAAGGACCATACTGTCATGGACCGATGCATCTTTGATAGGTAGATTGGTGAGGACGAGGTCAAGTATTTTCCGTCTTGTTGGTTCCCTCACCAACTGCTGCAGACCCCTGCTGCTTTGTCCTTTAGGTTTCGTCCAGCTTGGTCAGCAGTGGTGCTATCGAGCCAGTCTTGGTGATGGATATTGAAGTCCCACAACCAGAGTACATTCTGCGCCCTTTCTATCACTGATTCAAATATTGTCTATATGGATTTTAAGAAAGCGTTTGATAAAGTACCACATAAAGGGCTGAATTTTAAGGGAACGATGTGGACGAATGGAGGTGTGGGGAGACATAAAACTTGTGTGCAGGATGTCCAACGTCACGATGTCCCATCTCGATTTTTTCCATGGTGGCAAATGTGCAGGGTGGAGGTCGGACCAATGGTGATGCACCGGGCAGGTAATTAGGCTAGTTAACTGGCTAAATGAAAGTGATTTTATGTGTCAGATGCAGTTTTATAAATGGCGCATGGGACTCACTGGGCTACAGAGTTCCACCTCTTTCAAGGAGGCGACATCGAGGCGGCAGATCATGGCTGCCTGGAAGGAGAAGCTATCGGAAGAGAAGCATCGAGAGCCTGGAAGGGCCACGAAGGGAGTGCTGCGCTTAATGTGTCATGAGTGAGGACAAGGTTGACTGCGCTGCGGGAGGGCCAATACAAGAGAACAACAGGCAAGTGACACCTGGGCAAGGGTCACGTGTGGGCGCCAAGAGGGGGACACTGGCAGGGGAATACTGTTTTTAAAGGAGAGGCCATTTATCATGGGCCTCATTCACTCAGGCTTCGGGGACCCCATTGAAGACCAAGTGCACCTGAGCGGGAGGGAGGGCCAGACAATTTCAGTGGCACCGCATCTGACTATGAGCCCACAAGAGGGAACAGAGTAGCCTCCAGATACAGCAGAAGGGCGAAGAGGAGAGAAAGGAATTTAGCTGGTGCAGAAGAACGTATCCTCCAGAAAGAGTGTACAGGTCGAGGATCAATTACCTGCAAATGTCTGAGAGACAGTGCCAATGAAGACCACGCCTTTTCAGAGAGACCGTCACTGACCCGTGTGCAATCATGTCTAATGAGCCATGCCCCAGGGAATTGGATGTCAATCCTAAGCCAGTGGCCCTGAAAGGTCACTGTGGCACTGAACTTCTATGCCACTGGATCATTCCAGGGATCCACATGGGACATGTGTAGAATGTTGTACTCCACAGCACATCAGTGCATCAATGAGGTCCCCAGTACCCTGTTCAGGCAGCCTGGAGATTATGCACACTTCCACACAGATCCCAACTCTCAATCAGAGAGGGCAATTGGGTTTGGGGCCATTGCTGAATTCTCCCAGGTGCAGCGGTTCATCGACAGCAGGCATGTGACCATCAAGGCTCCGGAACACCAGCCGCCAGCCGCCTTCAAGAGGAAGGGCCTCCACTTTCTCAATGTACAACTGGTCTGCAACCACTGTAACAGGACCCTGCAGGTCTGTGCACACTTCCTGGGAAGCTGCCACAATGTCTACAGGTGCCTGAAAATCTTCACCCTCCCTCCAACCTTCAGAGATGGATCTTTGGAGACAAGGGCTACCCACAGAGGGCATGGCTGCTGACACCTGTGAGGAACCCATGCATGGATACAAAGAGGTACAATGTCTGCCACAGGACAACACGAGCTAACATTGAGCAGGCCATTGGTCTGCTGAAGATGAGATTCAGGTGCCTAGATTGTTCTGGGGTATACCTTCAGTATGCGAGGGTCTCACGGATCATCGTGGTTTGCTGTGCACTGCATGACCTGGCCCTGCAGAGGGAGGAGCCAATTAGCAATGAGGAAAGTGAGGCACAGACTGCCTCCTCAGACAGTGAGAACGTGAAGTGGACAAGCTAGGCCAGATGATGAAACCCTGGGCAACATGACATTAGACATGAGAGATGGGTAAGGGAGGCTCGCGATACCCTTATACATTAACGTTTCATTTGATCCTTTATGGCCCCTGCACCTTATTCAATAAAGACCTTCTTTTATGTAGCCATCTTTCACCATTCTTCCCTTAACGATACATTGTCTTATTGAACATCTGCGCATGGCTAATCTGGTGAAGATCTAGAGTTGAGGCCTTGCAGCATCAGCGATCGCCTCCAGCTTCTTACTAGAGGCTGGGATGCAGTGATGGAGGAAAAAGGAAGAGAGCCCATGCTGAGCAGTAAAGATATATTTGCAGTGATCATGGAGGGGGACAGTGTAATGATAGACAAACACTCACCTGTGAAAACCCAATGATTCTAAGTCACTACTTAATTCGCTTATGTGAACTCCTACATGGTGCTGCCCTTGCACTGTCAGCTGAGGTGGAGGCTGCCCACTGAAGTTGGTGCTCCATGGCTACGGATGACTTTGGCGGCCGTCCTCAGAATGCCTTAGGCCTGGAGAGCCCCGGAATACTGTGGGCCTCCTGCACAGAAGAAGTTCCATCTTCTTTTGGGAGGGACGTTGAATGAACTGGCGACATGGGCACAGGGGCAGAGGAGCTGCTGTCCACATGAGGATCACCCTGAGAGGAGCCTCCAGCTGTGGGAGGCAGGCATGCATCCTCCCTATCAAGGCGGCCTCGGTGACCCTGTAAACAGCACAACATACTGCAGAGTTGACCCCTTCCCCACCTCGGTGGTGCCAGCTTTCCCTGATCGGGAAAATGAAGGCATGTGAGTGCCACACGCATGCTGAAGATCAGGAACTGAAGGTATGATCGCTGCAGGTTACACTTAAATTAATGCAGAGATCTAATTAGCATATGGAACACAGGGTCCTGTCGCAGAGCGATGGTGGAGCCGCCATGGAGCTTCCCTGACACCGAAAGGATCGGGCCTGGCAATACTGGCATTAGGTTCCATGGCAGCCACTGCCGCTTCGATTCTCCGGCCTCCCCACTACCCCCCCCCACACCCCCCCCGCCCCCCCCCCACACCCCCGCCACGGAACCTGATGTCGGGCTGGAAGAGGCCACTTGTGCACCAGTCAGAGAGAATGACAAGGTCAAGTCTTGGATGGATTTCTCCATCGACCATGCTTGGGCACGCATAGCCTCTGGCATTTCTGCCTGATGTTACCGCGCATCTTGCTGCATTTCCCTTGTTGCTGCCAAACCAGAGACACGTCATGTGCCTGGGACTCAACATGAGCCTGGTCTCCCACAGTTCTCTGACTGTCAGAGGCCTGGGCTGTCACCACCTCCCTCAACTGCTCGGGCGTGTGTGTGCTCTGCTCACCAGATTCTGTGCCCTGATCTAAACTCGTGCACAAACCCACAGAGATGAATATATCTTCACTTGTGGAGGCTGGAGGAGTATGAAGTGGCGATGGACCCTCTGAGGTTCCTTCCTCCCCCTCAAAGGCGGAAGGATCCCCATCATATTCAACTGGTCTCTAATTTGGCACAGTTTAGCCTGCATGACAGAACAAAGGCATGTAAGGGTCAAGGGGCTGCCATCCCTTCATTGCACACACCCCCACAATGCACCAGATGCCTGATGAGCAGCATGACTCCATCGTTGCAGATAAAGCATTGTGCTTCGTGATGACCTTACTATCTTGGGAGGGTGTCCTCACCTCTCCGTCTGTAACTCTCCTTCCATTCTGCTGTCTGGCCAGCTCCGTGGCTGCCTCCTCCATCGGTGTAAGGACGTGCAGCAATGGCAGCTCACTGCCGGTCTTTGCTTGCTCCCTATAATTATGTGCTATCTTCTCCTGCAGACAGAGAGGAGGGAGATGTTGGACCCCTAGTGACATCAATCCCAACACATAGGCTGCTGGCAGTGCAATTCCCACTGATGGGGGCACACAGATGCCTCCTGCATGTGTTCCCTTCCCAGGGATATTGTGAGATTCAAAGATGAGAGGGGACCTGCTTTCAGGGCCACCATGACAGGTTGCTGACAGACATGTTGCATCCCCTGTCCCTTTTGCCTACATCTGGCATGATAGATCACTCTCGTCCCAATGCAACGTCCTGCTACAACAGATGCAAGGCCCAAGAGGATGAAGGGATGAAATGATACTTTCACAGCCCAATGCAATCATTGAGCTGTTTGAGACACTGATCCCATGTGCACAGGGTTATGCCACTGACCTCCTCAGCAACCTGATGCCAGGCCTGCTAGGTTTGGCTCGCCGGTCTCCTCCGCCTGATTCCTTGGAAACAAGATGTCCTCCTCTCCCTGAAAGCCTGTAGTAACACCTGGAGGGAAGCATCAGAAAAGTGTGGGGCTGCATGGGGTCTCCTATCTGCCATCTCTAAGTGTAGTGTTTGATTGATCTGGGTTTGATTGTATTAGTCTGCCCACTTATCTGTGTTCACTGTGTTTGATTGCTTAAGCCTATGGGTGGAGCTGAAGAGTTAAAAGCGAAACTTAAACAAACAGCTAGGATTTTTACAGACGACACACTGACTGCTCTGCAAAGACTTACTGAAATCGTGTAAGAACAGTTATAGTTTAATGTGCTGTAAATAAACTAGTTGGTGATTTAATACGTGTGATATCTGCATTGCTCTGAGATAAATCAGAATAACATACCATATCCATCAACCCAGTGTAAACATAACACTAAGCATGTAATTTCATCTCCTCCTCTTCCAGGCATTCCCAGTGCAGAGTTCAACGCAGGGCTGGCAGCCTTTTAAAAGTGGTGTAAGACCCTGCCAAGGCATCAACTACTGCCGTGCTCCCCACCTCCAGGCCCAGGTCCGGCTACATAATTGGTTGGAGCTCACGGCTCATTAGTCTCAATTGGCCGGCCGCCGCTGAATTGCATACGGCCGGCTGTTCCAGCCCCCGACATGCCTTGCGCCCACCGGCGGGACCGGCATTCAAAACATAAAATTCAGCCCAACAAGCTGGTTAACAAAATTGAGGCCCATGGAACAGAAGGGTCAGTTTTCAATTGGATTAAATAATGGCTTAAGGACAGAAAACAGCATATCGTAGTAAATGGTTGTTTTGCAAACTGGAGGATGGTAGACTGTAGTGTTTCCCAAGGGTCAGTGCTACGACTACTGCTTTTTTGTTGCTATATATGAATGACTTGGATCTTGGAACACTGAGTAGAATCTCAAAATTTGCTGATGATACCAAACTTGGAGGAGTGGCAAACAGTAAGGATGATATGAATTACCTGCAACAGGACATAAATAGGCTAGCAGAATGGCATACAAGAGACAGATGGAATTTAATACAGACAAGTGTGAGGTGATGCATTTTGGCAGAGGGATAGGGAGACACAATATAGACTCAATGGCACAGTTCTAAAGAGTGTGCAGGAACAGAGGGACCTGGGGGTGCACGTGCATCGATTTTTGAAGATGGCAGGACATATTGAGAAAGTGGTTAGCAAAGGACATGGGATCTTGGGCTTCATAAATAGAGGCATTGATACAAAAGCAGGGACACTATGCTGAACCTTTATAAAGCTCTGGTTTGGCCTCAACAAAGGTATTACACCCAGTTCCGGACACTTTATGAAGGATGTGAGGGTTCTTGAGAGGGTGCAGAGGAGATTTACCAGAACGGTTCCAGGCATGGGGGATTTTAGTCTCAAGGTTAAGTTGGTCTCCCTGGGGCAAAGGAAATTGAGGGGAGATTTGATAGAGGTGTACAAGATAGTGACAGGCTTAGATAAATTAGACAAGAAAAAACTGTGCCCATTAGCTGATAGTACAAGGACTAGGGGACACAGATTGAAGGTTTTGGGCAAGAGATGCAGAGGGAATGTGAGGAAGAACTTTTTAAGGAATGAGTGGTAATGACCCAGAACTTGCTGCCCATGAGGGTGGGGGAAGCAGAGACAATCAATGATTTCAAAAGGAAATTGGATGGCCACTTGAATAAATAAATTTACAGGGCTACAGGGATCAAGCAGGGGAGTGGGACTGACTGGATTGCCCTGCAGAGAGCTGGCATGGACTTCATGGCCAAAAGGCCTCCTTCTATGCCGTAAATGACTCCAGGACTCATACAGGTTAGTGACACTGGAAATCACGCATGTGAAAGCACTCCATATGATTGGGCCATCAGGTTTCTTCAGTCAGTTCCTTCTGCTCTTCCCATCAGCCCCCTCATTCTTCCTGGAGAAGTTTAGTTTTAGCTGCAAAAGAAATAAAGACTTGCCTTTATATAGCACCTTTCACAGCCTGAGGACATCCCAAAGCCCTATATAGCCAATATACTTTTTGAAGTGTAGTCACTGTGATAATGCAGGAAACACGACAACCAATTTGTGCACTGCAATATTTCACAAACTGCATTGACATATCGCCCAGATAATGTTTTAGTGATGTTAATTGGGGGATAAATATTGGCCAGGACACTGAAGAGAATTCTCCTGTTCTTCTTCAAATAGTGCCTTTGGATCTTTTACGTGCATCCGAGAATGGAGATGGGGCCTTGGTTTAACATCACATCTGAAAGACGGCACCTCTGACAGTGCAGCATTCCCTCAGTATTGCACTGGAGGTTCAGCCTAGATTTTGGGGTCAGGTCCCTGGAGTGCTTACCCAACGAGCCACGGCTGACACCTGAAAGTACAGGAATCACTTTTCCATCATGCTGTGAGTTGACAGATCCTCCCAGGGCAGAGGTAACTGCAGGATGGTATGTTGCCTCCCTGGTGCCAGGGTCAAGGATGTCACAGAGCGGCTACAGGACATTCTTCTAGGGGAGGGTGAACAGCCAGACGTCGTGGTCCACACTGGTACCAATGACATAGGTGGGAAGAGGGATGAGGTCCTGAAAGCAGAGTTTAGCGAGTTAGGAAAGAAATTATAAAGCAGCACCTCAAAAGCAGTAATCTCAGGATTACTCCCAGTGCCACGTGAGCATAGGATTGAGTGATTGAACACGTGGCTGGAGAATTGGTGCAGGAGGGAGGGCATCAGGTTTCTGAGGCAATGGGACCTGTTCTGGGGTAGGTGGGACCTGACAAGATGGACAGGTTGCACCTTAGCCGGACTGGGACGAATATCCTCGCGGGGAGATTTGCTAGTGCTGTTTGGGAGGGTTTAAACTAGATTGGCAAGGAGTTGGAAACCTGAGAGGGGGCTCAGATTGGAGGGAAGCAAAACTGATAAGAAGTAAAAAAGTAGTACGCGAAATTAGAAGGCAGGCGAAAGGAAAGCAAACAGCAAATAGGATCAAAATGTGGAATAATGTTCAGACAAAGTTATGCACACAGCATTTGCAACAAGGTAGATGATTTGAAGGTAAAATAGAGGTAAGTGGGTATGATTTAATTGCCATTACGGAGACATGGTTACAGGGCGATTAGGACTGGGAACTGAATGTTCAGGGATATTTGTCATTTGGGAAAGATAGGCAGAGGGGAAAGGAGGTGGGGTAGCGCTGTTAATAAGGGATGAGATCAGTACATCAGTAAGAGGGGATCTTAGATCGAAGGAGTGAGGTATAGAATCAGTTTGGGTAGAGCTAAGAAACAGCAAGGGGCAGCAGATATTGGTGGGAGTTGTTTATAGGCCACCAAACAGTAGTGGTAATGTTGGGCATGGTATAAATCAGGAAATTAGAGCTTCATATAGCATGAACAATACAGTAATAATGGGCGAATTTAATTCACATATAGACTGGGTAAACCTAATTTAGCACTAATGCTGTGGAGGATGAATTCCTGGAGTGTGAACGAGATGTGTTTCTGGAGCAGTATGTTGAAGAACCAACTAGGGATTAGGCTATTTTAGATTTAGTATTATAATGAGAAAGGACTAATTAATAACTTGCTGTAAAGAAGCCATTAGGAAACAGTGACCACAATATGATAGAATGTTACATTAAGTTTGAAAGAGATATAGTTCATTCTGAAACTAGGGTGTTAAATCTGAACAAAGGAAACTATGAAGGTATGAAGGGCAAGTTGGCTTTGATGGATTGGGAAAATACATTAAAAGTTTTGACGGTAGACAGGCAATGGCTAGTATTTATAGAAGTATTACACAGTTTACAACAAATGTACATTCCTCTAAGACACAAAAACCCAACAGGAAAGGTGAATCCACTGTGACTAAAAACAAAAGTTAAAGATTGCATTAGATCAAAGGAAGTGGCTTATAGGGTCGCCAGAAAAAGTGGTAAGCCTGAGGACTGGGAGCAATTTAGAATCCAGCAAAGGATGACCAAGAAACTGAAAAAGAAAGGGAAAAGAGAATATGAATGCAAGCTAGCTAGAAACATAAAAGCAAACTATAAAAGCTTCTTTAGGTATGTGAAAAGGAGAAGATTAGCGAGGACAAATGTGGGTCCATTACAGGCGGAGACAGGAGAATTTGTGGTGGAGAATGAGGAAATGGCGGAGAGACTAAACAATTACTTTCTGTCTGTCTTCACGGAGGAAGATACAGAAAATGTCCCAGAAATATTAGGGAACCAAGGAACTTGTAAAAATGAGGAACTGAAAGAAATTAGTATCAATAAAGAGGTAGTACTCAAAAAATAAATTGAATTGAAAGCTGATAAATCCCCTGGACCAGATGAGCTACATGCCAGAGTGTTGAAGGAGGTGGCTATAGAGATAGTGGATGCATTGGTGGTTATCTTTCAAAATTCTATAGATTCTGGAAGGGTCCCTGCAGACTGGAAAGTAACAAATGTAACCCCACAAGTTAAGAAAGGAGTGAGAGAGAAAACGGAGAACTACACACCTGTTAGTTTGACGTCAGTAGTAGTTAAAATGTTAGAATCTATTTTAAAAGATGTGAGAACTGGACACTTGGAAGATAATGATATGATTGGGCAGAGTCAACATGGATTTATGAAAGGGAAATCTGTTGGAGTTTGTTGAGGATGTTACTTGGTGCATAGATAAAAGAGAACCTGTAGATGTGGTGTATTTGGATTTTCAGAAGGCTTTTGATAAGATCCCACACAGGAGGTTAGTGAACAAAATTAGAGCACATGGGATTGGGGGTAATGTACTGCAATGGATTGAGAATTGGTTAACAGACAGAAAGCAGAGAATAGGAATAAACAGGTCATTCTCAGACCCAGGCTGTTACTAGTGGAGTACTGCAAGGATCAGCGCTTGGGCCACAGATGTTCACAATCTATGTAAATGATTTGGATGTGGAGACCAAATGTAATATTTCCAAATTTGCTGATGACACAAAACTAGGTGGGAATGTAAGGTGTGAGGAGGATGCAAGGAGACTTCGGGGGTACTTGGACAGGTTAAGTGAATGGGCAAGAACATGGCAGAAGGAATATAAGTGTGAGGTGATCCAGTCTAGTAGAAAAAAAAACAGTAAGGCAGAGTATTTCTTAAATGATGACAAGTTGGGAAGTGTTGATGTCGAAAGGGTCCTTGTTCATGAGTCACTAAAAGCGAGTATGCATGTGCAGCAAACAATTAGGAAGGCAAATGGTATGTTGGCTTTCAATGCAAGGGGATTTGAGTGCAGGTGTAAAGATGTCTTGCTGCAATTGTATAAAGCCTTGGTGAGACCGAACCTGGAGTATTGTGTACAGTTTTGGCCTCCTTATCGAAGGAAGGATATATTTGCCATAGAGGGAGTGCAGCAGAGGTTCACCAGACTAATCCCTGGAATAGCGGGATTATTTTATGAGGAGAGATTGCAGAAACTGCCCTGTATTCTCTGGAGTTTCGAAGAATGAGAGGCGATCTCATTGAAACTTACAAAATTCTTACAGGGTAGATGTGGATAGAATGTTTCCTCTGGCTGGTGAGTCTAGAACTAGGGGACATAGTCTCAGAAAAAGGGACAGGCCATTTAAGACTGAGATGAGGAGGAATTTCTTTACTCAGAGGGTGGTGAATTTTTGGAGTTCTCTACCCCAGAGGGCTGTGGAAGCTCATTCATTGAGCATGTTCAAGACAGCAATTGATAGAAATCGGGGTGGCGCAGTGGTTAGCACCGCAGCCTCACAGCTCCAGCGACCCGGGTTCAGTTCTGGGTACTGTCTGTGTGGAGTTTGCAAGTTCTCCCTGTGACCATGTGGGTTTCCTCCAGGTGCTCTGGTTTCCTCCCACATGCCAAAGACTTGTGGGTGGTTAGGTAAATTGGCCATTGTAAAAATTGCCCCTTGTGTAGGTAGGTGGTAGGAGAATTGTGGGAATGTGAGAGGGAAAAATGGGATTAATGTAGGATTAGTATAAATGGGTGGTTGATGGTCGGCACAGACTCGGTGGGCCGAAGGGCCTGTTTTGGTGCTATATGATTCTATGGATGCTAATGACATCAAGAGATATGGGGATAGTGGGGACAAATGGCATAGAGGCCGATGATCAGCCATGATCTAGTTGAATGTGGAGCAGTCTCAACAGGCCGAATGGCCTACTCCTGCTCCTATTTCCTATGTTCCCTCAGGCAAAATTCTAACATCTTTACTTCATTGCTGCTTACAGAGCGTACACTCGAGATGAACGCAGCAGGCTCTTCCCAGAGCTGGAACAGCAGATACTGCCTGGGGCAGTACAAGCTGTAAATACACTGCTGCTCAGATCCCTTCTCTGCCTCTCACAGACACAATTGTGAATCAGCAGAAATCTACCCTCACTATGTGTAGTCAATCCACTCTTGTTACAGTCCAAATTGCTTCAGCATTTTACCAGCTTCCTTACTGAAAGAACTCTCATTTAATTGACTTAGCATTTTTCAGGCCATCCCAAACGTGCTAAACAACACCTGACTCTCATTATGGAGGTAGAAATAACTGTCAGCTGGGACTGGGAGAATTAGCGCCATGGTATCTTTCACATTCACTTGAATGGACAGACAGAGTCTCAGTTCAACATCATCTAAAAGAGATGGCACTTTCTTGGTATTGCACTGAAGTGTCTTCCTAGATGATGTGCTTAAGTTTACAGTAGTCCTTGAACTCCTGACTTTCTAACTCAATGGCAAGATCTCTATCAACTTGGAGGGTTAAATTATGAAGAGGTTGCATAAACTTGGCTTATGTTTCCCTTGAGGATAGAAGATTGAGGGGTGACCCGATCGAGGTGTTTAAAATGTTAGAAGGATTTGATGTGATAGATACAGAGGAACTATTTCCTCTGGTGAGGAAATGAAGAACGAGGGGATATAATCTTAAAATTAGAGCCAGACCATTCAGGAGGGAAATCAGGCAGCACTTTATCACACAAAGGGTAGTGGAAATCCCCAAAAGGCTGTGATTGCTGAGACAACTGGAGCTTTTAAGACTGAGGTGGATCGATAATTGTTGGATCAGGGTATCAATGGATATGAATCAAAGACAGGTAAATGGAGTTGAGGTGTAGGTCAGCCATGATCTAATGGAATGGGGGAGCAGGCTCGAGGGGCTGAATGGCCTGCTCCTGTTCAGATGCTCCTCACTGAGCCTAGTTGACACTTGAGTTTTACTTTTCTTTTCTGCTGGACTTGTGATATCCAATCCATCAAAATCCGCTTTGCCAAATCCCCCCCACCGACACAAGAAGCAATCCCTGTAACCTTTCTTCATTTTTGAATTAAACATCTTGTCAGGGCTCTTCTGACCTGATCCTCTGTGACTCTGAAGTGGGGAATTGAAGATTAATTAATATCTTTGTCCAAGGCAACCTGAAATTGAATGTCTGCAGCCATATTCTTTCCACATACATCCTTCCTGACAGCTCAATTATCTTAGATGTTAACTCCTTGTAAGTGAGGGCATTTGCCTGAATTACACACTTTAAACAAGTTTACAGCTCACTGCGTGCAATTATCGTCCACATAATGGGATAGGAATTGTGGTCAGTGGAGGGCGATTAAGAAAATCATCTTTGAGTGACACCTCATGTCCAGATCTGGACAGATCGAAGTGATGTTGGGAAGCGGTGGGGATGGTGGCAGGTGGGTGATGATGCTATTGCAACACAACCCTGCTAGCTGTTCCAAGAATATCGGGAGGCAATGTTAAACTGAGCTGCTGGTTGGGAAACTGACGGAACCTGGTGCAACACTGGTTTTATAGCCTGCCTGATTTTATTGTCCTTTGAAGTTAATGGAGAGTATTACTGAGCGGTGTAAAACCAACATTTTACCCAAACATATTAGTTTCCCCATCGGCGGGTTAGTTTAAAATTACCCCCTTGGTGTGGCTGCATGCTCTGCAACTAAGGTAATTGAAGCATAGAAGAGCTCCAGGAAGAGGCCCAGGCACAGGCAAGGCCAGTGACCCTAAGGATGTTACTGCAGAGCCTCCAATAGTAACAAGTCAAAACACAGATATTCAGCCATGCTTTCCCATGCTGAACTTAAGTTCCTCTTGGAGACTTTTTTTCCGAAGTCCCATTTCTCCCCATGCTGTTTATATTTTTTCTGTGATTATCTGGTGCATTTTCAATGCTGTAATCAATTAACATCATACTGCAGGCTATCATAGAAGAGACAATTGTCTAATTATGAGTCATACATGTAATTAATACGTGTAGGAACAATACAGAATTACAATACATCTGCTGCACTACCAAGGGCTCCCATCCTTTGACCTTTACCAGAAATAGATTCTCTAGACTCAATCTTAATAATATTTATTTTCCTATACGTAATCATGCCTGGTACATTTTGCTCCTTGTTCTTCTTTTATGATACTATCTGATGTGTCTGCCACAATGTATTCTAGTGCTCCTTCTAGGTACTTCCCCATAAGAGGATTCAGTGAAGTGACAGCCTGCGGGCTATCAGTTTGAGGCTCTTTGGACTGAGGTGGCCCCGTATTACCCTATGCTGGGACATGAAATGTCCTTGCAACTGGTTGGGTCACGTCTGCTTTCTGTCACATGTTCTGTACTTTGAGGAGAAGATGGATGGGCTGGAGATGGCAGCTGTCTGACAGATAGTGACCATGTCTGTCTCTGTTTCAGTCATGCCCTAGTGCAGGGTATTCCCTCAGCTTGCCAACTGATCTATAAGGCGGTGGAGCTCTCTGGCCTGCAATTTCCCTATGTGATGGTGCTCCCAAACCAACCTCCCAGCATACTGAAGTTGGTCAAGTGGTTGGTGAGTTGCAGGCACAAATAGCCACATGCAAAAATTATATCATGGCGATACAGAGACCTGGCTCAAAAAAAGGCAGGACTGGGCACTATATATTCCCGAATACAAGGTGTTCAGGAAAGATAGGAAAGGAAGGAGGAGTGGCGACAGACCGGATTAAAGAGAATATTGCAGTGCTGGAGAGAAAGGATGCCTGAGAAGAGTCAAGGACAGAATATATTTGGTTAGAGTTAAGAAAGAATAGGAGGTACCATTACACTACTGGGTGTATTCTATCGGTCACCAACTAGTGGGAAAGACATAGTAGAGCAAATCTGCAGCGAAATTACAGAGGCACCAAACCTATACAGTAGTGATAAGGGGACTTCAATTATCCTAACATTGAATGGGATAGTAATAATGTAAAGGGCAGAGAGGGGGATGAGTTTCTGAAGTGTGTTTGGGAGAATTTTCTTGATCAGTAAGTTTCCAGCCCAGTGAGGAAGGAGGCATTGCTGTATTTGGTGCTGGGGAATGAGGTGGATCAAGTGTCAATGGAGGAACATTTAGAGAGCAGTGATTATAGTATCATAAGTTTTAAATTAGCTATGGAAAAGGACAATGAGCAATCTAGAGTAAAAATACTTAATTGGTGGAGGGCAAATTTCAGTGGGTTCAGAGCAGACCTGTCCTGGGTAATTTGGAATCAAACATTGACTGGCAAACTGTAATGAAACAATGGGCTGCCTTTAAAGAGGAGATGGTTTGGTTACAGTCGAGGTACATTTCCATGAGAGAGAAACATGGAGCAACCAAAGCCAGAGCTCCCTGAATGACAAAAGATCAAGAGTAAGTTGAAGCAGTAAAAGGGTGCATATGACAGTTGTCAAGTTGATAATGGGGAGGCAGTGGTGTAGTGGTAATGTCACTAGACCAGTAACCCAGAGCCCCAGGCT
The DNA here is from genome assembly GCF_036365525.1 of Heterodontus francisci. Classification (NCBI taxonomy): domain Eukaryota; kingdom Metazoa; phylum Chordata; class Chondrichthyes; order Heterodontiformes; family Heterodontidae; genus Heterodontus; species Heterodontus francisci. Next base: position 13,870,456 of record NC_090400.1, read on the forward strand.
AATGCTCTGGGGAGATGGGTTCGAATCCCACCACAGCAGATGGTGGAATTTGAATTCAATTAATAAATCTGGAAATAATAGTCTAGTCTAGTGGTGACCATGAAACCATTGCCGATTGTTGTACAAATTCATCTGGTTCACGAATATCCTCTTATGGAAGGAAATCTGCCGTCCTTACCTGGTCTGGCCTACATGTGATTCCAGACCCACAGCAATGTGGTTGACTCTTAACTGCCCTCTGAAATAGCCGAGCAAGCCACTCAGCTGTATGAAACCACTACAACGTCTAAGAAGAGCAATGAAACCAGATGGACCACCCCGCATTGACCTAGGCACCGGAAATGAAAACGGCAAACCCAGCCCTGTTGACTTGGCGAAATCCTCCTTACTAACATTTAGGAGCTTGTGCCAAAATTGGGAGAGCTGTCCCGTAGACCAGTCAAGCAACAGCCTGACATAGTCATACTCACGGAATCATAACGCAGACAATGTCTCAGACACCATCATCACCAGAGATTGAGGCACAGTGCTATACAGTCAGGAGAGAGTTGCCCTGGGAGTCCTCAACATTAACTCTGGACCGCATGAAGTCTCATGGCATCAGGTCAAGCATGGGCAAGGAAACCTCCTGATTACCACCTACTGTCGCCCCCCCTCTCCCCACACCCCCCCCTCCCCCCCCTTGGCTAATGAATCAGTGCTTCTCCACGTTGAACACCAATTGGAAGAAGCACTGAGAGTAGCAAGGGCACAAAATGTACTCTGGATGGGGGACTTCAATGTCCACTACTACCACCACTACTGACCAAGCTGGCCGAGTCCTAAAGGACATAGCTGCTAGACTGTGTCTGCGGCAGGTGTTGAGGGAACCAACAAGAGGGCAAAACCTACTTGACCTCGTCCTCGCTAATCTGTCACAGATGCATCTGTCCATGACAGTATTGGTAGGAGTGACCACCGCACAGTCCTTGTGGAAATGAAGTCCCATCTTCACATTGAGGGTACCCACCATCGTGTTGTGTGGCACTACCACCATGGTAAATGGGATAAATTTTGAACAGATCTAGCAACTCAAAACTGGGCATCCATGAGACGCTGTGGGCCATCAACAGCAGCAGAATTGTATTCAACCACAATCTGTGACCCCATGGCCCGGCATATCCCCCACTCTACCATTACCATCAAGCCAGGGCACCAACCCACATTCAATGAAGAGTGTAGGAGGGCATGCCAGAAGCAGCAGCAGGCCTGGTGAAGCTTCAACCCAGGACTACTAGCATGCCAAACAGTGGAAGCAGCATACAATAGACAGGGCTAAGCGATCCCAGAGTGTTGTGGTTGTTGGAGGTCAATCTTCTCAGCTCCAGGACATCACTGTAGCAGTTCCTCAGGGTAGTGTTCTAGGCCCAATCATCTTCAGCTGCTTCATCAGTGACCATCCCTCCATCATAATGTCAAAAGTGGGGATGTTCACTGATGATTGCACAATGTTCAGTACCATTCGCAGCACCTCAGATACTGAAGCAGCTCGTGTCCAGATGCAGCACGACCTGGACAACAGCCAGGCTTGGTCTGATAAGTGGCAAGTAACGTTCACACCACACAACTGCCAGGCAATGATCATTGCAAACAAAAGAGAACATACGAACATACATACAAACATATGAATTAGGAGCAGTAGTAGGCCCTTCGAGCCTGCTCTGCCATTCAATAAGTTCATGGGTGAACTGATTACTCAACATTTCCACCTACTTCCGATAACCTTCCACCCCCTGGCTTATCAAGAACCTATCTACCTCTGCCTTAAAAATATTCAAAGGCTCTGCTTCCACCGCCTTTTGAGGAAAACAATTCCAAAGATTCACGACCCTCTGAAAGAAAAAATTCTCCTCATCTCTGTCTTGAATGGGCGACCCGTTATTTTTAAACAGTGACCCCTAATTCTAGATTCTCCCACAAAGGGAAACATCCTTTCCACATCTACCCTGTCAAGACCCTTCAGGATCTTATGTGCTTCAATCAAGTCGCCTCTTACTCTTCTAAACTCTAGCGGTGCAAGCCTAGCCTGTCCGACCTTTCCTCATAAGACAACATGCCCATTCCAGGTATTAATCTAGTAAACCTTCTCTGAACTGCTTCCAACACATTTACATCCTTAAATAAGGAGACTAGTACTGTACACAGTACTCCAGATGTGTTCTCACCAATACCCTGTGTAACAAAAGCATAATCTCCCTACTTTTGTATTCAATTCACCTCACAAACAATAACATTCTATTAGCTTTCCTAATTACGTGCTGCACCTGCATACTAACCTTTTGCGATTCATGCCCTAAGACACCCAGATCTCTCTGCATCTCAGAGCTCTGCAATCTCTCTTCATTTAGATAATATGCTTATTTTTTACTCTTCCTGCCAAAATGGACAATTTCACATTTTAACACATTATACTCCATTTGCCAGATCTTTGCCAGCTCGCTTAATCTATCTATATCCCTTTGTAGCCTCCTTATGTCCTCTTCACAGCTTACTTTCCTACCTATTTTTGTGTCATCAGCAAATTTAGCAACCATACCTTAGGCCCCTTCATCTAAGTCATTTAAATAAATTGTAAAAAGTTGAGGCCCCAGCACTGATCCCTGTGGTACACCACTCGTTACATCTTGCCAACCAGAAAATGACCCATTTATGCCTACTCTCTGTTCCCTGTTAACTAGGCAATCTGCTATCAATGCCAATATGTTACCCCCTGCACCATCAGCTCTTATTTTCCACAATACCCTTTGATGTGGCACCTTATCAAATGCTTTCTGGAAATCTAAGTTCAGTGCATCTACTGGTTCCCCTTTATCCACAGCAAATGTTACTTCTTTAAAGAACTCCAATAAATTGGTTAAACATAACTTTCTTTTCACACAACCATGTTGACTCTGCCTGATTACCTTGAATTTTTCTAAGTGCCCTGCTGTAGTGTCCTTAATAATAGCTTCTAACATTTTCCTTATAACAGATGTTAATCACCTGCCAACTTTGAAATTGTGCCCTGTACACCAAAGTCTAGGTCATTAATATATATCAGGAAAAGCAAGGGTCCCAACACGGATCCCTGGGGAACTCCACTACAAACCTTCCTCCAGCCCAAAAAACATCCATTAACCACTACTGTCACTACTGTTTCCTGTCACTCAGCCAATTTCGTATCCATGTTGCTACCATCACTTTTATTCCATGAGCTACAATTTTGCTCACAAGTCTGCTGTGTGGCATTTGTATCAAATGCCTTTTGAAAGTCCATGTTCACCACATCAACAGCATTGACCTCATCCACCCTCTCTGTCACCTCCTCAAAAAACTCCAGCAAGTTAGTTAAACATGATTTTCCCTTAAGAAATCCATGCTAGCTTTCCTTAATTAACCCGTATTTGTCCATGTGACTACTGATTTTGTCCAAAATTATTTTTTCCAGCAGTTTTCCCACCACCGTAGTTAAACTGACTGGCCTATAGTTGCTGGGCTAAAGGAGTTACATTGGCTATTTTCCAATCTAACGGAGCCTTCCACAAATCTAGGGAATTTTGGAAAATTAAAACCAATGCATCAGCTTTCTCAAAAGCCACTTCTTTTAAGACCCTAGGACTTGTCAGCCTGCAGCTCTAATAATTTGCTTAGTACCACTTTCCTCGTAATTGTAATTTTCTTGAGTTCCTCATAATCTTCCAATCCTGCTTAGACATAGGAGTGGTGCCAGAGGACTGGATAATTGTAAATGTTACATCCTTGTTCAAAAACGGGTGTCAGGATAATCCCAGCAACTACGGGCCAGTCAGTTTAACCTTGGTGGTAGGAAAGCGTTTCAAAACAATAATCTGGGACAAAATTAACAGTCACTGGATGGATGAGAATTAATTACGGAAAGCCAGCACAGATTTGTTAGAGGAAAATCATGTTTACTAAGTTAATTGAGTTTTTTGATGAGGTAATAGAGACGTTTAATGAGGATAATGTGGTTGATGTTGTGCACATGGACTTCCAAAAGGCGTTTGATAAAGTGCCACATTAACAGGATTGTCAGCAAAGTTGAAGCCCGTGGCATTAAAGGGGCAGCGCCAACATGGATAAGAAATTGACATAGTGACAGTAAACTGACAGTACTGGTGAACGGTGTTTTGCGGACTGGAGGAAGGTATACAGTGGGATTCCCCAGCAGTCAGTACTGGGACCACTGTTTTTCTTGATATATATTAATGACCTAGACTTGGGTGTGCAAGGCACAATTTCAAAATCTACAGATGACACAAAACTTGGAAGTACTGTGAACTGTGAGGAGGATAGTGATAGACTTCAAGAGGCCATAGACAGGCTGGTGGAATGGACAGACACGTGGCAGATGAAATTTAATGCAGAGAAGTGCGAAGTGCTACATTTTGATAGGAAGAATGAGGAAAGGTAATATAAAATAAAGGATACAATTCTATAGGGGGTGCAGGAGCAGAGGGACCTGGGGGTATATGTGCATAAATCATTGAAGGTGGCAGGGAAGGTTGAGAAAGTGGTTAATAAGGTATGCGGGATATTGGGCTTTGTAAATAAAGGCATAGAGTACAAAAGCAAGGAAGCTATGGTGAACCTTTATGAAACACTAGTTCGGCCTCAACTGAAGTATTGTGTCCAATTCTGGGTACCACACTTTAAGAAGGATGTGAAGACATTGGAAAGGGTGCAGATATAATTTATGAGAATGATTCCAGGGATGAGGGACTTACTTGGATTGATTGGAAAAGCTGGGGCTGTTCTCCTCAGAGGAGATTTGATAGAGGTGTTCAAAATCATGAGTAAGTAGGGAGAAACTGTTTCCATTGGCAGAGGGATCGAGAGCTAGAGGGCACTGATTTAAAGTGATTGGCAAGAGAACCAGAGGTGACATGAGGAGTGGTTAGGATCCGGAATGCACTGCCTTGAGTGTGGTGGAGGCAGAATCAATTGTGACTTTCAAAAGGGAATTTGTAATTATATAAAGAGAAAACATTTGCAGGGCTATGGAGAGAAGGCAGGGGAGTGGGACGGGCTGAGTTACACTTGCAGAGAGCCAGCACAGACATGACAGGCTGAATGGCCTCCTTCTGTGCTGTAACCATTGTATGATTCTATGAATGAGTTGCTGTCACTGTAACAGATCCTTGTATCATTGCGTGTTTTGCCCATGCACTTGTTGTAGGGAAATGTTGGATACCCTTACCTTGACACATGATTTAATGGTCAAACAACTCTTGTCTCCAAGAATACTATTGAAATTCATGATGGTCGCCATCCCCTTCCAGGCACATTGTGCTCCTCTTTTTGATTGGTAAACTGGGTGCTCCTCCTTTAGTTGCCCCTTTACCCGCACAGCTAAAACTGTAGTCTGCAATCTCTTCAGTTTTACGACAAGCGTGTTGAAGCCCTTTAAATCCCTTGTCCTGTGTGAGCTCCCATTGTTGGCATTACATCACACTGGGAATTCGCTCTCCATATCTATTCATCCAGGGCCTAGGAGCTGGGGCTCAATGAGATGGGCCTAACACTGCAGTGCTTCCATTTCCTCTGTGGCCATTGTGGAAACACTGCAGCTAAGTGCCAGAAGACATTGTAATTTTCAAGGCTCTTGTGCATCATAAAAAATAAGGACAGTGTAAAACAGTTCACATTGTGGATGATCTTCCATTTCGGTTAGAAGACTGTTGAGTCTGCCATAGAATATTTGTACTTTACCACTTGGTCCTCCTTTAAGACACTCCTTGACCAAGCTTTGGCCATCTGTCCTAATATCTCATTGTGTGTGTCAATTTTGTCTGATGACGCTCCTGTGAAGCTCCTTGAGATGTTTTACTATAAGTTGTTGTTTCACTGTGAGTTGTGGCTAAGCTGCTGTGGTCAATGATGGTTCCATACAGGGAACTGTCACTCATTGAGGAAGCACAGTCATGAAAGAATAGTTTGAAATAAAGCCCCCCCTCTGAGGAGACATTACATTTTGTAAGTTTGTAGGAAATCTGGCGGGGAGATTCAATGTTGGCTGTCCCAGTTGGAAAGAACCCATCTGGGTCTGTCACTTGCTACAGCCACTCATCTGAGCAAAGTCTAGCATCCTTCCTGCTTCTGGATGCCAAAGAGCTGACACTGAACAGAACATCAAGGCTCAGTACCAGCTGGAGACCCAACCTGGTAGGCCTGAAGCCAGAACAGCTTGTGCACAAACGTCTTTTCCTAAAATAAAACAGTTCTTTCTTAGCGACACGGGGATTATTCAGATTACGCCCTGTTGATTTAGCAATATGCTAGAATCTCATTGACAAAAGCATTTTATTTGAAATGCAGCAATGCTATTGGAGGAGGGACACAAGCCAGGGGCAAGGTGTTTCCTTATAGGGCAAATGAGGAAATTAGAGGGAAAGTTAACCCAGTGTGCCTGCCTGCGTCCCCTAGTGGCCGGTTTGAAAGTAGCAATGTGAGAGATGGTCAACATCCCCTGCTGTCAGCCTGGGGATAGACATAAAATATAAAGAACAAAGCAGGGAGGATATATATGTAAATGTAACAAAAAAAAAGGAATGAGTGAATATGCAATGCAACCACAGCAGAAATATAGTAGTTGGACAAATCTATCTGTCAAAATCCCAATATAGAGTCATTATGGCACAGAAGGAGACCATTCAGCTCATTGAGTCCATGCTGGCTCCCTGTAGAGCAAACCAATCAGGCCCATTCCCCCACTCTATCCCCGTATCCCTTTAAGTTTATTTCCTTCAAGTGTCCACCCAATGTCCTTTTGAAATCATTCATCGTCTTCTCTTCCATTGCCCTCATGGGCAGCGAGTTCCAGGTCATTACCACTCGTTGCATAAAAAATTCTTCCGCACATCCTCCCTGTATCTCTTCCCCAAAACCTTAAATCTGTGTCCCCTAGTCCTTGTATGATCAGCTAAAGCTTTTCTTTCTGTCATAATCTTGTACATCTCTATCAAATCTCCCGTCAATCTCCTATGGTCCAAGGAGAACAGCCCCAACTTCTCCAACCTAACCTAATAGCTAAAATCCCTCATTCCTGGAGCCATTCTGGTAAATCTCCTCTGCAACCTCTCAAGGACCCTCACATCCTTCCTGAAGTGTGGTGACCAGAACTGGACGCAATACTCTAGTTGTGGCCTAAACAAAGCTTTAGAAAGGTTCAACATAACTTCCCTGCTTTTGTACTCAATACCTCTATTTATGAAGCCCAGATTCTATATGCTTTGCTAACTTCTCTCTCTAGGAGCAGGATTTTGCATTGTTTGAGAGAGCAGATCCAGGGCAGGCAGTCGCTTAAACCCACCCCACCACCCCAGCCCAAGGTGCTGGTTTCCGGCAAGCTCAGAGTTTGAAAGGCGCTGATGAGAGCTGGAAGAAGCAACCTGCTGGAACTGCTTAAATGGCCACTTAGGGCCATTAACGAGCTGGTTGTCAGCTCAATTAAGGGATAGACTCAGATTTTGGTTTTAAGGGTCAGGTTCGATATGTCATCTGAACCACAACGATGCCAGGGTTCTGACCTGGGAATTGAAATCCCCACTATGTCCTGCCACCTTCAAATATCTATGCACATGAGCCCCCAGGTCCCTCTGTCCCTGCACACTCTTTAGAACTGTGCCATTAAGACTATACTGCCTCTCCCTATCCCTTCTGCCAAAATACATCACCTTACACATCTCTATATTAAGTTCCATCTGATAATTTTCTGCCCATTCTGCTAGCATTCTCCTGTTGCAATTGTTTGGTATCATCCTCACTGTCTGCCACACCTCTAAGTTTGGTATCATTGGCAAGTTTTAAAATTTTACTCTGTATTCCAATATCCGAGTCATTTATATATATCAAAAAAAGCATGATCCTAGCACTGAACCTTGGGGAACACTGCTGTCTACCATCCTCCAGTCTGAAAAACAACTATTTACTCCAACTCTCTGTTCTCTGTCCTTAAGCCAATTTTTGAATCCAAGCTGGCATTGTCCCTCTTATTCCATAAGCCTCAATTTTGGTAACCATCCTTTTATGTGGTACTTTGTCAAATGCTTTCTTAAAATCCCTATAGACAACATTCATTGCTTTCCCTTCATCAACCTTCTCTGTTACTTCATCAAAAAATTCAATTAGATTCATAAAGCATGACCTGCCTTTTACAAAGCCATGTTGGCTATCCTTAACTCACTCAAGTCTCTCCAAGTTGATTTTTTCCCCTGATTATTGTTTCTAAAATTTTACCCACTACTGATGTGAAACTGCTGGCCTGCAGTTACCAGGAATGTCCTTACACCCTTTCTTGAATAAGGATGTCACATTTGCCACTCTCCAATCCTCTGGCACCTCCCCTGTATCTATGGAAGATTGGAAGATTATGGCAAGCCCATATCACTGCACTAAATCTGAAATGGGCACACCATTGAACAGGACTAGTCTGTCAGCTGCTAAATGCATTAAAATCCTAAATTCTTCTTTTATGTGAATCCTTAATGGTAAATTATACAGAGCTGCAGTCAATTCCTAAGGTACTTTAATTGCAAATCCTCCCAGGACTGTTAAAACAGACCCTCATGAAATTGTGTAGCATCTGTTGGAGCTGGCTTGTACTTTGACAAGTGTCAGGAATGAACAGTGCTCTCTCCTCATTCTCTTTAAATTTTGCCTTTTTCAATAACATGGGGAGAGGATCAGTGTTGAGTGCGTTGCCCTCTGGAAGCCACGTAAATCTGAGCTCTCTCCACTTGTGCCCCTTAAAACTCCAGCTTATAGTTTGAATTAATTTGATTGGTGCACAATAACTGCTGGCATAAGTATGCAATCTGTGCCATTTCTTGGAAATCTTAGATATAGAAAAAACTGAAAGATGCAAAAATGCGAAGGGACTGAAGAGAGAGTGCTGTTCATTCCTGACATTTCTCACAGTACAAGCCAGCTACGACAGATGCTACATGATTTCATGAGGGTCCAATAGACCTGGGGGAAAACAAGGAATTGTAATGAAAGGTAGTTTAGGAACCGACAGCAGCCTTGCATTTATATAATGTCTTTCATAATCGCAGGACATCCAACATTGCTTTATAGCCACTGAAGTACATTTGAAGAGTAGTCACTGCTGTAATGTAGGAAACACGGCAGGCAATTTCTGCAGTGTAAGACTCCACAAACAGCATTGAGATAATGACAAGATAAGCTGGTTTTAGTGATGCTGGTTGCAGGGTAAATATTGTCCGGGACACCGTGGAGAACTCCCCTGCTCTTCTTCAAATAGTGCCGTGGAATATTTTACATCCGCCTGAGATGACAGATGTGGCCTTGGTTTAACATCTCATCCAAAAAATGGAATATAAAGGTTGTTAATACATCTGCTCCTGTGGCGCATTGGTCATTTATTGTTTATTTGATATGTAGTGTATTCTTCACTTGAGGCCACCGTACATGATTGGTGTACCAGTTGCAATGTGCCATTAGAGGGAAGTTGATGCTAAAGGATAAATTTTTTTTATTCATTCATGGGATGTGGGCATTGCTAGCTGGATCAGCATTTATTGCCCATCCCTAATTGCCCTTGAGAAGGTGGTGGTGAGCTGCCTTCCTGAACCGCTGCAGTCCATGTGGGGTAGGTACACCCACAGTGCTGTTAGGAAGGGAGTTCCACTATTTTGACCCAGCGACAGTGAAGGAACAGTGATACAGTTCCAAGTCAGGATGGTGTGTGGCTTGGAGGGGAACCTGCAGGTGGTGGTGTTCCCATGGAACTGCTGCTCTTGTCCTTCTCAGTGGTAGAGGTCACGGGTTTGGAAGGTAGTGTCTAAGGAGCCTTGGTGCGTTGCTGCAGTGCATCTTGTAGATGGCACACACTGTTGCTACTGTGCATCGATGGTGGAGGGAGTAAATGTTTGTTGATGGAGTGCAATCAAGCAGGCTGCTTTGTCCTGGATGGTGTGGAGCTTGTTGAGTATTGTTGGAGCTGCACCCATCCAGGCATGTGGAAAGTATTCCATCACACTCCTGACACGTGCGTTGTAGATGGTGGACAGGATGTGGGGATTCAGGAGGTGAGTTACTCGCTGCAGGATTTCTAGCTTCTGACCTTGTCTTGTAGCCACTGTATTTATATGGCTACTCCAGTTCAGTTTCTGGTCAATGGTAACCTCCAGGATGTTGATTGTGGGGGATTCAGTGATCATAATGCCATTGAATGTCAAGAGGAGATGGTTATATTCTCTCTTGTTTGATATAGTCATTACCTGGCACTTGCGTGGTGTGAATGTTACTTGCCACTTACCAGCCCAAGCCTGGATATTGTCCAGATCTTGCTGAATTTCTATACAGACTGCTTCAGTATCTGAGGAGTCGCGAATGGTGTTGAACATTGTTCAATCATCAGCGAACATCCCCACTTCTGACCTTATGATTGAAGAAAGGTCATTGATGAAGCAGTTGAAGATGGTTGGGCCTAGGACACTACCCTGAGGTACTCCTGCAGTGATGTCCAGGAGCTGAGATGATTGACCTCTAACAACCACAACCATCTTCCTTTGCATTTGATATGACTCCAACCAGTGGAGAGTTTTCCCCCTGATTCCCATTGACTCCAGTTTTGCTAGGGCACCTGAATGCCGTACTTGGTCAAATGCTGCCTTGATGTCAAGGGCAGTCACTCTCACCTCATCTCTGGAGTTCAGCTCTTTTGTCTATGTTTGAATCAAGGCTGTAATGAGGTCAGGAGCTGAGTGGCCCTGGTGGAACCCAAACTGAGCATCAGTGAGCAGGTTATTGCTATGCAAGTGCAGTTTTATAGCACTGTCGATGACACCTTCCATCACTTTACTGATGACTGAGACTAGACGGGGCGATAATTGGCTGGGTTGGACTTGTCCTGCTTTTTGCATACAGGACATACCTGGGCAATGTTCCACATTGCAGGGTAGATGCCAGTGTTGTAGCCGTACTGGAACAGCTTGGCTAGGGGCACGGCAAGTTCTGGAGCATAAGTCTTCAGTACTATTACTGGAATGTTGTCAGGGTCCGTAGCCTTTTCAGTATCCAGTGCCTTCAGTCATTTCTTGATATCACGTGGGGTGAATTGAATTGGCTGAAGTCTGGCATCTGTGATGCTGGGGACTTCAGGAGGAGGCCGAGATGGATCATCCACTCGGCACCTCTGGCTGAAGATTGTTGAAAATGCTTCAGCCTTGTCTTTCGCACTGATGTGCTGGGCTCCCCCATCATTGAGGATGGGGATATTTGTGGAGCCTTCTTCTCTAGTTAATTGTTTAATTGTCCACCACCATTCACGCTTGGATGTGGCAGGACTGCAGAGCTTAGATCTGATCCGTTGGTTGTGGGATCCTTTAGCTCTGTCTATTGCATGCTGCTTTTAGAATTAGAATTAGAATTAGAACATTACAGCGCAGTACAGGCCCTTCGGCCCTCGATGTTGCGCCGACCATCTGACCTACACTATTCCATTTTCATCCATATGTCTATCCAATGACCACTTAAATGCCCTTAAAGTTGGCGAGTCTACTACTGTTGCAGGCAGGGCGTTCCACGCCCCTACTACTCTCTGCGTAAAGAAACTACCTCTGACATCTGTCCTATATCTTTCACCCCTCAACTTAAAGCTATGTCCCCTCGTGTTTGCCATCATCATCCGAGGAAAAAGACTCTCACTATCCACCCTATCTAACCCTCTGATTATCTTGTATGCTTCTGCTTTTTGGCATGCAAGTAGTCCTGTGTTGTGGCACCTGATTTTTAGGTATGCCTGGTGCTGCTCCTGGCATGCCCTCCTGCACTTTTCATTGAACCAATGTTGATCCCCCGGCTTGATGGTAATGGTAGAATGGGGGATATGCCTGGGCATCAGGTTACAGATTGTGGTTGTTCACAATTCCGCTGCTGCTGATGGCCCACAGCGCCTCATGGATGCCCAGTTTTGCATTGCTAGATCTGTTTGAAATCTATCCCATTTAGCACAATGGTAGTGTCATACAACGCGTATCGTCAACGTGAAGACGGGAGTTCATCTCCACAAGGACTGTGCGGTGGTCACTCCTACCAATACTGTCATGGACAGATGCATCTGCGACAGGCAGTGATCTAGAAGGTTGTGCCATGTGCTTCCTCTAGAGATTTACAATAGCACATCTACAATGTGAGATCTTACAGCTTCCTGTGAGGAGATACTCTATTTTTCACGGGCCCACAGACCGCACCATGGAAACTTGTCATGTCAGATCTCCCAGATGGAATGGACTGGCATTGATGATGTATCATACAATCATAGAAGGTTCATGGCACAGAAAGAGGCCATTTGGCCTATTGTGTTTCCACTGGCCAAAAATGAGCCACCCATCCTAATCTCACCTTCCAGCATTTGATCCATAGCCCTGCAGATTACAGCACTTGAGGTGCATATCCAGATGCCTTTTAAATGATTTGAGGGTTTCTGCCTCAACTACCCTGTCAGGAAGTGCGTTCCAGACCCCCACCAGCCTCTGTGTGAAAAAACATTTCCTCATCTCCTGTCTAATCTTTCTACAAATCACTTCAAATCTGTGCCCCCTAGTCACTGACCTCTCTGCTAAAGTAAATAGTCCCTTCACATCCACTCTATCCAGGCCCCTTACAATTTTGTACATTTGAATCAAATCTCCCTCAGCCTTCTCTGTTCCAAGGAGAACAACCCCAGCCTATCCAATCTTTCCTCATAGCTGCATTTTTCAGTCCTGGCAACATCCTCGTAAATCTCCTCTGTACCCTCTCTCGTGCAATTACATGCATTCTGTAATGAGGTGACCAGAACTGCACACAGTACTCAAATTGTGGCGTAACTAACGATTTATACAGTTCCAGCAAAACCTCCCTGCTCTTATATTCTATACGTCGGCTAATAAAGGAAAGGATTTATATGCCTTCTTAACCACCTTGTCAACCTGTCCTGCTACCTTCAGGGATCTGTGGACATTCCCTCCAAAGTCCCTCACTTCCTCTACACCTCTCAGTATTTTCCTATTAATTGTGCACTCCCTTGCCTTGTTTGACCTCCCCAAATGCATCACCTCACACTTTTCTGGGTTGAAATCCATTTGCCGCTTTCCTGCCCACCTGACTAGTCCGTCGCTATCTTCCTGCAGTCCACAGCTATCCTCCTCTCTATCAACCACATGACCAATTTTTATGTCATCTGGGTACACCTCCTGATGAATGTCATTCATGGAACCACGATCAACTTCCTTCCTGGTGAATGCATGTGAATACGAACAAATCCATGCCTCAGTACTGTAGTCAAATGCAATATAGGGTTGTTACTGGGTAGAATATGTAAATAGTCTGTGAGTGTCATCACTGGAAATGATGTAACAGAACTTGCACAAAACCTCATGTTGAGTGAAACTGGAAGCCATTGAAAGCAGAAGAATGTAAATAAACTCCTGTTCCTGTAACCATCAATCTCTCAGATATTCTATTGTAAGACTAGCTAGCATCATAATATTATATGGTGGCAGCGGTAAACTGAAGAAGAAATGGAAAAATTACTGCCCTGACCCGGAGAACTTCGAGAGAGTACCTGGACAGAACCAGGCAGAGGTGTGGCCGAAATGGGTGCAAAGATTTGCTAGGTACTACATCGGGTCTCGTGCAGAAGCCAAACAAGGAGCAGGTCAGTACGTTATTATATACCATGGGGGAGTGTGCGGATGACACCCTCATAACACAGTGCATAGACAAAGAAAAACCTACATACGAGGAGATTATTAAGTCTCTGGAGTCTTACTTTAACTTCAGAAAAAGCGTAATCGTCAAGCGGGCCAAGTTCAATAAACGGTCTCAGCAGAGAGGGGAAGGTATTGATTCTTTTATCAATTACTTATGTAAGCTCACTTAATATTGAGAACACGGCAGTTTGCAGGAAGAGTTAATTAAAGATAGAATCCTGGTTGGAGTGGCAGACCACAATTTCTCGGATCATCTGCAGTTGAGGGATGACCTTCCATTAACCAAGGAGATTCAGCTAAGCAGGCAAGTGGAGCTTAGAAAATGTAACATTGTTGTCGTTCGAAGGGACTGGGAGAGTCCAATCTCAAAAGTAGCAGACGCCATTGAATATTTAAAGAAAGTGAAGGCAAAAAGATACAAATGAACGAGAAGGAAGTGCTAGCAGCAACATGGGCATGTGAGAAATTCTCTGACTGTCTATTGGGTCTTCAATTTAAGACTGAAACAGATCACACACCATTAGTTACTCTGGTGAACACAAAAGAACTAGCAATGTTACCTCCAAGAGTGCAGAGGGTTCTATTAAGGTTAATGAGATTCAACGCTGAAACCAAATATGTTCCTGGGGAAATGCAAATAACACCAGATGCGTTATCATGCATTACATCAGCAGGAACTGAAGAAGGTGATATTCTATTTTTTGAGGAAGTAGAAGTGTTTGCTCCAACAACTACAGAGTATTTACTGCTGCTACAAACCAGAGACTGAGCAAAATCAGGAAGTCTCAAAAAGAAGATGAAGTATGTGCAGCAATTCGAGAATATTGTTTGCATGGATGGCCAGCAAACATATCACACAACACAGGGTTAGGACAATATTATGAGCAATGAGATCTTTTGAATATCATCTATGATTTGCTGATATTTGACGAGAGATTAGTTTTCCCCAAGATACTAAGATTAGAGATCTTGGACAGATTACACCAAGGACATTTAGGAGTAACAGAATGCAGAGCCTGGACAAGACAGTCGGTTTGGTGACCCGGTATAGCGAAAGAGATTGAAGAGATGATATCAAGGTGTATCACGTGTGCTGTCAATTGCCATGAGACGAAGGAGCCACTAATTCATCATCTTTCCCATCTAGACCATAGGAATGTCCAGGTCTGGATCTTTTTGAGAATAAGAATAAGATGTTCTTGATTGTTGTTGATTACTATTCAAGGTGGGTTGAAGTGAAGCAGCTACAAGGTCAGAGTTCAGGAGCTGTAATCACATCCTTGAGAGAAATCTTTGCTACGGATGGGGTCCAGACATGGTGATATCCGAAAATGGACCACAATTTGCAAACTAATGTTTCAAAGAATTCATTACTCCCATCACTAGTTCACCGAGATAGCCTCAGGCAAATGATGAAGCTGAGAAATGTAACAACTGTGAAATCTTTATTAAAGAAGAATTAAGCTATAGAGCAACACCACTTCAGAATAGTTTAGCCCCATGCGAGTTGTTGATGGGGAGAAGGTTAAAACACAACTTCCTATACTTCTACGAACTCTTAAATGACAAGTGAATGCAGAAGACTTGGAAAAAGTGAGGGAAAGAGAGGATTGAGGAAGATCTATTCAATCCGAGAATTATGATAGATGTCACAGAACCAAAAACCTGACAGACATTCAACCTGGAGAATCAGTTTGGGTTAGAGATCAGGGAAGATATGGAGAAGTGATAGAACAATCACCATATCCACCATCATACATTGTCCAAACTGACCAAGGGATGATAAAAAGAAACAGAAGGTCATTGGTGGTGACACCAAAGAAGCAGCAAATACAAGAGGAACAATCATCTCAAGAGGTTGATGAACTCACAGAGCTGCAGATCAGACATCAACCCAGAGGACAACCCGAGTGAAGAACTTGAGTTCTACTGAAGTTAAAAGAATGAGAAGGAAGAGCTAAAAGACTCGAAACCCCAGACATCTTCTAAAGAGAGAAGAAAGTGTTATGGCAGACTTGTAAAAACGCCATAACGGTTTACATTCTGAGAAGTGAAGTCAGAGACCTGGGGGGAGATGTAGTGTAATGTAATTTAGGGATGTTACTAGGCAGAATATGTAAATAGTCTGTGATTGTCATGCCAGGAATTGATGTAACAGAGCTTGTACAGGACCTCATGTAGAGTGAAACTGGAAGCCATTGATAGCAGATGCATGCAAGTAAACACCTGTTCCTGTAACCGTCAATCTGTCAGATATTCTGTTATAAGACTAACCAGCATCAGAATATTACAAATACCAGCCAAGTGCCCAGATGGACTTGCTTGAGACCAGTTACAGTGATGCAGAGCGGGGTTTTTCGGGCCAAAGTAACCCAGAACAAACTGACTTTAAAAATAAAATACAATTACTGTGCGTGTGCGGATTTGATTTCTTTCAATTATTAATGTACGAGGCATACACTGCATTTAGGCCCCTGGGATAGCATTACAGCAACTGACTTCTAGGTAGTAGCAAGACTAGGGTCTAGTTACCTGAGATCCCTTTAAATACAGATATGTAATGTGTCACTTCTGGGTCAGTGGGTCACAGATTCAAGTCCCACTCCATAGTCTTAAGAACATAATTCAAGCTGACACTCCAGCGCAGTACTGAGAGAGCGATGCACCGTTGAAGATGCTGTCTCTCGGATAAGATGCTAATCTGAGGTCCCGTCTGCTTTCTCAGGTGAACGTAAAACTTTTGAAGAAAAGCATGGGAGTTCTCCCTGGTGTTCTGGCCAATATTTAGCCCTTAACCAGAACATCTGGTCATTATCTGGTTGCTTTTTGAGGGACCTTACTGTGTGCAAATTGGGTGCCTTCTTTCCCACCTTACAGCAGTGGCCACACTCCAAGAGCAACTTCATTGGCTGTAAAATGCTTTGGGACATTCTGAGATAATGAAAGATGCTGTAGAAAGGGAAGTTTTTTTAAAAAGGTGGATAGAGGTGGGATGAGAACATTTCCATATTAAGTCAAAGTGATCTCACGGTGAAATTGAAATCTGACAGCTATGTAAGGTAGGGGAAAATCTAACTTTATTTTTAAATATCAGAAGTAAAATTGTCAAGTGTGTGGTTGCATTTTTACTCTATTATTGTTCAAAGCAAAATAAGAATTTTGATACAAAATGTGTTTTGTGCATCATGCTCACTAACTTGTGTTGAGCATTTTCATGTGAGTGCAGTCACTAACATTATCGCCCAAGGAGAACCTAAGCCCAATTGCATCGGTTTTTGAGCACTGAGGCCAATTTGAGGTAGGGCTTCATTTCTCAACCCTGCAATAGAAAAATGCTGAGTCGCAAATCTGCTAAACATACTTGGCTGTGGATGCAAGTGGTGTGGTCTACAAAACGTTTGAAATTCAGCAGCAGCTTGTATTTATATAGTACCTTTATATAGTAAAACATTCTAGGAGCATAATCAGACAAAAATTGAAACCAAGCCAAAGAAGGAAACCTGAGGACATCTGCCCGAAAGCTTGGTCAAAGAGGTACATTTAAAGTATTGTCTTAAAGGAGGTGGCGAGGTAGAGCGCTTTGGGGAAAGGGTTCTACAGCTTAGGGCCTAGGCAACTGAAGGCACAGCTGCCAGGGAAAATTCATCGCTTTAATATAAAATAATTATACAGCCTTTTGTTTTGGGATTCAGTGGGAGATTACAATAATTAAAATGTCCTACTGGACTCCCTATGGTGCAGCTGGTGGGTATTCTGGGCTGAGGGATAGCGTAGTGATGTTTGACTGCTCACCTGACTCATTTCCCTGTGGGGAAATGGCCCAAACCAGCTCGACATCCATCAGGTTAATTGCCATTTGGTGAACAACAAGTTCTTCTGTGTGAATAAACAGCCAGAAATAACTGTCTTAATCATTTTACAGATTAAAAATTAAATCTGAGTGCCGCCTTGCAAACTTGACTGTCAACCACACACCATCATATGTCTGGAACAAATCCCATGCAAGCCTTTCACCCAAAGTTAATCCAGCTATCGGCTGTTTAAAAGTTGGCACGAGTCAGCAGGTAATGATGAATGCAAATTATTCTTTCTGGGAATATGGACATTGCTAGCAAGGCCAGTATTTATTACCCTCAGTGCTTCCTCCAAGTCGTGTTCAACATAGGATATAGAAGCAGGAGGAGGCCATTCAGCCCATCGAGCTTGCTCCACCATTCAATATGATCATGGCTGATCATCGACTTCAATGCCTTTTTCCCATACTATCCCCATATCCCTTTATGTCATTAGTATTTAGAAATCTGTCAAGCTCTACTTTAAACATACTCAATGACAGAGCTTCCAGAGCACTCTGGGGTAGAGAATTCCAAAGATTCACAACCTTCTTAGTAAAGAATTTCTCCTCATCTCAGTCCTAAGTGGCTTCCCCCTTATTGTGAAACTGTGTCCCCCAGTTCTAGACTCCCCAACCAGGGGAAACATCTTACCTGCATCAACCCTGTCTATCCCTTTCAGTGTTTTGTAGGTTTCATAGAGTCATAGAGAGTCTATGAGTTTCAATGAAATCACCTCTAATTCTTCAAAATTCTACAGAATACAGCCCCAGTTTCCCCCATCTCTCTTCATAGGACAGTCCTGCAATCCCAGGAACAAGTCTGGTGAACCTTCATTGCACTCCCTCTATGGCAATAATATCCTTCCTAAGGTAAGGGGACCAAAACTGCACACAGTACTCCAGGTGAGGTCTAACCAAGGTTCTATACAATTGAAACAAGACTTCACTACTCCTGTACTCAAATCCTCATGTGATAAAGGCTAACATACCATTAGCCTTCCTAATTGCCTGCTGCACCTGCATGTTAACTTATTGACAAGGATACCCAGGTCCCTTTCTACGTCTACACTTTCTAATCTCTGACCATTTAAGAAATACTCTGCACATCTATTCATCCTACCAAAGTGGATAACTTCACATTTGTCCACATTATATTCCATCTGCCATGTTCTTGCCCATTCACTAAGTCTGTCCAAATCCCCTTGAAGTCACTTTGTATCTTCCTAACAACATACATTCCCACCTAGTTCTGTGTCATCCGCGAACTTGGAAATATTACACTTGGTCCCCACATCCAAATCATTGATATATATTGTGACAGCAGGGGCCCAAGCACTGATCTTTGCGGTACCCCACTAGTCACAGCCTGCCAACGCGAGAATGACCCGTTTATTCCTACTCTGTTTTCTGCCTGTTAACTAATTCTTGATCCACGCCAGTATATTACCTCCTATCCCATGTGCTTTAATTTTGCTAACCAATAAAATGGGTGGTTGATGGTCGGCACAGACTCGGTGGGCCGAAGGGCCTGTTTCAGTGCTGTATCTCTAAATAAAAATAAATAAAAAAAATTAAAAAAAACTCCTGTGGGGACTTTATCAAAAGCCTTCTGAAAATCCAAGTATACCACATCCACAAAGTCCCCTGTATCAATTCTGTTAGTAACATCCTCAAAAAACCCCAACAGATTCGTCAAACATGATCTCCCATTCATAAATCCATGTTGACTATGCCCAATCAGATCATATTATCCAAGTGTCCATTTATCACATCCTTTAGAATAGATTCTAGCATTTTCCCAATGACTGATGTAAGGCCAACAGATCTGTAGCTCCTTGTTTTCTCTCTCCCTCCCTTCTTAAATATTGGAGTAACATTTGCTACCTTCCAATCTGCAGGAACCGTTCCGGAATCTATAAAATTTTGGAGCATGATCACCAATGCATCCATTATCTTCATAGCTACCTCTTTCAACACTCTGCAATATGGAATATCAGGTCCTGGGAACTTATCAGCCTTCAGCCCCTTTAATTTCTCTAATACAACCTTTGTTACTAATATTAATTTCCTTCAATTCCTCATTCTCCCAATCCCTTGGATCTATAATTCTGGGAGATTTCTTGTATCTCCTCAGTGAAGACAGACACAAAGTAATCATTTAGCTTCTCTGCCATTTCTCTATTCCGTATTATGCATTCTCCTGACTCTTTCTGTAATGGACCCACATTTGTCTTAGCCAAATATTTCCTTTTTACGTACCTATAGAAGCTATTACAGTCTGTTTTTTTGTTTTTTGCTAGTTTACATTCATATTCTATTCTCACTTTCTTTATCAGTTTCTTGGTCCTCCTTTGCTGTATTCTAAAATCCTCCCAATCCTTAGGTTTACTACTATTTATGGCAACTTTATAGGCCTTTTCTTTTAATCTTATACAGCCCTTTAACTCCTTTGTTTGCCACAGTTGACTGCCTTTTCTTTTGTGGTTTTGTGCCTTGAAGGAATGCATAGTTGCTGTAAACTATGCAATAATTTTTTTTAAACTACCCATTGCCTATATACTGTTGGCCAGGGGCTGCAAGAAACATAGAATCAGTTACAAACTGCTGGAATTGTTTGACCTGTAGTAACCTGGAGTTCGGACACTGGCCTGTGCTGGTAAAAACCAGTTTGAACTAATTACTTTATGGGACAAGACAAAGAACAGGACACAGGAAAAGGGCCTTATTTGGACACAGTGTGATACCGGGGTCTTTGGGCCTGGGCCAATTAAGAGAAGCTGTGAACGAGGATATCAAGCTTAAGCCAATCGAAAAGACACAGCTCAGATTTGGAGAGATAAGCAACAGGATAAGATTAGAGCTTTTTGGGCATAGAGCCAGCGAAATCTCCAGAGATCAACCATCATGGAAGTGGAAGATCCTGTGTGAGCGACGCGGCGACGACGTAGAAGTAGAGAGAGAACGGAACACCTGGCCAGCGTTAACTCTCCCTTTTTCGGGTAATATCCTTTGTATTCTGTGACTAGGACAGGGAAAGGTCAGAGAAACCTAATGGGTGTGCTTATGAATACTAGCTAGTTTTGTTATTTACTGTATAACTCAGGGGAGTTGTAGGTTTTTGTCTAACTAAGTGTATAAGCCTTATTCTTACAGTGTACAACAACGTGAATAAAGTAAATTGATAGTTAAAGAAAGGACTGAGTTCCCCTCTTTGTACTAAGCCAGTAACTGTAGCTGTGGACAAGGGGGAGTTGACTCCGCGCCACGGTTAACAGTACTGTCATACCTTTTAATGTATTTTTCCAATCCACCTCAGCCAATTTTCCCCTCATACCTTCATAATTAACTTTGTTCAAATTTAACACCCTGGCTTCAGATCGAACTACTTCACTTTCAATCATAATGTAAAATTCTACCATATTATGTTCACTCATCCCTAAAGGTTCTTTTACAGCAAGATTATTCATCAACCTTTTCTCATTGCATAATGTTGGATCTATAATAGCCTGTTATCTAGATGGTTCCTCAACATACTGCTCTAGAAAACCATCCCTAACACACTCCAGAAACTCATCCTCCACAGCATTAGTGTTCATTAGGTTTACCCAGTCTATATGCAGATTGAAGTCACCCATGATTACTGTACTACATGCTTCTCTAATCTCCTGATTAATACCATGCCCCACACTACCACTACTGTTTGGTGGCCTATCAACAACTCTTACTGTTGCCTCTTGCTGTTGCTTAGCTCCACCCAAACAGATTCCTCATTTTGTTCTTCCAATCTGAGATCCTCCCTTACTAATGTACTGATACCATCCCTTATTATCAGTGCAACACCATCTCCTTTCCTTTTTGCCTGTCCTTCCTAAATGTCGAATATCCTTGAATATTCAGTTCCCAGTCTTGGTCGTCCTGTAGCCACGTTTCCATAATGGAAATTAGATCATACTCATTTACCTCTTTTTGTGCCTTTAAATCATCTACCTTGTTGCAAATGCTGTGTGCATTCATGTAGAATGCCCTTCACCTTGTCATCTTGACATTATTCTGAATTCTATGCCTAGTTGATGCTTGCCTTTGTTTCACCTTCCTTCTAATGCCACTTGCTACTTTTTTACCTCCTGTTACCAGCTTTAGTTCCTTCCAATTTAAGCTACTCCTCAGGTTCCCAGCCCCCTGACAAGCTAATTTAAACCCTCCCCAACAGCACTAGCAAATCTCCCTGCAAGGATATTAGGAGGAGTCATAGACTCATAGCTACACAGAAGGAGGCCATTCAGCCCATTCAGTTTATGCTGGCTCTCTGTGCATATGAGCCCCCACCCCAGGTCCCTCTGTCCCTGCACACTCTTTAGAACCGTGCCAGCTCCCTATCCCTTCTGCCAAAATGCATCGCCTCCACTTCTCTGTATTAAATTCCATCTGCCACTTGTCTGCCCATTCTGCGAGCCTATCAATGTCCTGTTGCATTCGATTGGCATCATCCTCACCATTTGCCACACCTCCAAGTTTAGTACTGATTCATCAGCTGAGGGAGGGTGGTAGGTGGTAATCAGCAGGAGGTTTCCTTGCGCATGCTTGACCCGAAGCCATGAGATGTCATGCGGCCTGAAGTCAATGTTGAGGAATTTCAGTGCCACTCCCCTCTGATTGTATACCACTGTGATTTATCTAAAACTTAGATTTATTTAAAATCTATTTGGCTAGATAGAACTCTGATAATATGTTCAAGATTACCACAAGCTCCAGGACATGGGCTCAGCTTGCAAGAGGGAAAGTGCGGAGAGAATTGGATTTTACTGCTTGTGTGGTAAATGCATGGACTAGATTGTTCAGGCAGGTACTGTAGACAAATAGTGTGTAAAAATGATCAAATATGAGACCATCCAGTTGAACTGCAGAGTCTTTGCCAGTCCTGTACTTTTCTGCGTCCCTCTGCATACCTCAATCCTGAGCCATAAGGAAAATTCATCCTAAATGTGAAACTTCCTGCTGACTAATTGCAAATAGGAAGTTGCAATTTCCAGATATGAACAGCTTAGTTCCAAGGTGACCTCACTGATTATTTCTTTTGGTCAGAGAAATGACGTTAACATGAAAGAAGCCCCATGGTTTAATTCACACCTGTAGCTGCATAAGGACAGCCGCCTGGCCAGAGGTAGGTTTTACTCAGCTTCTTCGTGAAAAAAAAGAGAGAAGTGGTGTGGTTTAGGGAGGGAATTTCAAAGCTTCGGGCCTTGGCAGCTGAAGGCATGGCCACCAATGGTGGAGTGATGAAAACCAGGGATGCTCAAGAGGATGGAATTAAAGGAGCGCAGAAATTTGAAGGAGGGATTTAAAAACAAGGATAATAATTTAACCAAGTGAGGCAGGCAGTAACATGAGCAAGTACAGGAAATTCCTGAGCCACTTACTGGCACACTCTGAATTAAATTATAGTTAATCATTTATCATTTATTGGTTATTTTCAACTATACCATTTCAATAAAATTAAAACCAAGCTAATAACAAAAGATCAGTCTTGCTTCATATCATAAGGGTAGTTTTCTGCAACAATATGCCTAGAACCAACAAGGGGACAGGCCATATTAGATTTAGTAATGAGTAATGAGGCAAGTTTAGTTATGGTGCATTAACATTTATCTAACAGCCATCATAATATGATCCAGTTCAACATAGTGATTGAAAGGGAGAAACTCAAAACAGCTCCTAAGATTCTAAACTTAGGTAAAGCTGACTTCATTGCAATAAGAGACTGTCTACAGTAAACTGGGCAAATATGTTAATGGGTAAAGCAACAGAAGAACAGTGTGAGATGTTAAAGAAGAATTTATACTCCTAAGGGGCAAGAGCAATACTTGCCTAAATGATGTCAAGGATGACTAAAGAAGTAAGGGACAGCATAAAACTAAAAGAAAAAGCGTACAAAAATGCAAAAATAAGCACAGATCCTGGCAAATGGGAAAGCTACAAAGAACAGCAAAGGGTGACGGCACAAATTATTATCAGGAAAAAGTGGGAGCAATGTGTGTCCATTGAAAACTGATAATAGTGATATTGTCAATGAAATTAAGGAAATGACAAACATGTTGAATATTTACTTAGCGTCAGTATTCACAGTAGAGGAACAGGATAGCATGCTGGACATCCCATGGCTACTAATATTGAATCAGGGATAGGGACTCGTCAAAATTAACATACGCAAAATAACAGTATTGAAGAAAATAATGGCACTAAAGAGTGACAAATCCCCAGGACCAGATGGTTTCATCCCAATGTTTTAAAGGAAATGAGTGCAAACGTTGCAGATGCATTAATGATAATCTTCCAAAGCTCTTTCAATTCAGGAACCACCCAATTAGATTGGAAAATTGCCCATATCACTCTGCTATTTAAGAAAGGTGAAAGAGGGAAACCAGGGAAATATAGATCAGTTAGCCTAACATCTGTTGCTGGGAAATTATTGGAGTTGCTGATCGGAGAGCATGGATTTGTAAAGGGTAGATCATGCCTGATGAACCTGATTGAATTTTTTTCAAAAGGGAACTAAAGTAGTGGACAGGAGAATGTCTATGGATGTTATTTATATGGACTTCCAGAAGGCATTTTCTAACGTTTCTCATAAAAGACTGTTAGCTAAAGTTGAATCTTATGGAGCTGAAGGTAAATTATTGACTTGGTTAGGAAAATGGCTGAGTGACAGAGTGTAGGGATAATGGGCAGGTACTCTAAGTGGATACAACTAGTGGTGGGGAGTAGGGATCTGTGTCGGGACCTCAAATATTTACCATATTTAGTAGTGACTTAGATAATGGAATAGAAACCCACAGATCCAAGTTTGTCAAGGACACAAATATAGGCAGCATTGTAAGCAATGTAGTTGGAAGCATAAAATTACAGAGATATTGATAGATTAAGTGAATAAGAAAAACTATGGCAAATGGATTTCAATGTAGGCAAATGTGAGGTCATCCATTTTGGACCAAAAAAGAATAGAACAGGGTACATTCTAAATGGTGAAAAGCAAGAAACAGTGGAGGTCCAAAGAGACTTGGGAGTCCAGGTACATGGATCATTAAAATGTCTTGGACAGGTACAGAAAATAATCAAAAAGGCTAATGGAATGCTAGCCTTTATATCTCGAGGACTAGAACAGGAATTCTCATCTAAGGGTCCGCAGTCCCCTAGGGGTCCATGAGACAATCTCAAATTAACTGCCTACTACCTGGAAGAAATACCTACATTTATTTGAATGAGTTTGCCTACCTAAATAAAGGTCATACATGTCAGAGTCACATGCGTTCTGAGGGTAATTCACACTGTGAGGCATTTTGAAATGCCTCATCTACATGAAGAGGCATCTAATACCGGTAAAGATGTTTATGTCTCAGCATGAGTTCAACCAGATGGAGACTGTCACACGATAAATCAGCCACAGTGGAGGGGGGTGAAGGCACCAGCCATGAGAGTTTTTTTTATATTTGTTCGGGGGATGTGGGTGTCACTGGCTAGGCCAGCATTTATTGCCCATCCCTAATTGCCCTTGAGAAGGTGGTGGTGAGCTGTCTTCTTCAACTGCTGCAGTCCATGTGGGGTAGGTACACCCACAGTGCTGTTAGGAAGGGAGTTCCAGGATTTTGACCCAGCGACAGTGAAGGAACAGCGATATAGTTCCAAGTCAGGATGGTGTGTGGCTTGGAGGAGAACTTGCTGGTGGTGTTCCCATGCATCTGATGTAATTTCCGAGCGTCGCCTCTGCCTCGTGGTGACAGTTACGTATGAGGGGGAGCTTGGTTAGGGATCAGGGTGGGGAGGAAGAATTAAATATATCTGATTGCTAAAAGTTATAGCCAGATTACAAAATGTTGCTTCAGTGTTAGTATTTGCACAATTGAAGGCTTTATAAAGAATGCACTTTAATTGGGGACAGAAGCCAAGTGACGTTAGGTTTGAATGTTGCAGCGAGAAATTAAAATTGTTGCTCAGCACAATGTTTTGGAAGGGAAACTGATAAGTGAAGCATTGTAATTGAGCTAAATCTGCTTTTTAAAATCTTGCTTCTGTTAGCTTTGCTTTCCTTGGAATTTAATGTGCAGCTTCCAGTCTGTCTTCTAGTCTGCCAGTATAACATTTCCCCTCAATCAGGGTTCAGGAGTGTGTTGTGGTACCTTAGGACCATAGAACCATAGAAAAAAATATTGCACAGAAGGAGGCCATTCAGCCTGTTGTGCCTATGCTGGCCAAAAAAACTAGCCGCCCAATCTAATCCCACCTTCCAGCACCTGATCCATAACCTTGCAGGTTACAGCACTTCAGGTTCATGTCCAGGTACCTTTTTAAATGAATTGAGGGATTCTGCCTCCACCACCGATCCTGGTAGTTAATTCCAGACACCCACCACCCTCTGGGCGAAAAAGTTTTTCCCCATGACCCCTCTAATACTTCTACCTTACATCTGTGCTCCCTGGTAATTGACCTCTCCGCTAGGGGAAACAGATCCTTCCTGTCTACTCTATCTAGGCCCCTCATAATTTTGTACACCTCTATTAAGTCACCCCTCAGCCTCCTCTGTTCTAAGGAAAACAACCCTAGCCTATCCAAACTGTTCTCATAGCTGGATCTTTCGAGCCCTGACAACATTCTTGTAATTCTCCTCTGTACTCACTCCAGAGCAATTATGTCCTTTCTGTAATGTGGTGACCAGAACTGTATGCATTTCTAGTACATGCCTTATTGGTCACATTTTGGTTCATGGGGCTTGAGAGATTGCTGTGAAAGCAGATTGTTGCCACAGGCATGAAAAAGTGATTGCTGGCTGGGGAGATGGTGGCGTAGTGGTAAGGTCACTGAACTAGCAATCCAGAAGTCCAGGATAATGCCCTGGTGACATGGGTTCAAATCCCACTATGGCAGCTGGTGGAATTCAAATTCAATTAACTAATTAAAAACTGGAATTGAAAGCTAGTCTCAGTCATGGTGCCATAAACAATCATCAATTGTTGTAAAAACCTGGTTCACTGATGCCCCTTTAGGAAAGGAAATCTGCTGTCCTTACCTGGTCTGACCTACATGTGACTCCAGACCCACAGCAATGTGGTTGACTCTGAAATGGCCTAGCAAGCCACTCAGTTGTCAAGGTTGTGGGGGATATTTTGGTGAAAAGGCTATTACAGGCAGGTGGTAAATGGTGGAGGTGGCTCCACTTTTCACCTCCCAACTGACTGCAGATAGTGTTTTGTTAAAAGTGGTGTGTTAGTCCCTGAATGATTTTAGGGGCAAATAGATAAATGAAAGGTTTTCTTGTAAGTTTAAAAAAAGAAAGATTTAACTATTTTTAAACAATTCCCAAAATGATCTCTGCCTCACCCACACATGCGTTCACACACACATGCGTACACAAGAATAGAGAGATAGAGAGAAAAGGGTAGGATGCAATTAAATACCAAATTACTGTACAAGAGTCAGTTGCTTAAAGAACCTTCAGAGTTACTTTCATGAGGAAATTTTATAAAAATGTTGCAGGCCTGAATGTTCCTTGTCTTGGAGTTGCTGAAATGTTGTAGTCTTCTGTGGTTAAAACTCAGCCCAAAGTTGGTGGTGTTAATCTGGTTTACTTTCACAGATGGAGAATCTCAAAGTCACCTTGCCATTTCTCTACTGCAGTGGTTGTTCAAGTTGTTACTCAGTGTTCTTCTGCTTAGCTGGATTGTATCTCACAGCCTCAGACTGGAACTGGCTTTCTGTGATCTTTTGTTGATCTCTCCTCTCTCCAGGGAGCTACCTTTTAAGGTAGAAATCCATCATATTTGAGTCTCTATCAGGTGGCACAGGGCCCTCTCCCCTGCTGTGATCACACAATGGTCCAGAATATGGAAACGATTGCTATCCGTTGACATCTGGATGGAGACCATTCTGTTACAATGGTGCTACTTCACACTTATTCAGCTTGTTTTGGGCTGTGGACTCGGTCTGTCTACAAAACCTTTGTTATTTCATTCCTGTAGATAGGAGTCATCAATATGTAGTGGGTTCCTTTCAATTTCAATGGGTTATTCCCAGAGCTAATTCAGATAAGGTTAATGAGTTTCATCCTCAACAGACATATGTGTTTATTGACAGTACAGGAGGGGTCACCTGACCTGTACTTTATTTTGTCTGTGGTACAAATGTGCCCATTTTCTTGTGATTCAGTTCAACAGTTGACTTTTATTTCATAATTCCTCCAGTTCATTGTTTATTTCATCATGACACCTTCTGAGCATGACAAGGCAAAAACAGGTGCTAAGTGGGTGCAATGCAAATAAGACCTGCTTGTTTGAAAGTCAGGATTTAGCTGATAATTTTGGGTCTAACTGCTGATTACTATAATTTGAATTTGTCTGGAGGTGCTAAAGCAGACACCTGCAGGTTTAATAATCAAGCTGATTAGGCGCTAATTTTGTGGAGCAGTATATGTGAGCAGCACGCATCCACTTGACTGAAGGTGTGGAGTGTGCCGACTGACACACAGTGGCAAGTTTCAGGATGGCTCAGGGACCAAATGAGAGGGCACGTAGGTTCTTGAATGTGGCACTGATGGTCCTGGTGAAGAGGTCCAGGGGAGGAGGGTTGTCCTGAACCTGTAGGGGGACAAGGAATCCAACTCATCACCCTCCTGTCCCTTTCTACTCCAGCAGCTGATACTGCTCTGCTTGGCCTCATGTCCTCCTCCCATTCCTCCTGCAGACCAAGATGGAAGTCCCTAGCAAGCTGCCGATGACCAAGCTCTCCCTTTCTCCTGGACTTCTAGAAGGTAGAGTAGTACCGCACTATCTTTTTTTCAGTGAAGTCCTCTAAACATTTCCAGAATAAATGTTGATAGAGTGTTGATGAAGTCTTGACAAAGTGTCCCAGAAAGTCTCCCGATGTGTTTCAAAAGTCCTCTTCAAACCTCCAACAGCAAGTGAACAGTAAAAGATAAATAAACCTTTAAGTAGTGTGCAAAATCCTTTGCAATGACTAGTTTACTCCCAATCAACTGATTGTTGTTAGGCGAGGGGATGAGCACAAACACAAGTCACCAAAATGCTATGCAGCCTCCTTAATGAGCAGTAGCAGGCAATCTAAGCAGTATCAGCTGTTTTCAATTCTCCGGGAAGACGCTTCTATTATGCACTTCTACTCCTTTACTGAGATGGCACCTTGTGCTAACTGTGGGTTAAACTGGCATTTCAACTTAAGTCCCCATCTTGGCCCCCTCAGAGGCTTTTTAATAGCTAATGTATTGGGGGAAATTGCCCCACTGTCTTCTACTAGGTTATAGTTCCTTGGGTGGTGACAGTTTTAACTCATCCTTATGACTATTCATAGACAAAGTTAGAACGTGAGTGTTAGCTGGCTAATTGACCATGAGATTAAACGGATGATTTTGCAGCTAGCAGAATTATGAGGGAACTAAGAGCTTTTGGTTTTGCTGATTGTAATGAGAAGCTTTTTATGTTGTCTGATGCAACATAAATGAGATGCGTGGAGTTCAGTTGATTGAAGATCTCAAACAGGTCTATTAAACAGCTAAATGATTATACAGTGCGCAGCTATCTGTTTACAGGACTTGCCTCTTGGTGTTACAGTAGCAGAGTGAGGCTGGCATGTAGTCTCATGACCATGTCCTGGTACTTAGCTCATTCGCACACTAAGATCTTAAAGGGACATCACTCTTAAAGGCAATCACACAACATTCCCCTTCTTTCCAAAGGTAAGTCTCGTATGCTAAAAGCAAAAACATGTAAAACTAGATAACATCAAAATTATTTACACATGGGTGGAGATTGTGAACTTTACAAATATAAAGGCTCAAAAGTTCATATATCGTCTCAGTGGTTTGACAACTCTTGCTCAGGGTATTTGTGCCTCATCGGTTCCTGTTCTGTCTGAAGTTTCTCCCTCTCTGCATTCAGTATCTGTTGCTCTGCCTTCAGCCTGTTAACATACTCTGTTGCTTGTCTCAAAATGATCACTTGATATTTGCACTAGCGCTGGTGTCAATCTTGACCTTGAGTGTATGTTTGCCAGCTTTCTTTGGGCACATGATGTTTATTTTTTATTTAGAGAGACAGCACTGAAACAGGCCCTTCAGCCCACCAAGTCTGTGCTGACCAACAACCACCCATTGAAACTAATCCTACATTAATCCCATATTCCTTACCATATCCCCTACCAACTACCTACACTACGGACAATTTACCAATCAACCTGCAAGTCTTTGGCTGTGGGAGGAAACTGGAGCACCCGACGGAAACACACGCGGTCACAGGAAGAACTTGCAAACTCCACACAGGCAGTACTCAGAACTGAACCTGGGTCACTGGAGCTGTGAGGCTGCAGTGCTAACCACTGTGCCACTGTGCCGCCCTGATAGTTGTTGATAGTGGCGAAAGCTTCCAGTCGTTGGACTTCATTAACGTGGTGTGTCAGGTTCACAATGTGTAACGCCTGGTTGTCTTCTGCCTGAGAATTACTCCTCTCTGAGTCTTGTCCCAGGTTTGCTTCACTGTGGACCTATGTATTGGTTTGCGTTTATACAGGTCTTTGGCACGTTCCTTGCTGCTGTTGCCATGTTGCTGTGCCTGTCTTCTGTTGGCTCTTGTCGTACCGTGGCTTTTGGCGGCGTCTTTGAGACAGAATTCTTGCATAGGCAGACCCAGTGTCCTTTTGCACTGCATGCCTTGCACAGATCTCGAAATACAGAACAATTTCACCATGAGTGGGACAGACCGCACTTACTACACGGCCTGCTTGCTCTTTTCGACCTGGTTATGGTGCCAATACTGTTGGTTGCACCTAGTTCTTGTATGTGCTTGTATGTGTTGTCCGGTACAATGGCTTTGTACTTCCTGCCACTTCCAGCAGTGCATCAACGCTGTGACCTTTTTCCCCACGAGGTCTTTCTGAAATGCTTCAGTGGTACGTTCAAATGATACAATCACCAGCTCCATTATTTGGTCTGACAGCGCAGCATTGTGAAATCGAATTTGTTGTCCTTACCAAGGCATTGACTGATAAATTGGTCTATTAATTCGTGTGGCTGTTTCCTGTAGGACATCAATTCCAGGCGGTGAATTTGAAAATTCACTCTCAATCAGAGCTGATCTTCCAGCACTTTCCATATCTTTGCGGGATCTTTCTGGTCCTCTTCAGATATGTTGGAGGAATTGATTCTGTGTAAACCCTCATTTTCAATTGCTATCAGTATTTTTACAGCTTGCTTTCCTAGTTCTGTAATTACTTGGTCTGTGAAGCATAACTGCACTCTTTGTTTGAGCAATTGGAACTAAGGTAGGATATCATCAGCCTTCCAGTTCATTCTGGGAAGTTTGGTATCCATCTTCCTGCTGTTCTTTTGCTTAGAACTTGCTTTAAGAACTTGTTTTATGACTCTGCACTGTTTCCACTTTCAGAAAAACTGTCTGCTCTCTAGACTAGCTGCTTTGATTGACAGAAGCAAGTGTTTTTCAGTGCTTGTTTGTTTATCTAGCTTCTAGCCTCTAGTCTGTTGTTTGTACAGCTGTGCAATAGACTTTTCAAGTGCTTTTTTTCTAGAGTTTGTTTATGCAGCCATTCAATAAACAATTCTTCATGTTTGAGTGTTTTAATAGCTTTTTAATAAAACCTCTTGCTGAGTGAGTGAAAGCTCTTCAGCGTTCGAGTGATTTAATAGGTTTCTTTTTATCACTCTAGCTGCAAGCTGCATGAACGGAGGATTCCCGTGATTTTCACTGTCGGACGCCTCCTTTAATGGCGCAGACCTGATCAGCCTGGGGGTGCCTTTGAAAACAATGGATCAGCCTGAGATAGGGATTGGGTTTTCCCTGTTTTCTTTTACTGAGCCTTTTAAAAAAAATCAACTTTGCAAGCAGCTCAAAGCTTTTTTTTTAAGTGGGGTTCCTGTACCTCACCCGCTCACAGTGATTGATTTGCAGCCTGTTATTGAGCTCTGACTTCTACAGCTGGCGGTGTTTTTTTCCTTCTTTGCACTGTTTGGGCCAATGTTTCTTTGAAATTTTATCTCTTTTAATTGTAGGTAGTTTTTAAAGCTGTTTTCCTGTGGTTTTCAATCTTGGATTCTGTCTTCTCACTACTGCTGTCCTTCGCATTTTGGTCAAACCCCATCTGGAGTACTGTGTGCAGTTCTGGGCACCACAACTCAGGAAGAGGAAGGATATATTGGAGTGGATACAATACAGATTCACTAAAATGATGCCTTAGCTTACAAGGTTAAATTATGAGAACAGGTTGCATAGACTAGGCTTGTATCCCCTTGATTAAAGAAGATTAAGGGGTGATCTAAACGAAGAGGTTAAAATGGCAATCAATAGGAATGATCAAAATCAAAAACATATGGCTGAATTTTATGCGCCCGCTGCCGATTTTGGCGGCGGGCGAAAAAAACGGCGTCCCGCGCGCAGAACCGCTGTAATCTTCCATGAGATGGCTCATTTAAATAGCTGGGGCGTGCTGCTCCCCCCGATTATGTGGAAGGGGGCAAGCTGTCTGTCCCCGGCAATGGCGTCAGCTGCCTGTACGCAGGTGCTGATGCTATTTTTAAAGGGCTGTTAGCCCTACCAGCTACTTTAAATATTTAAAAGATGTGAATTTTAAAAAAAGACATTTCTTTGCCCCTTTCCCACCTGCCCCATAATAATTAAATTAATTATTTGCCCTTGCCCCACAAACACTTACCTTTACCAATTGACCTACCCTCCCACCCCACAGTGTGCACAAACGTTCAACTACAACCCTTCCCACCATCCCCTACACCCATGACATTAATTTGAATCAGTTCCGTCCCATCATTTCCCCCCACCCCGCCCCCACCCTGCACTGACAAACTTACCTCCTCCCCCCTACCCACCAATGTAGTGCCTTGTTTCCCCAGATGGGAAACTGAAGGTGTGGAACGCCGGCCACTGGGCTGAAGATTGCAACAGGACATCAGGTGGTGACATGAGCTTCATTGATTCATTCATTTTAATTTATTTAAATATTCAAATCGGGGTCCCATTGCTGAGCAGCGGGGGGACCACCACAAAGCCTCACCGCCTCCGGTAATATAAGGCCAGGCCCTCCCTGGTGTTGGGGTGCATGACGGCCCTCTCCCGGAGGCATCTTCCGGCCCCCCCCTTTTAAGGGGATGGAGTTCCAGATTTCCACTACCCTTTTTGTGAAGAAGTGCTTTCTGACAAGATAGTTGAATAATGAGTCATTATCTTCCAGAGAGCAAGTGTAATAGTTATCTGGGGATAAATTCCGAGAAAATAAACTGTAGGAGTAGAATGTTAGCAGCTTTTTAAAGGTCAATTAATTCCTTTAAATGCCTTGAAATTACTCAATGTATCCATTATATTTTTGACAACAATTGGTGAGGCCGCCTTTATTCTCTGCTTACTTCCTACGTTTTGCCAGCCAGTGCAGGATGTTCCAGTTACTCGATGCTCGATGGTACAATGTATATGTTCTGATATTGGTTGGTGTATGTCTAGGTGAAAATAATAGTTCATAATAGCTGCAGGTTTTAAAGTTATAACTGGAAAATACCAGTTTAATGTTTAATTTATAGAAATGCTTCTTTTCAAATCAGTAGACATTACACGACCCAGGAGCATTAAGAAGTGGAGATGTTCCCAATCTATGCATTACTTGATGTTAGCACTGTGAGTGCCAGCTTTTCTTCCATTTCCTTTTTTGGTGTGGGATTGGTCATCATTCCTTTGGGCGATGATGTACCAGCCAGGAAAGCATGAGTTGTTGCTATGCAGACAATCATTGCAAGAGTTACGACGTCTCTCAAATATCTTTGCTTCATTGACTTTTTTAAAAGTTTGAGAATACAAGTCCAAGTCATTATTCATTAGCCTAGACGGATCCAAACTTAAATCACACTCCAGATATATTGTAGTGGTTTTTAACTTTTGAACCCATGCACACTGACAAGATAAGGATTCGAACACTCTTGGATTTTCCATCTGGAAAATGATAGGTCAAAAGTTCAGGTCAAGAATTGACATGCAGTGACCATTTATCATTTGTAAAGTAGCATTCATGATTGATTTAGATGCTTGTGTTGACAGTGATTGGATTGCTAAGGTCGAGGCGCCCTTTGATGCTCTCTGGTGCCTCATAAAAAGCAAACTCTATTACATCTCAATAAAAACTGGTTCCTTTTTATGAAATCAATATGACTTTTGCAGAGATATTACATTAGCAGTTTTATAGATCCCAGAAGTCCAGCTGGAAAATATTGAAGTATTAAAAGTGCTGTTGGGTTGGGGGGGAGGGGGGGGTGGAGGCGGGGTTTAAACTCATTTGGCAGGCGATGGGATACAGAGTGGAGGCACAGTAGGGGGTGATGCACTGTCAAATATAGAAGAGAAACTAAGTCAGTCTGGAAGGCAGAGCAAATATAGACCTGTTCAGGCACAAGTGAATAATGCAAGGCTGGATTGCATCTATTTTAACGCAAGGAGCCTTACTAGTAAGGCAGATGAATTGAGGGCGTTGATTAACACATGGGAATATGATATTATTGCAGAGACAGGGTTTGAAGGAAGGGCAGGACTGGCAGCTCAATATTCCAGGGTATAGAATCTTCAGGCATCACAGGGGAGGGTGTAAAAGAGGAGGGGGCATTGCACTGTTGATCAAGGAGTCAATTACTGCAGTAAGGAGGGATGATATCTTAGAAGGTTCCTCAAATGAGGCCATATGGATAGAACTTAAAAACAAAAAGGGGGCAATCACTTGGCTGGGAGTGTACTACAGGCCTCCAAACAGTCAGGGAGAGATATAGGAGCAGATATGTAGGCAAATCTCAGAGAGGTGTAAAAATAATAGAGTAATAATAGTAGGGGATTTCAACTTCCCCAATATTAACTGGGATAGTCTGAGTGCAAAAGGCTTAAAGGGGGCAGAATTCTTAAAGTGCATACAGGAGAGCTTTTTGAGCCAACACGTAGAAAGTCCTACAAGAGAAGGGGCGGTACTGGACCTAATCCTAGGGAATGAAGCCGGACAAGTGGTAGAAGTGTCAGTGGGGGAGCATTTCGGGGATAGTGACCATAGCTCTGTTAGATTTAAGGTAGTTATGGAAAAGGATTGAGAGGGACCGGAAATAAAAGTACTGAATTGGGGGAAGGCCGATTTCAATATGATAAAACAGGATCTGGCCAAAGTGGACTGGGAGCAGATACTTGTATGAAAGTCTACATCAGATCAGTGGGAGTCATTCAAAAAGGAAATAATGAGAGTTCAGGGCCAACATGTTCCCGTAAAGGTGAAGGGTAGGACCAACAAGTCCAGGGAACCCTGGATGTCAAGAAATATAGAGGATTAGATAAGGAAAACAAAGAAGGCTTATGGCAGATTCAGAGCGCTGAAAACAGCGGAGGCACGAGAAGAGTATAGAAAGTGAAGGGGGGTACTTAAAAAAGTAATTAGGAGAGAGAAGAGAGGACATGAAAAAACACTGGCGGGCAAGAAAGAGGAAAATCCCAAGGTGTTTTATAAGTGTATTAAGGGCAAGTGGATAACCAAGGAAAGAGTAGGGCCCATTAGGGACCAAAGTGGCAATCTGTGTGTGGAGCCGGAACACATAGGTGAGATTTTAAATGATTACTTTTCATCTGTGTTCACTATGGAGAAGGACGATGTAGGTGTAGAGATCAGGGAGGGGGATTGTGATATACTGGAACAAATTAGCTTTGAAAGGGAGGAAGTATTAGCTGTTTTAGCAGGTTTGAAAGTGGATAAATCCCGAGGCCCAGATGAGATGTATCCCAGGCTGTTGTGTGAAGCAAGGGAGGGGATAGCAGGGGCTCTGACACAAATTTTCAAATCCTCTCTGGCCAGAGGAGAGGTACCAGAGGACTGGAGGACAGCGAATGTGGTGCCATTATTCAAGAAGGATAGCAGGGATAAACCAGGTAATTACAGGTCAGTGAGTCTAACATCGGTGGTAGGGAAACAATTAGACAAAGTTCTGAGGGACAGGATTTGGAGAGGCAGGAATTAATCAAGGATAGTCAGCATGGCTTTGTGAGGGGATGATCCTGTCTAACAAACTTGATTGAATTTTTTGAGGAGGTGACAAGATGTGTAAATGTGGGTAAAGCAGTTGATGTAGTCTACATGGACTTCAGTAAGGTTTTTGATAAGCTCCTGCATGGGAGATTGGTTAAGAAGGTAAGAGCCCATGGGATCCAGGGCAATTTGGCAAATTGGATCCAAAATTGACTTAGTGGCAGGAGGCAGAGGGTGATGGTTGAGGGTTGCTTTTGCGATTGGAAGCCTGTGACCAGTGGTGTACTGCAGGGATTGGTGCTGGGACCCTTACTGTTTGTAGTGTACATTAATGATTTAGACCTGAATATAGGAGGTATGATCAGTAAATTTGCAGATGACACAAAAATTGGTGGTATCTCAATAGAGTGGACGAAAGCCTTAGATTACAGGACGTTATAGATGGGCTGGTAAGATGGGTGGAGCAGTGGCAAATGGAATTTAATCCTGAGAAGTGTGAGTTGGTGCATTTTGGGAGGACTAACAAGGCAAGGGAATATACAATGGATGGTAGGACCCTAGGAAGTACAGAGGGTCAAAGGGACCTTGGGGTACTTGTCCATAGATCACTGAAGGCAGCAGCACAGGTAGATAAGGTGGTTAGGAAGGCATATGGGATACTTGCCTTTATTAGCCAAGGCATAGAATATAAGAGTAGGGGGGTTATGATGGAGCTGTATAAATCACTAGTTAGGCGACAGCTGGAGTAGTGTGTACAGTTCTGGTCACCACATTTTAGGAATGATATGATTGCTCTGGAGAGGGTGCAGAGGAGATTCACCAGGATGTTGCCTGGGCTGGAGCATTTCAGCTATGAGGAGAGACTGGATTGGCTAGGGTTGTTTTCCTTGGAGCAGAGAAAGCTGAGGGGGGACCTGATTGAGGTATACAAAATTATGAGGGGCATTGATAGGATAGATAGGAAGAAACTTTTTCCTTTAGCGGAGGCGTCAATAACCAGGGGACATAGATTTAAGGTAAGGGGTAGGAGGTTTAGAGGGGATTTGAGGAAAAAAAATGTCACCTAGAGGGTGGTTGGAATCTGGAACACACTGCCTGAAGGGGTGGTAGAGGCAGGAACCCTCACAACATTTAAGAAGTATCTAGATGAGCACTTGAAATGTATAGCGTACAAGGCTACGGGCCAAGTGCTGGAAAATGGGATTAGAATAGGTGGTTAATGGCCAGCACAGACACGATGGGCCTGTTTCTGTGCTGTATAACTCTGTGACTCTAAAAGTGATGAATCAATACAATCGTGCCCTTCCTTTAGACACCATCTAGTCCTGACGTAAAAGTTGGCTGCAATTTATGACACGATGGATAATGTCAGCTGGTGGATTGTCATGCTGGAAGAGCGACTGGTTAATTAAAGAGGGGAATTACTTTGGCAGAATACTAAGCAGAAGTGAAGATGATCTATTCATGCAAAAGAAGGTTCTCCTCCGAGCTGTGCTTGAATTTGGCCATGCAGAGTAGAGGAAGGTTCATTCTGTTTTCTCCTTGGAAAGATGCAGCCGATCATTTCAATCTGGTGCCCATTCAAAGCTTGTATTAGAAAAATCTTATACTTTTCCATCATGAACTGGAATTAGAATTTGCTATATTTTCCACGTGTTCCTTGTAATAAATAAATGACATTCTGCTCGACTGAGTGCTGCGAGACAGAGTGCTTAACTTGGGAATTTGGTAAGTAAGGGAGGAGGTGCTGTTCTGGTCTTTTATGGAACAAGTAGTGATTCAAGAGAGGGAGCCGGAGACAGTGAGACCTGAGAGCTGAAACCCAGAGGCATTAATTAGATGAGCAGGTAGGCGATTGGTTGGTGAGTTTTAAGGTTTTTTTTTTGCCCCCCTTTCTAAACTGGGGCAGCTGCTTAAACTGGTATTGGGGAGATATAAGAATTGTATTAAATTTGTACCTGAACGAGTTAAACTACTGAATATAACTACACATTATCAGTGCTATTTCTGAACTTGAATCCTAATTAGCTAAATAAAACACAATAAAGATGGCAGGGTAGGTGATGTGTTGCAGCTGCAGCATGTGGGAGTTAGTGGACACCAATGTGATTTACAGTAAGTGTCTGCAGCTCGAGGAACTTCGGTTCAGAGTTGATGATCTGGAGTCCGAGATTCGGACACTGCGATGCATCAGGGAGGGGGAAGGTTACCTGAACACTTTGTTCCAGGAGACAGTCACACTCCTTAGCCAGGTGTTTCAGATTTGGTCCATTCCTAGGGACAGGAGATTGTGACTACAAATGAGGCAGGTATGGGGATGCAGAAGTTCTCAATGGAAAGGCCTCAGCCTTGCATTGGTCCAACAGGTTCAAAGTTCTTGCAGCTTGTGTGGACAACAGCAGGGATTGCAGGAAGGATGAGCAACTGACCACAGCACTGTGGTGCAAGGGGCCATTCAAGTGGGAGGTGTAAAAAGGAATGTAGTTGTAGGAGGGTACAGTATAGTTAGGGGGAATAGATACTGTTCTCTGTAGTCAAGAGTATGATTTCCAAAGGATTTATTGCCTACCCGGTGGGGGGGGGGGGGGGCAGGGTTAAGGACATCTCCTTGGGTAGGAGAGGAACTTGGACTGGAAGGGGAATGCGGATCCAGTTGTCTTAGTCCATGTGGGTACTAATGACATAGGTAGGACTAAGGAAGAAATTCTGCTGAGGGAGTATGAGCAACTAGAGGATAAATTAGAAAGCACAACCACAAAGATAATAATCTCTGTATTACAATCTGAGCCATGAGCAAATTGGCATAGGATAAATAAGATCAGAGAGTTGAATACATGGCTCAAAGATTGGTGTGGGAGAAATGGGTTTCGATTCATGGGGCACTGGCACAAGTACTGGGGAAAGAGGGACCTGTACTGTTGGGACAGCCTTCACTTCCACCGCACTGGGACCAGTGTCCTGGCAAATTGTATAACTAGGGCTGTAGAGGGGGCTTTATACTAAATAGCTGAGTAGGAAGGTTCAGGTGAGGAGAAATTTGGAAAGTTAACAAGAAAGGACAAGGCAAATGGGTAAAGATAACCAGAGTGTGACAGGAAGGGAGAAAGTATACAAACATAAGAGTGCACCAGCAAATAAGGTCGGAGTAGAGAAAAATGGTAAAAATACAGAATTAAAGGCTCTTTATCTGAATGCATGCAGCTTTTGCAACAAGATGGATGAATTGATCCCGCAAATAGAAATAAATGGGTATATGATAGCTATTCCAGAGATGTGGTTGTAAGGTGACAAAGGCTGGGAACTAAATATTCAAGGATATTTGACATTTTGGAAAGATAGGAAAAAAGGAAAAGGAGGAAGGGTTGCTCTGTTAATTAAGGATGAGATCAATACAGTAGTGAGAAATGATCTTGGCTCGGAAGATCAAGATATAGAATCAATTTGGGTGGAGATAAAAAATAGTATAGGAAAGAAGTCACTGGTGGGAGTAGTTTATATGTAGCTATAATGTAGGACAGAATATAAGTCAAGAAATAATGGGGGCTTGTAGTAAAGGTACTGCTATAATTGTGGATGATTTTAATCTTCATATAGATTGAGATAATTAAATTGGCAAAGGTAGCCTGGAGGATGAGTTCATGCAGTGTATTAGGGACAGTTTCTTGAAACAATATGTTCTGGAACCAACTCAGGACCAGGCTATTTTGGACCTGGTAATGTGTAAGGAGACAGGATTAATAAATGGCCTCATAGTAAAGGATCGTCTAGGCAACAGTGATCATAACATGATAGAATTTTACATTCAGTTTCAGGGTGAGAAGTTTATGTCTAAAACCAGTGTCTTAAACTTAACTAAAGGCAATTACAAGGGTATGAAGACAGAGCTGGCTAAAGTGGACTGAGAAAATAAGTTGAAAGGTAAGACAGTAGGGAAGCAGTGACAGACATTAAGGAGATAGTTCATAACTCTCAGCAAAGACATATTCCATTGAGAAAGAAAGATTCTATGAGAAGGATGCACCATCTGTGGCTAATTAAGGAAGTTAAAGATGGTATCAAACTGAAAGACATACAATGATGCAAAGATTAATGGTAGGCCAGAAGATTGGAAAAATTTTAGTAGCAGCAGAGGATGACAAAAAGAATAATAAAGAGAGAGAAATTAAAGTATGAGAGTAAACTGACAAGAAATTTTTAAAAAGACAGTAATAGCTTCTACAAATATATAAAAAGGAAGAAAGTAGCTAAAGTGAGTGTTGGTCTCTTAGAGGATAAGACTGGGGACTTAATAATGGGAAGCAAGGAATACACAAAAAACATCCCAATATCAGAAAATCAAAAGAGAAAAGGGAGGGAGGAACTTAAAACTATCACTAGAGAAAAAGTACTGGAAAAACTAATGGGATGAAAGGCTGACAAGTCCTCTGGACCAGATGGCCTGCATCCAAGTGTCTTAAAAGAAGTGGCTGCAGTGATAGTGGATGCATTGGGTGTAATCTTGCAAAATTTCCTAGATTCTGCAAAGTTCCCAGTGGATTGGAAAACTGAAAATGTAACAATTCTGTTCAAGAAAGAGGAGGTGACAGAAAGCAAGAAACTATAGGCCAGTTACCCAAACATCTGCCATTGGAAAAATGCTGGAATCCATTATTAAAGAAGTAGTAGCAGGACATTTAGAAAACCATAATGCAATCAGACAGAATCAAATTGGTTTTATGAAATGGAAATCATGTTTGACAAATTTATTAGAGTTCTTTGAGGATGTAACAAGCAGGGTAGATAAAGTGGAACCAGTAGATGTATTGCATGTATTTGGATTTCCAAAAGGCATTTGATAAGGATAAAAAGATACATAAGATAAGAGCTCATGGTGTTGGGGTGATATAATAGCATGGATAGAGGATTGGCTAACTAACAGGAAACAGAGAGTCATGATATATGGGGCATTTTCAGGTTGGATCAGTGCTGGGGCCTCAACTATTTATGATCTATATTAATGACTTGGATGAAGGGACCAAATGTATTGTAGCCAAATTTGTGGACGGTACAAAGATAGGTAGGAAAGCAAGTTGTGAAGAGGGCACAAAGTGTTTGCAAAGAGAAATAGCTAGGTTAAGTGAATGGGCAAAAAATTGTTAGATGGAGTATAATGTGCGAAAGTGTGAGGTTGTCCACTATGGTGGGAAGAATAGAAAAGCAGAATATTATTTACGTGGAGAGAGACTGCAGAAAGTTGCGGTACAGAGGGATCTGGGTGTCCTTATACATGAATTACAAAATGTTAGCATGCAGGTACAGCAAGAAATTAGGAAGGCAAATGGAATGCTGACATTTATTGCAAGGGGGATGGAGTAGAAAAGTAGGGAAGTCTAGCTACAACTGTATAGGGCATTGATGAGACTATGCCTCGAGTACTGCATACAGTTTTGCTCTCCTTACTTAAGGAGGAATATACTTGCATTGGAAGCAGTTCAGAGAAGTTTCACTCGGCTGATTCCTGGGATGAAGGGATTGTCTTATGTGGAAAGTCTGAGCAGGTTGGGCCTCTGCTCATTGGAGTTTAGAAGAATGAGAGGTGATCTTGTTGAAACATAAGATTCTGAGGGGCTTGACAGGGTAGATGCTGAGAGGATGTTTCCACTCGTGTGGAAATCTAGAACATTATAAAAATAAGGGGTTTCCTTTTAAGGCAGAGATGAGGAGGAATTTCTTCTTTCAGAGGGTTGTTAATCTTTGGAATTCTCTTCCCCAGTGAACCGTGGAGGCTGGGTCATTGAATATATTCAGGGCTGAGTTAGACAGATTTTTGATCTACAAGGGAGTCAAAGGTTATGGGAGGACAGGCA
This sequence comes from Heterodontus francisci, assembly GCF_036365525.1. Lineage (NCBI taxonomy): Eukaryota > Metazoa > Chordata > Chondrichthyes > Heterodontiformes > Heterodontidae > Heterodontus > Heterodontus francisci. Next base: position 13,911,951 of record NC_090400.1, read on the forward strand.
GGAAAGTGGAGTCAAGCCACAGTCAGATCAACCATGATCTTAATGAATGGTGGAACAGGCTCGAGGGGCCAAGTCCTGCTCCTATTTCTTATGTTCTTATGTAAGGTCGTTTCTGGATTGACCACTGTATCTTTGGAAGCATTGACTATGAATTATTAACTTTTAATTAAATTAAAGCATTAATAAGTTACGACCTGTTCAAGAGACACAACATGTTTGTGAAGTAAGGTTTTGGTAACTGAGCCAAATACGTAGTTGGGAGCGAGTGAGCAGGAGTTGAGTTGGTAGCTGCAATTTAAATTGGTGTAACCATAATGTTCAAGTGGTCTCTATATCGCTCTACTCGTTTGTTTTGGAGGAGAATCTGAGAAAGAGGGAGATGAGTTTCCACCTCAACCCATCTTTAGTCCACAAATTAAGGCTGACTCACTTGGGCAGGTCTAAGATCTGCCCTCACTGGAAATATGCTTTCATCTCAAGTCAGACTTTCAGGTCAGTTCTAGAGCAGGAATGACTCTGTCGATAGCTATTGAGGCAATCATAGTCTTGAATCTCTACACTACTGGATCCTTCCTAGCAACAACAGGGGATACATTCCAGATTTCACAAGATGCCTATACATAAAACAGGTGATGTATGTCTTGTTTTTCACGATTAACTCTTTCATTATTTTCCACATGAAAGAAGACATCACTGCAGTCTTTCTTTGCTGCAACTTTCCCTAGTGAGTGGCAACAAACAATCTGTAAAATTAGTTTGAAGTTGTGAATTTATAACTGTGCAATGGCTGTGACATTGTGTATAGGACAATGATAGAAAAACAGGACAGCACGGCTGAGATCGTAAACTCACCATGCCAAATCCTCACATCCAATTACTGCATGACTGACTATTCTATTAACCAGCTCAAAGAGGAACTAGGAAAAATAGAAAGGACTTGAATTTATATCACACCTTTCACAACCTCAGGACATCCTAAAGCGCATCACACCAATTAATTACTTTTGATGTGTAATCACTGTTGCAATGTAAGAAATGGGACAGGATAATTCTTGAAGTATAAAATAATGGACTTGCTTGTGAGATCATTCTGCCACTGTCATTCTGGGGCGGCGCAGTGGTTAGCACCGCAGCCTCACAGCTCCAGGGACCCGGGTTCGATTCTGGGTACTGCCTGTGCGGAGTTTGCAAGTTTTCCCTGTGTCTGCGTGGGTTTCCTCCGGGTGCTCCGGTTTCCTCCCACATGCCAAAGACTTGCAGGTTGATAGGTTAATTGGCCATTATAAATTGCTCCTAGTATAGGTAGGGAAATATATAGGGACAGGTGGGGATGTGGTAGGAATATGGGATTAGTGTAGGATTAATATAAATGGGTGGTTGATGGTCGGCACAGACTCGGTGGGCCGAAGGGCCTGTTTCAGTGCTGTATCTCTAAACAAAATTAAATTAAAATTAAATTAAGAAAGGCCCTTGTACTGCTTGATAGCCGATAACTGTCTGGATCTTACCTATTTTAAATTAAGAAGTGGGGTGGTTATTACTGCAGACTAGAGGTGATTGTTGTTAGTGTCTAATAAGTTTTGTTGATGGATGTTAAATACATAGCAGTTGAAGGTAATAGGGTGAGCAGGTGTTAGGTGTTGATTAGTTAATTGTACTCAGATGCATATGGAAAGAAGAGGCAGCCATCACTGGCTGGAGATTGTGAGGAGTGGAGTAGTAAGCTCTGTAGCAAGCAATAAACAGTCTCCACCAAAGCATCCTAGTCCCAGTGTATTCTTCACAAACAGGCTTGGAAGTTTCTCTAACAATGGTCACCTCGTGGTGCTGTCACCCAGTGAATTTAATCTCTGTTCCAAGCCCCGTTATCTGTTTACTGTGTCCGCAACCCTCACCTGTAACAAATGTAATAGCAGCAATGTCAGATTGCCTTTAAAACTAAAACAAATTCTTCCAGCTCACTTTGAAGTGTAGTCACTGTTGTTTATACTGAGGGGCCTACTCGGCCATGATTTCCTGATATGTGGGTCGAGTGGATGAAGTTCCTCATCAGGCGTGGACAATCAGAAAATTGGCCCTTAAATCTTGACTTTGTTGGATAATGTCACTCCTGGTCACAAAATTCCCCTCAGTTTGAAATATTTACTGTATTGTGTCGTTTATCCCCGACAGTCATAGGGAGCGGCTGTGACAGTAATTGAAGGAAAAGCAATTGATGTACGGTCAAGGTCAGCTGCAGTCCCTCAGTGTTCTCGTCACTTGTGACTCTGCATGGCTGAGCCATTACCCAACAGGTTTGTAGGGTTGTAAAACCTAAACCCAGTTACATTGCTGGGTAGATTACAAAGCAAAGGCGGCAACATTAAAACAACTATGCACATGCAAGAGTGAGCTTGCATAGCTGCCTTAAAAAATAAATTGCCAAAGTGACTCAAACCTTCCCAGCTAGCTGTGTGAGACGGGCTAAGCAGGCAGCTTGGTATATTTTACATTTTTTAAATGTAATTCATTCTTAGGATGGGGACATCTCTGGCAAGGCAGGCATTTATTGGCCATCCCAAGGTGATGGTGAACCTTCTTCTTGAATCACTGCAAAGCCTGAACTAAAGCAGCTGCCCTAAAATTATCTGGGGAGGGCTTCCCTGATGGGCAAACAGAGCAACCCTCCTGACGCCATCTCAGACAGCAGTAACTTTGTTTTGCCAACAATCAAACAGAATTTCAAGTGCAGCTTTGTTCCATCACTGACCTACAGATCTTCTTTCCTGCCTCTGCAGTCACTGGGTATTGCTAGGTGTTAATTTGGCCCAAATGACATATGAAAAGGCTGAAAAGTGCAATACAAATAATAATTTGTACCCCCACCCCACCCCATATCCAGCCACTTTAAATAGCAGCAGCATTTATGGTTTTCCATCATTCCTCATCAATGTCTGCTGATTCACATTTCCCCCTCTCCCATCCCATCTGCCACTGATAACAGTAACAACCTTCACATGAGCTGGGAACAACTTTTATTAAAGTTAGGAGGGCCTTGCTCGTCCTGATCAGGTCAGAACCTATCCAATTGAGTGGCTGCTCATCTGCTTGCGTCCGACTCCCACTGCACGTCGGGAACTGCTCTTCCAAACCAGGAACTGTTGTTCTTCTCTTAATGAGGAAGACACTACAATAAGCTGCAATACAGAACAATGGAAATGAAAAAGAAATTTGAAGCCAACAGCAGGAAGATGAGATCTGACTGAATTAAAAAGTATTTTACCCATTCTACATTTCTTAAATGCCACATCTGTGTGCAACCCCCAGTGTCAAATAGCACATTGATGCTCATACTCAAATTCACACTCGAGGACTAGGAGCTTGAAGTACTGGTGCCACATTACCTCATGCATTACTAGAACAACCAAAACCTTAACCAACATCACTAAAATAGATTATCTTGTCATTTAGCTCAGTGCTGTTTGCGGGATCTTGCTGTGTGCAAACTGGCTGCCACATTTCCTCCATAACAGACTGCAATTCAGAAATACTTCATTGGCTGTAACATACTTTGGGATGTCCTGAGGTTGTGAAAGGCGCTGTATAAATGCAGAACATTCCACTTTATTTTATATCAAGAGTACATGGCTTCAGTGGGGAATGTTTATAGATATACAGAAATTAATTTTAAAATTCTGATGCTATATGTAAAAAAATGCAGTAAATTTTAACATCTTGGGTGATTCATTTCTCAATAAACTTCAATTAGATCGCAGTCCTTCCGTTTGAATATAATTGCCTAAAGCCCAGTGACAGCCACAGCTAACACCAAAAGCGGTTTGAAAAATTGAATGAAACTTCTCAATTCCTGCTTGTCATCACTCGGATGTATCCATTACTCCAAAGGGTTAATATTACAGACAGAAAACCATAGACTGTATGCTTGCGATTTTCAAAGATGTGCTTTGGGGACTGCTGCTCACCACTGATACTGCTGGGTCATATTCTGGTTATATCTGAACTATTCTAGATTCCAGGCTCTGACTCACTCCCAGGTATCCATTATTCTATACATAAACCACCTGAACCCCTCAATTAAATACAGCCTATAACTCCTGAGTACTGTTATTCTAAATATAAACTATCTGAACCCTTTGATTACATTCCAGACTATAACTCAGTCCTGAGTATCTATTATTCTATATATAATTATATTTTATTTTTAAAACTTTATTTTTATCTGGTTTGGTGAAGGAAATATCAATGAAAAGATCTTTCAGACAGTGTTTCGAATGATTTGATTGGTTGGCACATTCATTCTTCCATTGCTCTGTTCTCTGGAACGGTCATTTGAGTCCTCTGTTTCCGAAAGACCTTAGTTTCTGCCTACAAAATAGCAATGACAAACATGTCAAGCATGATTCATTGGTTGTAAAGCCCTTCGGGACATCCTAAAGATGTAATAGACTAGATAAATGCAAGTCTTTTTTTCTCATCTCAGTAGCTTTCCAGGCTTCTGCTCACTTTTGATATGTATGTTCCTTAAATGTGAGACAATTAACAAAATGTGGTGGTCATATGACAGGAAGTGTAAGCAGGGATACCAGGTTTAAGATTTAGAGAAACGTCCTTATAACAGTGTGTAAGTGATTGAGTCTCAGGTTGACCAGCACTTGTTTCACTTCTTTGTACTCTGGATACCAGTTCAGTTCAAGCAACTGAAGAGAGTTCAGTGTTCCTCCACACCTAAATGGTTAGATTCATCAGAGAAAATATACTTACTTCAAACTTTTCTTGGACTTAGGTCTTTCTAACCTGTCAGTCTGCCTCCAATCTAAAACCTTTACTTTCTATAAACCCCCTTGCTTGTTCAGTTAATCAGGGACACCAGTGACCACTTATTACGGAGCCCAGATAACTGTAACCATCCCCTGTCCATGGTCCTGGTGACTGAATCTTCAGGATTAGATGTATGCTTCATCACTATATTACATATATAGTACATAGAAACTACAGAACAGAAATAGGCCATTCAGCCCAACTGAAGCTACAGCACAGGACTACATTCAGGCTAAACAGCAATCCCACAAGCAATGGATCAGATCAAAGCTCTGCAGCCCTGCCACATCCATTTGTGAATGGTGGTGGACAATTAGCAACTTCCTGAGGGAGGACACTCCACAAACATCCCCATCCTCAATGATGGAGGAGCCCAGCACATCAGTGTAAAAGACAAGGCTGAAACATTTGCAACAATCTTCAGCCAGAAGTGCCAAGTGGATGATCCATCTCAACCTCCTGAGGTTTCCAGAACTATTGATGCCAGTCTTCAGCCAATCCAATTCACCTCACGTGATATCAGAAAACAGCTAAATGCACTGAATACAGGAAAGCCCTGAAAACATCCTGGCTGTAGTGCTGAAGACTTGTGCTCCAGTATTAGCTGCGCCCCTAGCCAAGGTGTTCCAGTACAGCTACAATACTGGCATCTACCCAACAATGTGGAAAATTGGCCAAGTATGCCCTGGTCCACCAAATGCAGGACAAATCCAATCCGGCTCTCAATCATCAGCAAAATGATGGAAGATGTCGTCGATATACTATCAATCAGCACTTACTCAGAAATAACCAATACTCAGTTTGGTAATTGTTGACGGCTGTTTTAGCGAATGGAGGGCTGTTCCAGCAGTGTTCCGCAGGGCTCAGAATTGGTTCCCCTGCTTTTTGTGGTGTTTATTAACGATTTGGATGTAAATGGAGTGGGCATGATCAAGAAGTTAGTAGATGACGCAAATATTGGCCGTGTGGTTGATAACAAGGAGGACAGCTGTAGGCTGCAGGAAGATATTGATGGTCTGGTCAAATGGGCAGAAAAGTGGCAATGGAATTCAACCTGGAGAAGTGTGAGGTGATGCATTTGGGGAGGTCAACAAGGCAAAGGAATACACGATTAAGGGGAGAATACTGAGAGGTGTAGAGGAAGTGAGGGACATTGGAGTGAAGGTCCACAGATCCCTGAAGGTAGCAGGACAGGTCGATAAGGTGGTTAAGAAGGCATATGGAATCCGTTCCTTTTTAGCCGAGGTATAGGACATAAGAGCAGGGAGGTTATGTTCAGAGCATGACAGCCCCACATTTTACTTTCATTTTTAGTTGTTTTTTCTTTTTTCTTTTTTTTCTTTTTTACATTTTTTACAACCTTTTTTTTGCATTTAACTCTGCTTCTCTATCCACAGATGCTGCCAGACCTGCTGAGTGGTTCCAGCATTTCTTGTTTTTATTTCAGATTTCCAGCATCCGCAGAATTTTGTTTTTATTTTAGGTTATGTTGGAACTGTATAACTTATTGGTTAGGCCATAACTCAAGCACTGTGAGCAGTTCTGGTCACCTCATTACAGAAAGGATGTAGTTGCACTAGAGAGGGTACAGAGGAGATTTGCAAGGATGTTGCTGGACTGGAAAAATGCAGCCAAGAGGAAAGATTGACTAGGTTGAGGTTGTTCTCCTTGGAACATAGAAGGCTGAGGGGAGATCTGATTGAAATGTACAAAATTTTGAGGGACCTGGATAGAGTGGAGGTGAAGGGCCTATTCACCTTAGTAGAGAGGTCAGTGACTAGGGGGCATAGATTTAAAGTGATTGGTAGAAAAATTAGAGGGGAGATGAGGAAAAATGTTTTCACCCAGAGGGTGGTGGGGGTCTGGAACTCACTGCCTGAAAGGGAGTTGAGGCAGAAACCCTCAACTCATTCAAAAGGAGTCTGGATATGCACCTCGTGCCATAATCTGCAGGGCTATGAACCAAATTCTGGAAGGTGGGATTAGAATTGGTGGATTGTTTCTTGGCCGGCAGAGACACGATGGGCCAAGTGGCCTCTTTCTGCCTTAAACTTTCTGTGATTCTATTCTATGATTCTGTGCAGGCAGTGATGTTCCCATGCATTTGTTCCCCTTTTTCTTCTAGGTAGTAGAAGTCATGGGTTTGGAAGGTGCTGTCGAAGGCAGGCTTGGTGAGTTGCTGCAGTGCATCTTGTAGATGGTACACACTGCTGCCACTGTGCGCCGGAGGTGATGGGAGTGAATGTTTAAGGTGGTTAATGGGGTACCAATCAAGTGGGCTGTTTTGACCTGGATGGTGTCAAGCTTCTTGAGTGTTGTTACAGCTGCACCCATCCAGGAAAGTAGAGAGTATTCCATCACACTTCTGACTTGTGCCTCGTAGATGGTGAGACAGATTTTGGAGAGAATTCTCAGCCTCTACCCTGCTCTTGTAACTGCAGTATTTATATAGCTGGTCCAGTTAAGTTTCTGGTCAGTGGTAATCTCCAGGATGTTGATATTGGGGGAATTCAGCGATGATAATGCCATTGAAGATCAATGATTTCCAAAGGAAATTGGATCTGTAGGTGAGGGAAATGTACTTGCAGGGCTACAGGAATAGAGCGAGGGAATGGAACTGATTGGATGGCTCTGCAGAGAGCCGGCAAGGACTCGATGAGCTGAATGGTCTCCTTCTGTGCCATAATGACTCTATGGGGTGAATTTTCAGGGCCCCCCAAAATTCAGGAATGGAGGCGGGGGCCCCCAAAAATACTGTCACCAGGCAGCATGTCAATTTCAAAATGCTGACCCCAGCACCAGCAATAATCAGCAGGGCAGGTGGGCCAGGGGAAATCCCACTCTCCTCCCAATTAAGGGCAATTAAAGCTGTTGAAACACTTGTTGAGAGCTTGACAGGGTTTGAACTTGAAATTTTCAAAGGGATGCTTGGATACCATGTGCCTTCAGAAACAGATCTGCAGAAGCGAGCCAGGTAACGAGTGTACAGCCAGTCATGACTGCCCCAGGGCATCACACCGGCCCCATAAGAGGGTCAGCGGGACAAAGGAGGACTCAGCACTTGTAAGAGGGCACCCTTGATGCTGCGCAGCTGTCATTTCGAGTGGGCACTTAGTGCCCGGGCATTTAATGGGGTCAGCACCCTCCTGGCATTGTGGGGGAAGGAAAGCAGGGAGCAAGCCAGCCAAGAACAATTGGATGTCCACCTGCCCAAAAGGAAGGCTGCAGCTGGCAATGGGGGCATGACCGTCATATTTTGGGTCCATTGGTGAAGAGGGGCAGCAGCATTCACCCCAAGCAGCAGGAGGGCACAGGAGAGGCAAGAGGGACAGGAAGGCAACAGGGGCCATATGCTCATCACAGGATCTACCCGCCGAAGATGGACTTACCTGGAGGTCTCCCCAGGCAGGCAGTCACAGATATCTGTGCTCTTGTCATCGAAGACCTTGCCCTTTGCAGAACTGGTCACCACGTCCTATCAGTAGTTGTCAAAGTCACTGAAGCCTTGAACTTCTTCACCTCTGGCTCATTACAAGGATCAGCAGTGGACCTTGGTGGTATCTCAAAAGTGGCTATGCACTACTGCATCTCACTGGTCATTGATGCCCTCCTTACCAGAGCTGGACAGTACATTCATTGAACAACAGAGGTAGCCTCGCAATGACAGGGTCAGTGAGTTTCAGTGCCATTGCTAAATACCCCCCAGGTGCAGGGCATCATCGATTGTACCCACGTGGCCATCAATACATCCAACCACTGCCCACATAGATTCATCAACAGGAGGGGCTTTCATGTTCAATTGGTCTGCGACCACAACAGGAACCTCCTCCATGTGTGCACTCGCTTTCCTGGCAGCTGCCATGCCTCCTTCATCCTCTGGCAGTCCAGGCTGCCTCAGATGTTCCCTCCAACTCCCAAAGTGTGTGGATAGATCCTAGGGGACAATGGTTATCCCTTGAAGAGATGGCTGCGCACCCCTGTACTGGAGACCCAGAGAGGCACAGAGACGATACAACCAGTGCCACCTGCTCAGTAGGATGACCATTGAACAAGCTATTGGGCTTCTGAAGATGCGATTCCAGGGCCTGGACTGGTCGAGTGGCACCCTACAATACCATCCTGCAAGGGCCTCATTGTGGTGGTTTGCTGCGCTCTCCATAACATGGCCCTCCAGAGAGGTATGGACCTTGAGGATGGTGAGGCCCTGGAAGGAGACAGCACATCCAGGGAGGAGAAGGAGGTAAGAGAGGAGGAGGAAGAGGAGGCGCAGGGAGATGGCGCTGAACAGAGAGGTGCCCCCGCTGCTCGAGGAGGTGGCTTCCTCCTGCCACCCTCCGAGAAGAGGACTCCCTCCTTTACCTCACAGCCTTCAGCATTAGATCCAGGTCACCATCGATGAAGTAAGGGGCTGCCCTGCCCCAGGTGCCACCAGGCCCCTGGCTCCCGGATGACATAACACTTCCCTCTGGTGCTGTGGAAGGCTTTGACACAAGCAGCATATTTCACCCTCAGTAATGGCTGCCATGGGGAGTCTAAATCATTCCCCCACTTCATCTGACCTGCCTCTGTTCCTACCCATTGGATCTAAGTGGACAGGAAACCCATCTCCATACCAATTAAGGGCCTCCCCATGTGAAAATTTTAAGCATAATCAGTTCCCCTCTGAAGGTGGATTTCTGACCCAATAACAAATCTGCTTCCTGTTCCCCACCTCCATGGCGAAAATCCAACCTTGTGACTCGATGGCTCAAAATCCTGGAACCCTCTCCCTAACAGCACTGTGGATGTACCTACACCAAATGGACTGTAGTGGTTCAAGAAGGCAGTTCGCCATTACCTTCTCAGGGGTAATTTTGGATGCTGGCCTAGCCAGTGACGCACACATCCCATGAATGAATAAAGCAAATAGCTGATTCATGCTCTGATGTATCTCCTCCCACCCCTCTCTCTAAGGCTGTCAGTATATGGTTTCTCTCTTTCTTCCATTCTTTTTTCTCTCCTTCCCCTCATATTCTGTCTACTTTTTCTTTCTCTCTGTGTCACTTTCTTTCTCATTGTCTCTGCCTGTCTCTCTTACTTGCTGTCTTGCTCATGCGCTTTGTAGATAATGGAGAGGCTTTGGGGAGTCAGGAAGTGAACGACTCACTGCAGAATTCCCTGCTCTTACCTGCACTAGTAGCCACAGAATCTGAGTGTCTGTTTCAGTTTCTGGTTAATGGTGCACCCAGGATATAATGGTGAGGAATTTGGCGAAAGTTGAATCATTGAATGCCATGGAGGGGTGAGTAGTTTTTCTTGTATGCCAGCTGTGGTGTATTTGGTAGTGCTCTTGCCTTTTACTTATAAGGTTCTGTGTTCAAGTCCCACTCTGGGACTTAAGCATAAAAATCAAGGCTAACGCTCCATTGTAGTGTTGAGGGAGTACTGCACTGTTGGAGTTGCTGTTTTTTGATTAGGTACTAAATTGCCGCCCCGTCTGCCCTCTCAGATGGACATAAAAGATCCCATAGCACTGTCTGGTGGCCTGGACAATATTTATCCCTCAATCAACATCACAAAAAAACAGATTATCTGGTCATTATCACATTGCTGTTTGTTGGATCTTGCTGTGCAGAATTTGGCTGCTGGGCTTCCTACATTACAACAGTGACTACACTTCAAAAGGACTCCTTTGGCTGTAAAGTGCTTTGAGATGTCCGGTGAAAAGCACTAAATAAATGCAAGTCTTTCTTTCTTGTTGGAGATTGTCATTGCCTGGCAGTTGCGTGGCACAAATGTTACTTGCTACTTATCAGTCCAAGCCTGAATGCTGACCAAATCCTGCTGTCTGTGGACAAGGACTGCTTCAGTATCTGAGGAGTTGTGAATGGTACTGAACACTGCAATCATCGGCGAACATCCCCACTTCTGACCTTATGATGGTGGGAAAGTCAATGATGAATCAGTTGAAGATGTTTGGGCCTAGGACACTTCTCTGAGGAACTCCTGCAGTGATGCACTGAGGCTGAAATGATTGGCCTGCAACAACCACAACTACTTTCTTTTGTGCTAGTATGACTCCAGCCAATAGAGAGTTTTTCCCCTTACTGCCATTGACTTTAATTTTGTTTGGGCTTCTTGATGCCGCACTCATCGAGTACTGTCTTGATGTCAAGGGCAGTCATTCTCACCTCACTTCGGGAATTTAGCTCTTTTGTCCAGGTTTGGACCAAGGCTGTAATGAGTTCTGGAGTCGAGTGGCCCTGGTGGAACCCAAGCTGAACATCGGTGAGCAGTTATTGGTGTTAAATATAATACTATTCTGACGTTTAGCACAATCCTACAGCTAAACATGACAGCAGTTCACCTATTGCTATGAGACAGCAAGTTATCCAAAGTAATATATCATATAATTGACTCGAGGTAAAAGTAGTACACACCTTACTGATACTGAAATGTGCAGACCTCACAGATATAATAACAAACTATACTTTACAAAGTTTCAGAATGATCCATGTAACTTTGTTCTTCCCTTCCCATGGCTTATTATTCCGAGTTATTTATATTGTAAAATATTTCTCTGCTCTACTTACTATGGTATATTTGCTTAAGATGCAAGTCTTTTTTATTTATTTATTTTCCCCTCCTTTTCCAGGACATACATTCTTCTTTTCTCAGCTATGTCCATGATTATCAAATAATTTTTTTTGCCTTTGTTTCTTCCCACAGTGGAATCTTGGTGTAACAGAGTTTCCACTATTCAGTTTCCGATGACTGGTCCTTGAACAGTTGTTCGTCATAGTCCAGGCTTGCCTGGCTGTCTCTGGCTGCATTGTCTAATTCAGCATTGAATGCCTCATAAATTTCCGTCCGACGCTTTCAGCAAATGTCAAGCTCTCTCAACGACACTGAATACTTAATTCCAAACAACATTGTTGATTCAGAATTTTTATTTGGCGCCATAAACTGACTAAAACACTATAGTTCACAACTGTTGTTTGTATGCTGTGTTTCCACTGATCACAGTCCAGTCGAGAAATTATGGTTCCACAGGGTAAAAACTACAACTCCCATGACGCATCTCCCATACTCCACAGGCTCACCACTCTCTGGGTGAAGTAATTTCTCCTCATCTCAGTCCTGAAAGGTTTACCCCGTATCCTTAGACTATGACCCCTGGTTCTGGACTCCCCCACCATCGAGAACATCCTTCCTGCATCTACCCTGTCAAGTCCTGTTAGAATTTTATAGGTTTCTGTGAGATCCCCCCTCACTCTTCTGAACTCCAGCGAATATAATCCTAACCGACTCAATCTCTCCTCATATGTCAGTCCCGCCATCCCAGGAATCAGTCTGGTAAACCTTCGCTGCACTCCCTCTATAGCAAGAACATCCTTCCTCAGATAAGGAGACCAAAACTGTACACAATATTCCAGGGTGTGGCCTCACCAAGACCCTGTAAAATTGCAGCAAGACATCCCTGCTCCTGTACTCGAATCCTCTCGCTATGAAGCCAACATACCAGTTGCCTTTTTACCGCCTGTTGCACCTGCATGCTTACCTTCAGCAATTGGTGTACGAGAACACCCAGGTCTCGTTGCATATTCCCCTCTTTCATTTTTTAGCCGTTCAGATAATAATCTGCCTTGCTGTTTTTGCTACCAAAGTGGATAACTTCACATTTATCCACATTATACTGCATCTGCCATGCATTTGCCCACTCATTCAACTTGTCCAAATCACCCTGAAGCCTCTCTGCATCCTCCTCACAACTCACCCTCCCACCCAGTTTTGTGTCATCTGCAAATTTGGAGATATTACATTTAGTTCCCTCATCTAAATCATTAATATATATTGTGAATAGCTGGGGTCCTAGCACCGATCCCTGCAGTACCCCACTAGTCACTGCCTGCCCTTCGGAAAAAGACCCTTTTATTCCTACTCTTCGTTTCCTGTCTGCCAACCAATTTTCTATGCATCGCAATACACTACCCTCAATCCCACGCGCTTTAATTTTATACGCTAATCTCTTATGTGGGACTTTGTCGAAAGCCTTCTGAAAGTCCAAATAAACCACATCCACTGGCTCCCCCTCGTCAACTCTACCAGTTACATCCTCAAAGAATTCTAGTAGATTTGACAAGCATGATTTCCCTTTCGTAAATCCATGCTGACTCTGCCCGATTCTACCACTGTTCTCCAAGTGCTCTGCTATAAAATCTTTGATAATGGACTCTAGACTTTTCCCCACTCCCGACGTCAGGCTGACTGGTCTATAATTCCCTGTTTTCTCTCTACCACCCTTTTTTAATAGTGGGGTTACATTAGCTACCCTCCAATCTGTAGGTTGGGGACCGCGAAGGCGCCTCAACATGCAGGTGCCCTTGGAGGCGTGTATTTATCTTAAAAATTATGAGGGTGAAACTTTTAGGCTCCTTGGAGCAGGGCGAAGAAACCCTTATGAGTGCATCTCTTGGGTTGTGGGTGCAGCCTTTTCTTCCTGTGGCCCCCTCTTTGAGTCACAGATCCTCTGACTCCAATGGCCCTCTGTTGGCTCATCCATTGAGATGGCGGTCTCTGCATGTGACAGGGGGCTGCACCGCTGGCAGTATAATGTTAGTGCGCCTTCTAAATCACCCCAAATTGGGGCCTTAAATCATCTCAGTTGTCTGCCTGCCTCTGTGGAACGGGCAGCTGATCCTACTCCCCGCCCACCCCAAGGTAAGTTCCCCAGCAGTGGGAATGTGTCAGAAAGCCATTCCAACACGTTTCCTCATTATAGTTCTCGTCCCTCCCCCAACCCCCACCCCCTCCAAGCCTACTACTATTGGAGCCAGGAAAATCCAGGCCTGAGTGTCAGAAAATTTGCTCATTAGAATTTGTCTGCACACGTTTGGGGGGAGGGGGTCGTCTTGGGTCCCGGGGGTGCATTGGGAGGCGGGGGCAGCCCTCAGTTGGGCACCCTGTGCCCGACTGCCATGCCTCCCCCCAGGGTGTGGAAAGGCCGGCAGCTAACGCTGGGCGGCCTTTCACCTCCCCAGCACACCCACTTGTCATGAGTAAAATACCCATGGAGGCGGGCGAGGGTCCTTGAGTGGTCGTTAAGTGGCCACTTAAGGGCCTTGATTGGCGGGCTGGAGGAAGGTATAAGATGGGGCTCCCCGGGGATTGGTACTAGGACCACTGTTTTTCTTGATCTATATTAATGACCTAGACTTGAGTGTGCGGGGAACAATTTCAAAATTTGTGAATGGCACAAAACTTGGAAGTATTGTGAACTGTGAGGAGGGTAGTGATAGACTTCAAGAGGACAAAGACAGTCTGGTGCAGTGGGTGGACATGTGGCAGAAGAAAATTTAATGCAGAGAAGTGTGAAGTGCTACATTTTGTTGGAAGGACGAGGAAAGACAATATAAATAAAGGATATAATTCTAAAGCGGGTGCAGGAGCAGAGGGACCTGGGGATATGTGCACAAATCATTGAAGGTGGCAGGACAGGTAGAGAAAGTGGTTAATAAAGCATATGGGATTCTGGGTTTTTTAAATAGAGGCATAGAGTACAAAAGCAAGGAAATTCTGGTGAACCTTTATAAAACACTCGTTCAGCCTCAAGTGGAGTGTTGTGTCCAATTCTGGGCACCACACTTTACGAAGAATGTGAAGACGTTAGAGAAGGTGCAGAAAAGATTTACAAGAATTGTTCCAGGGACTTCAGTTATGTGGATAGACTGGAGAAGCTGGGGTTGTTCTCCTTAGAGAAGAGACGGAAGAGAAGGTTGAGAGGAGATTTGACAGAAGTGTTCAAAATCATGAGGGGCCTGGACAGGGTATATTGGGAGAAACTGTTCCCATTGGTGGAAAGGTGGAGAACCAGAGGACACCGATTTAAGGTGAATGGCAAAAAAACCAAAGGCAACATGAGGAAAAGACATTTTTATGTAGCAAGTGGTTAGGATCTGGAATGTACTACATGAGTGTGTGGTGGAGGCAGATTCAATTGTGGCTTTCAAAAGGGAATTGGAAAATTATCTGAAAAGAAAAGGCTTGCAGGGCGATTGTGGGGAAAAGGAGGAGTGAGACTATCTGAGTTGCTTTTGTGGAGAGCTGGCATGGACATGACGGGCCGAACAGCCTCCTTCTGTGCTGTAATCATTCCATGATTCTATGATAAGATGTTAATATAAGAGCAAAGTACTGTGGATGCTGGGAATTTGAAATAAAAACGGAAAATGCTGGAAACAGTAAGCAAGTCTGGAAGCATCTGTGGTGAGAGAAACAGAGTTAACATTTCAAGTCGATGACCCTTCATCAGAACATTCTAATGAAGGATCATCAGCCTGAAACGTTACCTCTGTTTCTCTCACCATAGATGCTTCCAGACCTGCTTATTGTTTCCAGCATTTTCTGTTATTATAATGAAGATATTTTCACTTGTTGGGGAATAGAAAACCAAGGGCCATAAATATAAAATAGTCACAAATGGATCCAATAAGAAATGAAGAGAGTGGTGAGAATCTGGGACTCACTACAGCAAACAATATTTGAGGTGAATAGCATAGATACATTTAAGAGAAAGCTAGAAAAGTGGATGAGGAAGAAAGGAATAGAAAGCTATAGTGATAGGTTTAGATGAAGTAGGATGGGAGGAGGCTCATGTGGTGCATAAACATCAGCACAGACCAGTTGGGCTGAATGGCCTGTTTCTGTGCACTAAATTCTATGTGTTATGTTCTCACCTCCCTCTTTCTCTCTGTACAGAATGATTGGAACCAACGAAATCCCTATCATCATCGTCGGCAACAAGCGAGACTTGCAGAGGGGCCGTGTCATTCCCAGGCGGAACGTTTCCAACCTTGTGAAAAAGACGTGGAAGTGTGGCTACATCGAGTGCTCGGCCAAGTACAACTGGCATATCCTCATGCTGTTCAATGAACTTTTAAAGACCATCGGGTGCGTGCGCTGCAGGCACGTGCACGCCGCCATACGTTTTCAGGGAGCCCTGCGGCGAAACCGGTGTAGCGTGATGTGAATCACTCTTCTATTCGGACTTCATGGAGCTTCAGTGTCTTTGTGAAGGGCCTAGACACGCTTGAATATTTATCAGGCGTTTTTTTTACTGCGCACGGCACAGAGCTTCGGGTCAGGCGCACGTACACCTAGAATTTGGGCTTGGCGGTCAGCGTGTCTAGTTTACGACCTGCATCGTGTTCTTCTAGTTGCGCTGATATGTGCTTCAGCCATGCAAAGCTCTGCACCATTTGTGCTGAGCTATAATGGTTACCCCCTTATCTCCCCTGTAGGACCATCTTTAATTTGTTTGTAATGATTTCCTATGAGTTTCTTCAGCAATAATTAATCCAAAGGTCTTCAAAATATCATGTTGTGTGGCGTCCTGAAGCACTGCCCAACTAATTGAGTTGTGTTCAAGCTAGTGCCAGCCATTGCTCAGCGGGGAGCACTCTTGGTTCTGACCTAGAAGGCTGTATGTTCAAGTTCTACTCCAGAGACCTGAGCACAAAATCTAGGGTGGTGCTGTGGTGCAGTACTGAGGAAATGCTGCACTGTCAGAGGTGCTGTCTTTCACATATGATGCTAAGCTGAGGCCTGTCTCCCCTCTTGGTGAATATCTAATTTGAAATAGAGCAATGGCGCTTTCCCCAGTGTACTGGCCAGCATTTATCCCTCAACCAACATCACTAAGAACAGATTATCTGGGGTCATTGCTCTTTGTGGGACCTTGCTGTATGTAAGTTGATTCCCGTGTTTCCTGTATTACAATAATGTATTTCATTGGGAGTAAAGCTCTTTGGGCTGTTCTGAGGTTGTGAAAGGTGCATTTCCAGCTTCTATTGAGGGCTTTTAGAACCATCAAATACGCTAACATGTTTGTCTGCCAGTCAACTATTTGATGTTTTCTTTGGTTGTCTCAGCAGCTCTAACTGAGAAGCCTGAGTGCAATTGTCTAAAGTTCAGGCTGAATTCAAAGCTAACCCGGACTGATGGATGAAAGTCTCCTCTCGCTCTCTCTCTCTCCCTCCCTGTGAGTGGAATAAAAACAGAAAATACTGAAAATGCACAACAGGTGAGTAAGCTTCTGAAATAGAAAGACCTGTTGGATCCTTCACCAGAACTCCAGGCTAGGATATTGGCCTCTTTTACTTTCCGACACTGAATGCCATGCTGTGCATTATGAGAGTATTCCACACTAAAGCCAAACTTCTGATATTCAGCCCTGCATTTTTTAATCCTTAAGGCCGTAAATGAAATGCTTTTGAGCAATTGGAATAGGTGTACCATGGGTTTGAGCAACTCTCTACTCCCTCGCCTCTGAACACCACAGTTACCCAATGTACTTAACATTTCACAAATTGTTACTGGGTTGGGAGATGGAAGCTGAAGATTGGATCTATTCCATGGGGATTGTGCTTCTTGTGTGGTGTTTTTAGTGCAATGGCATGGTTGGTTTCTCACAGAATGTATGTCTATTTTGACTTTCATCCCTCTGGCACTGATTCTTGCTGCCATACAGTTCCAGGTACCTCACCCAAGTGACCACCCTCCATGCTTGAACATAGTCAGTGAATGTCAGCAGGCTATTTGAGCATGGACAGCATTGCGCCAGAATCTAATTCTGTCCTCATTCAAAATCCATGCACTGGTTCATTTTCCAGCATAATGATCAAGAGCAGGAACCCTGATGCATTTTCCCACTGCCCAGCCATGGCTAATCGTTGCCCAGAAGTGGCACCTTCAAAAATGCAGCACTTCCTATGTATGAGGGTAGTGACTTAAACCAGTCTGACTTTACTCAAATCCCTTTGTACAAATGCCTACGTTAACTGTAACTCAGGAGAATGCAGTGGAAAATGAATTGTATTTAATTCAAGTCATCTTAATGATAGACTTGAACATCCGTGAAATGCACATATATATCAGGTCGGGGTATAATTGTATAGACAGTCATACCATTAATCAACATCCAGTTTAAAAGAAAGGCTTGTATTTTTGTTACGCCTTTCAAGACCTCATGACATCTCAAAGTGTTTTACAGTCAATGTAGAACTTTTGAAGTGTAGTCATTGTTGTGATTTTAGAACAGATCTAAACTGTTCAGATACAGAGGAGTGCAGTCTGAAACAGAAAATCTTTAAATAGGCCATATAAAAGCACTCAGAGCCCTCTACTCTGATTATCAGCTGCAGGGCTTTGCCAGTGATCAAAGTAACTATAAATATGTAAATTCTCTGACGACAGGATAAGTGCTTTGTATCTCCTGCTTTGCACAAAAGTTAGTGGGACTGAAGTTCCACACAATGACTGGCCCATTGGCAGGGTTAGGGGCATTTACATATCGCAGGAAGGGGGCTCGAGCCGTTTCTAATGCAGCAAGTTCACCCTCCTCTGGTGAGGTGTGGAGAGAGTCACCATGGAGCCCGGCTTGACATTGTTAATCAGCACTGCCACACGGAGATTGAATAGCTTTTTTTTTTAAGTTCAAATTTCACCCTGTGCTCAATTACACTCGGCAAACCGGACAATTAAATTTTAACCCCTTCATCTCTCACCCACCCCACCTCCCTCCCAGCCAGTTTCCCATAGCAACTGCAGATGGAATTTGGAGCCCACCTGCTTTATGCTTTAAATCATAGTTGCTGTCTGTGGTGGTCAGAAACACGTCCAACTACTTCAGCACTAAATCTTTATAAAGAAAGAAATAAAATGTTTTCTTTGCAACACTACTTACTGCCTAAGGGGTTATCTCACCGTAGGCTGACCAATTAGCTCCTTAATAAAGGGCCTAATACTGAACCAATATGGCTGGCTGCTCCTCTTCTCAAAAGACAGTGTGGTTTCTCACTTGACTAGCATCATATAAAATCAGCTGGGTGATTGCTGAACTGTAGTGGACTCCTATTACTGATTTTCTGGTCAATATATCATTGTTGTTTCTGGGACTTTGTTGTGTGAAAGTTGGCTGCTGCATCTCCCGTACTACAGCAATGTCAACTCTTCAAAAGCTGGCTGCAAAGTGCTCCGGGGCACTCTGATGTCGTGAAAGATGCTACACGAATGCAAGTTTTTCCTTTCTTTCCACTATTTTAATCACCCGAAATCCAGTCAGAGTAAATACTCGGAGCTCCCTTCCCCACCCTCGACACTGATCAGAAAATTTCTAAGTGCTTTACAGCCAATGAAGTACTTTTGAAATGTTGTAAATGCAACAGACAATTTGCACACAGCAACTCGACAATGAACTTTTATGGTGTTGATAGGTAAATATTGGCCAGGTCACCGGGGAAGCTCCACTGCTCACACACCAGAGAGAACAGATAGAATCTTCTGTTTAACATCTCATCTGAAAGACAGCACCATCAACAGTGCAGCACTCCCTCAGAACCACACAGGACCATCAGTGTTCTGTTTAAGTCCTGGGCTGGAACCAAGGACCTTTGGGATCAGAGACAGGATTGCTACTATCTGAGTCACAGCTGCCTAGTTATCATAGAATACTGTTTCTAAATGGGACTATTTTATACAATACCATATCTGGCACATAGTCCGCTTGAGCAGATAGGTCTGCGGAAATTAATTAGACTATTAACCAGCATGTACTACATTGCTTAAGATACCAAAAATCAGTGAGTCTTACTGAATGAGTAGAACATCCCATTATTACAAACATGAGCTAGGAAGGGAAAGGGTGCTCTTACTGAAGTGATAATGAACAATAAGACATGGATTTTGACCAAGGTTTTTGGTTACTGGTGACTGTTTTGGGGCAAACTGCAGCAAAAATGCCAGCAAAGAGTTTGGTGTGTAGCCGGATATGTAAGTGTTGTGCATTAGTTGCCTTGTTATTGCCTTCCTCCCTCCTCCTCACTCCTACCCTAACTCTGTTGCTAGGATTGTGGTAACACTATGTCCAGATCATGCTAAGGCCAGAAGTGGAGTCAGTTCATCCCGGTGCCAATCTCGGCAGCATTGCAGCTCGGCCTGATTGACAGTAAACTACAGGTGTTTGAATTTTGCTCAATCTGATTATTAATGAATATTTTGTGCAATTATTAATAAATGAGACGTAAAAGACAACCTCCTGATTCATCCAATAAAGACTTTAAACACTGAATGAATACCTTTACCCAGAAAATGCTATAGTAGAGTGAAATAAACTTTATTTATGATAATCCCACATTCAATTCTGAGTATTTCTTCAAACAAACTTCAGGAGAAACACAGGCACAAGAATTCATGAATTTAGTAGGGATCTAGATCCAGCACAACATTGGGAAATCAGGCAAGGAGAGAGTCTGCTCACCATTGAGTGAGAGAGAGAGAGAGAGAGAGAGAGAGAGGCTGCTCACCATTGAGAGAAAAAGAGAGAGGCTGCTCACCATTGAGAGAGAGAGAAAGAGAGAGGCTGCTCACCATTGAGAGAAAAAGAGAGAGGCTGCTCACCATTGAGAGAGAGAGAAAGAGAGAGGCTGCTCACCATTGAGAAAGAGAGAAAGAGGGAGGCTGCTCACCATTGAGAGAAAAAGAGAGAGGCTGCTCACCATTGAGAGAGCGAGAGGCTGCTCACCATTGAGAGAAAAAGAGAGAGGCTGCTCACCATTGAGAGAGAGAGAAAGAGAGAGGCTGCTCACCATTGAGAGAGAGAGAGAGAGGCTGCTCACCATTGAGAGAAAAAGAGAGAGGCTGTTCACCATTGAGAGAGAGAGAAAGAGAGAGGCTGCTCACCATTGAGAGAGAGAGAGAGAGAGGCTGCTCACCATTGAGAGAAAAAGAGAGAGGCTGCTCACCATTGAGAGAGAGAGAGAAAGAGAGGCTGCTCACCATTGAGAGAAAGAGAGAGAGAGAGTAAGAGGGAGGCTGATCACCATTGAGAGAGAGAGAGAGAGAAAGAGGGAGGTTGATCACCATTGAGAGAGAGAGAAAGAGGGAGGCTGCTCACCATTGAGAGAGAGAGAGAAAGAGGGAGGCTGATCACCATTGAGAGAGAGAGAGAGAGAGAAAGAGGGAGGCTGATCACCATTGAGAGAGAGAGAGAAAGAGGGAGGCTGCTCACCATTGAGAGAGAGAGGCTGCTCACCATTGAGAGAGAGAGAGAGAGAGAAAGAGGGAGAGGCTGCTCACCATTGAGAGAAAGAGAGGGAGGCTGCTCACCATTGAGAGAGAGAGAGAGAGAGAGAGAGAGAGGCTGCTCACCATTGAGAGAGAGAGAGAAAGAGGGAGGCTGATCACCATTGAGAGAGAGAGAAAGAGGGAGGCTGCTCACCATTGAGAGAGAGAGAGAAAGAGGGAGGCTGATCACCATTGAGAGAGAGAGAGAGAGAAAGAGGGAGGCTGATCACCATTGAGAGAGAGAGAGAAAGAGGGAGGCTGCTCACCATTGAGAGAGAGAGGCTGCTCACCATTGAGAGAGAGAGAGAGAGAGAAAGAGGGAGAGGCTGCTCACCATTGAGAGAAAGAGAGGGAGGCTGCTCATCATTGAGAGAAAGAGAGAGATGCTGCTCACCATTGAGAGAGAGAGAGAGGAGGCTGCTCACCATTGAGAGAGAGAGAGAGAAAGAGGGAGGCTGATCACCATTGAGAGAAAGAAAGAGACTGCTCACCATTGAGAGAGAGAGAGAAGCTGCTCACCATTGAGAGAGAGAGAGAAAAAGAGAGAGGCTGCTCACCATTGAGAGAGAGAGAGAGGGAGACTGCTCACCATTGAGAGAGCGAGAGAGAAAGAGAAAGGCTGCTCACCATTGAGAGAAAGAAAGAGACTGCTCACCATTGAGAGAGAGAGAGAAGCTGCTCACCATTGAGAGAAAGAGAGAGAGAAAAAGAGAGAGAAAAAGAGAGAGGCTGCTCACCATTGAGAGGGAGAGAGAGAGAGCCTGCCCAACATGGAGAGGGGGAGAGGTAGAGAGAGGCTGCTCACCATTGAAAGAGAGAGAGAGGCTGCCCAACATGAAGAGGGGGAGAGAGAAAGGCCACCCAACCTAGAGAGAAGGGAAGAGAGAGAGATCACAAAAGAGAGGCTGCCCAACATAGAGAGAGAGAGAGAGAGAGAAGCCACTGAAAATGGGGAGAGAGGACATTCAACATTGTGAGAGAGAGGGGCCGTTCATTTTCCAGGTTGCCCGGCAGTGGAGCTGTCTGTGGCAGAGGCTCGAATCCATGTAAGTTCCTGCCACTCAGGTTGTGCCTAGGGAGAGCAACAGATTAGAGTTCAGAGTAAACAGGGCAACAATGAGTTTACGTGACCAAATTTAGAAAAGGCTTTTGTCAGATGTTCTGAATTAGAGCTGCGTGAGTTGGGGAACACAAAGAAGGTTCTGTAGATAACAGCATATTCATAGAGGGAAGGGATACCTGGGCCTCTAGATTACAGAGATCTGTCTCTTTTGGCCTCCAGATAGTTGACATGTATCTCATAGGCTTTGCTGATCTAATTGGAAAATTGGGTCTAATTCTTGTTGTTGGTAGTACGTAAAGAGTGTCCTTGGTTGATGCTGCTGCTCTGTGAGAGTAATATAAATGCCTCTCCCAGCCAGCATAGGATCTCCTCCACAGTTACTTCCAGTTGATGTTATCCACATCCCCTGACTAACCTCCCTGCTGCCCTTGGCTTCCTTCCACCTCTAGGGCCTCCATGACTGCCGTGTTTCTTACATTTCAACAGTGATTACACTTCAAAAATACTGCATTGGCTGTGAATTGGAACATTGCTGATGTCATAAAGGTGTGATATAAAAGCAAATTCTGCCTTTTATAGGGCACAAAGCTTGATGTTAAAGTCATTGTCAACAGCTAATGGGGGAAAACTGACAAAACTCAATGTGGAATAAATTTTCTGCGAATCCTTGAAAGGCCCTTTCCTCCTTTTCTGCCATGCCTAGCAACACTGGGTATCTTTATTACATGGACCTGATTGATGCCAAATGTAAATCAGATGTAAATGATGGGGGCAGTATTCTATATAACCTGAGGTTCCACCAAAACCCTCCTGCTCATATCCGAAGTTGCACCAAGTGCTGTTCACTCATCACCCCTGTGCTCCCAGTCCAGCAATGCCTCAATTTTATAGCTCTCATCCTGGTTTACAAAACCCTCTATGCTCTCACCGCTCCCTATCTCTATGACTCTCTGCATCCCTGTAACCTTACAAGATCTCTGCTCTCCTTCAATTCTGGCCTCTTCTCCATCCCTGATTTTCTTTGCTCCGCCATCGGTAGCCTTCAGCTACCTATGCCCTAAGCTCTGGAATTCCCTAAACCTCTTCATCTATCTCTCTGCTTTCGAGATGCATATTAAAATGCACATTAAAATCTACCTCTTCGACCAAGCTTTTGGTCACCTGTCCTAATATCACTTTATGTAGCTCAGGATCAAATGTTGTTTGATAACGCTCTTGTGAAGCAGCTTGGGACTTTTTACTATGTTAAAGGTGCTATATAAATGCAGATTGAAAGCTTATGTTGTTGCCACTGTAAATTCTGCCCTCGTGTTACCTGCTACTTAACAGTGTCTCATCTTTCTGTACCCGATGAAAAATACACCTTTTAAACTGCCACAGCAGGTCCTTGACAGACGGTCACACTGCCCAATTAACCTCTCCAAATTGGCCAACTGCCCATTAGAAGTGTTTTTCATGTTGCCAGCTCACCAACTGCATGAAAATGAGGGCCAATTCCAAATGTTGTGCAGGTCCCACACTGACTCCTCCAATTGGCCCCCACACAACCTATCCACCACTCATTTATTTATGGTATGCTGATTAAATTTGCCCCTGCGATGCCACCTCATCACTATTACCTCCTTTAAACATATCAATCCATTTTCGGCCAGCTGTCCCCACCTTCCATTGGAAATTGCAACCGTACATTGGGCCAAAACCAAAATGGGCTGGAATCTGGCTATCCATTTCCATGGATTCAAGCCCCACTCCAGAGACAGGAGCTAGACTGGTATTTTGGTACAGTAATGAGGGAGTCTTTTGGGTGAGAGGTTAGACCAAGATCCCATCGTTCCTCCCAGGTGACATAAAAGATCCCATGAATTATTTGAGGAAAAGCAAGGGGGGTTCTCCCCAGTGCCCTGGCCAACATTTATTCTTCAAACAATACTATAATCAGATTATCTGGTCGTTATCTAATTATTGTCTAATGGAACCTGTGCACTAATTTGCTGCCCTCTTTTCCTCCGTTAGAACAGTGACTACACTGCAGAAGTATTTCATTGGCTGTTAAGTGTTTTCAGAAATCCTGAGGTTGTGAAAGACGCTATATAAATGCAAGTTCATTCATTCATTCATTCCCATATCAATTCATCTGAATATTGGATAGTTATATGTAGAATGATCCAGCCTACACAGGCTAGGCTCCCACATGAGGGTAGCCTCTTGGGTTAGTTACTAGAAACTTTGAGCACTCATGGAGCTGTGATCCAGCAAGAGCCAGTGCCTTCGGGACAGCCTGGGAAAATAAATTGCAGCTTGAGGTAGCTGAAAAGTCAGAAAAGGCACTATAGGAGAGATTCTATGATCTGGTTTGGTAGTATGGAGTGGAACTCACAGGTAAAGCATGTCAGGAAATTGTTGAGGTGTTACATGCCTGCGACTTCCAGAGTTGTACTGTCTGTGAGGGTCACTCACTGCTTGGAGTGTCAGACTGCAAAATCACCCCTAATATCTCCAAGCTCACAACAGTTTCAGAGAGGTTTGTTCACAATGTCAGCTGCTGGAAGAAGCAGAAAATTCAGCAAGATTTTTGCACTAGATTATTCCTGATCCTTGCTATAGACTGTTATGTTATATATTTGTATTATACAGTAATATCTGCAGGTTGGAAACTGGGTAGTTTTATTTAAAGCATTTTTCAGATCGTTTGTGTCAATGGGTGGTAACACTTTCCATCAGGAAAGTGTCTACTGACTTTTGACCTCTGGGTGAGCAGTGCATAGAATTCTGGGAAGGGCAAATACCCATTTCCAAGTCGCAGTACTAATCGACGGGTACTTGGGTAAAAATAATCAAAGGAAATATTGTTTAATTATCAAAATGGTCTTTGTTTGGGTTCCTTGGCTTGTATAAAAATAAATAATTTATTATTCTGACTCTTGTCTTGCTGTTATTGATGTTCAATTCACATGTTTTTGATGACCTCATCAGTTAACAATCAAGGAACTTTTCTGTGTTGGGAAGAACACTAATGAAAATTTTGCGCTGAACGTTTTTGGCTCAAACTCCTGAAATTCTCCCAGGAAATGACTTAGTTCCACACATAAACTGATCAACACATCTGGTGTTAACAATTCTTCTTGCCTTGTTAAAATGATCAATGCAGGGTCACATAATATATGGATCACTTCCAAAGCACATTACAACAGGTGACAATAAGGCATTGGAGAGGGTCAGCAGAGGTACAGACAGGTGTAGTTGGGAGAAGAGGGGAAGACATTGTTTCAGCCCATTCGGCAGCATGAATGCAAAACCTCACTGGATGTTAGGGGCAGGAGAAGGAGTAGGGGTAGGGAGGTCCAAGGCTACCAGGTTAGGCCCATCAGGACCCATCAGAGTGTACTGCTGGTGACAAAGCTACTTTGACATGAGAGGAGGCTAATTCTCATCATTTCAGAATGTACCATCGGCTGGAACTGGACTAGGCAAGGATCAGTCCGTTTGACATCGACTGCTACGTTACCAATATTAACAGCAGGAGAGGCTTACAAACTTATCAAGTTTTATAAGAGTTGTCATCCTTCCTGTGCAACATCTCACAGCATTCAACAGAAAAGCATACTAATCAATAGAGAATGACCACCGTTAAAGGATTGTGCACGCAAATCCACAAATTCCAGGAAGTTCCCCTGATATCCATAGCTTCAAGGAATGGTAATTCCCCAATAATCTCAGGGTGATTATTGAAAAATTGCTTTTTCGAAGTCTTGGGTTGTCCACTTGAAGTGTAGCTCATGACACCACTATATCCCACCTCTACCACAGGAATGTGCTTCCAATAAAGTGGACTTAAATAGTAATTGAGGCTGTAGAGGAGGGCCGCAAGTTTAAAGCAGGGGTGATCCTCCCATATCCTCATATTAAAAAAATACAGGCCCCCTTCTGCACCACCACCACCCCTCCCCCACCACTCCCCCCACACCACACTACTGATACCACCCCCTCCCTCACCCAGCCAGCAGCTCCCTGATGCCCTCTGGACACCCGATCACCCACCCCGGTCACCCTCCCTTCCTCATTTGCTTGAGGGCTGCCACGCACTTTGCCTGGCAAGCTGCCTCTTACCCTCTCTATCATTCCCACTTCATGGAAACGAGACCCGAGGCTCAATATAGGGAACTCTTTAGGCCTTAGCATTCAGACACGAGGACTGTACCACCCACCATGAGCCCATAAATGGAGCAATTAACATGGCTGAAGACTTCCTGCAGGAAGTCATGGGTCATGTATTCTACAGAATGGGAAATATCTGGCAGTGAATTTAAGGCAGTCATTCAACCTAGTCCTTTAGACTTTCATCAAATGATTGAACTTCATTCTTGTGGTACATGATATCAGCAGAGCCACTTGAGTGAATCACTTCCATCTTCTATTAGCCATTTCAAGGAGGCTAAATTTGATGGGACCCGCAAAAGGGCAAGGGGATCGCAATGTTCGATTAACCCACGCCCGTTGACTATAATGCAGGCTGCACAGCAGCTTTATGCTGCCTGCCCACTTCAATGATTTCAGAGTCCAGCCAGTGCTAATCGCACAATTCATTGGCTGGACGCATCAGCAGGGGCCAATATCATGAATGGCTAGCACCACACAAAGCCAGCCTGAACTGCTTACAGCTAACCTGCACATCTTAAAGGGGAGGTGCATTATGACTGAAGTAGCTGCTGGCAGTCATGCAGGAAGTGACTCTGACCTCGAAAACATTGAAGAATGGGAGATTGCAGGCACTGAGGTTTTCGGATATTGCCCTGGAGACCTTGGTGGAGGATGTGGAAAAGAGGAAAGTTGTCCTGTATCCACAGGTGGTCATGAGGACCTCTAGATATAAGCTCAGAAGGCAGTGGGAGCAGATAGCCATGGTGGTCAATGCCAGGAATTAGGCCCTGAGAACCTGGCTGCAAGAAGTTCAAATGCCATATCCTAGCAACTGAACCACCAGTCTCAGATACTCTTCAATTCACCATACTCCCATCACTGACCTGCCAACAATCTCAATCAATCAGGACACATGCCCAAAATTCATACACTCGACTGAACCTTCACACCCACCTCTCACAGCTTGCATACACTGCCAGCTATTCAACCATGACAGCCACATCCGCCAAACAAATTGCACCACACTCACTGACACACTTCCTGCTCTCTTGCTGGGCAAGGTGGTGTATAAGCGGAGGCAGTAGTAGCTAAAGAGAGGGGGAGAGGCAAGCCTGCATGACTTAATCCCCATGGAGGAAATGGTGCTAGCTATTAATGGCGCACCCATTGCTGGGGCGATGGCCAGTGGCAAGGCTGAAACCACCAAAGATGACAGTATCCTCATACCTAACCCTCCTTCTCACATCCAACTTGCCCCACATCCCACACTGTCTCTGATTAACACGTTGCAGATGATGGAAGTATGCACCTCTTACTTCCACACCCCCTCGACACTGCACTGCACCACAACCTTGCCCTTGTGCCGTTCTCCTTTCAATACCCAAGAGGTACAACCTGCCAGGCAGTGGAGGAACTGCAAGAAGAAAATTATGATAAAGATGCACGATCACTTGAATTCGCACTCATAGCCACCAGCTCAAATACAGACACTGTGTGCAACTTAGAGGATTGCATGGAGGTGGGATTTGCACATGGCGAGACAACGGGAGCTAGTGGGCAGAAGCCAGGGCACAGGGCATAGTTATCACAGGCACCAGCTCGCCAGAGGGTGAGGTCTGAACGCAGGTTTTGCAGCAGGGGACTCAGATGAAAACTTCGATGGGGCAGCCTACAGAGGAACGCTGATGGGTATGCACAACAAAATGTTTGGTGCATTGGGAAGCCTGTAAGGAATCCTGCAGGCAATGTCAAGGAACATGGAGGAGTCCAGCACCAACTTGCACAGGGCTTTGTGCAGAGCTTGGAGCCCCTCCTTTCCAGCATGGAAACGGTGGCCAACTCTGTTCACACACTTGTGGACCCAACCATGATGCAGCGCCTGATGGCCAATGTTACAACTTCCATTGCAGCACAAGCAGAAGCCACCCAATGTCTGAGTGGTGCAGTAAAAGCCCAGACTGCTGTTGTACAAGGTCAGCTTGCTGAGAGGCAAGTTCAGGATGCTGCCATTATGGCTGTGGATTACAGTGTGCAAAGGGGCTTTTAGGGTGTCACAGTAGTGTTATGACCAGGTGCGAAAGGTGTCTAGGGTTCTGTTACTATCTTCACCTGGTCTTATTGTAACAGGGTTTCATTTTTAAACACACTGTGTTTTGAACTCCCCCTTTGTGAATCCTTGTTCACAGCTTTCCAATTATAAGGCAAAGAAACTAACACACCAGGTTTTCTCAGGTTTAAAGGAGAAAAGCAAAATTTATTAAAATTTAGATTTAAACTCTAATACGGTTGATGCCCACAGATATACGACGCGCCCATGCCAGCATGCACACGCGATATACACGTGCAGATAGGGACACAAAAGAGAGGAGGAAAATATAGTAGAGAGGGGTTTTAGGCAATATCAAAAGAATTTCTTGTTTACTGTGCTTCGAGCTCACTTGATTGTAGGTAGTCTTGATTTTCATTTCCATTGTAAGGTTTACCTTTGCTTCAACACTGCAAATGGGAATCCTCGTCTGTTCACCTTCCATCCCCGCCTCCTGCATTCAAATGGTGACAGGGCAGAATCTGGTTCTGGAAGATTTTCCTTCTTTCTGCCTGTGTCACGACCAGGACTGCCATAGGGAAGGTGGTGGTGGGCCTAGGCATTTCAGGCAGCAGTGTGGGGACTATCCTCTGTGGCGGGGGGTAGGGGGGAGGTGGACTGAGGGACAGGGAAGTGGGGAGCAGGGGGCTAGGCCGAATGCAGACCACACTCTATTGACAGAAGGAGGAGGCAACCTCCCTGAGGAGCCCCCACAGAGGCAGAGAGCCTTGTAATGGCCTCATCTCCCGTCATTCCACCCGTATTCTTAAAGGACCCATTAGCCCATTAAACCCATTAAATTGTAATTTGTTTAGCATTTTCTTGCTGTGATCTTGCCCATATCTTGGCACAATATTTCATGCCCAGCTGGCTGCACTCGACCCTCAGCCCCCTACCCCTTCCCACCCCCCCCCACCCCCAAGCCATCATCCCACTCTCAGCGAGATAGTTTCCATGCTGCTGCCTGAAATGACCCAGGCCATAATCTAGAAACCAAGGTTTTTGTGCAGCTCTGCCAGTGTGGGACCTGGCTCCATTGGATGGACTCAGCCCCTGATTAACCCACTATTTCTTATCCCACTGGCCTAATCGCCCATTCCCCAGGACACAGGAGCTGCAGGTTTCAGGCACATTGTAAGCACTGTGCAGCACTTAAAGAAACAGAAAGTAACTATGAATGAAAAATTCTAATATGTAGATTACCAGCTCCTTGAAAATAATTTCCAGTGAATTCCTTTAATATTTGTGATGAAATTGAAAGGTCTCTATTATGAAATAGAACAAGCTAAATGTGAGATTGATGAATAAGAGATTGAAGACTATTCCCAGCAAATAAAACACCAGTTAGGCGTCAACAACAGCAACAACATATATATATATATATATATATATAGCGCCTTTAATGTAATAATGCGTCCCAAGGCATTTCACAGGAGCATTATAAAATAAAATATGAAACTGAGCCACAAAAGGAGACATTAGGTCAGATGACCAAAAGCGTGACCAAAGAGGTAGGTTTTAAGGAGTGTCTTAAAGGAGGAAAGCGAGGCAGAGACGTGTAGAGAGGGTATTCCAGAGCTTAGGGTCCAGGTAACTGAAGGCGCGGCCACCTATTGTGGAGAGATTAAAATCTGGGATGCACAAGTGGCCAGAATTAGGTGAGTGCAGATACTCACAGGGACGTGAAGCTGAAGGGGATTACAGAGATAGGGAGGGGTGAGGCCTTGGAGGGATTTGAAAACAAAGATAAGAGCTCTAAAATCAACACATTGCTTGACCGGGAGCCAATGTAAGTTAACAAACAGAGGGGTAATAGGGGAACAGGACCTGGGGCGAGTTAAGGCATGGCAGCAGAGTTCTGAATGACCTCAAATTTACAGAGGGTAGAATGTGGGAGACTAGCCGGGAGTGTGTTGGAATAGTCAAGTCTAGAGATAACAAAGGCATGAATGAGGGTTTCAGCAGCAGGTGAGCTGAGACAGGGGTGAAGCCTGACGATATTATGGAGGTCTTAGGCGGTCTTAGTGTTGGCACAAATATGAGGTCAGAATCTCATCTCAGGGTCAAATGCAACACCAAGGTTGCAAACTGACTGGTTGAATCTTAGAATGTTGCAAGGGAAAGGGATGGAGTTGGTGGCTAGGGAACGGAGTTTGCAGCAGGGACCAAAAACAATGACTTCAGTCTTCTCAATATTTAATTGGAGGAAACGTCTCCTCATCCAGTACTGGATGTCTGATAAACAGCCTGATAATTTAGCAAGAGTGGTGGAGTCAAGAAAGGTGGTGGTGAGGTAGAGCTGGATGCCATTAATGTACATGTGAGAGCTCGTGCTGTGCTTTCAGACGATGTCACTGAGGGGCAGCATGTAGATGAGAAATAGGAGAGGGTCAAGGATAGATCATTGGGAACACCAGAGGTAACAGTGCAGGAGAATGAAGAGAAGCCACTGCAAGTGATTCTCTGGCTAGACATAGGAGAAAGTAGGAGAAATAGGAGAAGTAGACCATATGGCCCATCAAGCCTGCTCCACCATTTAATACGATCTTGGCTGATCTTTGGCTTCAATTCCACTTTCCTGCCCCGCTCCCCATATCCCTTGATTCCCCATAAGACCAAAAATCTATTTATCCCAGACTTAAATATATTCAATGATGGAGCATCCACAACCCTCTGGGGTAGAGAATTTCAAAGATTCACAACCCTTTTCCCGACAACTGATGTTAGGCTAATTGACCTTTAGTTCCCTGTTTTCTTTGTACCTCCTTTCTTGAAAAGTGGTGTAACATTTGCCAACTTCCAATCTGATTGGACCATTCCTAAATCTAAGGAATTCTGGAAAATCATAGTCAGTGCATCCACTATCTCTGCAACTATCTCTTTTTGAACCCAAGGGTGTAGGCCATCTGGTCCCGGGGACTTGTCAGATTTTAGTCCCTCAAGTTTCTCCAATACTTTTTCTCGACTGATATCAATTTCCTCATTCTTTTTAGCCTCTGGATTATTGCCTATTTCTGGTATGGAACATATGTAGATAGATAAGAATGGAACCTGGTGAGAGCAGTCCCAAACAGCTGGATAACAGTGGAGAGATGTTGGAAGAGGATGATATGGTCAACCATGTTAAAGGCTACAGACAAGTTGAGAAGGATGAGGAGGGAAAGTTTACCTTTGTCACAATCACATAGGATGTGATTTGCGACGTTGATAAGAGCTGTTTTGGTAATGTGGCAGGGGCAGAAACCTGATTGGAGGGATTCAAACATGGAGTTCCAGGAAAGGTGAGAATGGATTTGGGAGGTGACATGTTCAAGGGCTTTGGAGAGGAAAGGGAGGTTGGAGATAGGGCGGTAGTTTGCAATGAGGGTGTGGTCAAGGATTGTTTTTTTGAGGAGATGGATGATGACAGCAGATTGAAAGGCTAGAGGGACAACACCTGAAGAAAGAGAATGATTTACACTATCAGCTATCATGCGAACCAAGAGGGGAAGTTGTGTGGTCAGCAGTTTAGTGGAAATAGGATCGAAGGAACAGGAGGTGGGTTACATGGACAAGATAAGCTCTGAGAAGGTATGAGGGGAGATAGAAGAGGAACTAGAGAAAGATGTGAGTTCAGGGTTAGGACAGGGGGAAATCTTTAGAGGAAATTTGGCCAGGTGGCCTAGTGGAAAGGAGGGACGCAGCAGAGGCAGCTGATCAGACAGTCTCGATCTTAGTGACTGTTACAACTGAGGCGGGAGCAACGCACTGTCAATTCAGTTCAAACTACTCCACAGGTCACAGCATATTAGTTAAAGTTTTCCAACCCAACCGGCAAACAGTCAAATTAAACACTCTAGTAACCCCCAGACTAAAACAGACCAAACCAGGTATCTTTAGACAACAACAAATTAACTATTTATTAAAACTAAATCTTAAACACTATTAAGATAAACCTATGTCTAAAGACCTTATAACTTCCTATTTTAACCTAACTCCCCCATTCACACACATACACTCAAAAATCACGGTTAACCGGTTTCATTTTTTAAAAATTATGTTTTTAAAATTGGTTATTTCTTAAAAATAAATAAATAACTGGCATGTATGTCTTTGTCGGTTAGTTCCTGATGGGTGAGGTATTCTAATGTGAAAATAATCGCATGCCACTCAAAGTCTCCACGCGGAATTGATGAAATAGTCCCTTAGTAGATAGGCATTCAAAACATTTCAGCTGCAGCAGGCATCAAACAGTTCTTTCAACAATGAGTACAGCAATAGTTCTACTTCAATTTTAAAACCAACAGTCTCTCAGTCAAAGCTTTACTTCAGAAATACAAACGGTCTCTTCAAAGGTTTTTTCCTCCTTAGGCAATTAACTTGGCCTGTAGCTCCTTGTAGAATTTCTGCTGAGAAATAAACAGCTGTTTTCTTCAGTAGCACGCTTTCCCTGGTGAGTCTCAAAAACTGGTTTAAGCAGGTTTTTACATGCAGTTAAATTGTTACAGTATCCCAGGTGACCTCTCTCTCCTGCTGTGGCCTCGGTAACAAGTGCAGCTGGCACATTGCACCTCAGAAATCCAAAAGCTTCTCTCCCTGTCTTAAAGGTACACTGCTTTTAACAGAGTCTTCAAGGCACACTGTTTCAAACAGAGGAGAAAATAAATATGGTTCCGTGACACCTCTATCCTCAATGCAAGAAAGATAGAAACTGTGGAAAAAAACACTAACATTTTCTCACATTCATGCACCCATTCACTCTACTGATAAGTTACAGCGTTTTCTTTGTACCATCACCATTCATATAATTTAACATGGTTAAATTCGTGTCAAAGCGTCGGTGATAGCATTGCTTTTCCCCGAAATGTGTACAATTTTCAAACGATAAGACTGCAACAGCTAACTTCATCTAAATATTCTAGCATTCTGGTTTTTAAACGTTCCAACAAACGTTAATGGGTTTGGTCAGTGTACATTAGTGTTTCCTTATAGTCTTGGCAGACAGATACTTCAAAATGTTTGAGAGCCAGCAAAAGTCCTAATGTTTCTTTTTGCACAGTGGAATACCTTTTTTGATGGCAATTTAGTTTTCTTGAAACATACCCTACTGGCTTCTTTATGCCCGATTCGTCATCCTGCAATAGGACTGCACCAACCCCCAGGTCGCTAGCATCGATTGTTATTTTAAAGGGTTTAGCAAAATTTGAAGCAGCCAACACTGGTTCATTAGTTAAGATTGCCTTTAGCTTTTCAACAGCTGCCTGGCATTCATCTGACCATACTAATTTGTTTTTTTTTGTAGCAAATCAGTTAACGGAGCAGCCAGGGTACTAAAGTTCTGTACAAATTTCCGGTAAAAACTGCACATCCCTAAAAACCCCATTATTTCCCATTTAGACTTAGGGATGGGGAACTCTACTAAGGCTTGTTCCTTTGCCATTTTTGGCAATACCTGTCCATGCCTCATTATGTGTCTGAGGTAAGTTACTCTTGCTTTTCTGAATTCGCTTTTTTCTAGATTTTTCACTAAGTCCACTGCTGGTAACATTTTGAACAGAATTTTTAGCTGGTGTTCTTGCCAATTGTTACTGTATATTTCTGTATATTTGAATGTCATCAAGATACACTACACTGTTGAGAACACTGGCTACCATTTGATTCATTAATCTTTGAAAAGTGGCTGGGGCATTTTTTAGCCCGAATGGCATCACCCAGCACTGATAAAGACCGTCAAGTGTTACAAAAGCTGATATCTCTTTGGCTCAAGGAGTCAAAGGATCGTGCCAGTATCCCTTTAACAAGTCAATCTTGGTAAGAAACTTAGCACTGCCCACTCGGTCGATACAGTCTTCTAAACGCAGAATTGGGTAGGAGTCTGCCTTCGTTAGTGCATTGACTTTTCTGTCGTCTAAACAAAATCGCGTTGACCCATCAGGTTTAGGTACTAGAACTATTGGTGAACTCCAGCCACTTTGACTGGGTTTGGTCAAATTGTTTTCCAGCATGGGTTGGATTTCTGCTTTTTCTTCGGCCTGTTTATCCAGACTTAAGCGGTAAGGATGCTGTTTTATGCTGTTTTATGTGTGGCTAAGGTTGTACATCCCGGTTTATCCCTACAGACTCTTTTAAATGTTGTGAAATGCCTGGTTATGTCTTCACATTGTTTTGCCTCTGAGTACAAAAGCATGTTGTTCAATTTTCCTAGCCATTCTGTATTTGCTAATCTGATAGTTAGAGGTTCAATCTGAGAATTGTCTAGGCCTCCTTCTGTCTCATCATCACTCTCCTTTTCCTTCTCAACAGTCCAGATTACCTGACATACCTGTATTGGCTTATCCTCTTCCCTGTGATAATATTGCTTTAACGTATTGATGTGACACAACCAGTTCTTCTTCTGGCAATCAGGGGTGTCAATCAAGTCATCTGCCTTACCTACTCTTTTGATCACTCTATATGGGCCACTGAACCATGCTTTTAATAGTTCCCCCTGTAATGGTAACAACACCAATACTTCATCTCCTGGTTGAAAATTCTGGGTTTTTGCATTCTTGTCTGCCCATTTTTTCATATTGGCTCAGGATGCTTTAAGGTGTTCCTGAGCCACATGGCAAGCTTTCGTGAGCCTTTCCCGGAACACAGATACATAGTCCAGTATCTAAGATTCATTCTTTTGTTCCAGGAACCAGTCTTTTATGAGTTTTAGAGGCCCTATTATTTCATGTCCATAAAACAGATCAATGCCTCTATGTCCCTTTCCCCAAACGTAGGAAGAGCTTGTATAAATTTAACCAGCTTTTTGCTGGTCTTGGGCTGGATTCAGATTCTTCCTGACCCGAGTTTTCCCCGGAGTCAAGACCACCCCTTTGTCTTAGTTCCATCTCTCTTAATTTAAATTCCCTTTCTTCTCTTTCACTTTCTCTTTTTCCAGTTCAAGTTTTCTTATTGCTATTTCTTTTTCCTGCTCAATTTTTTTCATTTCTAACTGAATCTTAGCCAATTCCATTGCATTACTCTCTATTACTATCACCTTCTTCTTCTTCCAATTCCAGATGGTGGGCTATTAAGTTAATTATCACTGCTTTTTTGGGACCTGATTTCAATTCTGACCCCAATTATTTTGCCACCAATTCTTTTAGTTTATTCTTAGATAAAGTTGTCAAGTCACTGAGGGATACATTCTCCTTTCCCAGAAAACTGCTGCGATTGCTAATGCCATTCCTAAGGTATAGACTGCACCTTATTACACAAGAAGCCTGGTTCCTTTTATTTTCTTTCGTAATTGGCATTAAATTTGAATCCTGACAACAGAGCACCCCAGTTGACACCATCCCAGACTCGAGAAAAATTAATATGATGCCAGACGCAAGACCCCAATTTATGGTATCCTAGAAATGAGCATACGATTCCGAACGCAAGCCCCCCAATTAATCTGATCCTGGACGAGGTGCCAAATTAAATATGTTACGACTGAGGCAGGAGCAATGCACTGTCAATTCAGTCCCATCACGCCACAGGTCGCAGCATATTACTAAAGTTTTCCCACCCAAACAGAAAACAGCCAAATTAAACACTCTAGCAACCCCTCAGAATAAAACAGACCAAACCAGGTATCTTTAGACAACAATAAATTAACAACTTATTAAAACTAAATCTTAAACACTATTAAGATAAACCTATGCATAAAGACCTCATAACTTCTTATTTTAAACTAACTCCCCCATTCACACACATACACTCAAAAATCACAGTTAAACAGCTTCATTTTTTTAAAATTATGTTTTAAAAATTGGCTGTTTCTTAAGAATAAATAAATAACTGGCATATAAGTTTTTGTGGGTTACGTTCCTGATGGGTGAGGTATTCTAATGTGAAAATAATTGAATGCCACTCAAAGTCTCCACACAGATTTGATGAAATAGACCCTTAGTAGATAGGCATTCAAAACACTTCGGCTGCAGCAGGCATCAAACAGTTCTTTCAATGATGAGCACAGCAATAGGTCTACTTGAAATTTAAAACCGACAGTCTGTCAGTCAAAACTTTACTTCAGCGATACAAACGGTCTCTTCAAAGGTTTTTTTCCCTCCTTAGGCAATTAACTTGGCCTGTAGCTCCTTGTAGAATTTCTGCTGAGAAATAGCTCTTTTCTTCTGTAGCACACTTTGCTGGTGAGTCTCAAAATCTGGTTTCAGCCGGTCTTTACACACAGTTAAATTGTTACAGTACCCCATGTGACCTTTCTCTTCTGCTGTAGCCTAGGTAACAAGTGCAGCTGGCAAACTGTTCCTCAGAAATCCAAAAGCTTCTCTCCCTGTCTTAAAGGTACACTGTTTTTAACAGAGTCTTAAAGACTCAGTTTCAAACAGAGGAGAAAATAATTACAATTCCATGACAGTGACAAATAAGTGCATAAGCTCCTCACACTTAATTTTGGAGGTGAGGGTGGAGGGGACAAGGGAGAGGGGTTTAAGAAGATGGTTTGCTGTAGAAAAATGAAGCCGGGTGGTATCTTTGTATTCCAGGATGACCCTGGAATAGTGAGCAGTTTTAGCAGACAAGAGTAGGGCTCAATATTGTTTTAAGCTGTCCTGCCAAATCTGGCAATTGATGGCTAAACCAATTGTCCGTCATATCCTTTCAAGTCTGCATCCTTTCAATTTAAGGGAGTGGAGATGTGGGCTTTATCGGGGGAATGGCCAGGTTGTGAGAGAGTAATGGTTTTATTGGGGACTAGGGCATCAAAGGTGTAGGTGAGGGTGCAGTTGAGCAAATCAGTTGCTACAGAAATGTTGTGATGAATGGAGGACCAAAGGCTGGACAGTTGGGATTTTGAAACTGCAGTTGTAGGTGAATTGGGGTGTAGTTTTTCCAGGGATGGATATAGAAGGAAGTAGGGTTGGGGTGTGGAAGGGGAATGTGGATGGTGAGTAATACCAGCTGGAGTATTGTGTCCAAATTGGAGCACCACACTTTAGGAAGAATGTTAAGCCCTTGGAAAGGGTGCAGAGGAGATTTAACAGAAATTATACCAGCAATCAGGGACTTCAGTTATGTGGAGAGACTGGAGAAACTGGGATTATTTTTCTTAAGATCAGAAATGAATAAGGGAGATTTAATAAAGGTGTTAAAATTATGAGGGGTTTTGATAGAGCAAATAGGAAACAATTATTCCACTGGCAGGGGAGTCAGTAGCGAGAGGACACAGATTTAAAGTAATTGGCAAACGAATCGGGGACAGATTAAAAGACATTTTTTTACGTGGTAATTTTCTGAGGTAAATCATAGAACCCCTCTCATTGACTTTATCACTGATGTGTGAGAGAGATAGGGAGAGACAGACAATGGTAGACAGAAAGAATCAGAGAGAAAGGCAGAGATATCGAATTTGCTCCTCATTGAGACTTCTTGGGCAGGAAGTAAGGGCAATTTTAGGACACAATGACTTGCACCCTGCATATGAATTAAGGGCGCTGCTATATTAGTAAAGGCAGATTTGCAGGTGTCCTAGGCAGCCACTGGCAACAAGTGTTGGGTCACTTACATTTGTAAATGAGGTCCCTTGCAGTAAATAGTTTGTATTAAGCAGCCAGATCTGTTCCACTCGGGATTTTTAAGTAGTTGCTGTAGCCTAAGCATCAACAGTCAGAGCTGCCTGTGGAGGCACAATTGTCACCAGCAACTTGTGCATAAAATTTAAATAAGGCCCAAGGACCAATTTTGGGTCAGCCTCAGGCCTCCCAGTTGGGGTGCTCTGTAGGTGCACCACTGGTTATAGACCAGAAAATGGACCATAAACAATTTCTATCCTGTAGTGAGCAGAGGGAATGAGAGGCAGAGATTGTGAGAGAGACAAAGGAAAAGTGAGAGGGGACAGATAAACAGATAGGGATTAATTGAGACGCCAAACAGCGACAAAGAAAGAGCAACAACTTGTATTTATATAGCACCTTTAATGTAATAAACATCCCAAGGCGTTTCACTGGAATCCTAGCAAAGCAAATGTGACACTGAGCCACATAAGGAGATATTCAGGCAGGTGGCCAAAATAATTAGGTTTTAAGGAGCATTTTAAAAGAAGAAAGACTTCTATTTACATAGCGCTTTTCAAGATCACCAGGCGTCTCAAATCACTTTACAGCCTTTGAAGAATGTTTGAAGTGTAGTCACTTTTGTAATGTAGGAAACGCAGCTGCCAATTTGTGCACAACAACCTCCCACAAATAGCAATGAGATAATGACCAGACAATCTGTTTTCATGATGTTGATTGAGGGGCAGGGGTAACTCCCCTGCTCTTCTTCGAAATAGTGCCATGGAATCTTTCACATCCATCCAAGAAGGTAGACAGAGCCTTGGTTTAACATCTTATCCACTAGACAGCACCTCCCTCAGTACTGCACTGGAGTAGCAACCTTGATTTTTGTACTCAAGTCTGAAAGTGGGGCTTGAAGCCAGAACCTTAAGACTCAGAGATAAGAGTGCTACCAACAGAGGCATAGCTGACACTTAAAGGAGAAGAGAGAGGAAAAGATTTTTTTTGAGAGAATTCTAAAGCCTCAGCAGCTGAAAGCACAGACACCAATGGTGGGAATGATTAAAATTGTTGATGAACAAGAGGCTAGAATTGGATGTGTGCAGAAATCCCAAAGGGTGGTAGGGCTGGAGGAGATGACAGAGATAGGAAGAGAAAAGGCCATGAAGGGAACTGAAAACAAGGATGAGAATTTTAAAATTGAGGCATTGCAGGACTGGGTGCCAATGTAGGCCAGCAAGCACAGGGGTGATGGGTGAATGGCACTTGGTGCAAGTTAGGATATGGGCAGCAGAATTTTGGATGAGCTCAAGTTTATGGAGGATGAAAAATGGAAGACCAGCCAGGAGACCACTGGAATAGAGGTAACAAAGGCATGTGTGTGGGTATCAGTAGCAGATAAATTGAGGCGGGGTGGAGTCGAGCAATGTTACGGAGGTGGAAATAGGCAGTCTTATTGATAAGGCAGATATGTGGTTCGAAGTTTTTATCAGGGCCACATATGACATCAAGGTTGTAAATGTTCTGGCTCAGCTTCAGACAGTTTTCAGGGAGAGGGATGGAGTCAGTAGCTCGGGAGTGGAGTTTGTGACAGGGCTCAATGATGATGACTTCAATCTTCACAATATTTAATTGGAGGAATTTTCTGCACATCCAATACTGGATATTGTACAAGCAGTGTGACAAATTAGAGGGGTCAAGAGAAGCGAGAGTGACTGTCAAAGAGAATTAAACTCATCACAGAAGGTTTGGAACTGGTATTTAACAACAAAGGACCCTTTTGTTCCTGCAATGCCACTCAACCTCTCCACACAGAAACTGTGGAGTTTCACTCCTGCAGGTAGTAAATTGCTTCTAGACATGTTTTAAATTTAAAATGTTTCTAAACATTTTTGCAATTTTCCTTTTTTTATCTTTTCCCTCTCTCCCTTCATCCAATCATTACTGCTCTTTCTATAGCTGATTTCACTCTAATTCACCTTATCTCCTTCTCCATCATTTACACTGTTTCTTTCTCTATCTTTAAACCTCATTGGTTAAGTAGATACACTATGGGTCTAGGTATTTACCAAGGACCCTGAAGCCCCCGTTGCACCACTATCAGCTCATTTTCTAGTAATCTGCGACGCAAAAAAAAAATTCCGAGCTGAAAGTTGAAGGAAAAAATCAAACAAGCAGAGCACACCATGAGATGCCCCACTCAGCAAATTTTGGACATAAGTCTTTCTCTGGAAGGCAATGCTAAGGTCTGGCAAACTAATTTTGATG
Source organism: Heterodontus francisci (assembly GCF_036365525.1). Classification (NCBI taxonomy): domain Eukaryota; kingdom Metazoa; phylum Chordata; class Chondrichthyes; order Heterodontiformes; family Heterodontidae; genus Heterodontus; species Heterodontus francisci. Next base: position 13,951,933 of record NC_090400.1, read on the forward strand.
AATTGTTTTGTGCCTCCAGACACTGTGTTCACCCTAACAACCTTTTGGTTGCAGCAGAATAGTTGGAAACATCCACAAACCGAAATGGTGCCCTGCATTCTGACTTTAGCCACGGATCAAAATCAGCACAGAGAAAACCAGAGAGGCTGGGATTATTTTTGTTTCAGCGCAGAAGGTTAAAGGATGATTTAATAGAGATGCTCAAAATGATGAGGGATTTTGATAGCGTTAATAAGGAGAAACTTTACATTACATCGAATGTACAGCTCAGACACAGACCATTTGTTCCAATTGGCAGTGTTTATGCTCCACAGTGTTTAAGCTGTCTCCTATCCTACTTCATCTTAACTTTATCAGCATGTCCTTCTATTCCTTTCTCCCTTATGTGTTTATCACACTGCCCTTTAAATGCATCTATGCTATTTGTCTCAATTACTCCATTTGGTAGTCAGCTCCACATTTTAACCACACTCTGGGTAAAGATGCTTCTCCTAAATTCCTTATTCAATATATTGGTAAGTATCTAATATTATGACCCCTAGTTTTGGACTTTCCCACAAGTGGAAAGATTTTCTCTATGTTTACGCTATCAAACACTTAAATATAAAGACGTCAATCAGATCACTCTTTCCCAGAGAAAAAAAACCCAGCCTGTTCATTCTCTCCTGATAGATGTAGCCTCTTAGTTATGGGTTCATCCTTGTAAATCTTTTTTGCACCTTCTCCAGTGACTGTATATCCTTGTAATAATATGGAGACCAGAACTGTGCATAGTACCCCATGTGTGGTCGAACCAATGTTCTGTACAAGTTTAACATAACTTCTCTGTTTTTGAATTCTATGCCTCTAGAAATGAACCCCAGTGCTTTGTTTGCTTTTTTGTGGTCTTATTAACCTGTGTTGCTACTTTTAGTGATTTGTCTAACTGTAACTCGAGATCCCCCTTTGCTCTTCTACCTCATTTGTACTCTTAATTTCCAAGGAGTATGTAGCCTCTTTATTCTCCCTATCAAAATGCACCACCTCACATTTAACCTGTATTGAAACTCATTTGCACAGTTTCCACTGGCAGGAGGGTTGGTAATCAGAGGACACAGATTGAAAATATTTGACAAAAGAACCAGGGGGGGGGAGATCAGGAGAATTTTTCTTATGCGGCAAATCATCATGATCCGAAATGTGCTGCCTGAAAGGGTGCTGGATGTAGTTTCAGTAATAACTTTCAAAAAGGAATCGGATCAATACATGAGAGAGAAATGTGCAGCATTATGGGCAAAGAGCAGGGGAATGGAACTAATTGGATAGTTCTTTCAAAGAGCTGGCACAGGAATGATGGACCAAATGGCCACCTTTTATGGTGTATAATTTCATTCTACAACTCGTTTCTACCTCGTTGCTCCTTTAAAATGTCTGCTGTTCTCTAATGGTATCATAGTGGTATTGTTACTGGACTAGTCATCCAGAAGCCTGGACTAATGCTCTGGAGACAGGAGTTCAAATTCCACTATAGCAGCTGAGGGAATTGAAATTCAATTAATTAATAAATCTGGAATAAAATACTAGTCTCATTAATAATAATCAAGAAATTACTGGATCATCATAAAACCCATCTGGTACACTAATGACCTTCAGGAGAGGAAATCTGCTGTCCTTACCCAGACTGATCTACATGTGATTCCAGACCAGAGATAGGCACCAACGTTTGCACCACGGACATTTGACAAAATTATTGACTCAGCCATGGACATGGGGGCGATTAATCTGTCTATAAAGTGTAGAGCCAATCTAATGCCATCAAAACACAGTCCGATTTAAAACACATTTCTCCCGATAAATAAAGTAGCTCAGCATCTCGACATCAAAGGAGAAGAGCACAATTGTATTAGCAAAATAGTATGTAATGCCAATGCAAATTACTTTTGTTGACAGAATAGAGCACATGTCATGGGTTGCTAGATGGACCTTATCGCATGACCTCTGTGGATTCACACTATGTCAGGAGCGCAAATGCATCCAATGAAACTCAAGGAGAGGATTGTTATTGTGGTTAGTGAGGTGAGGCAGTCGAAAAGTCAACAATAGGAAGAAGGACCATTTCTCACACTTCTATTGTCACAAGCCAATTTAACCCATGATGGTCAACGTTTGGGCAACTTCTGCACCTGCTTGTAACATATGTCTGTATGTAACATATATCAGGGCAGTCAACAAAAGGGCAGTCATCACCAACTCAGGAGAATTTTATAGGATGGAGCAGATAGTACTTCAGGAGCAGATAACACTTCAGAAGAATCATGTAAAACAGAAAAGCAGAATGGGACAGGAAGGGTGAGAGAGATTAATGGTAAGTAACCAAAACTAGTTTATTCATCTCGACAGGCTATTAAACAAGGTCCTGGATTCTAAAGTACAGAAACAACAGCATCTCTCATGAACACAATATCATTTACTCACCAAAGCTAGTGCCAAAATTAGATATATACAATCGCAAATAAAAAGTGCCCTTCAGTTCCTCCAATGAAGCGGTTCTCTTAAATTCACTTATGTCTATATCTGAGTTTATCACTGTTGATTCCAATTCAGCTCTGACTAGATAATTATTAACAAAAAGCTTTTCTGCAAAAGTTGAGTCATTGTTACTGCATGTATTATTCAGTTATAAAATGCTTAGTTACTATCTGTAAGATTATACTCCAGACTAACCAATTTATGTCCAAGCCAAATCTCTTATCTATTAGCAAAGGTACACTTTTAACATAATGTAATATGATTAAGGCAACTTTCAAATTACATTGGCCACTCGGGTTATCTGCCCTCAAATTGGATAGTAAATGATGCACATTGCAGTTACTGATCTTTGACATTCTTGTAAAACTTGTCCTTTAATCCAATTTGCAGCAAAAAAAAAATCAGTTAATGACTGTTTCTAACATGATCATTGAAACATACTAAAGTTTTACTATATCTTCCCCGACAGTTTTTAAAACTGCAAATGAAGCACTGATTTTGTAAGGAATTATAGAGATCATCATAGATTAAGGTTTATTAAAGCTATCCATTCCATTATATTTACAAACTATTGTATATGGGTCAGCAGCATCTGGTTTTTGTCAATATCACTCAGCCTCATTACACCACACTCTTGTATTCATGAGGAAGTTACAATTCTGGAGATTCCTTGGATTATCTTGCATGTTTTCCCCTCAATACAAGTTCAGGAGCAATGCAATTCCAAATGGATAAGCAGAAGAATTGTGACATTTATATAGAAGTAAAAGTCCAGCAACTTTCAACAGCTTGTGTGCCAGGGGAAAGTAATGCATGCCAAAGTGTAGAAATTGAGACATTCCTTAATGATTTTTGCCATATTAAAATGAGTTTACATAACAAAAGCATTTAAACTTGTGCCTTAAAATAACTTGGCTGCTAGGGAGTGAAGGAGAGAGACAGAGAGAGTGGGGGACAGAAAGGGGTGGAGAGAGAGAGGAGGGGGTGGGGGTGCCCAGCCTTTTCACGTGGGGAGCAACATTACAATTTTTGTCTTATATGGGGGCAGCTGAAACAGTTTTGGAAAGATAAAGGCATTAAAAATGTATCCTACTTTTGATCAAAACAACAGCATTTTTGCGAAGAAGCTTTAAATGAGAATTTATTGACTTACTTTCTTGCTACTATGTTGGACACTGATTTCATGAGAAATCTAGCAATTTTTTTTGCTTGGACAAGTAGTCAATGTCTGCACACACACTTGTTGTAGTGATGTGGAGTATTCCGGATAGATGTTCATCTGTCAGGAGTGATCCTGATCGCTCTCTCTCTTTCCTCATTCTTTCTCTCTGTCTGTCCCTCTCTTTCCCCTCCCTCTCTGTGTCACCCCTCTTTGTGTTCCCCCATCTGTGTTGTCCCCCCTCTCTGTGATATTACCCCATCCCCTGTATTGTTCCCTCCCCTCTCTGTGTCATTCCCCTTTTTTGTGTCTCTGCCCCCATTCTGAGTCATTCCCCCTCTGTGTCATCCCCCCTCTTTGTGTTGTTCCCCCCTCTCTGTGTTATCTTCCTCTTTGTATTGCCCCTCTCCTCTCTGTTTCATTTTCTCCTTTTGTCTCTGACCCCGCCCCCCCATGTTGTCCCTCCTTCTCTGTGTCATTCCTGCTCTCTCTGCCCCACTCTCATGCTGTTTCCCCTCTCCCTCCCACTCTCTCTGCCCCCTCTCTCTCCATTCCTCCTCTGTCTCTCTCTCCCCCTCTCTCTGTACCACCTCCCTCTCTGCCCACTCTCTCTCCCTCTCCCTCCATGACCCCCTTGATGTCCCCCTCTCTTTCTCTCTCCTTCCCTCTCTGTCCCCTTCTCTCTAACCTCCTCTCTCTCTCCCTTCCTCTCTGTCTCTTCCTCTCTTTCCCCTCTCTCTCACTCAACCCCCTCTCTGTCCCTCTCTCTCTTTCTCTCCCCTCTCTCTCACTCTGCCCCTCCTCCATCTCTCTTTCTCCCCCTTTCCCTCTGCACTTTCTCTGTCCCCCCTCTCTCCGCCCCCTCTCTGTCCCTCTCTCTCTCTTCCACTATGCCCCCTCTGTCTCTCTCTCCCCCTCTCTGTCACTTTCCCTCACTTTCTCACCTCTCTCTCCCCCCCTCTCTCTCTCTCCCTCTTCCTCTGCACTTTCTCTCTCTCTCCCCCCTCTCTCCCACTCTCTCTCACCCCTCTCTGTCCCCCTCTCACTCCCTCTATGCCTGCACTCTCTCTCCCCCCTCCCCGTCTCCTTCCCTTTCCCCTCTCTCTGCCCCTCTCTCTCTCCCACCTCTCTGTCCCCCTCTCTCTCTCTCCCCCTCTTTCTCTCCCCTCCTTTCTGTCTTATCTCTCTCCCCCCTCCCCACCACTCACCATTGCTGAGAGTGGGAACAGCAGTTTCTGAACTTCAGACAGATGTGGCATTTTCTGGTGGGCTTTTAATAATAATGGGAAGTTGCTAGAAAATCCTGAAGCTTTCCAAAGTTCAGAAACTTCCGTTCCCGCTCCCAGCAACTTTCAGCTGTGAAACTAACATTGAGATTTTTTTTTTAAGTCAGTCTGGTCATAAAGAAGAAGCCAATGGGTGATTCCTTGTCCCTGAAATTACCAGTCATGGGCCTCACATCTTATACCACAGACACTGGTGTTTGTGTACGGACACATTGCCGATCCCTGCTCCAGACCCACAGTAATGTGGTTGACTCTTCTCTGCCCTCTGAAATGGCCTAGTAAGGCATTCAGTTCAAGTGCAATTAGGGATGGGCAATAAATGCTGGCCTTGCCAGCGATGCCCACATCCCAAGAACAAATAAAAAAAACTTCTGAATTGTCATGCAGCCCTCTGCCATTATAACTGCATCACACTGCCTCAGACCCTCAAGGGATGGGCAATGAATCCGATCTTTCAAGTATCACTTGCTCCCATGATAGAATAGTATCAAACCATCAAACCTAAACGGGTGGGTGGCACATGAGCTACAAAACATTCAGTCCAGATGAATGAACAGGCTCTGAATTCTGGCTTGACATCTAATGGATACTTGAATGCCCCCCACTCCCCCGCAACCCCCATCCCACACAATATGGTAAAACCATGGGAGTTTGCAACACTCTCCCACTGTACAGAACTAAACACCCTATCAGCTGATATATAGATGGTTACAGCCATAGAAGGTGTGTTCATGTCAGGGCCTGTTAACTGTTAATCAGCCTGAAATTCCTTCCACTACTTCACAATATTCTCCAAGGGAAAAGTGTGAAGGCAATGAAAACAATCATATGAAGCACCGGGGATGGATTGGTATGAGACTCGGAAGACAGCACAAGGTCAGGTTGGTCTTCTATGAGGGGCACAGTGGGTGCGTGGGCTGAAATGCAGCAGAACTGGTGGGTTGAAGCAAAAAAAAGAGCGGAGACGGTTACCATGATCGACATAGACTGCAGCCACATCATGAGGAACCAGGCAAAGTTTTAGAAGAAAAAGGCACCAAAGGCTAAACCAGCAATTAAAGCTACGTCCAGGCAAGTATTCCAAAGTGAGCCATAGGCTCCTCATAGCACAGTCAACCTGTTGAAGAAAACAGTTTCCGGGGATCTTTGATACTTTGAAGGCAACTGTCAGTAAGAACAAGCAATTCTGTGCTGAACTTTAATTTTTTTGAAGAACACCTTTGCTTTACATTACTTTTCCTTATAACATTTTCAGCAAAGGAAATGTTAAGATGGAGGCTCAAACGGACCTCACAAATATTTTGGATTGGTTTCCTGCTACTTGCCAGTTTGTGGTGAGTAGCATTAAAAAATGTTATTTGATTGCTCGGGTTTTGTGGTGCCTCCTCGGTCTTCATTGTTACTTACCAAATGAACAAACTGCTGTTAATTTAACCATTCAGTCAACTGGGTATTTGATTAATAAAGTAACAGGTTTAGTCCTCATTTCAGCTGATATATGGATGGTGCCTAAACTGATGTCCTGGAGTGTGACACTTTTAAGTAACATTGCCTTTGAAAGGCTGCAGCACCTCCACTGGCGAGAGGGCATTGTTACAACGTGACAAGTTTTCATAGGCAGTGCCAATTATAAATGCAGACATAGAAATTTGTAATGGAAAAGTTGGCAGGAAGTGCTTGTTAAATTCCCATTAAATCACGCAAACGTTTAAATGAAAAATCTTTTTATTGAAAAAATTATGATTGCCTATTCCTCTTTCAGAAAATATTTCGACTGCACAAAAACATATAAAAGACATAGCAACAAAAATAATTTCTTATTAAAATTTGAAAACTGTAGAATTGAAAATCTCTAGGTGTGGGGGTGGGAATGGGTCAGTCCACTGATGAACTGTTTTTCCACGGAATGATCCATCGGGATTTTGAACCCTCAGCTGCTTTCCAATCAAGGGATTATGTGCCCCAGATGTAGAAAAATCCGAAGTGTGTTAATAACATTGCCATACGGAGCATAAGAGGACATTTCTTCCAATAGCCATAGCCATAATCCCAGGCCTTAACACTCAGCATAGCATAATCTCCTTGCACTTGTACAGTATGAGATGATAGGAACATAGAAATAGGCCATTCAGCCTCTCGAGCCTGTTCCGTCATTCAATTAGATCATGGCTGATCTGTGTAATAACTCCTTTACACACCTTAGTTCCTTAACCATTAATACTCTTGCCTAACAAAAATCTATCAGCTTCCATTTCAACATTTTCAATTGACCCCCAGCCTCAACAGCTTTTTGGAGGCAAGTTCAAGGTTTTCATTACCCTTTGTGTGAAGTAGTGCTCCCTGACATCATCCCTGAATGAATATGTCTACTCGCTCACATACCCTAATATTCAATTTACCCTGGCCCACACTTAGTGGCAAGTTAGTCATGAACTAGAGATAAAAGTATCGGACAAAGAATCAGTAGACCATTGGGCTTAGCAGATTCTTTTTGAGATATGAATTAAGGTGATAAATTAGGATTTAATATCCAACAATGTGGGAATAAAGAACTTCAGAAATAGTTTGCTGAGGCAAGGTTTATAAAAATATAGCAACCTCCAACCATCGATAAAAAGCAAGTGACGTCATTATAATTATTTGTGAAATGAGTTGTAAACAATTATTCTTGGAACCCGACACTAAATTGAGTCACTCTAAACTGATAATGTTACAAAATAAAGATGAATAAATACGTCGATTTACGAGCCACAAAATGTCTCTCACTCAATGCCCTTCTGAGTTTCAAATATTTTATCTTATTCTGGTTGAGATCTATTAGATAGAACAAGCATTAAATAGTGCAATTTTAATGGCTCTTGTTTTCCTGCATCTTTGCTTGACGCAGTTATCATCACATTTAACTTCATTAGAAAACTTGTTTGCTTTCAAAGTGACGTGGATTTTGCTGTATTGTTTTACGGCCATGCAGTCAAGTGCTGGGATTTGAAATGCTGGCGTTAAACTAAAGGACAACCCACACAAAAATATCGATGGCCAATGAAGAATTGCTTGAGGTTGCGATATTATGGAGTTTTTTTGAAGCTTTTAAACCCAAGATTCTTCATCTTCTCTTTGTTGCTCAGTGTCCTCTATGGTGGATTGTAGTACTGCAGTTCTGCCTCTTGGTGAGGCACTGTACTGACGAGGCCTACGGTCTTCTCTTGAACAAAGATCTTCCTCAGGTTTTGTGAAATACAAAGTTGGAATCTGTTTTCCCTGAGCTTTAGATTTTGAAATCTTGCTGTTGGCTTTAAGGGATTTGTGGGAGCTTCCAGATTTTGTTGCGCCTTTTAATGTTTTATCCGCCTCTCTGTAGGATAATGGAGTGGGAATTTTCGATGGCCTCTTCTCAGGTCTGTTGTCCCGTCTGGGACGTATTTTGGGCCGAAGCTTCAGCTTGTAGATGGAAGGGACTCTCTCTGGCTTTTTTAGTGACCTCTTTTGCCTTCCTTGTTGAACCCTGACTTTTTGGACAGTGCAGGGTGGATCTGGCCATTCCAATGATGAATTCGTATCAGATCCTTCATTTGTGGATTTGGAATTCACTTCAAGAGCATTCATATTATTCCCTGCTGGCATTATATGACTCTCCACACTGCCTGGATTGGTGCCCTTAAAGTCATTGTTCTCTTGGTTGCATTGAACAGATGTTGATCCAATCTTACTACATTGTTCGCTTTGTACTTCAATTCTGTTGGGAAACAGTTTGTTGGTTTCAATGGAGCTCAATGCTGCTGGCTGTAGATCAGCATTCGAATCAGTGAACACCATTTTTGGAGGGCTCTTTGCAATCCAGTTCTCGATATTCACACGATTGAGTTTAGGTGTTCCACTGACAAGTTCAGCAAGAACAACGTTGAAACTGCTGCCATTGTCAGTCACTTTTATTGAATGGGTTGAAGCCACATTACTACAACTGTAAGGTCTATTAATGTTATTAAAATGACTGGCTGCAACTGTGAAAGAGGAAACCGAACACTTTGATGAACTCGGAGAGTCGAGTCTTTTAAATTCCTTCTGTTTTGAAGAACTGGGCAAACTGGACGCTGAAGAAAATGTATTGAGCCCACTGTCCTCCAAATTGTCCTCAACTGGATCCACCTCCAGAGCTTTCATATTCGATGCAATTTCATCTTCAAGGCTTTTGTACAGTTCAAACTCCTGTGCAGGATTAATAGGTGGAGGTGTGAATAAACAGAGATTATTCCTGTCATTGTTGACACCTTTATTGTTATTGTCATTTATGCTGTAAGAGTCTGGGGTTCGCAATTGAGTCTGACTTTTTTGTTGAGTCCATTTTTTTGCTCCATCAGTCACTGCTTTGTTGATGCATTTCGATTCTTGCCAACAGCTTTCTTGCCAGGCACCAGCTGGGCTAAGAGGTCGATGAATTATTTGTCCCTTCTCGCTTTTCTTATCAGTGTCTTGAATGACTGAGAACTTACTCACTCGGCCAGGTGCAGGTGAATAACTCCTTGCTGATCCTTTGGAGATTCTGGATGTCATTTCTGAAGTAGGTTTGTGTGTCTGTGAAAAAGCACTGATACTTTGCTTGTTTTCAATGGAGTTGCTTTGGTCCACTTTGGACTCAATGAACTGGGCATGAGTCCAGGTCCGGCTCAACCTGTTATCAGATTGCTGAGGAACAATAAATTGACCTGGTACCTTCTTGTTGTCCATCATTGGCACAATGACACGTTTGTTCTCCTGAGCTGCAGGACATGGCTTTGAAGATACTGGTAAAGTCCTGCTCCTCTGTCTCCCTGTTCTAGCTGCTGTGGTGGTGTTGGAGTTGGCTCTGGTGCTGTCAATGTTGGTTGACATCTGGTAAGAAGGAGTGGATGGCCGATCTTTTTGCCTAAACAATGAATCAGAAATGTGTCCATTAGTAGGAAGTCAAAAAAAATGTAATTGTTTTCCTAGCGATTAACTGAGAATATTGTTGATTGAGGAAGATTGTGGGGTAGAAACTGGTCCTCCCTGTGTCTGTTTTCCCAGTGCAAAACAAGGGGTTGGCAGAAAGGACCAACTTCGACAATGTCCCGCGCTGGACCTGGGCCTGTGTTACAGATGCCGCCATATTGGTGAATGTGTTTTTGCTGGCATTCTGGGTGGTTGCCTAAAACAGGCGCTAACCCTATTACAGATGTAAATGAATGGTTTAATGCCGACCGGAATTGGTTGGTGATCAGTGGAATAGGTGTCGGGCCGGCTCCACTTGTGATTTTTCAATGGCTTCTGCGACCACCAACTAATTGTAGAAGAATTTTTTTAAATAAGTAAATCAGTAATCATTGCTGTGAAGCCAGGAGGAGCTGGAGTGCCTCTCCTAACTCGGCAGCATAGTGCGCTGCATGAATACAGCATCTGGATCAGAGACAACCGTGGCAGAAATGGTGGTTATCAATGTGTAAACATTTCATGCCACCACATCTATAACCAGGACCCCCCACCCACCCATTGTACTCCATCAGCCCTTCCAGCAACTGCCGCTGAGGTAAGCATCCTGATTTTAATTTTTTTCAAACGGGCGAGCTGCCTGTGGAGGTCAGTCAGGCATTGGCAAATTGCCTAGATTATTGAAATTAGGTCTTTGGCCAAATTCGGGTCAGCCTTGGGTTGTGTTGTGCCAATTCTGAGCCTGAAAGTGGGCCCCGGCAAATTTCTACTCCTGTAAATACCAAGAGATGACATAACAACGGCAGGGGTTTCCATGCTGCGGTTCTGAACTCCTTAGGTTCATGTGAACTGTTGCAGCTCAGAGCAAATAGAATTCCAACATCATCGCACTGACTATTAAGAGGGATCCGACAATCTTGAGTTCTGGTTAAGCTATATTACAACTACAACCAATGGTGTGGTAATAATGATGACTACCAATGACAGCTGAATGTCGGTACTGCTCAGTAGGTAGCACTCTAGGCCCTGAATCAGAAGGTTGTGGTTCAAACCCCACATCAAACCTGAGGCTGACACGTTAGTGCCATACTGAAGGAGTACCTCCGCCCCCACGCATCTCATCTCGTAAATGGAGGAGGGACTGGTGGGTTGATGATGCCCATTGGAATTCCTGCCTCCTGTACTGCCTCTCTGCCCCCTCTCAGCGAAGCAGCCACACAGTTCCTCACAGGGTAGGTTTGGGGCCTACAGCACGTTTTCAGCCTGGTTTGAAGGTTTGGAACAATCGAGCTAAGGAGTATCAGGCAACTGGTAAACTACTTTCTAACATATTTCAAGCTTTAGCTGGACCTGCCCATGACATCCCCAAGCAGCTGGCCAGTACTGCATCTTCCCGCCCCTCCTCCCCATGATAGAATGGGTATCCCATCGATGCCAATACAGTGCAGGCACCACCAGCAATATGCAAATTGCCTAACCTTGAGACGTCCCGGTGCTTCGCCATTGTTGAGGTAGGACCACAGGTGTTCAGGCCCAAGAAATCAAAATTAAAAACAATCCACTACTTTTATTTAAATGTGCGAGATTGTAGGGACAGATCTCAGATGAGAGAAGTGGACTATCACAACTGCAGAGTGCAATGGCATCATCACGTTATCCATCTCATCTGCTACTTATTAATCAAAGTAGTGTTTTAATGTTTGGAAAAGGTACAGGGGTTGTAAACACACCGTTGAACAAGAGCAGAGTTTTTAGAAACTTGCCACTCGAGCTGAGTTTTATCAGGGATTCAGTCCATATCCACTTTCCATTCAGGCAGTAATGTCCCCTTAATGAACTTGGGCTGCCTGCCATTCTAATATTTCACAATTCTCTCTGCCAGGGTGAAAGGACACCTTTGATTTGGATATCTTTAAACATTTACAGGCTGTACTTCTGTCTCGAATTATATTTTGCACTCATTATAATACTTTTGGGAGAAGGGTGAGTGGGAGGTCAAAGCATCACAATTCTGCACAGAAAACTGATGCCAACACAAGGGCAGAGAGGAAATCAATGCCAATGCACTAGTATAGCGGGAAACAGCAGCATCACAACACTGCCCAGAACCACACAGTGCATGGAGCCTGGTCTCATATCTTCTTGTTATTGTTGTAGGTCATTTCCCCACAGATTGGATGTTTTATTAACAGAATAGGCAGTGACATGGATAAACTTAATCTCACAGGGAAATCGCCAGCTTCCTGGAAAATAACCTCACAACAGCTGTTCCTGCCTATAAACTATATCCAATCAGCGTCCACAGAGAATCAAGGCTATTTAAAAAGAAATGCTCTACTGTTGAAGGCTTCATTCTTTCATAATGTAAGAGGAGGATGCGGAGAGGCTTCAGGGTGATTTGGACAAGTTGAGTGAGTGGGCAAATGCATGGCAGATGCAGTATAATGTGAATAACTGTGAGGTTATCCACTTTGGTAGCAAAAACAGGAAGGCAGATTATTATCTGAACAGCTATAAACTGGAAGAGGGAAATATGCAACGAGACCTGGGTGTTCTTGTACACCAGTCGCTGAAGGTAAGCATGCAGGTCCAAAAGGCGGTAAAAAAGGCAAATGGTATGTTGGCCTTCATAGCAAGAGGATTCGAGTACAGGAGCAGGGATGTCTTGCTGTAATTATACAGGGCCTTGGTGAGGCCACATCTGGAATATTGTGTGCAGTTTTGGTCTCCTTATCTGAGGAAGGATGTTCTTGCTATAGAGGGAGTGCAGTGAAGGTTTACCAGACTGATTCCTGGCATGGCGGGACTGACGTATGAGGAGAGATTGAGTCGGTTAGGATTATATTCGCTAGAGTTCAGAAGAGTGAGGGGGATCTCATTGAAACCTATAAAATTCTAACAGGACTTGACAGGGTAGATGCAGGAAGGATGTTCTCGATGGTGGGGGAGTCCAGAACCAGGGGTCATAGTCTAAGGATATGGGGTAAACCATTCAGGACTGAGATGAGGAGAAATTGCTTCACCTAGAGAGTGGCGAACCTGTGGAATTCGCTACCACAGAAAGCAGTTGAGTGCAAAACATTGTATGTTTTCAAGAAGGAGTTAGATCTAGCTCTTGGGTTTAAAGGGATCAAAGGATATGGGGCATAAGTGGGAACAGGTTACTGAGTTGGATGATCAGCCATAATCATAATGAATGGCGGAGCAGGCTCGAAGGGCCGAATGGCCTACTCCTGCTTCTACTTTCTATGTTTCTATAATGAATTCTGTCACCGATAAATACTCATTATTAATCAGTTAACAAGGAACAATTAGCTTTAACATCCTATTGGGATGGGTAGTGCAGGTTATAAAACATATAATATGGTTCTATTAACCCCATTCACCAAATTTGTCAAAAAGAGAACTGTGGGTAAAAGTAAAAACTTATTATCCAGCATGTTCACGTCCTGAGAGGTGCCGGATAATCAAAAATTCCAAATAATCAAGAGTTGTACGAGGAACTCTTGGGGCAAAACACGTCTGACTGCAGGGACCAAGACTCCCATTATAGTGAATGGGGAGCCAGTCACTGAGGAAAGGTAGCATTTCCACCCACAGATGGCAAACATAATTCCCCGCAGTTTTTGGTGATCCAACCTGATAGGTTGAGAAGTTTCCAACCAGATTCCTGGTGCCTGACCGGATTATTCTGGTACCATTGGATGCCCCCTGATACCACCAACCGATGCACGGAGAAGTTCGGTCTCAGCCTTGCAGATTCAAGAGACGGAAAGCGGTTTCTGCCTTTCCTGGTGTTACTCAGCTGGGCAGAGGTGCAGCCACGGGACACTGGTACTGCCTGCCACGCCTCACCGAGCCCTATCACCTGCCATTGTCCACATGGAGATCGGACCTTCCATCTCAAAGTTATTGTCGGAGGACCTAAGGGTACCCAAGGCCCGGCATTAGGAAAGCCGATTTTTAATTTTCCCTTACTTCTTCAGGGTCGGTGCACCAACATACCTGTAATATGTGTGAGAGTGCACTCGGGAAAACGCAGCCCGGGACAGCTTTGGGAGATTTTGGAAATTCCAGATAATAGAGTTTAGCAGTAGGTAAAGTGCCAGATAACAAAACATTTACTGTATAAAGCAGAGCAACACCAATTTACACTCAATATCTACTTTTGGTAATGTTCCTGTGGTAAGATGCCATGTAAACATTAGGTGGCAACTCTTTTTCTTCAGGAAAGCCAATAGATAGAGTGCCATGTTGCTCATATGGGTTCCAAGTGCACTTGGCACTCAAGGATACAACGAATGGACATGGATAAAAAGTAATTTAAAAGGCTAATGGAATGTCTCCCTTTATCTAAAGGGGCTGAAATACAAAGAAGTGGAAGTTATGTTAGTTATATAGAGCTCTGATTTAGTTCTAGACACTGGACCTGAGGAAGGATGTTTTGGCCTTGGAGAGGTTGCAACACAGATTCAGCAAAACGATACCAGGGCTTAAGGGGTTAAAATTATGAGGACAGGTTGCATAGACTAGACTTGTATTCCCTTGAGTACAGAAGGTGATCGAATAGAGATGTTTAAGATGTTTAAAGGATACAAAGGGTAGACAGAGAGAAACTATTTCCTCAGGTGGGAAGAGTCCAGAACAAGGGGCTTAACCTTAAAATTAGAGCTAGGCAATTCAGGAGTGATGCTAGGAAGCACTTTAGCACACAAAGGGGTGTGAAAACTCATCCCAAAAACCTGTTGAAGCGAGGGTTCATTTGAAAATTTGACATTGCATCTAGGGAGACCTAGTGTAGTTTTCAATGAAATGGGATTAAAGAACAGGAGATAATTGGATCAGACCGTACAGGTATAATTCAGTTCCCTTTTCAAAGTTATACCTTCTGTATTATTTTAGTTTTATTTCTCCATTATATGGAAACCACCAATGTAAACTTAGCTAGGTGTAATTACACCTGTTCACCAGTGGTATTGCAGTAGCATCTCCGACAATAATTTTGAGATGGAAGGTCCAATCTCCATGCAGACAATGGCAGGTGATAGGGCTCGGTGAGGCGTGGCAGGCAGTACCAGTGCCCCATGGCTGCACCTCTGCCCAGCTGAGTAACAAGAGGAAAGGCAGAAACTGCTTTCCATCTCTTGAATCTGCAAGGCTGAGGCCGACCTTCTCCGCGGTAGCAGGGCTCAAGGGGCATCCAACGGTATTAGACCAATCTGGTCGGGGCACCAGGAATCTGGTTGGAAACTTCTCAATCTATTGGGTTGGACCACCAAAAACCTCAGGGATTAGGGTTGCCATCTGAGGGTGGAAATGCTACCTTGCCTCAGTGACTGGTTCCCCATTCACTATAATGGGAGTCTTGGTCCCTGCAGCCAGACGTGCTTTGCCCAGAGTTCCACATACAACTCTTGATTAACAGGAATTTTTGATTATCCGGCACCTCTCAGGTCCGGCACATGCAGGATAACAAAGTTTTTACTGTTACCTACATTTCTTTTATTGACAGAGTTGGTGAATGGGGTTAATAGAACCATATTACATGTTTTATAACCTGCACTACCCATCCCAACAGGATGTTAAAGCTAATTGTGCCTTGTTAACTGGTGACTAATGAAGCTGTAATTACAGTGTGACAAGTTTGCATAGGTAGTTTCCACTATAAATGTGCACATAAGGAGTTCTAATAGAAAAAGTTATAAAAATGCGCAGAGACATAAGAGTTTTAATGTATAGGTAGATACAATTCTCCTCCAGGATATTGGAAACTCATCAAATAGAGTTTTGAAAATCTGGGGAAATGTGCTTCCAGAAACCACCCCACTTATAAATGAAATGCTGTTTGTGAAGTGCAGCATACTCATCACTATATTTGTCACTACACTGCTGGGGGTCCTGAAGCTGTAGTGTAAATCCCGAGTCACGGTTCAACTTGACTGCAGAGGAAATAAAGGAGTGAAACTCCCTGTAGGGGCACTATTGGCCATTTCAGTATGACCCCAAAATCAAATATGGATTGAAACCTGGTTTGAAGGTGGTGGAGCCTTTTGGGCATCTTGCCTTCTATTTAAATCTACCTGCAATTAATCTAAATGTTGAAGTGGCAGGGAAACTACTGCCCACACTCTTCTAGGAGCTGCTGGAAAAGAAGTGCTACATATTGCTGTAACCACTGTCATGCACACAAGAAGTGCAATGACACAACAATCATGAACAAAATCTGAGGAGTTATAAAAACTGACTTTGTCTTTTTTTTTTAATGAACCGTTCTTTTAAAAAGTGAATAATACTCATAAAGGGCCAAAGAAAAAGACTTGGCCTTTGTGTTTTCAAACTGTCTGACAAGGACGACGGACAAATCTTCAAAGTTAAGAGGTGTCAATTGAATCCATCCTACATTCATCCTAAAACATTCCAGAAGTGAATGTCTTCTTCTGAAACAAAGAAGGTGTGAAACAGTCACATCCTGGGCCATTGTGCGATCACCATGGGGAAGAGGCTAGAGCATCTCCTACCAGGAGGTGAGAAGACAGCTTTACCTTAAAAAAGACAGTCCAGAGAGAGAGAGAGAGACTCCAGATAAAGAGAGAGAACAGAAGCAACATCCAGCAGCTTGTTTTCCAGCAAACCAGAAGGCACGTGCCCTGCAGTAGAATCCTACATCTACACTCAACAGCAGTGAACTAGAAGTGACCCATTATTTTCAACTGAACTTTCAATCAAGAGCGAAATCTATAATCATCTCAGGCCTGCACCCAATGAGAACTCAATTTCCAAAAGAATTCAGCAGGTTTATTGTGACCTCCCCCCACTAAAAATCACTTTCCCCTATTTCCCTCTCTATCTGTCTCTTTGTGTGTGTGTGTGTGTACGGGCGCGTGGACTCTTTCGGGATAAGGCATATTGATCAATAAACAATTGAGTTTCTTTCTTTAAACTTACAAGAAAACCTGTTGCTGTTTGTTTATTTTACAAATATTTCAGAATACACAGAATAAGTATATTCCTACTATAAAGAAAAATTCTGAGAGGACCCACCATCCGTGGTTAACTAAAGAAATTAAGGAAAGCATCAAACTTAAGGAAAAGGCATATAATTGCACAAAGATGAGCGGCAGTTCAGATGATTGGTCAGAATATAAAGAATGGCAGAGAATGACTAAAAGGTTAATCAGGAGAAAGAAATTAGAGTATGAGAGGAAGCCAGCTAGAAATGTAAAAACAGATAGCAAGAGTTTCTACAGGTAGTTAAAAAAGAAAAGAGTAAGTAAAGTAAGTGTTGGTCCTCTAGAGAGTGAGAATGGGGAGCTAATAGTAGGTAATAAAGAAATAGCGGATACAATGAACAACTATTTTGCTTCTGTCTTCACTATAGGGGATACAAAAAACATTCCAGTAATAGCTGTAAATCAGGAGGTGGAAGGAAGAGAGGAACTTGGTGAAATTACAATCACCAGGGAAACACTACTGACCAAACTGATAGAGCTGCGGGCTGACAAGTCCCCGGGTCCTGATGGACTTCAATCTAGGCTCTTAAAAGAGGTGGCTAATGAGGTAGTAGATGCACTGGTGTTAAATTTTCTAAATTTGCTAGATTCTGGTAAGGTTGCATCAGACAGGAAAGTATATAACCCCTCTATTCAAGAAGGGAGTAAGGCAGAAAACAGGTAATCATATGCCAGTCTGTTTGACATCTGTCATGGGGAAGGTGTTAGAATCGATCATTAAGGAGATTGTAGCTCAGCACTTAGAAAAACTCAAGGTAGTCGGGAATAGTCAGCATGGTTTTGTGAAAGGGAAATCATGTTTAACCAATTTGTTGGAGTTCTTTGAAGGAGTGACATGTGCTGTGGATAAAGGGGAGCCCATTGACGTACAATACTTGGATTTCCAGAAGGCATTTGACAAGGTGCCATATAAAAGGTTGTTGTGCAAAGCAGGAACTCATGGTGTAGGGGGTAACATATTAGCATGAATAAAAGATTGGCTGGCTGGCAAAAAAACAGAGAGTATGCTTAAATGGGTCCTTTTCTGATTGGCAGGATGTGACAAGTGGAGTCCTGCAGGGGTCTGTGCTGAGGTCTCAACTTTTTACAATTTATACCAATGACTTAGATGAGGGGAGCAATAGCATAGTAGCTAAATTTGCAGATGAGACAAAGATAGGTAGGAAAGTATGTTGTGAAGGGGACATAAGGAGTTCGCAGACTGATATAGATAGGTTGAGTGAGTGGGCAAAAATCTGGCAGATGGAGTATAATGTGGGAAAATGTGAAGTCGTTCACATTAGCAGGAAGAATAAAAAAGCAGAATATTACTTAAACGGAGAACAACTGCAGAATTCCGAAGTGCAGAGGGATCTAGGTGTTCTAGTGCAGGAGTCACAAAACGATAGCATGCAGGTACAGCAAGTAATAAAGAAGGCTGATCGAATGCTATCCTTTATTATGAGAGGAATTGAAAATAAAAGTAAGGATGTTCTGCTTCAGTTATGCAGGGCATTGGTGAGACCACATCTTGAATACTGTGTGCAGTTTTGGTCTCCTTATTTAAGGAAGGATGTAAATGCGTTGGAGGCGGTTCAGAGGAGGTTTACTAGACTGATACCTGGAATGAGCAGGTTGTCTTATGAGGAAAGTTTGGACAGACTGGGCTTATTTTCACTGGAGTTTAGAAGAGTGAGGGAAGACTCGATTGAAGTTTATAAGATCCTGAACGGTCTAGACAAGGTGGATGTGGACAGATTGTTTCCTCTTGTGGGTGAGTCCAGAACTAGGGGGCACTGTTTTAAAATTAGGGGACACCCTTTTAGGAGAGAGACCAGGAGAAATTTTTTCTCTGAGAAGGTTGTGTGACTTTGGAACTCTCTGCCTCAGAAGGTGGTGGAGTTGGGGGCACTGAATTTTTAAGTCGGAGGTAGATAGATTCTTGCTAGGCAAGGGAATCAAAGATTATCGGGGGTAGATGGAGTGTGGAACTCGAAACACAAACAGATCAGCCATGATCTTATTAAATAGTGGAGCAGGCTCAAAGGGCCGAATGGCCTACTTCTGCTCCTAATTCGTATGTATGTTCGTATGTTCATAAAACACCAAAGGGGTTAAACCTTAATAACTAAAACACACTTGCTGCGGTCAGGTGAGGAGTTGAACAGTGGGAACGACCCACATCGCACCATGTGGCCGTAACACCACATAGAAGAATATAGGTGGAAACCATTCATCCCCTCAATCCTGTCTCTAATATTCAATTAGATTATGGCTAATCTGTATCTTAACTTAATTTACCCACTTAGACCCCGTAACCATTAACATCCTTACCTCTTTCTGTGCTGCAAAGATAGGTGTGCACATCTCGCTGGAATTTCCAGTCAGACAGTAGCCAAGCTATCTAACAAGAGTACTAGTCACTGGAACTGACACTGAGAACGGTAGATGCAGTGTAAATGCAGCCTCAGTGAATGTGATTCCCCTTAAATTAGAGACCGGACCAGAAAGGATGATGTTGAACACAAACACAATTTATACAGCAAAGTGCTGCTTTCCACAAGCATTGACTGGGAAGCCGAGAACAGATTAATGCCGTGACTGGTTGGACTCATGTAGCAAATAATCAGCTGTTAAATGGACCCATTTAGATGAATAAGTACCATTAAATATTTTTATCTGTTTGGTGGGAAACAAACTGTTCATCTACATCTCATCACTTGTGTGCGTGGGGATTGTACATCAAAACACATCATACTTAATGAAAAAGATACAAGGGCAAATTGTAGATGTATAACCAAATCTGTGTACATAAATGAAGTATATAGAGCTGTCGACTCAGAACATTGATGTACAAGGGGATGCACAGGAGGAGGCCATTTGACTGATTGCACTGGCCAAATTTCTTTTGAAATTCAGGACACGGGCATTGCTGGCAAGGCCGGAATTTATTGCTCATCACCCATTGCCCTAAAGAATGGGATAGTGGATCTTGAACCATTGCAGTGTGTGTGGTGAAGATGCTCCTACTATATATAAATGAGTGTGTGTGATTATACACACACAGACACACGCACGCACGCACAGGGCTGAATTTTATTAGTTCGCCGCCGAGCTTGAAAGAAGGCACAGCGCACGCACTGAGCTGCCGTGATATTTCATGCGGGGCTCATTTAAATGGAGGGGGCGGAACGTGCACCCCCGATGGCATAGAGGGGGCGGCCGCTCCGTCTCCAGCAATGGCATCCAGTGCCAATTTAAAGGGCTTCAAGCCCTTCAGTTCAATTTACATTTTTTAACATTAATTTGACATTAAGTTTAAAAAATTAAATAAAAGCTGGAAACCCCTCTACCATCCCCCACCACCACCACCACCAATGACCACAGACTTTATTTTTGGGCCTTTCCCACCAAAACAAACTTTATGCCCAACCCGAACTTTCCCCCCTGAACTTCGTCACCTTTGCCCCTCAACCCCTTCCCACCATCCCCACAGCCAATGGAAACAGTTTTCCCCGCTCCCACTCCCCTCCCCCCACCCCACCCTGAAAATTTTACTTCTTCCCTCTCCCCACCAGTGTCACACCTCGGAACTGGAGATCCAAAGGCGCGGGACTTCCAGCAGCCGGCCGGAATATCAGCATGGACCGATCTTTGCTACCAGGTAAGCATTTATTTTAGTATCATTAACATATGTAGATTAAGGCTCTGCTGCTGAGTGGCGGGGAGACTGCCCCGAGGCCTTGCCGACACCAGTAAAATGCGGCGGAGCCTCCCCGGCATCGGGGCCCGTGGCGGGCTTCACCCAGAAGGATTTTCCAGGACCCCCTGCCATGATCCGCAACATTGGAGGGATGGTAAAATGCAGCCCACTGTTATGAAAGTGCTTCTGTTTTTTAAATATTTTTTGAGGACTCGTGGTTGAAGATTGTGGAGATGGTTTCATTTGGGACTGAAGTGATTCCATGAATGCTGGACTTTGCTTTTTTTTGAAAAAGGTCATTGGAAGCACTTCAGCTTTCTGTTTAAAAACATTTACTGGATGTCAGATGTCTTCAGCTAAGTAAACAGCAGGTGTCTTCTGACTATGGGAGTTGTTTACAGATAAGTGACATGTCAAGATTTATGGTCGTCAAGAGTTGGTTTCATTTTGAATACTGCTTTGAGTCAGTTGGAGGTCAGCCTGCTAAGAGAGAAGACATCAGTTCATCTTTTCTCCACCCCTCTGAGAAACCCTGCCAATCCAGTGTGTGATAGCTGAAACCCCTGATGCTTCATTTCTCCTGGAAAGCCTGCCAAACTAATCCTCGATGCTGCCTGAAAAGAACTGCACCAGGAAGATCCCAGTGGCAGTGGTGACGTGTATTTGGGATGCCAGAATAAAGGGACAACTTATATCATTCCATATCTTCTCCTTTTCCTTCAAGAGTTAACAAGTATTTGGCCAAAGTTTTCTTATTTGTAATGTCTCTGTGGGCTATTTAGAAGGGAATATATATATATATATTTACTGTCATATTTCAAACTGCTAAAGATCTGCATCTTTATTGACTAAGTCTTGTTTTGTAATAAATTAATAATGTTGTTGTTGATTAAAGAAAGCTGGTTGGTTATTTTTATTTCGGAATAAAATACGAGTATATAATTGGCTGTATCTGTAACTGGTAAACATTTAAATATATGTTGTGACCCATGAAGAAGCAGAACTAGAGAAAGACAGTGCACTCCTCTAACCTCGGTCATAACATATAATTGGGATAACCAAAGCAGACGACATGCAATTGTAAGTGGGGTAATAATAATTGAAAAGGGGAAAAGGAAAACACCGGGTTTCTCATGCATTTGAGTAAAGTTTACACTACTGGAAAGACTTTATCAATTGTTATGACATTTCTGGGGAGGGAGGATTTATCCCTGAGTGATTTGAAAAACTTAAACAAGGCTAGGCAAAAGGAATTGGCAGAAAGGTTGGTGTTAATGTTAAAACCAGGGACTAGGAAAGCAGACATAGTTGAGGTAATAGCACAGCATTTGAAACTGGAAGAAGGAAAAAGCAATACAGATGATAATTCAGTTGAATTAGCTAGAATCTAGTTGCAGTTGAAGCAGCTTGAACAGGAAGTTGAAATGAGAAAACTTGAACTAGAATTTAAAAGAGCAAGCAGAGTAGCAGGAGAGAGAAAAAGAAAAGAGAAAGGGAAGAAAGGGAGCAAGAAAGGATATTCCAATTAAAAAGATAAAACTAAAAAAAAAGGGTGGCCTTGATACTAATAAAAATTCTGGTGCGGAAAGATCTGACTCCAACTCAAGATCCTTTGGAGAGCTATTTAAATTTGTGCAGGCCCTCCCTAAGTTTGAGGAAAGGGACGTAGAGGCAGTTTCCATTTCTAGATAGCTAGACAGATGAAGTGGCTGAAGGAAAGCTGGGCACTGCTTATACACAACAAGTTGACGGGCAGAGCTCATGAGGTTTATGCCATGCTTTCTGAGGAGGCTTCTGCAGATTATGAGATGGTAAAAAAGATTATTCTCGCTGTTTATGAGTTAGTCCCTGAAGCTTATAGGCAGAAATTTCGGAACCTCCAGAAATAGCCTAGGCAGACAAATATAGAATTTGAGAGGATAAAGCAAATTAACTTTGATCATTGGATGTAGGCACTAAAGGTACAGGCCATGTATGAGACCCTTAGTGAAATAATTCTCCTGGAAGAATTTAAAAATTCACTCCTTTCATTAGTAAGAACCCATGTAGAGAACCAGAAGGTTTTGACAGCCAGATGGGCAGCTGAGATCACTGATGATGAGCTTGTTTACAAGACCAAACTTTTTTCCCGTCAACCCCACAAACCCAAGAAGGATAGATGGTGGGAGGGTGAAAGGAAGGCAAGTAGCCGGTGACAAGAAGCGACAACTAGAAATGCCCCGGGAGCTCTTCCTCAGGCCAGAAAGGAAGATGCTGAGGGTGGAAGTGAGGTCCAAAAGTCTAAGTGTTTTCATTGCCACAAGGCGGGACACCTTCATGCAGAATGCTGGAAGTTTTAGGGTTCACCCATCGACTTATTGGGGTAGACAAAGTCAATGTAGAAAAAGGGGCCCTGATTGAGAGAACGACAGATCGTGCTGGAACTCTGACTGCAGCTGTAAGGCCAAGTACAAAAACCACTGTGAGTGTGGGGGATGTGAACAAGATACCTGAGAGACATAGGGAATTCTTGTCAAAAGGAAAGGTAACTGCTTATCCCTCAAGTGAGGCAGGTAAACCTATAGTTATACTTAGGGATACAGGAGCAGCCCAAACTCTTTTGCTGAGGAAAGGCATAACTTTTCCACTAGAGAGCACATTGAATGCCAAGGTTCTATTAAAAGGTATTGGCGGGGAGTATGTACCTGTACTTTTGTATCGGGTGCACCTAGAGTGTGACCTAATGTCTGGAACGGTAACTGTAGGAGTTGTCCATAGTTTGCCTGTAGACAGAGTTGACCTACTCCTGGGGAATGATTTGGGTGGAGGGACGGTATAGCTTCTCCAGTAGTCACGGAAAGACCAAGTGAAGTCAAAGAGACAGAGCAGTTGTAGGAAAAGGTTCCAGGAATTTTTCCTTCATGTGTAGTGACCCGAGCAATGGCTAAACAAGTTCCATTGTCAGAGGTCAAATCGGCATCATGGATAGCCGGATATCTGAAACTTTGTTTGGGGATTTGGATAATGCAAAGGAAATATTCAATAAGTCTTCTCTGCTCAAGGCTCAGCAAGCTGATCCAGAGTTAAGTAAAGTGGCACAATGGCTCTAACAGAAGCTGAGGCAAAAGGAATTCCAGAAGGATACTATATTAAAAATGGGATTCAGATGAGGAAGTGAAGCCCTCCTCACAGACCTGCGGACGAAGACTGGATGATAGTTCACCAGATAGTGGCACCGCCCAAGCATCGCTGGGAAATATTAAGGATAGCCCATGAAATTCCTATAGCAGGACATGTGGGGAGCTGGAAGACCCAATCACATATAGGTTGAAATGTCTACTGGCCAGGTCTTTTCAAGGACATAATGCAGTTTTGTTAAAACATGCCATATGTGCCAGATTGTGGGAAAACCGCAACCTACCATTAAAACGTGGCCCCTCTAATTCCCATACCCGTTTTTTTTCTCCACCCCTCTGAGGAACCTTGTGAATCCAGTGTGCGATAGCTAAAACCCCTGATGCTACACTTCTCCTGGAAAGCCTGCCAGCAATGCTCAACATTGCCTGAAAAGAACTGCTCCAGAATGATCCCATTGGCAGCCGCCGCGCATATTTGGGATGCCATAATAAAGGGACAACTTATATCATTCCATATCATCTCCTTTTCCTTCAAGAATTAACAAGTATTTGGCCAAAGTGTTCTTCTTTGTATTTTTTTGTAAAAATGTATTTATTTTTCCTTTAACGTGTGTGTGCATTTGTGTGCATTTGTGTGTGGGAATATATATATATATATATATATATATATAGAGACACATACATATACATTGATTGTCATATTTCAAACTGTGTTAAGACTTTGCACCTTTATTGACTAAGTCTTGTTTTATAATTAATAACAAAATTATTAATTTAAGAAACCTGGTTGGTGAATTTTATTTGAAATAAAAATAGAGTATATAATTGGCCGTATCGGTAACTGGGTAAACATTTAAATATGTTGTGACCCGTGGAGAAGTGGAACTAGAGAAAGACAGTGAACTCCTCCAGCCTCGGTTGTCACAAACGCACGCACGTATCAAACAATGCATTTATGGTAGAAGTTCCCGATAGATAATCCTATGTGGCTTTAACGGACATTGTTTCAAGATTACATGCAAGGGAAAAGTTGATGGAACTGCTCCGAAAGATAAAAGGGCAGAATTAAAGGCCTATTAAAGCCTGTTAACAGACGCTGACTGGGATTTTCCAGTTCGCCTCCAGGTTCCCAGGAATTGGTTACCTACCGCTTGTGAGCGGATAGCCCTGTCATCATCACCCCCCCCTGCCCCTCCCCCCCACAACCGCATCCAGCCTCCTGGAAAATGGCCAAGGGCTGGATGGAACCAGGGAACCGGCACACAGGCCGGCAGCACAAAAGTCTGTATGCAAAAAGCATGCAAATCAACTTACCCTGTCCCGGCGATCGTCCCATGCCGATATTACGGCCGTAACTCTTATTCGGAGTTCTGAGGCGTGACACTGATGGGGAAGGGAGGAGTGAAATTATCAGGGCGGTGGAGGGGGGTGAGGGGAACACTTTGTATTGGCTGTGGGAATGGGTTGAAGGTCAAATGTGATGAGGTTGGGGGGTGGGGGGAAAAGTTTGGGGTGGGAATAAAGTTAATGTTCGTGATATAGGCCAATAAAAAAAAACATTGTGGTGGGGGAAGAGAAGGGCCTCCAGCTTTAATTTATTTTTCTTAAACAAAATCTACAGTAATGTTACTTCACAAATTCAATTTTCTCCTAAGGGCTTGAAGCCCTTTAAAAACAGCGCCGGTGCGGTGGTGCCCTGGACGCTGTTGCCGGGACGGAGCAACCACCCCACCTATGTCATCGGGGGAGGCTGCTCCGCCCCCTCCATTTAAATGAGCCCCGGCGCGAAACATCGTGGGGGCTCAGTGACAGCCCATCCGTGTCTGGAGGGTGTCGACTGCAAAGCGCACTGCCATAATGTGCAGCGTGGTAATAAAATTCAGCCCATCTCTCTAAAATAGGATAGTGGTTTAAATTAGGATCAGGAAACGATAAAGTCCTGTATTAAATTTACAGCTTAGCTTAATTAATAAAATTTCAATCGGGGTGATTATAACTGTAAGTGAATTCATATTAGCACAGAGCAGGTCTAGAGGTATTAGTTAAAATTAATAGTTTATACAAGTTACCAAATAGGTTCTAAAAGAGGGATTAGAGATTTTTTTTTTAGATCGTGGATGGGCAGCTGAGACTTGTTGCTTGCAACTCCTGTGCCATGTGGGAACTTCAGGACAATTCATGCGTCTTAGAGGACCACGTGTGTCTCCAGTTGCTTCAGGTCGCGCTCAGGGTTTCCGAGCTTGAGGGGCAGCTGGAGTCACTGCGGAGCATCAGGGAGGATGAGTTCAGTACTGCCACCCTACTTCCCCTTTACCTTTCCCTATCATTTCTGAACTTTGTATCATTGAATATTAAGCTCCCAGGGTGGCACAGTGGCGCAGTGGTTAGCACCGCAGCCTCACAGCTCCAGGGACCCGGGTTCGATTCCAGGTACTGCCTGTGTGGAGTTTGCAAGTTCTCCCTGTGTCTGCGTGGGTTTTCTCCGGGTGCTCCGGTTTCCTCCCACAAGCCAAAAGACTTGCAGGTTGATAGGTAAATTGGCCATTATAAATTGTCACTAGTGTAGGTAGGTGGTAGGGAAATATAGGGACAGGTGGGGATGTTTGGTAGGAATATGGGATTAGTGTAGGATTAGTATAAATGGGTGGTTGATGTTCGGCACAGACTCGGTGGGCCGAAGGGCCTGTTTCAGTGCTGTATCTCTAATCTAATCTAATCAGTCCTCACCACTTTTAAGCCACGTTTCAATTATTGCCACTGCATCATATTCCCACATGGCTATTTGTGCTGGTAGTTCACCAACCTTCTTAACCACACTTTGTACGCTTACATACATGTATTGTAGACCTGTATTTGTAATTATATGATTGCCGAGATCAGTGGCGAGCTTATAAATTCCAGCCCATTGTTCTCTCCACACACACACAGTGCCTGACTTGCTGAGTATTTATGGAATTTTCTGTATTCCCTCAATCAGGTTCAGCTGGAAGATTCAATCATCAAAGCCTCAGCCCAGAAGGAGGCCATTCTGTTCCTCAAACCTGTGCCAATGTTGTCTCCGCATCAGCCCGAACGAACCCAAAATCCCTGCTCCTTCTCCATACCAGTTAATATTTTTCTTGCACACAAGTTTATCCAATGTTCTTTTAAAGGTCATGATTGAGTTGGTTTTAATCGCTGCTTAGGGTAATTTATTGCCAATTCTAATACAGTCCGCACCACACACAGTATCCAAGCTTATCACTGACAGACACCTATATTGGGCAAATGGTGCTACCTGTTTACCTTTACCATAGATGAGAATTACAAAGGTGCTGCTTAAACCGCTGCTATTTCGGACAGTTCAATAAATTCAGCATAGTGCCAGGGAAGAAACCAAATTGTGATCCGCCCAATCTGTTAATTGTCTCCATTTAACCAATTTAAAAAGCTCTGCTGATTTCTGGCAAAGTTAGGTCTTCGATCAGCTGCTTGCACCTCGTTAAAGTGCAATTACATTAGCAATGATGTTCTGAGCATTGGTATTGATTCGGATGCTAACAATTACAACAGCAAATTGGAAATTTCCCAATGGTGCAGAAACTCCTGATGTTCAGATGAGATGCTTGATGCAGGTGTGCTGTTGGTTAGGTTCTCTTACAACATTGCTGCAACTTAGTTTTACCATTCACCTCTGGTGAATTGCATTCGCAAAAACGCACCTGCCATCTGCAGTGGGCATTGTACCACTTTGCACAAGAACACTTCCACCTGATCTTATGCTTCTACTGGTGATGCCAAGTTTCTATCCCCTTGTTACTGATTCACTACCTAGTGGAAATGACCTTTCACTATTTACCCTTTAAAACCTTTTCCAAATCTTCATACCTCTATTAAATCCATACCCTCCAACCTTTTCTGGAACAGCAGCAGGCCATTCAGCCCTTTGAGTTCAATAGTTTTTTTATACTCATCCTTTGCTGACCACAGTTCTCCCAGTGTCCTAGCCAATAATTATCCTTCAACCGACACCTAAACCAAATGATTTGTCCAATGTTCCCTCTAATTTCTCTTTGCTGTGTGCAGCCTGCTTGTTTATGTCCCTTTAAGACTGTGGGTCCCTTTAAGATTGCTGCACACCCACGCAGCTGAGAGGGAATATTGTTTCAGTCCTGCCTGTGGGATCTTGCTGTGTGCAATTGGCTGTTACATTTCCTACATTACCACAGTGATTACATTTCAAAAGTACTTTATTACCAGCAACGTGTTTTAGTCCTGTGGCCATGAAAGTTTTTACAAATAGAAAATGGTGAAGATTTTGGTTAAATATATCAATATGAATGAAAATAGACCAAGATAGGAAGCAGTAGTGTTTAAGAAACCTTTCTCAGTGGAAGTGCCATGTTTAAGCCACTGACACTATTCCCCTACCTGGTCTGAAAGAGTTGCCGTGGCAATGACTTGTCCCGACGATTCCTTGTGGCTGAATTACCTCCAGAGGTGATGTGAACATCTGGTGATGGGGGCCGAACAGCACTGTGACTCCTCAGAGAAAGAGCAGATGGTGTGGTTAGTCTCCACTCCACCGGTGGCTTGGGACTTTGAGATCGTGACAGAATGAATGCTGTCTGCGGCTTGTTTGTCTGGTCGGTCCTGGGTGGCAAGCGAGCCTTAATCTCGTGAACAGGGGTGGTGGACCTGTGTGGGCTGCTGAATCTGGAAAACTGCTTGTGAGCTGTTAAAAATTCAACAGATGATGTTATTGTTTAATTATTGGAAATCTATCATCGCATGTGTAACTCAATAGTCAATCGATAGGGGTTTCAGCAGGGATTTTCCTGTCAGTAGCCCAAAACCTCACACATTATTTTTTTAGATTTTAGAGATACAGCACTGAAACAGGCCCTTCGGCCCACCGAGTCTGTGCCGACCATTAACCACCCATTTATACTAATCCTACACTAATCCCATATTCCTACCACATCCTCACCTATCCCTATATTTCCCTACCACCTACCTATACTAGGAGCAATTTATAATGGCCAATTTACCTATCAACCTGCAAGTCTTTGGCTTGTGGGAGGAAACCGGTGCACCCGGAGGAAACCCACGCAGACAAAGGGAGAACTTGCAAACTCCACACAGGCAGTACTCAGAATTGAACCCGGGTCGCTGGAGCTGTGAGGCTGCGGTGCTAACCACTGTGCCACTGTGCCGCCCTTCCTTTTGTGCCTATAGATATAAAACCATGCATTCTGTTCCACCATTTTAATGTTCTTATCTACATGTACTACCATCTGTATAGCCTTTGTATTTACACACCAAAGTCCCTCTGTCTGTCTACTCCATTTAAAATCTTATTTAAAAAGGTGCAATTCCTTCCCCTCCTTTTTTACCTCCACATTTCTCTGTGTTGAACTGTGTGTGCCAACTCTCTGCCCATGCTGCCAGCCTATATCCTCCTACACTCAGTCTTGTTCGCAGTTTGTCATACCTATTATTTAGTGATAGCAGCAAATTTCAACATCGTTCCCTTAACTGCTAATTCCAGATTACTATATATAGAATAGATATCAGCAGCTCAACAAACTCCTGTAGAACACCAATCACAGCATCTATCCGGTCTGAGAAACTTCCTTTCAACCCAATTCCTTTGCTCTCTGCCCTCTAACCCATCTCCCTATCATTGTGGCACATCCTCCTTAATTCCATGTTCCCCCATTATCTTTGTAATACATCTCTTAAGAAAGAAGCTATCAAATGTTTTTTGTAAATTCATATGGATCGCATCCAATGAATTTCCTTTATGTTATTCTGAAAGTTCTAGAAGGTTGGTTCAGCACCGCCAGCCTTGTAGAAATCCATGCTCTGGTTAGCTGGGAGTAAACTTCAATTGTGCAGAGCGGATAGTCGCCAACTGATCCTCCCCCATTGCGGGCCCTGCTCAATCTCCCCTTCCATTGGCAGTTTAACAGGCAGCTGATCAGACGTCAGCCTGATGTTGAATTTTATCCCTCTCGTTCAGTCTGATGGTGGCTGCAAAAGGTCTAATGCCTGAAGACGGGTGAAAGGTGAAGTGTTAAAGGTCATAGGGTTACTGAACTAAGTAATTGTAGAACAAAGTAAGGTGGATCTTTCAATCAGTTCTCTAGAACTGGTCCTTTGTTTTAGTTCAGTCTCAGGATGTGGTAAGGCCAGCATTTATTGCCCATCCATAATTTCACTTGAGAGGGTGATGCTGAGCCACTTTCACAAACCGCTGCAGTGAAGGTGCTTCCACAGTGCTGTTAGGTAGGGAGTTCTAGCATTTTGACTAAGTGACAATGAAGGAACGGCAATAGATTTCCCTGGGTAGTTTCTTGAGTGGACTAAGAATCTCTAAAGTGTAAACTGGACAGCAAATGCAATTTGAAATACATGACTGCTTTATACATTTATTGCTACATCTCAGTCCTCCCTTCTCCCTACCCCTAATCTCTTTGACCAGCAGCTGCTGACCAACAGGCACTTACTGAGCGATGTGCAGCGGCAAGGGTCGTGTTTGTCGAGGTAATGCTCCAGGGTGTCCCATCCCCCACCCACTCGCACCATCACATGATTCCGTAAAATCTACAAAATAAGAAGGCAGAAAGAAAACCAGAAGAGAGGCCAGATAATAATTAGCTCATCTTTAACAAGATAAGCAAAAATGCATTTATATTTTTAACTTCATTTTTAGAACAAACTGTTTTCAGTGCCTGAAATCAATTTGTGTCAAACTCTATGTAGGAGTCAGGCACCAAATTTCAGTATCAAATTATGGGATCATTTTTGACATACAAATAAAATCTGTCACCCACTTTGATGGAAGAGAGGATTTTAAAAAAGATATTTGTTCCTGGGATGTGGGCATCACTGGCTAGGCCAGCATTTATTGCCCATCCCTAATTGCTCTTAAGGTGGTGGTGATCTGCCTGCTTGAACTGCTGCAGTCCATGTGGGGTAGGTATATCCACAGTGCTGTTGGGAAGAGAGTGCCAGGATTTTGATCCAGCGACAGTGAAGGAACGGCGATATAGTTCCAAGTCAGGATGGTGTGCAGCTTGGCTGCTGCTGCATACCCCTGAGTGCACGCACACTGGCTTTGGCGCACTTCGGCGGTCTTCCTCTGGGCACCTGAGGCCTGCAGGGCCCTGGCTGCCTGAGGGCCTCCTGTGCCAGCATAGGACTGTCCTCAGACGTCGTGCCTGCAGGAGCTGGACTCATCAGCAGAGGGGCCAAGTAGCTGGTGTCCATATTGGAATCACCCTGAGGGGGTACCCTAGATGTGGCGCGCATGCTCGCCTCCTCCCTCTCAAGGCTCGTAAAGCTTCGCTGCTTTCCTGAGAAGGACCAGGAGCAGAGACGCTCTCCAGGCCCCTGGTCTCTCTCTCCCCTTGCCAATGCTGTGTCCAACTCATGGCCGAGGCGAAGGTTTGCAGGTCAGCACGTATCAGTGGAATCTGGCTCTCCATGAGGGTTGTCAACCTCTTGATGGAGGAAGCCATGTGCTCACATGCCTGGGACATGGCAGCTGTCATGGCCTGGATGGACTCCCCCACTGTCCACTCAAGGCTGCACATGGCCTGTGACATCTCTGCCAGATGCTCCCTTAACTCTTCCTGCAACTCCAGCGTGCCCTGTGCTGCCGACATCAGAGGATCATCAGCCTGGGCTCAGCATGGGCCCGGACACCCACAGTCCTCCGACTATCAGAGGTGTTGCCTTTCTCAGCCTCAGCCATCTGTTCGGGCGCATGTGTGCTGCTCTCACCAGCTTGTGACCCAGATTCTGAAGGCGAACAGATTCACACCAAGGTGAATATATATGTGCTGGTGGAAGGTGCAGGAGTGTCATGGAATGCTGCATCCTCTGAGGTTGTCTTCCTCAGAGGTGGTGGAAGTCTCCAGGGCTTCCAATGTTGATTCGGAGCATCGCCCTGCAAGATATAAAGTGAAGAGGATAAATTTAGGTTTTATGGTACAAATGTCACAATGACAGCATAGTCTCCAAATATGAAATGTTATGCGAATCATTGCATTTGTGAAAAATCAGTCTGTTCGCCCAGGACCCCAACGCTCCACATCCAAAACAGCATGCGCTCCCTGGCTGCCAGCTAACACCAGCACCTCTTTGGCTTGCAAGAGTGGCCTCAGCTCTGGCACCCCGCCACCGGTCCTGCACGCCTCTCGACTATTGTGCACCCTCTTCGCCTGGAAGAGCAGGGATGCAGATATCAAACATTGCCAAACAACATGGCACGTGTCACAACAGGGGCATTCCAACAACTGGTGGGGGAAGCTTAGTCTGGCATAAGCACTCATCCTGTCATGGATGTGCCATGCTCTGAGGGGTCAATAAGAGCGAATTGATTCACCCATGTGGCATCAATCCTCCCTGCCTGGCCTCCCTGTCTGGCATGGCTGTGGCACCCATGTGCCAAGGGGATACACAGGTCAAATGGAGCCATTCTGCAAATTGCTATTTACCATTGCTGAGCACATGAATCATTCACCCTCTTGTGGCACTGTGCCCAGTCTCAGTGGATGACCCCACGGCAGCTTACGTCCTCTGCAATCTCTGTCCAGGCTTGCTTGGTCAGGCGGGAGGACCTCTTACCATCACTGGGGAAAAGGACCTCCCGCCTTTCCCTTGCAGCCTGGAGGAGAGTGAGCAGGGAGGCACTGCTAAACCGTGGGGCCACCCTCCCTCGCAACTCTTCCATTTGCAGTTGCCTTCCAGGGGGTGGTGCTTCAGAGATGGGGCTGTGCTGCAGGCACTCCTGGCTGATGAGCCCCTGTAGCACAAGAGAAAAGTAGGCAGAGCTTTCATGCAGGAATAAGTGCCTTTTAAAGATGGCGCCAGCAACCGCTTACGAATCAGCGGATGCATCCCCGGCATCGGAGAGCCCGCCCCCTGTAAGGGATTGACGCGGCAGGACACACATACACACGCGCGCACACTGTTGGAGGTCAATCATCCCAGTCCATCACTGCAGGAGTTCCTCAGGGTACTGTCCTCAGTCTAACCATCTTCAGTTGCTTCATCAATGTCCTTCTCTGCATCATAAGGTCAGAAATGGATGATTGCACAATGTTCAGCACCACTCGTGACTCCTTAGATACTGAGGCAGCCTGTCTCCAGATGCAGCAAGATCTGGACAAGATCCAGGCTTGGGATGATAAGTGGCAACTGACATTTGCGCCACACAGGCAATGACCATCTCCAACAATAGAGAATCTAACCATCTCCCTTTGATGATCAATGGCATTACCATCACTGAATCCCCCACTGTCAACATCCTGGGGGTTACCATTGACCAGAAACTAAACTGGACCAGCCACATAAATACTGTGGCTACAAGAGCAGATCAGAGACTGGGAATTCTGTGGTGAGTAACTCACCTCCTGACTCCCCAAAGCCTGTCCACCATCTACAAGGCACAAGTCAGGAGTGTGATGAAATACTCACCACTTGCCTGGATGGGTGCAGCTCCAAGAACACTCAAAAAGCTCAACACCATCCAGGACAAAGCAGCCTGCTTGATTGGCACCCCATCCACTACCTTCAACATTCCTCCCTACACCACTGACACACAGTGGCAGCAGTGTGCACCATCTACAAGATGCACTGCAGCAAATCACCAAGGTTCCTTCCATAGCACCTTTCAAACCCGTGACCTTTACCACCTAGAAGGACAAGGGTAGCAGATGCATGGGAACACCACCACCTGCAGGTTCCCCTCCAAGCCACTGACCATCCTGAGTTGGAACTATATCGCCATTCCTTCATTGTTGCTGGGTCAAAATCCTGGAATGCCCTTCTTAACACCATTGTTGGTGTACCTTCATCCCAAAGACTGCAATGGTTCAAGAAGGCACCTCACCACCACCTTCTCAAGTGCAGTTAAGGATGGGCAATAAATGCTGGCCTAGCCAGTGATGCCCACATCCCACAAACAAATTTAAAAAGAAATCTACTCAAGAGGTTCTAATTATTTGATGGTTCAGCTTGAGGGTTTAACTATGAGCTGATCTGAGATTAGGCTTCTGTCTTCACCTCCTAGGGTATTAAAAGGTGCACTTACACTACAACAGCACTGTCTGATTTTCCTTCACACTGATGTGGCAGCTACTGTGTAAATGCAGCATAAATCCAGCACTCATTTTGCTTTGGAGTCAGTTCAGGGTTTTGTGCTCAATTTACAGTCAAGATTTAGCATTGGTGCCCAATGGTGGAGTGTTAGTTTTACACCTACAGCAAAACTGGGCACCAAATGCTAGTTTGCTCAGAAACTGAAAATAATAGTGGAAAATTAATAATTGCAACATAATTATGATGTTAGGTTGTGGTGAAAGAAGCAGGGAGGAGGCTTGAATGAGGCATAAACACCGGCATGGAACTGTTAGGCCGCACGTCTTGTTTCTCTGCTGTAAATTCTCTAATTCTATGCAGTGCAGTAAATTATATTCAGCTGATTAGCAGGAAATTCTGAGATCCATTTACATGATGAATTGTTACACATTTAGCTGAACTAATTACAATCCGCATAAACAAGACACTGAAAATGCCCACAAGGTCAAACCTTCTTAGCCACTTCATTGCAGAGCAACAGGTCAAAATATGAACTTGAATCTGATCACAACACCCAGCATTCCCTGAAAAGCTGAGTTGAAACATCGGCGTCAGTATGGCATAATGCCAACTTTCAGCACCAAAGATCGAAGATGTTTGCATGTGAGTCAGTTACGCTGGATTTTACGCTATGCCCAAGTTCCTCAATCTTTGGGGCCAACTCAGCAAAGTCTCTGCTGAAACCCTCTTCCGCTCATTAACATAACTCTGCCCATACAGGAGACCAGAAAGCTCAAGTTTCCTGCATTTCTGCTCTTTCCAAACAGGCCTTAAATTTGGGCCCAAACTTTTAGGCACAGAAGAGGCCCAAAGTCATATTTCTGATGCTGTACAACAATCTTTTAAAAATGATTTTCATTTAAGCTTCTCTTCGGTGAGATCTACACTATATTTTCCATTTCTGATTCCATAGAAATGCAATGAGTTATATTAAAAATTGAAAAGCTTGCTTTTTCAGAAATATGCTGTACCCAATACGCATACATCATAGTTCAATGGCTTTAAATATTAACCTTCATATATAAAAAGGGACGTGAAGATGGAATATGGTGTACATTCTGGCCTTTCTTCAGGTCCTGATTGTTAAAACTGACATAACCAATCCCGAATATACAAACAGCAAGAAATGTCAGCATAAGTACCAGTCAGCAAGATCAGCATAAATTCTGGAGTAATTTGTTGTTTGAGGAAATTCCAGGCCTATATCTTAAAGGAGACATATGTGCTCCAAATAAAAAATAATTGAGGTTGTCTATGTCATTTGTAATATTGTAGACTGGATACTGCGGTCATATCCATGGAGAAGTGCCCCTTTAATATAAGGAACTGGAAATCCACTCACCCTCACGAAAATCAAGGTGCTGGAGTCCCCCACTTTGTACTTCCCTTCGGAGACTTTTACCATGGGAAACTGATCAGGACAGGTACAACGACTCACAAGGTGACGTACCTGCCAGGTTAAAAAAGGAAAGAACTTGCATTTAAATAGCACCTTTCACAACTTCAGGATGTCCCAAAACATTTGACAACCATTTAAGTACTTTTTCCAGTGTGATTACTGTTGCAAGGTTGGAAACACAGCAGCCAATATGCACACAGAAAGCTCCCAAACACAGCAATGAAATAAATGAGCAGATATTCAGTTTTAGTGATGTTAGCGAGGATTCCCCTGCTTTTCTTCAAATAGCGTCAGAGATCTGTGACATCCAGAGGGCAGACAGAGCCTTGATTTAACACCTCATCTGAAGGAGGGCACTTCCAAATAGTGCAGCACTGGATTATCAGCCTACATTTTGTGCACAAGTTACTTGAGTAGGGTTTGAACCTATATGGTAAATACCAGGAAGCCACAGCCGACAAAGAGATGGCTTAGAGCTCAGGTGTAATTGGAGCAGAATTAAATCGATAAATTACCATGTTAGCATTTCTGTCCTTGGAATTCTCAATCTTACTGCGATTTACACCCTGAGTAAAGAGCAAAATATTCTACACATATCTTGCGACAAGCACAGGAACAATTCAAAAAAGATGGCTCTGAAAAATGATATAACTGCAATCAAAGTGGAATGATATACATAGTTCTTACCTAATGGTGGCACACATTGAGTTTGATTTTCTATTGGGCTGCATTTGTTGCAATGTGCAATTTTGTTCAGAGTCAATTCAGAACCGTTGATTGACGTGAAAGTGAATATAAGCAAAAGTATTGGGTTTATCCAGTTTTGTAAATGCTGTCAGAGTCCTGACATTGACAGCGTTGATCTGTCGTACCAAGCCTGACTAGATTAACCCTGATTGAGCAGGTTACAGCTGGCTGGTGGAAGGGGCGGGACTGATGGGCTCAATGGCCTTTCCAACCTCTATTCTTGTGCCCTTTCTGTTCTATGGACACTCTCCATGACCCATGTTCAGAAAGAAGAGAAACAAAGGCATTTTCTCGAGGTAAAGACGCAGCTTGGTCCTCCTGCCATTCCCACAAAGTAAGTGACATAAAATTTCGCTTCCCACCCCCCCCCCCCCCCACCCCTTAGACTGGGATTTTAATGAAGAGAAAATTGTGGGTTGCTGTTGTGCATACCAGGGAACCGCACATCGTGTAAAAGCAGAATCATCACACAATAACAGCTTATCGTGTTTTTGGGACCTCCCAAAACATTTCATAACCAATGGATTACTTCAGTACAGTTCCAGTCACTATTATATAGGCAAATACGGTGCTGATTTGTGCACAGCAAGGTCCCACAAATCACAAGTAAGATTAATAGTTGTTAAACTTCTTTTCCTATGGCTGATTGAGAGGGGAATGTTGGTCTAAGACACCAGAACTCCTCTGCTTTTCTTCAAATAACACCATAGGTTCTCTTAATGACCACGTGAACAGACCTCAGTTTCTATCATCCAAAATTCACCTTTAACAGTGTAGTACTAACTCAATACTACACTGAAGTGCCAGCTTAGCTTCCAACAAAGGTTAGTTGCATTTACATAGTGCCTTTGATGAGGAAAACTATTGTCCCAGAGACATGAAGATAATGAACACTGAGCCAAAGAAGGAGCGATTAGGAAGAGTGACTACAAGCTAGGTCATCCTGTTTTTAGGGAGGATCTTGAAGAGGGAGAGGGAGTTGAAAAGGTGAGGGCATTCCAGACGGTAGGGCCTGGATGGCTGAAGCCACAGTAGCAACTGATGGGGGTCCAGAGATGGGGAGTTCCATCAGAGACCAGTGGAATGGCAAGCTCAGGAGGAGGTTGTGGAGGTGGGGGAGAAGGAGGTTAGAGTGATAGAGGCAAATAGATGATGGCGGGATGAAAATACAAGGACAAAAATTTTAAATTTAACTTGGAAACCAGGATCCAATGTAGGTCAATGGACACAAGGGTGATGGGACTTGGTGCGAGTTAGGAGATAAGCAATATGATGGACTGTAGCAGTTCAAGAAGGCAGCTCACTGCCACCTTCTCAAGGGCAATTAGGGATGGACAACAAATGGGTGAGCTGAAGTTTATGGAGGATGGGAGGGCCAGGAGAGTATTGGAGTAATTGAAGCAAAATACTGCGGATGCTGGAAATCTGAAATAAAAACAAGAAATGCTGGAACCACTCAGCAGGTCTGGCAGCATCTGTGGAAAGAGAAGCAGAGTTCCGATGAAGGGTCGCTGACCCGAAACATTAACTCTGCTTCTCTTTCCACAGATACTGCCAGACCTGCTGAGTGGTTCCAGCATTTCTTGTTTTTATTGGAGTAATTGAGCCTGGCTATGGCAAAGGCATGAATGAGGTTTCAGCAGCTAATGGGATGAGACAGGAGTGGAGGCAGGCAATGTACAAAGAGAGAAGTAGACAGTTAGAAGTTCAGCTTGGGATTAAACTGGACCCAAGATTGTG
This sequence comes from Heterodontus francisci, assembly GCF_036365525.1. NCBI lineage: Eukaryota > Metazoa > Chordata > Chondrichthyes > Heterodontiformes > Heterodontidae > Heterodontus > Heterodontus francisci. The sequence goes on from NC_090400.1 coordinate 13,989,652, forward strand.
AACGCTCTGGTTCAACCTAAGGCAGTGGCCAAGTGTCAGGCAAGCCCCCACCTGCCAAGGATGAGGAAAATTAATTTCGCCACATGAGCATTGATTTTCAACTGCTGATGGTGAAGAAAGAACTTGCTTTAAAAAATAATTGGAGACTTTGGCTGGAGAGAGACATTAGCATATCCATAGACAAGTACTTCAAAAAGGACAAAGGAGTTATTCCCTGCTCCAATTTAATCCACAATGGACCTTTAATTACCAGAAGTTGCAGCATTCCAGGTTAACTACTGAGATGGCCGAATACACAAACAGACGTGGTCAGGGCCAGTTTGGTCACATGACTGACTGACTGTTAGAGTTTTGTGAATATGAACTTCCAACAGGGATTTTGAACTCAGTACGCTGTTTTCTCCAGGACTGAGAAAACCTCTCTCCTGTCTGCTCTCATCTTGCTCTCACCAGCTTTGGAAACCATTGAAGACATATGAACCCCAAGAGAGAAAAGTCTCCTACAGTGAACTAGGTTTAAGAAGAATACTGTGCCCCAACGAAAAGTAAGAGCTTTCTACAATCAAGGACCCTACAGCGAGCTCGAAACACAGTAAAAAAAAAACCCTCTTCAGAGATTGCCTCAAACCCCTCCATTTTATTTTTCTTCTCTTTTCTGTCTCTATTTGCATGTGCATATCGCATGTGCATGCTAGCGTGGGTGCAGCGTGTATCTGCAGGCATTAACCAAATCAGAGTTTAAGTTTAAGGTTGAATAAATTTCACTTTTCTTCTTTAAACCTTTGGTCTTCCCAATGTTCAAATGGATGAACTTAAGGCTCATCTAAGCCTGGATGTCAAGCAAGAATACAGAAGCAGTCGCAGGGTTAAGGTGATGGAGAGATAGAGCAAGGGTCAACATGTAGATGAGGAGGAAAAGGAGGCCAAGGATGGACTACATATGAACATACAAATTAGGAGGAGTGGGCCACTCAACCCCTCGAGCCTGCTCTGCCATTTAATAAGTTCATGGCTGAACTGATTACTCCACATTTCCACCTACCCCGATACCCTTCCATCTCTCTCTCTCTCTCTCTAGTTCTAGATTCTCCCAGAAGAGGAAACATCCTTTCCACATCCACCCTGTCAAGACCCCTCAGGATCTCATGTTTTAATCAAGTCGCCTGTTCCTCCAAGTTCCAGTGGATACAAGCCTAGCCTGTCCAATCTTTCCACGTAAGACAGCCCACCCATTCCAAGTATTAGTCTCCAGAGCATTTACATCCTCCCTTAAATAAGGAGACCAGTACTGTACACAGTACTCCAGATTGGTCTCACCAATGCCCTGTATAGCTGAAGCATAACCTCCCGACTTTTGTATTCAATTCCCCTCACGATAAATGATAACATTCTATCAGCTTTCCAAATTACGTGTTGTACCTGCATACTAACCTTTTGTGATTCATGCACTAGGACACCCAGATCCCTCTGTATCTCAGAGCTCTGCAACCTCTCACCATTTAGATAATATGCTTTTTTATTCTTCCTGCCAAAGTGGACAATTTCACACTTTCCCACATTATACTCCATTTGCCAGGTCTATCTATATCCCTTTGTAACCCCCTTATGTCCTCTTCACAAGTTACTTTCCTACCTATCTGTGTCATCAGCAAATTTAGCAACCATACCTTCGGTCCCTTCATCTTAGTCATTTCTATAAATTGTAAAAAGTTGAGACCCCAGCACAGATCCCTGTGGCACACCACTCGTTGCATCTTGCCAACCAGAAAATGGCCCATTTATGCCTACTTCCTGTTAACTAGCCAATCTTCTATCCATGCCAATATGTTACCTCCCTACACCATGAGGCTTTATTTTCTGCAATAACCTTTGATGTGGCACCTTATCAAATGCCTTCTGAAATCCAAGTACAATGCATCCACCTGTTCCCCTTTATCCACAGCACACGTAACTCGCTCAAAGAACTCCAATAAATTAGTTAAACATGATTTCCCTTTCACAAAGCCATGTTGACTCTGCCTGATTACCTCGAATTTTTCTAAGTGCCCTGCTATAACTTCTTTAATAATAGTTTCTAACATTTACCCTAAGACAGATGTTAAGCTAACTGGCCTGTAGTTTTCTGCTCTGTCTTCCTCCCTTTCTGAATAAAGGAGTTACATTTGCTATTTTTCAATCTAATGGAACATTCCCGGAATCTAGGGAATTTTGGAAAATTAGTACTAATGCATCACTAGTCACTTCTTTTAAGACCCTAGGATGAAATCCTTCAGGATGTGGGGACATGTCAGCCTGCAGCTCCAACAATTTGTTCCATACTACTTCCCTGGTTATTGTAATTTTTTTGTGTTCCTCCCTCCCTTCCATTTCCTGACTTACAGCTAATACTGGGATGTTACTTGTTTACTCAACAGTGAAGACCAATGCAAAATATCTGTTCAATTCATCTGCCATCTCCTTATTATCCATTATTAATTCCTCAGACTCACTTTCTATAGGACCAATGCTCACTTTGTTAACTCTTTTCTTTTTTAAATATCAATAGAAACTCTTACTGTCTTTATATTTCTAGCTAGCTTCCTCTCATACTCTAATTTTACTTTCCTCATCAATCTTTTAGTCATTCTTTGCTGTTTTTTATATTCTGTCCAATCTTCTGACTTGCCTCCCATCTTTGCGCAATTATAGGCGTTTTCTTTAAGTTTGATACTATCTTTAACTGTTTTAGTTAACCACGGATGGCGGGTCCTCCCCTTGGGATTTTTCTTTCTCGTTGAAATGTATCTATTCTATGTATTCTGAAATATCCCCTTAAATGTCTGACACTTCATCTCTATTGATCTATACCTTAACCATTTTTGCCAGTTCACTTTAGCTAGCTCTACTTTCATGCCCTCATAATTGCCCCTATTTAAGTTTAAAATACTAGTCTTGGACCCACTCTTCTCTCCCTAAAACTGAATGCAAAATACAATCATATTATGATCGCTGCTACCTAGGAGTGCCTTAACTATGAGGTCATTAATTAATCCTATCTCGTTGCACAATACCAGGTCTAGTATAGCCTGCTCTCTGGGTGTCACCAGAATGTATTGTTCCAAGAAATTATCCCTGAAATATTCTATGTACTCCTCATCTAGGCTACCTCTGCCCATCTGATTTTTCCAGTCTATATGTAGGTTAAAATCCCCCATAATTATCGCTGTATCTTTCTGACAAGCTGCCATTATTTCCTCCTTTATACCCCGTCCTACAAGGTCATTGGAGATGATAGTGCAGGAAAGGCTACTGAATCCTACTGTGGGGCTGTAATCTATGCCAGTCACTAATCTTACCAACTAGGCTACTCCTCAGCAATGTTCCCTTTAAGCTGCACGTGTATTCGGCCATGCTGCAATCATGATGGTACCTTGCAGGCCACTCACAAGCAGTCCCCTTTAAAATTCTGCAAGTGCGTGGACAGGCAGAAAAATGTACAAGTTCCACGCATTGAAATAAACATTGAAAATGTAGAGGGATCATTGCTCCGTAGACATGTGACATCAGTCGATGGGCCGAATGGCCTCCTTCTGTGGTGTAAATGACTATGACTGTCACACCCACTTTCCTAAAAATGACCACAACCCACTGGCCCCTTGTGCATCCTGTCAATGAAAGATTCAAAAAGTGGCTCCAGTGTCCCAAAGCCTGTCTGGTGCTGGTTTCCATGAATAAATCTGTGCTTTTGCTTGCTTTAAAAAAATGCCACCTCTCCAATTTTCCTTCTTCCCCCACCCACCTCTCTTAAAAGTGTTGAGTTATGCCACAGGAGCCATGCCCTCTCTTGGACACTATAGCAAGTGTTCACTGAATCTCTAGCACACAAAGACGCCAGTCCAATTATCATGCTTGTCTGTGCTCTTCAACTGGAGCTATATACTCCAATTCCATTTCCTTGCACTTCCCCCCACAACCCGCACCACCCCCCCCCCCCCATCTCATTCCCACACTCTTTTCTATTCTTCTTTTCTAAATATTTAATTCTCTTTTTAAATAATGTTATACTCCTTGCATTGATGACTACTTTGGGTAAAGCATTAGAAATCTCAGTATGAAAAAGATGTTCCAAATTCCGCCTTCATGCTTCCGCAACTTGTTACACATTCACCAACCAAGCGGAAAACACTGCTCGCTATTAACCCCCTCAAAACCTTTCCAAAAACTTGTATTAGATCCTCCTTCACCGATTTTTCAAGCCTTCCTTCATTTGGAAAATTCTTTTCTTCATGCAGTTGATAGATCAGATAGAGGGAATCAATTTCCTCTGGTGGGGAGCCCAGAAAAAAGGGACATAGCCTTAAAATTAGAGCTAGACTGTTTAGGGTTGGTGTCAGGAATCATTTCTTCATGCAAAAGAAAGTGGAAATTCAGAACACTCTTCCCTGCAAAAAGCTGCGGGGGGTCGGGGGTTGGGGGAGGCCTTGCTTCTGTACTAAATAACTTGATGTATAAACTCCAGGATGTTTTTTGCCTCTCTGTGATCCTTTCAACCGCACTCCCGTCTTTAAAGATCTCTGCATTTGCTCCCCTAAACTTTTGTTGCTACATTCAGTGAAGAATCTTAGCCCAGGTAGACTCTCCTTCACAGTTCTTTTTTCCTGAAGGCACTGCCTCATAATTTCCTACTTTAAACTGCACTTGCCACCTAGAACCATAGAAAAGTTATGGCACAGAAGGAGGCCATTCATCCCATTGTGTCTGCGCCAGCTGAATAAAAAAAAACTAGCCACTCAATCTAATCCCATCTTCCAGCACCTGGTCCATAGCCTTGGAGGTTACAGCACTTCAGGTGCATGTCCAGGTACCTTTTAAATGAGTTGAGGGTTTCTGCCTCCATTACCGATCTGGGCAGTGAATTCCAGACATCCACCACCACCTTCTGGGTGAAAAAGTTTTTCCTCATGTCCCCTCTAATCCTTCTACCAATGTTAGAGAAACTTCCAAGCCTGTTTGTGAAGAAGACACTGAGACTAGGATGCTTTGGTGGAGATTATTTATTGCTTGCCACAAAGCTTACTTCTGCTCCCCAAACAACATCACCAGCCGTATACGCACACACACGCTTGAATGCGATTAACAAATTAACACCAACACCTATTCACCCTATTATCTTGAACTACCAGGTATTTATCATCCATTAACAGAACTTCAGGCCCTAACAGATTCCCCCTTTTTTCTTTAAACTAAATACATATATATGTATATATAAGAAAAAGAAATAATGACACATTTTTCTTTATATTATTTATCATTAACTTTAAACAGCACCAGCCATTAACATGCTGTATATTCTCGCCTTTAAAAAAAAACTGGTTTAAAGAAAAAGCAATGTTATTGTAATAAAATTTCCACCTTTTCCTAACTTATTACAACACAAGATGGCCCTCTGAGGACATCCAGTAGTTTTTTTGAACAAGCACCTCTCTGAATAAAACAATCTGACAACTGATGACTTGTATCAACTCATTTTATTTTGGAAATTTCTTTTCTTTCCAACATTTCTTTTATACTCACGAGATCAACCCTCAACCTCCTTTCGTCGAATGGACATTGTCCCAGAGAGAATGGTTATCTATGTAGTATTCTATAGGAAAACACTTCTCCGATTGCCCCTTATACAAGAGTTCCTTTAAAATTCTCGATAAATACATACCCATGTCTATCACTATCAATGCAAGTGTCTCAGCAGCTAAGGTGCTTTCAACTATCTTGTATTTCCTTCGATTCCCAGGCCAATGGACAACATTTATCATTTCTTCCCACTAAAAATATGATGAACCCTGCTGCGCTCAAATAACCATCGGGAAGATTAACATGTGAGGCGTCACTAAAAAATGAGCAATTTCATCTCTTCTGGGTCACCCAGTACTGGAAACTTGAGTGTACATTTATCAAAACTCAATCTCTTCAATGTCTTATTTGTTTCCAGCACTTCCCCAACAGTAGCATGTTTCAGCATGGTGCTCAATTCTAATACATCATAGCAAGCATCCGGCTTAGTTCGTGTGCACAACCAGTTCAATTGCCCAATTAAGCTCCTTGACCGGTCTACATCTTCCTTGGTTGCAGAGTCTTCCTTTTGAGAGGATCTGGCCCGATTTATTGGGATCCTATTAACATTCTCTAGGTAAGACTGTTGATTTAGGGTTACCCCCAATTTAGTCTGCCTAATATTCAACCCTATATATTTAAAAGCTCTGGAAGCCCGACTTCCAATTTTAAATTCCTGCAGAACTTTACCACAAATTTCTCAAATGCCTCAGATCCTCTCCACAAAAAATCGTCTGCGTGCATCAAGAAAATTCCTGCTAGTTTTTCTTCATTGTACCAATAAAACTTTGCCAGATCCACCTTTAGTTGAATACAACCAGCTTTTAGCAGGACGGACCGAACTGAAAAATACCACACCCTAGACGTATCATTTAGTCCATAAACACACTTGTTTAGCTTCCATAATTTTCCTTCTATATCTCCAGCTTCTTTTGGTGGCTTTAAAAATACTTCCCTTGCAAAAATGCTGCTTTGATGTCAATGGACATACATTCCCATGAGTGTGTCACTAAAAGGGCTAGGAAAATCCTCAAACTTGCTTTTCCTGCTGTTGGCAATTCCACTCTAACTTCCTGGTTGCCTCGTCATTCCTCAAATCCCAGAGCTACAAGTCTGGCCTTCACTTTATACGTGCCATCAGGAAGTACTTTCTCTACACAGATCCATCTATGGGACAATGCTGATTTTCCTCTATCTGGCACCTCCGTGTATTCGCCAAACTCTCTCCAACTATCAAGCTCTTTTTGCTTTGCATCCTTTATCAATTTACCATCGAACATGTTAGTAGCCACTCGAGCTTCTCCAGCGTAAGGGCTCCTACATCTTGCGTCGCCCCTCGCCTGCTCTCTGGTCCTTGCTCTTGTGAAGCCACGTCCCCTAGAGTTCCTATCCCTTTCTGGACTATTACTACTCGACCTGTCCCTCCTACAACCAGACTTTCTTTCACCAAGTTCGTGACCTTTTCCTTGGACTATGATAATCTTCAGGCCCACTGTCTGAACTTACACTACGTTTTCTGGCCTTCGACATTTTCACTTTCTTCTGCCAATCTATAGGTCTGATATCCTGTCCCTTGTCTTTCACATTCAGCCAATGTTTGTATTGCCCTGTGGCCTTTCCTGCCCTTTCTATAATGGTGGCTTCCCTCCATTCAATCGTCCCTTCTGGCATATATGTCACTCTAGTCCCAACTTTCGGTTGTTGACCTTTGGGATAAATGGCCTTCTCTGGATCTTCACTATCACTTGGTCCACTCTCAGTCAGCCCTTAATCTGCCACAATCTGATGTTTGCAAAGGTCCGACATATATGCATGCAAAATACATGGTGCATCAGTGTCCACCATTTGTTCAGATTCTGTCAATGTATAATCAGTGCCAATAAGCCACGAGGAATGTACTCAAACAGTTTGGTTGCCATGTTGCAAAATCCCCATTTTGCCATCAGTGCCTATAACTTTTCCTGGGCCTCTCCATTCTTTCTGCCCTTCTCTTTTGTAATACACCATATCTCTGGTATCAAAATTCTTTTCTGATGGCCTGATCCAATACCTCAAAGCTCTCCTGATTTTTTCTGAAACCGCCGTCTTAATAAATGCTCTTCTCCCTGCATGCATGGCATTTAAATGGTCCACAAAAATTGAACGAATTGAAGTCCCCTCTAAAGCTGGGGGATGATCCCACATTACCAAAGGTATTTTCTGATTCCTGCCATAAACTAATTGATATGGGCTGTAGCCCCCAACCATTTGAAGTGTGTTTTTCGCATGTACTGCCCACACCAGAGCAGTAGTCAGTTTACAATTCAGTTGGTCTGCTAAAATCTTTTGGAGCATTTCGTCAATCACGGTGTGATTTCTCTCACAAATCCCATTACTAAAAGGACTTTCTGCTGCCGTGTGCATTGCTACAATATTCATATTTTCACACATATTCCTGAACTCATCATTGACAAATTCTCCTCCATTGTCAGTTAGAAACCTAGCCGGTGCTCCCTGTCCTGTTCCTATCCACCTTTCCATTATCTTGTCCACTATTACATTTTTGTCTTTACTATAAATTTCCAGCGACAGATTGAATCTAGTCGCCACGTCTATAAAGTGTAGAATAAAAATGTTTTTTTATCCCATACCTTCAAGTCCATTGCTACAGTTTCATTAAAATCCCTTGCTAATGGAAGACTCACTATAGGTCCTGAAGGCATCCTCCTGTATTTTTTTTTAAACAGATATCACATTTTCCCCTGATTTCTTCGATGAGTTTAGTGTAGTCATCTATTAACCCTGCATCTTTTAACAGAGTCGTCAACCTATGACAAGATGGATATATGAACCGTTGATGTAGTTTTGAAATAATTTGCCTTTTCGCCTTTAAATCCCTACCCCCAGATGCCATTAATACCTCTTTAACATCCTGCTTAGAGATGTTAGTTCTCACTAAAGGAATACAATAATGTCCCGCCTGTGTAAACCACAAAGCTATAGATTTCCCAAAGACAATTGCCTTATCGTGTTCCCTATCCAATTTCATCGGAGCCTTTTTCATAGACGGTTTACTCAACAGCAAAGGTATATCACTGGATACTACATACATACTGATAAAATGGTTTACCCCTGCTATTTTACACAGAATTACCACTCTTTTTAGTGATTTCAACGTATTGTCATCCCCAAACCTGAAACAGGTGGAACTGTGGTATTCTTTGACATCATTTCGGTCTTCCTTACTTAAAGAACCTATGTAACACCTTAACCAGTCCACTCCATATACTGTGGATGTACACCCACTGTCTAGTATTGCGCAATTGAAGGTCCACAGGCGCAAGCTGGTATTGGGGTACATTTCCACAGCTGTTGTCTCATGTAGTTCCATGTGCCCTGGCTTATGTCGGGCTACAATCATCAATGCAGTGGCTCAGTCTGGGGTACCGTCGCATATTCTTTATCCACCCTCCAGTATTTCATTCAAGTTGCCTTACCGAACTTGTAAATCTGGACAGTAAGTGATGGCCAGCTATTTTACCAAAGAAAGATCACACTCAATTCTCATCCTATCCTCAACCATCAGGAGTGAGAGAGCTGGGACTGGGACCAACCATAGCATCCCCACATCTGCCTGGTCAACTAGCTTAGCACAGAGCAAGGATTGCATTGGAATCTTGCCAATCTGTATGGTTTGGTAGCACAAAATATAGGGCATTTTACCACTGTACTGTAGGGTCATCTCGAGCCAATGGATGCTACCAGGGATGAGAGACTAGAGAAGCTGGGATTGTTCTCCTTAGAACACAGAAGGTTAATGAGGGATTTGGTGTTCAAGATTATGAAGGGTTCTGATGGAGTAAATTATGAATAACTGTTTCCATTGGCTGAAGGGTCATTAACCAGAGAATATAGATTTAAGGTAGTTGGCAAAAGAATCAGGGGACAGATGAAGAGAATTCTTTTTCTTACACTGAGCTGTTCTGATCTGAATGTACTACCTGGATGAGTGGAAGCAGAGTCAGTGGTAACGTTAAAAAGGGAATTGGAAACATACTTGAAAAGAAAATATTTGCAAGACTATTGGGTAAGAACAGGGGAGTGGATTAGTTAGATAGCTCTTTCAAAGAGCTAGTACAGGCACAACAGACAGAATGGCCTCGTACTGTGCTGTAGGATACTATGAAGAGTACGTGTTGCTGAGTGCTCCTTATGTAGCACAGTTTGAAAGTGCAGCCATGGGCATACTCACCATTTCATCTAAGTTTTTGAAATCACACAGCTCCTTCTGTGGTTTGGGTTTTGGAGGGATAACCTCCGCTGGTAAATCCATCTCCTCCCGGATCTCTTCCTCAATCTCTTCCTCCATCTGAATGAGGACCGGAGCCAACATTCCAAACTTGGAGGCTCTCCTCGCCACCTCCAGCAGACAGAGCACAAAGTTCTTCTCATTTTTCCTCAGGACTAGATCCTCTGTCTCAAACATCAGCACATCTACAATGGGAACAAACCCTACAGTCATACCTAACCAGCCAAATAACGTGGAAAAAAAGCACAGGCAAGATATCTAAAAAGAAAGACTTGTTGATATAATTTTTTTTTATTTGTTTGTGGGATGTGAGCATCACTGGCTAGGCCAGCATTTATTACCCTTGAACTGAGGTGCTTGCTAGGCCATTTTAGAGAGCATTTATTAGTTAAACAGATTGCTGTGGGTCTGGAGTTACATGTAGGCCAGACCAGATAAGGATGACAGATTCCTTCCCTAAAGGACATTAATGAACCAGATGAGTTTTTTTTTACAACAATTGATGCATGGTTAGCATTGGACTAACTTTTTAATTCCCAGATTAATTGAATTTGAATTTTGCCATTGGCCATGGTGGGATTTGAATCTATGTCCCCAGGGCAGTAGCCAAAAATCACTAGGTTACTAGTCCAGTAAACATTGCTATTATACCACTGCCTCCCCCCAAGTGCCTTTTGCGATCTCATGACACCCCAAAGCATTTGACAGCCAATTAAGTACTTTTTGAAGTCACTGTCGGAATGTAGAAAACGGGGCAGGCAATTTGCGCTCAGCAAGATCCCACAAACTTTACTGAGATAATTCATCAGATAATCTGTTTAGTGATGTTGGTTAGGAATAAATATTGCCCAGGTCATGGAGGAGAACTCTCCTGCTCTTCTTCAAAATAGCACTGTAGGATCTGTTACATCTACCTGAGAGGGCTTTGATTGAAAGTCTCATCCGATAGATGGCACCTCCAACTGTTCAGTACTCTGTCAGTACTGCACCACAGTGTCAGATTTCATACTCAAGTCTCTAGACTGGGACTTGAATCCATGATTTTCTGAATCAGATGTGAAACTGCAGGTGATAAACATATTGTAAAACCTCTTCAAGGGCCTGGACAATCCAGGTCTTTTGGAAACTGCAAAGGAAGATCAATGCACTAAGGGTTAGTCACTCATTGCTCAAGCAATAGGTTGATGTTTCAGCGTCCCCTTGTGTTGGCCTGTAGAACTGTAATCTGTAGGTGTGATTTGTTTTTTTGGAAGAATGCTATCTGAAAACAAAGGGCATGAATTAGTTACCAATATAATTTCAATGAGCTAGGACTCTACACTTTAGAGAAGGGCAGACTAAGGGACAATTTAATCAAGGTTCATAAGATGATGAAGGGAATAGATAACATTTGACTAGGTTGCAGGTCAGGGGTTGGGGGAAGATGGGTTAAAGCAGATGCTTGAATTGGCAGAAGGGAGGCCAAAGGCTTCCTTGAGGAATCAGGGAGGGAAGCAGTCCTGCTCCTCCTGTTCCACACAGAGTGTTAGAAAAAGTACTTACCTACAGGAGCCAAAGCTCCTGGCTCCGTTTTGCTGCTGGGTTTCCCGAGCCTTGGGAAACTCTGACGGCAGCTGCTAAATTTAAATCAGGCTCCCAGTTGCAATGTGGAAGCCTTAATTAAATATGATAATGAAATATCTTGTCTTTTCCAAGATGGGACACTCAGACAACTCATTACCCGCTGCCATAAAAATGGCAGGAGGCACATATGCACTTGCATTTCATGTTTTGTTTTAGCATTTAACCCCCGAATTTCTCATGGGGGGAGGCGGGTGTGTGGGTGGCATTAATATTGATGCCAAAATGTCTGTTTGCTTTCCAGTTGGTGCAGGAAGGCGGAGTTTGGATGCGTTGAGCAATCAATGGTGAAAATGTGGGGACAGGGCAGTTGGAGGTTATGTAATGACACCTCCAGGATTATATCCAACTATGGTTGGTCCCAGTCCCAGCAGGGGAGAAAACAAACACAAAGATACAAAGATGAAAATAACTCCATGGAAGTGCAAAACTTAGAAGCTTCTCCCTAATTTCCTGCGTCAATTCCCCAAGGCATTGGATCAATGGAATATTTGCGGCCATTCGCAACCAGTCCCAATAATTCAACTGTGGCCTTACTCACTCAGGTTTGCTGCTCCAAGTGACTCTGGGCATTTATTTAACAGCTGTCCTGGCTATGGGCTTCTCACCAAGCTATGATTTAGTGCTGCAGAACAAGGGAATGGCAAAGAAATGACAAGGGAATGCTATTCAATGTCAGGGTTACACCCCAGTGTGCCCACAGGGAGTGAAAGGGCCTTAATAAAATGAGACTATTTGATGAATGGTCTAGTTCTATACTTTTCCTTTTTCAAGTGGTCTCTACGTGGTCAATGTCCCACTATGTTAAGATTGAAATCAGGCACTCACTGGGCTGAATTTTGTGGTCCCATTTTGCGGGTGTGGAAAATGGCAGCCAGCACGCACGGGCCGCGCATGCCGCCACAGCGCCACAACCCTCAGCCTGGTGACTCATTATCATACGTATGGCGGCCGCCCCCGCAATCAGGTGGTGGGGGCGGCCTTGGTGATGCCGTGAACAGTGTCAACTGTTTCTGAGCAGGCGCTGGCGCCATTTTTAAAGGGCTGTCAACCGTGCAAAGAAATTGCAGAGCTCACCCCCGCCCCCCCACTTCCCCGACAACTACTCTGTAAGTGCAGAGTTGCTCCCTTCCCCCACAACCACACTACAAGTGCAGAGATCCCCCCCTTCCCCACCTCGGTGGCACCAGTTTTCCCTGGACGGGAAAGTGAAAGCATGTGAGTGCCTCCTGTTGTGCTGAAGATCCGCAACTGCAGGGAAGATCACTTTCATGCAAACAGGTAATTTAAATCTGTAACGTTGGGTTCCTGTTGCAGAGCAGCGGAGGGCCTGCCACGGAGCTTCCCCACCGCCAGGAAGATTGGGTCCGGCAATCCTGGCATCGGGTTCCATGCCGGGCCGCTGCCCCTCCGATCTTCCAGCCGCCCCCCACACGCCTCGGAGCCCGACGTCGGGAGGAGAACAAGATCCTGGCCACTGTGTGGGGAATTGCCAGTACAAAGCCAAATCCCGTCGCCCTCTGGTGTAGCATTCCCAAGCGTGGGCACACGAGCAAGACACTCGCTGGATTATAACATCAATGAGTGCCTCAGGGTGATCTGGTGAAACTACAGGATATCAGACTAATATTACAGTCTCCAGTTTTTGATCCTGGCCCATTACATTGCAGCACAAGAAGAGTGGAGCCACAGGTGTAGAATTTGCACAAGGAGACTGGTCTCCTACTGTAACTGGCAGAACATGGTTGGCAATCCCAGAGAATCAACCATTGATGCTGATTTTCCCAGGGCTTCAGACTATCTTCCAGCCAGAGTTATGTTGGGACATCTCAGGGAATTTCTACTTCACAGTTCTAAAGAATGACTTGCATTTATATAGCACCTTTCACAACCTCAGGATGCCCCAAAGCACTTTACAGCCACTATACCCGAGTATTTAGCCCAGTGTTATACAGTGACAGACCTGTTCCCTGGTGTTACATAGTGACAGACATGTCTACATCAGTACTGTACCCCAGCGTTATACAGTGACAGACCTGCACCCACCAGTACTGTACCCCAGTGTTATACAGTGATAAACCTGTACCCACCAGTACTGTACCCGTGTTATACAGTGACAGACCTGTACCCACCAGTACTGTACCCCAGTGTTATACAATGACAGACCTGTACCCACCAGTACTGTACCCCAGTGTTATACAATGACAGACCTGTCCCCACCAGTACTGTACCCAAGTGTTATACAATGACAGACCTGTACCCACCAGTACTGTACCCCAGTGTTATACAATGACAGACCTGTACCCACCAGTACTGTACCCCAGTGTTATACAATGACAGACCTGTCCCCACCAGTACTGTACCCCAGTGTTATACAGTGACAGACCTGTACCCACCAGTACTGTACCCCAGTGTTATACAGTGATAAACCTGTACCCACCAGTACTGTACCCGTGTTATACAGTGACAGACCTGTACCCACCAGTACTGTATCCCAGTGTTATACAATGACAGACCTGTACCCACCAGTACTGTACCCCAGTGTTATACAATGACAGACCTGTCCCCACCAGTACTGTACCCCAGTGTTATACAGTGACAGACCTGTCCCCACCAGTACTGTACCCCAGTGTTATACAATGACAGACCTGTACCCACCAGTACTGTACCCCAGTGTTATACAATGACAGACCTGTACCCACCAGTACTGTACCCCAGTGTTATACAGTGACAGACCTGTACCCACCAGTACTGTACCCCAGTGTTATATAGTGACAGACCTGTACCCACCAGTACTGTACCCCAGTGTTATACAATGACAGACCTGTACCCACCAGTACTGTACCCCAGTGTTATACAGTGACAGACCTGTCCCCACCAGTTCTATACACAGGTTTTCTGCAGTGACAGGCCTGTACCCACCAGTACTGTATCCCAGTGTTATACAATGACAGACCTGTACCCACCAGTACTGTACCCCAGTGTTATACAGTGACAGACCTGTCCCCACCAGTTCTATACTCAGGTTTTCTGCAGTGACAGGCCTGTACCCACCAGTACTGTATCCCAGTGTTATACAGTGACAGACCTGTACCCACCAGTACTGTACCCCAGTGTTATACAATGACAGACCTGTCACCACCAGTACTGTACCCCAGTGTTATACAGTGACAGACCTGTACCCACCAGTACTGTACCCCAGTGTTATACATTGACAGACCTGTACCCACCAGTACTGTACCCCAGTGTTATACAGTGACAGACCTGTCCCCACCAGTTCTATACACAAGTTTTCTGCAGTGACAGGCCTGTACCCACCAGTACTCTATCCCAGTGTTACATGGTGACAGATGTGTGCCCACCAGTTCTGTACACAGGTGTTATACAGTGACAGACATGTACCCACCAGACCTGTACCTGTGTAATATAGCAACAGACCTGCAGCAACCAGCACTGTACCCATACTATGCAGTGACAGACCTGTACCCACCAGTACTGTATCCCTATCCCAGTCTTATACAATGACAGACCTGAATCCTGGTGTTATACAGTGACAGACCTGTACCAACCAGTACTGTACCCCAGTGTTATAAAGCAGGCCTGTACTCACCAGTACTGTATCCCTATCCCATTGTTATACAGTGACAGACCTGAATCCTGGTGTTATACAGTGACAGACCTGTACCCATCAGTACTACATCCCAGTGTTACACAGTGACAGGCCTGTACCCATCAGTACTACATCCCAGTGTTACACAGTGACAGGCCTGTACCCATCAGTACTACATCCCAGTGTTACACAGTGACAGGCCTGTACCCATCAGTACTACATCCCAGTGTAATACAGCAACAGACCTGTACCCACCAGTAATGTACCCCAGTGTAATGCGGTGTCAGACCTCTAGCATTACATAGTGACAGACACGTACCCACCAGTACTGCACCCCAATTTTATACAATGACAGACATTTACCCTGGTGTTATACACTGACAGACCTACCCACTAGTACTGTACCCCAGTGTTTAATAGTGACAGACCTGTACCCTGGAGTTACACTATCAGTACAGTACACCAATGTTATCATCGAGTCATAGAGTCATTTACGTCTCAGAAGGGGGCAATTCAACCCATCAAGTCCATGCCAGCTCTCCACGGTGCTATGTTGTCAGTCCCACTTCCCGGCTCGATCCCTGTAGCCCTGCAAGTATTTCACTGAACAGAGTAGATTGAAATGGGAATCTGATCAAGGTGTTTAAAATGTAAGAGGATTTGACTGGGTAGATACAGCAAAACTATTTCCTCTGATCGGAGAATCAGAAACAAAGGTGGCATAATCTTCAAATTAAAGCTAGGCCATTCAGGCCTGAAATCAGGAAGCACTTTTTTATACAAAGGGTAGTAGAAATCTGGAATCTCACCCCCCAAAAGACTTTATGCTGGGGTCAATTGGAGCTTTCAATATTGATAGATTAACTTTTGTTAGGTAAGTGTATTAAGGGATATGGACAAAGGTGGGTAATTCAAGCTGAGGTGCAGACCAGCCAGAACACATTGTATTCCACTGTCACTTACATAAATTGAATAATTGAATAAAGGTTGGCAAACTGTAGCTAGTGGGCTGCCACAGGGATCAGTGCTGGGGCCTCAAATATTTACAATCTATACTAATATTAATCAAAATTGCTGATTATAAACAACAGTATTTTAATATCTGCAAAACCAACAATCCTTCCCCCAGGTTTTTCAAACTATCGCTTAGCAAAACGTTCACCCAATTAACTAAACTGAGCTGAGTTACTGCTCAGGATTCATTACTCTCAGTTCTCCCAGAAACTGTAAACAGGAAAAGTACAAATAGAACTTTCTTATGACTATCTCAGTTACTGTTTCAAGTTTACCCAGGTCATAATTAATCTTTTCCTGCCAGCTATCCCTATCCCTCATTGTTTTCCTGTGTGTCCACAGGAACATGCAAGGAATATATAAAACAATGAGACACTGAGGGTGTTTCTTTCTGCATGGTAACGGAAGCTGTTACTGTTGGTTGACATTGAGATGTACCATTAACACTAAGGGCCTATGAACTGTGGATCCTATTACTGACATAGGTGCATGGGAATTGCGAGAGGAACGAAGACCATGGCCCATTCCAATTCACCTTCTACCACCCTGACAGTTATAATGATAATGGGGGTGATGACTGAGCAAAGCAATTATTCTCTCCCAATTAGTGTACAACAGACCCAGGTATGCGGTGATGAAAACCTAGCAGTGGAGACTTTGGGAACCATATGTTCAAAGTCACTTGTTCCTCTCAAGCATGCTGCACTTACTTCATGTCGTAGAATCATAGAATAGTTACAGCACAGAATAAGGCTATTCAGCCCGTCAAGTCCATGCTGGCTCTCTGTAATAGCAGTTCAGCTAGTCCCATCCCCACCCACCAACACCCCTCCCCACCCCACCCCACCCCCCCGCCCTTTCTCCGTAAACCTGCAAATTCTTTTATCTTCAGGTGCTTAACCAATTCCCTTTTGAAAGCTACAATTGAATCTGCTTCCACCACACTCTCAGGCAGTGCCTTCCACATTCTAACCACTCACTGCGTAAAAAAGTATCCTCATGTTACCTTTGGCAAAAGAACCAATCAAGTTAAAATCAGTGTCCTCTGGTTCTCAAATCTTCCACCAATGGGAATAGTTGCTCTCTATCTACTCTGTCTAGACCCCAACATGATTTTGAACACCTCTATCAAATCTCCTCTCAACCTTCTCTTCTACAAGGAGAACAGCCCCAGCTTCTCCAATCTACCCTCGTAATAGAAGTCCCTCATCCCTGGAACCATTCTCGCAAATCTTTTCTGTACCTTCGCTAAAGCCTTCACATCCTTCCTAAAGTGCAGTGCCCAGAATTGGACAGAATATTCCAGTTGAGGCTGAAGCAGTGTTTTATTAAAGGTTCACCATACCTTCCTTGCTTTTGTACTCTATGCCTCTATTTATAAAGCCCATTACTCATACTCTGAAAGATATCTAATTTGCATTTGAATGAATCAATACTGTTTCCCCTGACTCCCTAGGCAGCCTGTGCCATAGATTGACCACTCACTAAAATATTGTTTCTGCAGATTAGTTTAGAATTTATCCTGCTTCAAACATGGACCATGTCCTCTGGTTCCACTGTTCTGGACAAGGTGAAACAGTTTGTCATGGTCTACATTATCTAGTCCCTTTAGAATGCTGAAAACAGCAATTACCTCACAACCTTCTCTTTTCCAGTGAAAACATGCCAGACATGCCAACTCCCACAAATTTATTGCAAGAGACATGATTTCATTCAGAATCTCACAAGAGCGCTCTGAATTCTCAGTTTTTGCTGATGCCATAAATAATGAAATTAATAATGGTGGTCTATGTACCCCAAATGGCCTGCACTCCAGGAATTGCTGTATACGTATACTGACAAGCGCCTTGGTATATCCTGAGCACTTCTTAAGCCCTGCCCCACCCCCCTCAGTTGCTCCGCATCGCACAAGCTCAGGATGGGGGGGGGTTCTGCAGCCTTTTGCTGTGCGTACATTTATGTGGTTGTCTTGTTACTGTGCATGGGGCACTCTGGGTAATGTCAGGAACGGTTGTGAGTCCAGATCGCTGGCAGAAGGTGGGTTTTCTCAGACAAGATTGATAGCAAGACAAACCCTGAGCTGCGGACTCAACCTTTCTTTTTATTCATTCATGGGATATGGGCGTCACTGGCCAGGCCAGCATTTATTGCCCATCCCTAATTGCCCTTGAGAAGGTGGTGGTGAGCTGCCTTCTTGAACTGCTGCAGTCCATGTGGGGTAGGTACACCCACAGTGCTGTTAGGAAGGGAGTTCCAGGATTTTGACCCGATGACAGTGAAGGAACGGCGATATAGTTCCAAGTCAGGATGGTGTGTGACTTGGAGGGGAACTTGCAGGTGGTGGTGTTCCCATGTATTTGCTGCCCTTGTCCTTCTAGTTGGTAGAGGTTGCAGGTTTGGAAGGTGCTGTCTAAGGAGCCTTGCTGCGTTGCTGCAGTGCATCTTGTAAATGGTACACACTGCTGCCGCTGTGCGTCGGTGGTGGAGGGAGTGAATGTTTGTAGATGGGGTGCCAATCAAGCGGGCTGCTTTGTCCTGGATGGTGTCGAGCTTCTTGAGTGTTGTTGGAGCTGCACCCATCCAGGCAAGTGGAGAATATTCCATCACACTCCTGACTTGTGCCTTGTAGATGGTGGACAGGCTTTGGGGAGTCAGGAGGTAAGTTACTCGCCGCAGGATTCCTAGCCTCTGGCCTGCTCTTGTAGCCACGGTATTGATATGGCTACTCCAGTTCAGTTTCTGGTCAATGGTAGCCCCTAGGATGTTGATAGTGGGGGATTCAGTGATGGTAATGCCACTGAATGTCAAGGGGAGATGGTTAGATTCTCTCTTGTTGGAGATGGTCATTGCCTGGCACTTGTGTGGCGCAAATGTTACTTGCCTCTTATCAGCCCAAGCCTGGATATTGTCCAGGTCTTGTTGCATTTCTACATGGACTGCTTCAGTATCTGAGGAGTCACGAATGGTGCTGAACACTGAGCAATCATCAGCGAACATCCCCACTTCTGACCTTATGATTGAAGGAAGGTCATTGAGGAAGCAGCTGAAGATGGTTGGGCTGAGGACACTACCCTTGGGAACTCCTGCAGTGATGTCCTGGAGCTCAGATGATTGACCTCCAACAACCACAACCGTTTTCCGTAGCGCTAGGTATGACTCCAACCAGTGGAGGGTTTTCCCCCTGATTCCCATTGACTTCAGTTTTGCTAGGGCTCCTAGATACAATACTCGGTCAAATGCTGCCTTGATGTCAAGGGCAGTCACTCTCACCTCACCTCTTGAGTTCAGCTCTTTTGTCCATATTTGAACCAAAGATATAATGAGGTCAGGGGCTGAGTGGCCCTGGCGGAACCCAAACTGAGCGTCACTGAGCAGGTTATTGCTAAGCAAGTGCCACTTGATGGCACTGTTGATGACACCTTCCATCACTTTACTGACGATTGAGAGTAGGCTGATGGGGCAGTAACTGGCCAGGTTGGACTTGTCCTGCCTTTTGTGTACAGGACATACCTGGGCAATTTTCCACATTGCAGGGTAGATGCCAGTATTGTAGCTGTACTAGAACAGCTTGGCTAGGGGCGCGGCAAGTTCTGGAGCACAGGTCTTCAGTACTATCGCTGGAATATTGTCAGGGCCCATAACCTTTGTAGTATCCAGTGTCTTCAGTCGTTTTTTGATATCACGCGGAGTGAATCGAATTGGCTGAATTCTGGCAGTATGTGTTCGAAATCTATCCCATTTAGCACAACACAACATGAAGGAGGGTATTCTCAATGTGAAGGCGGGACTTAGTCTCCACAAGGACTGTGCGGTGGTCATTCCTACCAATGCTGTCATGGACAAATGCATCTGCGACAGGCAGATTGGTGAGGACGAGGTCAAGTATGTTTTCCCCTCTTGTGGTTCCCTCACCACCTGCCGCATACCCAGTCTAACAGCTATGTCCTTTAGGACTCGGCCAGCTCAGTCAGTAGTGGTGCTACCAAGCCACTCTTGGTGATGGACATTGAAGTCCCCCACTCAGAGTACATTCTGTG
Organism: Heterodontus francisci; assembly: GCF_036365525.1. Classification (NCBI taxonomy): domain Eukaryota; kingdom Metazoa; phylum Chordata; class Chondrichthyes; order Heterodontiformes; family Heterodontidae; genus Heterodontus; species Heterodontus francisci. The sequence goes on from NC_090400.1 coordinate 14,009,810, forward strand.
CCCTTGCCACCCTCAGTGCTTCCTCCAAGTGCTGTTCAACATGGAGGAGTACTGACTCATCAGCTGAGGGAGGGTGGTAGGTGGTAATCAGCAGGAGGTTTCCTTGTCCATGTTTGACGTGATGCTATGAGAGTTCATTGGGTCCAGAGTCGATGTTGAGGACTCCCAGGTCAACTCCTTCCCTACTGTAGACCACTGTGCCGCCACCTATGCTGGGTCTGTCCTGCCGGTGGGACAGGACAAACCCGGGGATGGTGATGGCAGTGTCTGGGACATTGTCTGTAAGGTATGATTCCGTGAGTATGGCTATGTCAGGCTGTTGCTTGACTAGTCTGTGGGACAGCTCTCCCAACTTTGGCACAAGCCCCCAGATGTTCGTAAGGAAGACTTTGCAGGGTCGACAGGGCTGGGTTTGCCGTTGTCGTTTCCGGTGCCTTAGTCGATGCTGGGTGGTCCGTCCGGTTTCATTCCTTTTTATTGACTTCGTAGTGGTTAGATACAACTGAGTGGCTTGCTAAGCCATTTCAGAGGGCATGTAAGAGTCAACCACATTGCTGTGGGTCTGGAGTCACATGTAGGCCAAATCAGGTAAGGACAGCAGATTTCCTTCCCTCAAGGACATTAGTGAACCAGATGGGTTTTTACAAAAATCGACAATGGTTTCAAGGCCATCATTGGACTAGCTTTTTAATTCCAGATTTATTAACTGAATTCAAATTCCACCTTCTGCTGTGGAGGGATTTGAACCCATGCCCCCAGAACAATACCCTGGGTCTCTGGGTTACTAGTCCAGTGACAATACCACTACACCACCGCCTCACCTGACTTTATCTAACCTGAGGGAGTGCCTGCAAGGTAAAAAGCAGAAAAAAATATGGCCGTGCAATGTTACCTGAGACTTAAATATCTCACCTGTCCTCTGCATTTCACCTAAAGTATTTATTCGTTAATATAAAAATATTGTTCAAAGGAATTAATGGCTGTAAAAAATCTGTCTTCTGTCAGTGTACTGATGCAAATCAATGTTTCCTCCCTCCCCCCCCCCTTGCTCCATATTGTTCAGAACAATAACATTAAAAAATATAAAAGCTTAAAGGATAAGGAGGAGGCAAGAAAGCACCTGCTGAAAACCAGCGCCACATTTCAGCCTCTGAAAAGGAAGGGAATCTGTTTAAAAAGCATCCCAAACCCTCAAGGCTAAAAGGGGCACGCTCGCAAAAATGATTTACTCTTTGACGACAATAGGCAAATCCTTTTGATTTGATTATAAATACAGTAAAGCCGGATGTCTGTTTAGTAATCCATTCCACCTGTCCTTTCTTTGAAAGGTGAACATTTTTTAAATACCTGTTTCATTCTTTGGTTATGTTTCCTAAACTCAGACATGCCACCTCCTCCTCTATCTGGTAGAGTGCAGCACCTGCAGGTTTTGTTTTGGTAAATTTGAGATTCCTGATTCAACAAATAGAAGTAGATGAAAAACACCTAAGCTCTGGTTCCTCCATTGTTTGAGAAAGCTTTCCCAATGAGTAGCTAAGCCTTACAGGCCAGGAATGTCTCTCCATAGCCTCGCCCCTTCCTATCTGTAATCTCCTCCAGGCCCACAACCCTCCTAGATATCTGCACTCCTCTAATTCTTGCCTCTTGAGCATGCCCGATTTTAATTGATCCACAATTTGCGGTCATGCCTTCAGCTGCTTAGACCTTAAGCTCTTGAATTCCCTCCTTACACCTCTCAACCTCTCCCTCCTCCTTTAAGGGCAAGCTTTTGGCCATCTGTCCTAATATCCTCTTATGTGGCTTGGTGTCAGATTTTGTCTGATAACACTCCTGTGAAGCACCTTGGGACAGTTTACTCCATTAAAGGTGCTATATAAATGCAAGTTGGTATGTTGCATTTTCGGCTCTGCATCCGATTGATGGTAGTGATGTCAGAATCAGAGTCAGAATCTCGAGGTTCTAGTGGTTAAAAAAAAATTATCGTAGTTCCTAGTCCTGATTACTAATTGAGGACTCCTGCGAGAACTGTTTGTGTGCAGATGTAAGGTAATGACAGGCCTTGAGTAGAGCCTGGGATCTTCCTTTTCCTTGTGTCGGCCTCAGTAAAACTTTTTGTAAAGCATACAGTAACATAGGGCTAAATTTTTAAAAAAAATTGCCAAGGGCAGGTCCGGGGTGCGCAGCTGTGGAAAACCGTCCCCTGGGTCAGTGTGCCGGTTTCCCGATGCAAGAACGGCACGCTCGGATTTTCATCCGGGATGTCGGGAGGCAGAAGATGAAGACCGCCCGATGTTTTAAAGGCCCTTACTGAGCTGGTTAATGGGTCGCTCGGAAGGCTGAGGGCAATCTTTGACTGGCAGTTCGAGTTCGACGTGCCATCAGAAACATGTCATGAGGGAGGAGGCAGTGTCACTGCGGGAAAGCTCATCTGCATCGGGATAGAAGTAAACTGCAGTCCCCAGTATGGAAGACTATGAGACAGCCTTCATAGTGCTAGCAGCAGGAAGAATACAAAGTCGGCAGCAGCACTGGAGAGGGAGGACACAGTGCTGACCAAGATAACAGCAGAAAGTCATGGTCTAGCACTGGCAAGTCTATCAAGAATAGTTTACTGGCATTTAAAGTGCAGAGTCTTTTTATGGGCACCCTCCCTCAGCTCACCTTCCTTGGCTTACAGTTAATTTCTCATGCCGCAACTGTGTAGGAGGTCTCTCCACACTAAAGCATTGTGCAATTTGAAGCTATTGGCTCTGTTGTAACTCTGCGGATCTGCATCTGAGAAGTTAGGCTGTCTTTCCCCTTTGGGGAAGTTAATGGAACTTCCTCCTAACTTTTTTCTCTCACCATTGCACTGCCAATATCCCCATCTTGCACTTCTTCTCATGTCATCTCACCATGTAGTCTCACTCATTGACAGGAAGTTTCTTTCAAAAACGTGTGCTCGTGAGGTGGGGTGGGGGACTCGTGCCTAGTACACAGTTGCTGCTAACTTCCAGCATGACTTGAAGTGACTCATTTGAAAACCAGAGGGAGTGTGGGAGTGCGGGAGTGCCCTGCATGGGGGCCTCCCTGACCACTGCCCACTGCCCTGCATGGGGGCCTCCCTGCCCACTGCCCTGCATGGGAGCCTCCCTGCCCACTGCCCTGCATGGGGGCCTCCATGCGCACTGCCCACTGCCCTGCATGGGGGCCTCCATGCCCACTGCCCACTGCCCTGCATGGGGGCCTCCCTGCCCACTGCCCACTGCCCTGCATGGAGCCTCCCTGCCCACTGCCCTGCATGGGAGCCTCCCTGTCCACTGCCCTGCATGGGAGCCTCCCTGCCCACTGCCCACTACCCTGCATGGGGGCCTCCCTGCCCACTGCCCTGCATCGGGGCCTCCCTGCCCACTGCCCTGCATGGGGGCCTCCCTGCCCACTGCCCACTGCCCTGCATGGGGGCCTCCCTGCCCACTGCCCTGCATGGGGGCCTCCCTGCCCACCGCCCTGCATGGGGGCCTCCCTGCCCACTGTCCTGCATGGGGGCCTCCCTGCCCACTGCCCACGGCCCTGCATGGGGGCCTCCCTGCCCACTGCCCTGCATGGGAGCCTCCCTGCCCACTGCCCTGCATGGGGGCCTCCCTGCCCACTGCCCACTGCCCTGCATGGGAGCCTCCCTGCCCACTGCCCTGCATGGGAGCCTCCCTGCCCACTGCCCTCTGCCCTGCATGGGGGCCTCCCTGACCACTGCCCTGCATGGGGTCCACCCTGCCCACTGCCCACTGCCCTGCATGGGAGCCTCCCTGCCCACAGCCCTGCATGGGGGCCTCCCTGCCCACTGCCCTGCATGGGGGCCTCCCTGCCCACTGCCCTGCATGGGAGCCTCCCTGCCCACTGCCCTGCATGGGGGCCTCCCTGCCCACTGCACACTGCCCTGCATGGGGGCCTCCCTGCCCACTGCTCACAGCCCTGCATGGGGGCCTCCCTGCCCACTGCCCTGCATGGGAGCCTCCCTGCCCACTGCCCTGCATGGGGGCCTCCCTGCCCACTGCCCTGCATGGGGGCCTCCTTGCCCACTGCCCTGCATGGGAGCCTCCCTGCCTGCCCTGCATGGGAGCCTCCCTGCCCACTGCCCTCTGCCCTGCATGGGGGCCTCCCTGACCACTGCCCTAAGCCCTGCATGGGAGCCTCCCTGCCCACTGCCCACTGCCCTGCATGGGGGCCTCCCTGCCTACTGCCCTGCATGGGAGCCTACCTGCCCACTGCCCTGAATGGGGGCCTCCCTGCCCACTGCCCGCTGCCCTGCATGGGGGCCTCCCTGCCCACTGCCCTGCATGGGGGCCTCCCTGCCCACTGCCCTGCATGGGGGCCTCCCTGCCGACTGCCCTGCATGGGAGCCTCCCTGCCCACTGCCCTGCATGGGGGCCTCCCTGCCCACTGCCCTGCATGGGGGCCTCCCTGCCCACTGCCCACGCCCTGCATGGGGGCCTCCCTGCCCACTGCCCACTGCCCTGCATGGGAGCCTTCCTGCCCACTGCCCTGCATGGGAGCCTCCCTGCCCTGCATGGGAGCCTCCCTGCCCACTGCCCTCTGCCCTGCATGGGGGAAACCCTGCCCACTGCCCTGCATGGGGGCCTCCCTGCCCACTGCCCACTGCCCTGCATGGGAGCCTCCCTGCCCACTGCCCTGCATGGGAGCCTCCATGCCCACTGCCCACTGCCCTGCATGGGAGCCTCCCTGCCCACTGCCCTGCATGGGAGCCTCCATGCCCACTGCCCACTGCCCACTGCCCTGCATGGGAGCCTCCCTGCCCACTGCCCTGCATTGGGGCCTCCCTGCCCACTGCCCTGCATGGGGGCCTCCCTGCCCTCTGTCCTGCATGGGAGCCTCCCTGCCCACTGCCCTGCATGGGAGCCTCCCTGCCCACTGCCCACTGCCCTGCATGGGGGCCTCCCTGCCCACTGCCCTGCATGGGGGCCTCCCTGCCGACTGCCCTGCATGGGAGCCTCCCTGCCCACTGCCCACTGCCCTGCATGGGAGCCTCCCTGCCCACTGCCCTCTGCTCTACCTCAACCTCCATAATGTTGACAAACAGCCTCAGCAATGGCTGCCGCTCACCCTTTAAATGGAGCCCGCTTCCAATACGGCCCCGCCTCCCTCCTGCGTTCGCCGCTAATTGGGCAGCAAACAGGACACGTGTCCAATTGGCACATTTGCAGGTTCTCCTTTCTGTGTGGGGTCGCGACCCAGAGGTCCTTGTGACGCTGGGGTCTCGACCCAGGAACTGAAATCCCTCCCATAGTTTTTGTAAAGAGTTCTGACCTACTCAAGATTCAATTAGCCACTAATGACGTTTATAAACCAATGTCAGTCTACATTGGTTCATGTTTGAAAAAATAGCAACCCGTGATCTTGATACCAAATCTCTTGATTTTTAAGAGTGTATTTCACGATTTATGAAACGTTGGGTTTGGCATTAGTGACATGCCCAATTTGCATAATTGCTTCTCATAATCCAATCCCTCCATCTCCTCAATCATTCTGGTTGCTCTCTTTAAAATAGTTGCTCATGCGAATAGCTGAGGTAAAGACAACATTTAACAGAGGACTGAGCTACTCAGACCAGAATGGTCACGAGCGAGTTCGCTGGTCAAGTTAGCTCAGGTTGCGGTCCTGGGATACTAGGCAGGAGGGATATAACAATTGGCCTCAGTGCCCCTGAGCCAGTGAGAATAACTAACCAAATGATCCCTGTTGGAGTGCGTGCATATTTGAATGTAGGTGAGCACAGGAATTGCCTGCGTTGTGATGCACTCTGTTGTAGAATAGACTATTGGGTTCACCCTCCAGTCTCACACTTGGTTGGGGTACTGGAGAGGTTCTGACACAGTGAGACCAAATTTTCCCTGTATAGGAAGGGGAAAAAGATCATCATGTGGTCAACTGCTACCTTGTGAAGCCTGGAACACATAGCCTGCCTCTTAGGGCATCAACCTTCTCCGGCCTCCTTCTCACACAACTCTTCAGTAAATCTCGACAATCTATAAATGAGCCACATTCACAGTGTGGTGCGAGCCATTTCTATCATCAGCTGCCTCTCATTTCCCCATTTTACAGTATATAATACAAAACTCATGCAGAACATCAATCATTGAGCTGAAGAATGTGGGAGGGGTCAGACTAAGCCAGAATACAATCGGGATGAAACTGCATTTGGCAGAGTTTGTGGGGGGGGGGGGGGGGGGGGGGGGACGGGGGGGGGAGGGGCTCAAAATACGCAATCCCTGTTGGTTACCTGTTATACCAATAGGCCATTCCATCGACTTCACTAGAACTGAATATCACACGTGTGGAATAACAGGTGACAGATGCAATTCCACAATGAATAAAAGCAAAATACTGCGGATGCTGGAAATCTGAAATAAAAACAGAAAGTGCTAGAAATACTCAGCAGGTCTGGCAGCAACTGTGGAGACAGAAACAGAGTTAAAGTTTCAGGAACTGGAAGATGTTAGAAATGAACATTGTCTGGTTTCAATGACAGGTCATGGACCTGAAACTTCAACTCTGTTTCTCTCTCCACAGATGCTGCCTGACCTGCTGAATATTTCCAGCATTTTATGTTTTTATTTTGCTTATTAATAAAGTTTTGCTGGTGATGTTGCAGTTGTGAGTCAGGAGATGGCCAAGCTGCAGAAAGCACAGCGTGACCATGGTTCAAAGCTTTCTGGCCTTTATGGACATTGAGTTAAGGAGGACATCTCTATGTTGAGAGTCTTAGGTACAGATCTGCCACTACTCATGCGATGATTTATAACCAGCATCATAGTCCCTGTGGGAGACCCAAGCCAAACTAATTGTGTGGGAAATTATTTAGATATAGCAGAGATTACTGCTCCCCATTACTCTGCTTGCTGAATGGAGCCAGGCACCTGTTGACTAGTTCAATCAGTCATAACCTCCTGTACACAGTATATGGATTCAATAGCTGTTTCAAGCAGAGGCAGGAATTCCTCAGGTACAAAGACATCCAGAATTTCTTCCTCTCAAGCCAGGAACCTGCTGCACATGGACAGCAACCTGCTAAGATAGTGACAAATTATCTTTAATAAAACCTTGAGTGGACTCCATGGTGAAATAATTGACTGGAGATCCTCTAGAATGTAAAGTAATGTCAATTCTAATCACTGTGCAGATAGAGGGTCAAACATAGGCCAGAATCATCTGGACTTAGAAAATTGACGCCATTTCTGGGTCTGGACCCCACTCTTGTCAACAGTGTGCCCTGCAGCGTGATTTTCCGGGAGGTGGTCAATTAACAGGCCGCCTTTGCGTTCAATTTGGGTCAGTAGGCGGGAGACCGTGAAAGTGGTGCAATTGAGAGTGCTATATCTAAAAGGACTTGGCAGCCTGAACAGCATACCCATCCCTGCCCCTTGTAATGACTGACCCTCTCAAAAATGACCATCATTGCTTCACACGTCTGCTCCCATGGCACTCTCAATACTCTCAGAGAAGTAACCTTTTCATGGAGAATTATTTGTTTTGAGCCCTTTTCATATGTCCCAAGCTTCCAGCTGATTTATGCTGAAGTCAGTTCTACTTGGAGTATCATTACTGAGGGAGAGCATGGTGCTCATTATTTTCTCCTTTATTCACTAGGAAAAGAACGATTTATTATACTAACTAGCTCAGGCTCATCCTCAGATTCGACTTTGTTTACATCACTTCACCTACCTTCTTATTGTTGTACTACTAAAGTACTAACTTTCTGTTATGTTTTATATCTCCAGTTATAGTTTTTACAGCTCCTCCTCTGTTCATCCTCTTATCATGTTTCTATATGCTCTGTATTATCCCAGTTAACTCCTTCACCTTTCTCCCTACAGGATTTATATATGTTATTCTTCCTTCTTATTTAGTTCTGAATAATTTGATAATTAATTTAGCCCTGTCTTGAGCATTGACAATTTGCTGCTTGGTTGACCTTGAATGTCAGTTGCGGGCAATGCTGACTCCCCACTATGATTTTGCCTGCTCAGAGCTGAAGACCTCCAGCCACTGCATGGGATCTGTGCAACGTTTGGAAAATTTCACTGATGTGCCAAAATAGGCACTCATTGACGTTTTCAATACCCACTGCTGCTGGGGGGCTACCTCCAGAAAAGCTCTTGGAGGCGGAAACCTGTCGGGGAGCTGGGCTGATGGGCTTCTTGCAGAATTTCTGCAGCCCCCAGCCCATCCCCACCTCCAAAGCCGCCTCCACAAGGCTGAGAACATTCTGGCCATAATGTACAAGTACATTAGGAACAGAAGTAGGCCATTCAGCCCCTCAAGCTATTCAGTTAGGTCATTGCTGACCTGTAGCTCATCCCCATTTACTCATCACTGCTCCATATATTCCCTGATACCCTTAGCCATCAAAATCCTGACCATTTCAATCTTGAAAGCTTCAATCTTGAAAGCTCAGAATCGACAGCCTTTTGGGGGCTGAGAATACTGTTTGTGTGAAAAAGTGCTTCCTGGTTTCCCTCCTGAATGGCCTGGCTCTCATTTTAAGATTCTGTCCCCCCTGTTCTTGATTCCCCTACTAGAGGAAATAGTTTCTCTGTATCTACTCTATTAAATCATTTTGACATTTTAAATATCTCGGTCAGATTGTCCTCATAGTATAACCCTATTATTCTGGCGAATCTGTGATGCAACCTCTCCAAAGCAACTATATCCCTCCTGAGATGTGGAGCCCAAAATTGAACGCAGTACTCCAGATGGGGTCCGGCCAAGGCGCTACACAACTGAAAAATAACTTCTTCCCCTTTGTATTCCAGCCCCTTTGAGAAAAAAGCAAACATTCCATTAGCTTTGTTGACTGCTCTTTGTATCTGTCCATGAGCTTTAAATGACTTGTGTATATAGACTCCCAAATCTTTGCTCCTGCAATGACATATGTTGATGTGAGATCTGAGATTGCATTGTGTTTGCAAGAAGAAGAGCAATTTAGAAAAATCTCCTTTCATAAAGACAGTATCTCTTTAAAAACAGTGGACAGAATTAATATTTTTAAAACAATAACAAAGACTTCTGTCCTTTCAATTGTGTCACTGAATTACAGGAAGGGAGGCTCCCCCCTACCCCCCCCCCCCCCCCCCCCCCCCCACAGTGTACTGTGCTGAATAAGTGCTCCTTATTGTCCTAGCTTTTGCGTTAGAAATAGCGGTGAGCCTCACCAATAACAACAATTTGCATTTAAATTGCACCTTTAACGTAGTGAAGCATCCCAAAGCACTTCACAGGAGCGTAATCAAACAAAATTTGACACTGAGCCACATAAGGAGATATTAGGGCAGATGATCAAAAACCTTGGTCAAAGAAATAGGTTTTAGGATGGGTCTCAAAGGAGCAGAGGTAGAGAGGTGGAAAGGGTTAGGGAGGGAATTCCAGAGATTAGGGTCTAGGCAACTGTAGGCACAGCCCCAATAATGGAGTGATTGAAATTGGGGATGCTCAAGAGGTCAGAATTGGAGGAGAGGCTTGTTGGGCTGGAGGAGGTTACAGAGATGGGGAAGGATGAGACCATGGAGCAATTTAAAAACAAGGATAGCACTTTACAAACTGAAACATTGCCGGACCAGGAGCCAATGCAGGCCAGTGAGCACAGGGATGATGGGTGAACATAACTTGGTATGAGTTAGGATACAGGAAGCAGAGGTTTGGATGAGCACAAGTTTATGGAGGGTGGATGATGGGAGGCCAGCAAACAGAATTTTGGAATAGTCAAGTCTAGCGGTAATGTTACAGAGATGGAAATAGGCAGTCTTAATAATGATGCGATGGATATGTGGTCGGAAACACAACTCTGGGCCAAATATGTCACCAAAGATTGCAAACATTCCGGTTCATCCTCAGACAGTTTTCCAGGGAGAGGGATAGAGTCGGTAGCTAGGGAATGGAATTAGCGGCAGGGATCAAAAATAATGGCTTCAATCTTCCCAATATTTTCAGGAGCAGTAAACCATCTCACCTGTTATGGGTTGTATGTCTCTCCTGTCTATTTAACTTATGTATCGTATCTAAACTGTGCCCTCTTAATAAACTGCTTTAAACCACCACTTGTGACCTCTACTCGTTTTTAGGTAATTTGTGACTCCAGGATCTAATCTTACAGTGGTGTCAGAAGTGAGTTTCACAGTGGTCAGGATCATATGTTCAATTTGCGTGAAGCAACAGTCTTAGTTAAAACACATATGAGCATTGTTAAGACTGACAGGAAACATCAGGAGGGTTTGGGTTAAGAAAAGCCAGAAGTACAATGGCATTGACATTTCACAGGGAACAGTTGATAGTTAGTCTGGCAGAGAAAGCAGGAGTGCCTGGGGCAAAAGATGTCCTGTGAATTTTAGCAGAGTGTGATGGGGATTACGATTGCATTCTCAGTAGACTTTCGGAGGATGTCTAGAAACACAAGAAGGGCAGAAGGTTCCGAAGAAGGGTCACTGACCCGAAACGTTAACTCTGCTTCCCTTTCCACAGATGCTGCCAGACCTGCTGAGTGAATCCAGCATTTCTTGTTTTTGTTTCAGATTTCCAGCATCCGCAGTATTTTGCTTTTATTTTAGGGCAGAGATGAGTTGGCACACAGGGCACACGTGTGCACCTTACCGTTAAATTGAAAAAAATAAAGGAACAGGTAAACAAGTTATAAAAAGAAAGTGAAAGTTGGCAGGAGAGCATTGCTGTCCTGTAGCCAGTAACACTGGGAACTGGAAGTGCATGATGGAGCCCGTTATACTCGGGGAAAAAAAACTACATCAAATATTGGAACAAAATATTGAGTTACAGGCAGAAACAAACAGACTAAGTGAGGAGTTAGAAGATGTAAGGGAGACTTTGAGGGGGTTAGTCCAACAGCAAACTGTTCCCTCCCCGAAGCACCTTGCCATGTTTAGCTAAAATCCGCAGCTTCAGGCACAAATCGGCCAACAGCGGGCAGTGGTTGCTGCTGTCTCCAAAACCAGAGCAGGTGACCCCGGGCCTTGTTGGGACAATATAGTTGAGAATCTCACTCCTTCTGCTCTGCCTTTCCTATACAAGAAAGTCGGGAAAATACCTATGTGTGTCGTCACCTGAGGCAGGGCCAAGGAACAGCCTAAACCACAGACTAAAGAAAATAGGGGGGAATAGCAAACTACCATGCACGCCCACTCAGGACGAGGGAAAGGCCACCACCACAACTACACATGGGTCCCTTACCCCCATTGAAGTCACGGCTCTAAGGGAAGAACTGGAGACAACAGTGTATATGAACACCAACCCCCTTCACCTCGCAATGAAATGGGAAAGTTTTACGGTCACCCACCCAGAATTAGAGAAGGATGGCCTTAAACAGGTTCTCCTGGCTGTATGCCCCCTCCAGTTAAAACAGGAAATAGATTGAACACTCAGATCAAAGGCATGCTAAGGGAGATAGAAGCTGGCCTGTGGGAAGCCCTAGGGGAAGAAAGCATTGACTTTCACCAAGTGCTAGTTAACAACAAGCAGGATCCTGCCAAAAGCCCGTGTGTTTGCAGATAGGCTCCGTTACTTTTGCCAGTGCACGAAACATGTTGAAGGCCACCATTTTACTTCCCCGAATTTCAAGAGCTTCTTTTTGAATGGCCTCCAGACATGAGCCCATAGTGCGCTGGACATTTACAACACTAAAACAAGACCCTGAGTAGAGTTGTACACCCACTCCCACACAGTCTGTGAGCAGATCCATGGCAACATTCCCCGAGTTCCCAATGAAACTAGGGTAGTGACTGTTGAAGGTCTGCTACCTAGCCAGGGATCAAGGTCATACAAAACCCCTCCACAGAGGAGGGGTACCTTGTGTACTGTTTTAATTGGAACCACTTGGGCCACTATGCCCATGACTGCACATTGTGGAGGCTGACAGTAACAGTGAGCCCCACTTTCCTCCTCTTCCAGACAGACAGTTCCCAACTATGTTGAGCAGAGGCTGGAGAGGATGGAGGCAGCAATGGAGGCCATGCGAGTTAGTAATGGAGCTCGACGGTTGCTGCGGTGCATTGCTCACCGGACAAATAACTCCAGAGCCCTATTGACTCCAGCAGGCCTTCAGAGAGAGGTGGTTTCCCTTCTCAAATACAACAATAGTGGGAGACCAGGAGTCCATGCTGTTGGTACTGGAGGCCTTCAACAATTTATGTTGGTTGAGTCTGGCTCCTCCATCACCATCATTCATGATCACCGCGCCAACCCTACATAGAGTGTACCCCAAATTTCATCAGGCTTTGCAGAGGAGTATGGAGAAGAGAGTGCTGACTGGTTGGCATACAGTATAAGTGTGCTTCTCATGCAGTATAAGTTGTTGTTTTCCCTTACATGGGTTATTCTTGTGGATTGTCCTGATGAGTGCAAGACGGAAAGCTCAGACAACATGTCTTTATTTTCAGCAATTCTCAACTTTTGTACTGTTGAGTGTAAATTTATATGTTGGACATTATTAAAATTTAAGTTTCTGCATTGACAGATATGTTTGGAAAAATTAACCCATTGTGCTCTTGGGCGGAGTCACAATGGATTCTTTGCTATTTTTACATTTAAACAGGTGACGATGATTTTCAGGACTGCATGAATACTGACAGCACTGCAAGAGATCAAGCAGCTTAAAGAATTCAAGAACTTAACTGTAGACATCAATTGTCACAGCATAGTGAAGATATGGACTATATATACTAGTATGTCTGGGGAAGCAGTTATAGTTCGATGTCAAGGTTAACAATCCATTCAATGGCTTCAGCTGATGCAATGTGAATGGTTGTGATGTCACCAGGAATGGATCTCTCAGGGCAAGAGTTCAGTATGTGGATGATGCTCTGATTTGGATGGCCACAGTCACAATTTAAGCTGATCCTATTTTCCACTTGTGGAGCAAGTGGCTACATCTTCCCTGGTCTGTCCTCAAGCGGTTGAGGTTTGTCCCCAGATTTTCCATGGGAGGTTGAAACCTGGGACTTCACCATTCGGGTTAGTTACCAGGTTGCTGTTGGTGATATTTGCAGTCAACCAGGAGGTGCACCATCGAGAGGTGGGGCTGTTATCGGTTTGTAGGATATGGAGTGTATTCTAGTCGGGGCTATGAGATTTCAGGTGAGTGAGTGGGTTTTTTGAAGTCCTGTGTCAATGGGAGTGCTTCGTGAGCTGTCAGTCAGTGGTGTTCTTTGAGAAGAATGTTTTCCCTGCAGACATTAGGGGGTTCAATGTTTGCTAGCACAGTGAACCACTCGAGCTATGTTGGTCTCAATGTTCCAGAAATAATCCTCATTATTTCCCAGAGATGGATAACTACTGTGTTTGCGTAGCGGTTCCTGAGCCAGGTTGAGCAGCAGTACTTTGCTGTTGGGTAGACCAGGGCGAGTGAAGCAGTGTGTAGTGTGTTTACCCTGCTGCCCCAGGTGGTACACGCCAGTTTCCTTAAGAGAGTCATTCTCATCTCGACCTTGACTCTGATAATCTGGAGGTGTTGCCGGTAAGTCGATGTACAGTCAAGCATGATGCCAAGATATTTTGGTGTTGGGTCATGGGTGAATGGATGGCCGCAGAACTGGAGGTGAAGTTCTTCCCTGGCCTTCGAGTTGTTCTGGTGGAAGGCTGAAATGACAGTCTTGGTGGCATTCGGTCGGAGTCTTCATTTCTGGAAGTAGGCTTCCAGAGAACAGAGATCTTCAGTGAGTGTTTTCTCAATGTCCTGAAGTTCTTTAGCTGGGAAAGCCAGGGCCAAGTTGTCAGCATATATGAAGAGCCATGACTTTGTGGGAGGAAGGTCTCTGGTATATATACTGAAGAGGGCCGCTGCGAGAACTGATCCCTGTGGTTATTGGTTATGCGTGGGTAGCTAATTTGATCTCCAAGGTGCACACAGAACTGTCGGTTGTTGATCATGGAATTGATTCGTTGTAGGGTTTTCACACACCAGATGATTTTGGCGAGTTTCAGCAGCATGCTTGTACGCCACACTATGTCATAGGCACATGATAAGCCAACAAAGGTGGTTCCTGTCTTCAGGCCTTTCTGAAAACTGGCCTCAGTGTGAGGACCTGCTCAGAGCAGTTGCGGCCTGTGTGAAAATCTGCCTGTTGGGGAAGGGTAGCGCTGCTTCCAGTGTGGGACTTAGTCTGTTCAGCAGGTGGTGTTCCAGGACCTTATATATTATTGAGAGCAGGGCAATGGGGCAGTATCTGTGTGGGTTGTCGAGTGGTTTCCCTGGCTTGGCTGCAATGACTGCTATCTTAGATTGGGGCCAGATGTTTGGGATGGTGCCTGGATGTTCATAAACAGTTTTGCTCGCCACTTCCTGCTCTGTGATCCGATGTTCATCAGGAATTCTGAGTAAATCCCATCGACTCCCGCTGCTTTGCCTGGTTTGGTAGCCGACAGGGTACTGTCCTCTTCCTCTTGTGTGTAAGGGCTTGAGAAGTTTGTTTGCCCTGGAACAGTCTTCAGAGACTGGTAAAAATGGTAACAATCATTTGGACTAAGGCTTTGCCTTTCGAAGACTTAGCCTTAACCCATTCAGGCCATTTGTTATCTTCTGAGACAAAGTGCTCAAGAAGGGGAGATATGAAAACTACCACCAAACTCATTGTTAGCACTTTTGTCTCTCATGTAAAAGTATCATGTTCAAATAACCAAGCCTGGACATCATTGTTTCTGAGATTGGAATTGATAAAAAAAAAATGAGTTACAGTTTCAAGCACTCAAGAAGGGAACATTTATCTGAAGTTTAAGGGGATAAGCCAATTTTCATTCAAAAAAAAGCTGGTGGATAGCAGTCTAGGTGGTTCTTGTGTACCAAGAAAGAAAGTTTCTTTTGGGGAAAATGAAATTAAATATTGACAAAACCTGTTAGCCCAACAACACAGCTATTTGAATTTGGGATAGTTTTCAAATGATTAAATGCCAAGCACAATATAACAGGTTATTTTTGGGACATAAAAGATCAATTAAAATAAACAAAACAACAAAGTATGTTAATAACTGGTACTTCGGAATGTATGATTTTTGTTTTAAAGTTATTATGAGAATATTGGGTTGGGCATTAAAATTCCTCCCGGGCTCATGAATCAGATAGAATAGTAGTTAATGGGATGCCCCACATATGATAGAAGATAGGAAAATCACACCACCAAATGGGAATTGGAAAAATCACCTGGCTGCAGCTCAACAGAATATATCAATCTGGTATCCATGTATATTCTAGTGAAAGGAATGTGCAGATGAGACTAATACATTGATAAGTTTCTCTTGGAGATGGTTGTATCCTTGCCTATGAATTTTTAAAGAAAACTGCAGTTGATCATCTGGCCACTTCCCAGGCATCGAGGTCATGCAGAGGAGATAAGCAAAGAACTCAAGACAGACACGCCTCCAATCTTTTGATAAGATTGCCTGAAAGTCCAAAAATGGATTGTATTAGATGCCACATGTGGCATGATATTGGGATACTGGTGTGTGTATGCACACAGACGTGATTTGTTTAACTAATATGCAGAAATGCATGGTGAATCTGCATTGAAGAATAGGTCTCAGACATGCTCAGCTACTTGACAACAGCACACCATGAAATGGTTAATGTGGCCACTAGAGTCAGGATTTTAACTCATCGAGGCATTGAAACATACTTCATAGAGAAACCAACTTTGAAACAATCAGGATAGAATTGAACACATTAGTCCCTGTCAAAAGGAACATTAAATATGGATTAAGAAAACTGAAGGCTAGGGAGAAATAACACTTAACAAGAACTATCCACAAGGCGGATGCAGGTAAACAGAGAGCTGGAGAATCTTTTAAGCCCATGCATGATCTGTTGTTTGAAACATATGTATTTACGACATGCCAATAATTTAGAATTAGCAGCACTCATGCAAAAGGATAAGGAGTATTATTGAGTGAGGTGATCTGCAGATGGGGAGTGCCAATCTAAGTCCACAGTGATCACATTTTACTGGAAAAGTTTCAAACATTTATTCTTGGTGGCAGCGCAATGGTTTGTTTTGATGATTTTGATAATTCTAGTATGTTACCTACAGTGTTTGATTAAGAACTTAGGAAAATGAGCTTATATCTTAGAAATATCTGAGTTAGTCAGGGATCAATTATAAGAAGTCGATAAGGATATTTCCTTCTCAAGGTGGGGAACTACAAGAAAATGGCAATTTTAATAATATGATTATAAGAAAGAGTAGTTTTGAGAGTATTAGAGAAATGCTAGAAATTTTTTTTTAAAGTAATGGTGAGGCTGTGGTTTCTTAGCAATAATGTTTGTTTCTCTGTCCCAAGTTTTGGAGATAACAAAGACACAGCACAATCAATTGTCTATTGTTCTCCAGAAGGATACTATCTAGGTTCCATAGCTCCTTCGAGCACTGCTCTTCATGTAGACATTCATGTAGGCCTGATAAAATGGAGCCTTGTGCCCACTAATTGAACAAGATCTTTTTAGAAGAGACAAGCAATAAGATGATCTCAGGGCAAGAGGAGGCTGAAAAAGGAGGGGCCTACCTTGGGCATCTGTCCCTTAGTAACTGGATGATTAAATGGGAAGACATGATTAAATAAGTGATCGGCATGAGACATGCACCAGGCCCCTAGAAATAAGATAGATAAAAGGGTACTCAGGAGAGAAAAATAATCACTTAGAACAGAAGAGAGCTTTGCCAAGTGGATCCTTACTGGCTTTGGCCTAGTAAGCTCAAGAAGACTGAGAACAGAAGAGACTGCCACTAACACTCCACTTCATCTGTCCTTTCATTGGATTTGGGACTGGTAAATCGACTCATCTGTCACGGGCCGTATGTCTTTCCTGTCTATTTAACATATGTATCACATCTAAACTGTCACTTCTTAATAAATTGCTTTCAACCACTATTTGTGGCTTTGACCCCCTTTTGGGTAATCTGTGACTCCCAGGCCAAATCTTACAGATCAAAAACAATGGCTTCTGTCTTCCCAATGTTTAGTTAGAGAAAGTTTCTACTCATCCTGTACTGCATGTCAGACAAGTAGTCTGACAAATCAGACAGTGAAGGGGTCATGAGCAATGTTGTCTCTAGTTTCCCTTTGCTGTGCACGGCCATTTGTTGTACAGCATGGTCTTTTTAAGATTGATTTGCAGCTGCGCATCTGAGAGGAATCACTGCTTGTGCGCGGCCTGTTTGTTCCCTGCATGGCACATTCCCAACTGCTGCGCAGCCGTGCACCTGCACAGCTTAGAGGAATGCTGGTCGAGAGAGGTGGTGATGAGGTAAAGCTGGGTGTAGTCAGCACACATGTGAAACGTAATACTGATTATCAGATGATGTTGCCCAGAGGCAGCATATAGATGAGAAATAAAAGGGGCCAAGGTTAGATCTTTGGGGAACTTCAGAGTTGTCAGTGCAGGAGTGGGAAGAGAATCATTGCAAGTGATTCTCTGGCTATGACCCGAGAAATAAGAATGGAACCAGGCAAGTGCCGTCCCACCCAGCTGCATGATGGAGGAGAGGTGTTGGAAGAGGACGGTGTGATCAACTGCGCCAAATACTGCAGACGGGTCAAGGTGGACAAGCAGAAATACTTTACCACAGTTACAGGCACATAGGATGTCATTTTTTCCTTTGATAAAGGCCGTTTCAGTACTGTGGCAGGAGTGGAAACTCGATTGCAGGGATTCAAACGTGGAGTGAATAGGACATTTTCTGAAGTAAACATTAAGGAGTAAATTAAGGAGTAAAAGGTTATTGCACAAAGTAGGAGCTCATGGTGTAGGGGGTAACATATTAGCATGGATAGAAGATTGGCTGGCTGGCAGAAAATAGAGAGTATGCAAAAATGGGTTCCTTTCTGATTGGCAGGAGTCCCGCAAGGGTCTGTGCTAGGGCCTCAACTTTTTACAATTTATATCAATAACTTAGATGGGGGTGGAGGGGGCGATGGCATGGTAGCTAAATTTGCAGAAGACGCAAAGAAAGGTAGCAAAGTATGTTCTGAGGAGGACATAAGGAGTTTGCAGACCGATATAGATAGGTTGAGTGAGTGGGCAAAAATCAGGCAGATGGAATATAATGAGGGAAAATGTGAAGTTGTTCACATTGGCAGGAAGAATAAAAAAGCAGGGTATTACTTAAATGGAGAACGACTGCAGAATTCCGAGGTGCAAAGGGGTTTAGGTGTTCTGGTGCATGAGTCACAAAAAGTTAGTATGCAGGTACAGCAAGTAATAAAGAAGGAAAATGGAATGATATCCTTTATTACAAGAGGAATTGAAAATAAAAGGAAGTTATGCTTCCATTATACAGAGCATTGATAAGATCACATCTTGAATACTGTGTGCAGTTTTGGTCTCCTTATTTAAGGAGCCTGTAAATGTGTTGGAGGTGGTTCAGAGGAGATTTACTAGATTGATACCTGGAATGAGCGGGTTGTCTTATGAGGAAAGGTTGGACAGACTGGGCTTGTTTTCACTAGAGTTTAGAAGAGTGAGGGGAGACTTGATTGAAGTATACAAGATCCTGAACGGTCTTGACAAGGTGGATGTGGAGAGGATGTTTCATCTTGTGGGAGAGTCCAGAACTAGGGGGCACTGTTTTAAAATTAGGGGTCACCTTTTAGGACAGAGATCAGGAGAAAGTTTTTCTCTCAGAGGGTTGTGCGACTTTGGAACTCTCTGCATGAGAAGGTGGTGGTCATTGAATATTTTTAAGGTGGAGGTAGATAGATTCTTGTTACGCAAGGGAATCAAAGGTTATGGGGGGTAGATGGGAGTGTGGAATGTGAGACACAAACATATCAGCCATGATATTATTGAATGGCATTGCAGGCTTGAGGGGCCAAATGGCCTACTTCTGCTCCTAATTCGTATGTTCGTAAATTGGACAACAACTTCCGCCAAAGGCACATGTGCAGTTAAATGCAGAAATCAGAGCCTACATTGGTTACTGGTCCACCAACACACTAAATTTTAAATTGGTAGTACGGAACTTGAGTGTTGCTAAAAAAAAGAGACGCTGCCGAAGCTTTTCGTCTTGCTCTCATAAGGACAGACCCAAGAATGCCAAATTTCAAAGGGAGCAACAATCCATACTGCATGAGAAAAGGGATGCTGATTGGTTGGCAAGTCGACTCTGATTGGTCAAGGTGGTACCATGGAGAATGCATCAGGAAATTACTGTCCCCCATGCTTTTGCCTAATTAAAAAAAGCTGCAAAGACTTGGACATGTTTCTTTTGCCTGCAGAGGACAGGTCCCTGCATATGAATATATGTAGTTTCTAGCAAGCCGAAGTGAGCCACATTGTGAGCCCAATTGATAATCTTAAATTGGTTGTTAGTGCTGTCCAATCGCGGAATCACATCTAACGTTAAACATTATATTCTGAGTTTTGCAAGCATGGGCTGGTTGAATACGGTCAGTACTCTGCTTATTGCGAACAGTCAAAGGAACATGCTGTTTGATACCATCCGCCAGCCATTGGGATGTATGGCCTATGTACCTGGCATTGCACTGGCACTAGAATTCACACACCGCATTATTCATTTGTGTGGTAGTCAGACAGTTTTTTTGGCTTGATGGCATCATCCTGTTAGTGGAAAATACCACTTGTGTTGCTACTGCATGGTAGCAGCATGAATGACTGGTGGATCATATAAAACAGCATGTTCCTTTGGCTGTTTGCAATAGGCGAAGTATTGATAATACTCAACCAGCCTGTACTTGCAAAACACAGTACACAATGTCTAACGTTAGATGTGATTCCGCCATTGGTCAGCACTTGCTGAACAATCCTGAGCATGCTAAGAATTAGGGTAGACATACAACCAATATAAGCTTATCAGTCAGGCTCGCAGTGTAGCTTACTTTCGCTTGCTAGAAGCTACATATATTCATATGCAGGGACCTGTCCTCTGCAGGCAAAAGGAACATGTCCAGACTTTCCGTCTTTTTTGAATTGTTAGATTCTTGCTAAGCAAGGGGGTGAAAGGTTATCTGGGGTAAGTGGGAATGTGAGGTTACAATCTGATCAGCCATGGTCTTGTTGCATGGCGGAGCAGGCTTGAGGGGACGAGTGGCCACTCCTGCTCCTAATTCGTATGTTCATATGTTTGTATAATTAAACAAAAGCATGTGGGAGAACAGTTCCTGGTGCATTCTACATGGTAATGCCTCGACCAATCAGAGTCAATTTGCCAACCAATCAGTACCCCTTTTCTCATGCAATATAAATTGTTGCTTCCTTTGAATTTTGGCATTCTTATGTCTGTCCTGATGAGTGCCAGATGAAAAGCTTCAACAACATGTCTCTTCTTTCAGTAATACTCAAGTTCTGTACTGCCAAGCAACTATTTGTACACCTGAGTCAGAGGTACAAAAAAGACCAAATTTGGGATATCAACAAAATAGCTTGACTCACAGGTAAATTTTAAATTCTTATCCTCATGTTCAAATCTTTCCATGGCCTTGCCCTTCCTTATCTCTGTAATGTCCTCCATCCCTAAAACTCTCCAAGAACTCTGTTCTTCCAATTCTGGCCATTTGTGTAGCCTCCAGTGCATTCTTTCCACCATTGGTGGCCCTGCCTTCAGCAGCCTAGGCTCTAAGCTCTGGAATTCACTCCTTAAACCACTCAACCTCTCTTTCCTCCTTTAAGGCCCTTCTTAAAACCCACCTCTTTGACCAAGCATTT
The DNA here is from genome assembly GCF_036365525.1 of Heterodontus francisci. NCBI lineage: Eukaryota > Metazoa > Chordata > Chondrichthyes > Heterodontiformes > Heterodontidae > Heterodontus > Heterodontus francisci. Next base: position 14,030,514 of record NC_090400.1, read on the forward strand.
AGCCACTCCTTAGCTCGACATAGTATTTTGTCCGATAAGGCTCCTGTGACGCACCTTGGGACATTTTTCTACATTAAAGGTGCTATATAAATGCAACTTGTTATTTTGTCATGCTGTTTGTCCAGCATCCAGTATTGGATCAGTAACAATTTGCTCCAATTAAATATTGGGAAGACCGAAGCCATTGTCCTCTGCTCCCATCACAATCTCCATTCCCTAATCACCGACTCCACCCTCTCCCTGGCTATTGCCTGAGATTGAATCTGACCGTTCACAATCCTGGCGTCATATCTGACTCTGAACAGAGCTTTTGATCCCATATCCTCTCCATCATGAAGATCACCTACTTCCACTTCCGTAACATCGCCCAACACCACCCCTGCCTCAGCTCATCTGCCACTAAATCTCTCATCCCTGCCTTTGTTACCTCGAGACTTGACTATTCCAATGCTCTCCTGTCCAGCCTCCCACCTTGCACCCTCTGTAAAATTCGGCTCATCCAAAACTAGGCTGCTGGTATCCTAACTCGCACCAAGTCCTGTTCATCCACCATCCATGCTCACTGACCTACATTGTCTCCCAGTCCGGCAATGACACAATGAAAAATTATCAACCTTCCATGCAAATTCTTCCATAGTTTTGCCCCTCCCTATCTCTGTAATCTCCTCCAGCCCTACAACCCTTTAAGATACTTGCACTCCTCTAATTCTGAGCATTCCCAATTTTCATCACACTGCCACTGGCAGCCTGCCTTTAGCTGTTTTGGCCCCAAGCTGTGCAATTCCCTCCCTAAACCTCTCGCCTCTCTACCACTCTCTCTCTCCTTTAAGACGCTTCTCAAAACCTGCTTCTTTGACCAAGCTTTTGGCCACCTATCCTAATATTTTCTTATGTGGCTCGGTGTCAAATTTTGTTTGATAATTGCTCCTGCAAAGCAAAATACTGGTAAACGAAAGTTACGTAGCACTGACAAAGGTCAACCAAAGAGAACTAATTGTTGCTTTATTTGCTCACTACCTTTCTCTTTTGATCTATCCCAGGCCTCCATTAATCATGCGAGGAATATAACTGACCAAAAGGACAATTGCTTTTTTTTTTGTTTAATTTGTAACTCTTATTTTATAATTTATGATGCACCTTTGCAATACTGTACTGTGCACTCGGACTGGCTTAAACCAGGCTAACACTGAGAAAGTGCTGCACTATCAGAAAGGACGTTAAACTGAGGCCCCATCTGCCCCCTCAAGTGGATGAAAATGATTTATTTCAAAGAGCAAGCGGAGTTCTCCCTGGTGTTCTGGCCAAGATTTATCCCTCAACCTACCTCTAAAAACAGAGTATCTGATCATTTATCACATTGCTGTTTCTGGGAGCTTGCTGTGCGTAAACTGCCTGCTGCATTTTGCACATTACAGCAGCGACAAGACTTCAAAAGTACTTCATTGGCTCTAAAACACTTTGGGACGTCCTGAGGTGAGAAAGACTCTATTTAAATCCAATTTTTGGGTTTTTTTCCATATCCGGTAAAAATAATGGAAACATTCAGCAGGTCAGGTAACATCTGTGGAGAGAAGAAGGTAGGGGCAATGTTTCACATGGATGACCTTACATCAGAACCTGAGGTTGTTACAGATGAACAGCTTAAATGGAGAGACAGAGTCAGGGGAAAGGATCATATTATCTGTGGTGCCTCCCAGAGTCAAATAGCTTATCAACATTCACAACGAAGGAATGGCGATCAGTCAAGGCACCAGGTGGTTCCTTGTACCTTGGGCATGGAACTGTACCCCAGCGAGTTAGTAGGGCAGCGGAGAGAGGGAATTGGGAAGAAAGTGAGCTTCACAAAACAGACAGAACCCCTACCAACCCAGGCCATTTAACTCCGATTAGAAACAACAGGTACGAGTAAGTTAAAATATAAAGGCAGTGAGTGTTCTCCAGCTACCTTTAATCTCCAGTTCCTTTCGGCACCATTGGATAAAGTTGGACACGTTATCCCGGGCCAGGAAGGTGCCAGGCTGGGCAGTGGTGGTGTAGGTGACCCCGGTCTGAGGCAGCTTCAGTTTGGAGAGTAGCTCGGGGTAATCCCGGGAGAAATCCTGCGCCACCCTGGTCACATTGTTGGCGTGTTGACACAGCACCCAGCCCGTCTCCAGGACTTCCATGAAAGCCTCCAGAGTCATGTCCAGCCCATACAGCTCATTCAGCCACTCGGCTAGATCCTCCTTCATTGCGAACAGGTACTCCTCACTGGATTTAAAGGGCCGGATACTCTTGGCCGTGGCCGATTGGATATTGTGAGTGTTAGCCATGCCTGTGCAGTTGATCGATTTATCACCAGAATCACTGCATAATCGCCCTGAGGATGTTAATGTCCTTGATCCAACTCACATTAAACGGTGCCTCACTTGGTGGCTCGGAGACCTTTCCCTTGCCTCCTTTACTCACAAACTTGTCCAAAGTGTGACCCTCGGGTGCAGGGGTGGCTTTACCCACCCTAGCCGGCTCGGGGAGAGGTGTTTAAAGGGGCCTCACGCCCTCCTGGACACGGTGTTTACAGTCACATACTTGTGTTTCCTACCGATCCCTCTCCCTAGCGACGGGAAAGGCGTCCCTCCTCCTTCTAGTTTAACCCCTGCCTGCCCGGGCTGGCTATAAATAACACAGCGCTTCCTGTTGATAAACCTGCTCCCTTTCTCTCTTTCTACCTGCTCTATGATGACTGTCTCTCTTCCCACCCGCAGTTCTTACTCACATTTTTCTTCCCCTCTCTCTGTTCAGTTTTTCTCTTTTCACTGTCTGTTCAGTTACTCTCCCCAATATGGTCATTCTCCCCTGTATGATCAGTTACTCTCTTCCTCCATGTCTCTGGTCAGTTTCTCTCTGTATCAGGATTTCTAGTTGCCCCCTCTCTCCGTCCATCCCCAGATCTCTGCTGACTTTCTCTGTCTCTCCCGTGTCTGCTCAGTTTCTCTATCCCAAGGCCTCTTATTACAAAGCTGTGAGCGCTTGAAAATGAAAGTCACCCATCTTTGATTTAAATATTTTCTATTACTCTGATTAGCTATTTTGCTCAGTGTTCCTAAATAAAGGCCAGCTCGGGTCTGCAAATGAAACCCCACCCAAGCTCGACAGAACCACATCCGACCCTGAGCCCGACCGGCCCGAGTCCTTTCATTTTTTCCTGCGCCCGACCCGACCCGACCCAACCACTGGAATATAATCAACTTTATTGAAGAGGTTGTGCTCTGCCTTGGATGGAATCGCTCACTGCAGACTAGTGCGGAGTGTTTCCCGCCTTGACGTCTTGGCTGTCACCGTGTCCAACCCGACCCGAGCCCGAATGCTGGACCCGGAAGAGCAACCCGACCCGACCCGACCCGACCCGAACCGAACCCGACACATGTCGTCGGGTTCGGGGTTGGGTAGGCATGCTCTATTCCTGAATACCAATCCTGATGAGAAAGGCTGAGGCAGCTTAAGGCCTCCCAATCTCAAGCACCTCTCCGTGCCTGGCTGCTGGGGATGTTCCGGATATTTTAGTTAACTCATCACCACCAAATGCTTTGTCCCTGAGGGCAAGTCCTTGTCCCTTCCCCTCTCCCCCCCACCACCACCCCCTGCCCAGCACATTGGTTGGTGTGTTAGGTTCCCCTCAGCAAGAATTAAATGGCCTGAAATAGTCCTGCTAGTGGATTCAGCTTTCTAAACACCCCTGACTCATACTTTAAAAGCCTCAGGTATCATATTGCTGTTTGTGGCATTTTGCTGTGCGTAATTTGGCTGTCATGCTACCTACATTGCAACAGTGACTACACTTCAAAAGTACTTCTTTGCCACCTTCCATACTAGTGATTTCGATATATCTTCCTCTTTCCTCAACTAAGGATTCCTTCTACTGTGGTTGACAGGGCCCTCGATCGTGTCGATTCCATATCCCACACTTCTGCTCTCACCCTTCCCCCTCCCCTGCAGAACCACAACAGGGATCCCCTTGTCCTCACCTTCCACCCCACCAGCCTTCACATTCAATGGATCATCCTCTGTCATTTCTGCCACCTCCAGCGTGATGCCACCACCAAACACATCTTCCTCTCCCCTCCCCTTTCAGCATTCCGAAGGGGCCATTCCCTCTGCAACCGCCGGTCCATTCCGCAATTATCCCCAACACCTGCTCCCTATCCTGTAGCAGTTTCCCATGCAAGCACAAGAGATGCAGCACCTGCCATTTCACCTCCTCTCTCCTCACTGTCGAGGCCCCAAACACTCTTTCCGGGTGAAACGGTGATTGACTTGTATCTCATTCAGTTTAGCACACAGTATTCACTGCTCACAATGCGATCTCCTCTACACTGGGGAGACCAAACACAGTGATTGCTTTGCAGAACACCTCCGTTCATTCTGCAAGCATGATCCCGAGCTTCCAGTCACTTGTCATCTTAATTCTCTGCCCCATTCTCACTCAGACCTCTGTCCTTAACCTCCTACACTGTTCCAATGAAGCTCAATGCAAGATGGAAGAACAGCACCTCAACTTTCAGTTAGGCACTCTACAGTCTTCTTGACTCAACATTAAGTTCACCAATTTCAGATTGTAACCCCTGTCCCCATTTATTTGGACAGCAGGTGCTGGCAATGATTCAGCCTTTGTCATTTTCCACTTCTCTATAGACCCAACATTTGCTCCTTTTATGGTCCCATTACCACTCTCTTTTGCCTTGCACATTATCCCTTGTGTTATTTAATCTATCCTGCTTTCACCCTATCACAGACCATCCCTTTCATTCTTTCTCCCTCTCCCCTTTCCCTGCCTGTGTACTTGCTTAAAACCTGGGACCTCTCTAACTTGTTCCAGTTCTGATGAAAGGTCATCGATCTGAAACATTAACTCTGTTTTACTCTCTGCACATGGGCTACCTGACCTGCTGAGTATTTCCAGCATTTTGTGTTTTTGCTTCAAACATACTTCATTGCTTCTGGAGCACTTTGGGATGTCCCGAGGTTGTGAAAGGTGCTGCAGAAATGAAAGTCTTTTCCTTTTTTCCCGTTGAATGCATTGGGTAGCTGCTTTCAACATAAGAACAAGCAAGGCAGAAAAAGCCCAGCTGGTGCATCAAGCCTGCCCCACTCTCATGATGCCTGGAGCAGTATGACTGGTAATTCTCCGTGTTTGGTCGGAGACTGACAACACTCAACCCTTCTTACAACCCCTCTACTGCATCTGTGCAATCAGATTGCTTGTCCCAAATGAACTTCAAGTTCCTCCAACTAAACATTGGGAAGTTCAAAGCCACCACCTTCAGGCCCCACCATCAACTCCATACCCAGATGAGCAGATATATTAGGATGCCATTCAAATGAGGAGCATACATCATATAATAGATTTCTTGTCACTTGTTCCTGGCAAGACTAGTCACAAGGGAAGCCTGTGCATTGCTGGCATCCACAGCTGGTAATGGCGACATAAATGACATAAACAACAGAAACAACTTGCATTTGTATAGTGCCTATAATGTGGTAAAAAGTCCCAAGGCACTCAGGGTTATCAAACAAAATTTAACACCGAGCCATATAAGGAGCTATTAAGACAAGTGACCAAAAGCTTGATCAAAGCAATGGGTTTTAAGAAGGGTTCTAGGTAGAGGGGCAGAGAGGTTTACAGAGGGATTTCCAGCCCTTAGGGCCTAGACAGCTGAAATTATAGCCTCCATTGGTGGAGCAATGAGAATTGGGGATCTGCAAGAAGCCAGAATTGGAGAAGCACAGAGATTGCAGAGGTTTGTAGGGCTGGAGGAGGTTACAGAGATGGGGAAACAATCGATTACAGAATGGTTGACTGTGTTTTGGAGCCGGCCTGATAGAAATCTGACAGAAGTTAAGACTTTTTTAAGCCTGTTGCAGCAGTAATGTGTCACAATAAAATCCTTCCTCACTCTATGCCCCAACTGGTGGGTGCCTGATCTATGCCATGAGTTATGAAGATTGCTAACCTGTTATAAAGGCCCCCTGACCCCATCCCATATCCCTGAGAGTAGAAATTCCAATCATTCCAGACCATCCCCAAAGCTCTGAGGATTGGATAAGGAAAAAAAGGAGGCTTATGGCAGATTCAGAGCACTGAAAACAGCCCTAGAGGCGTATAGAAAGTGTTGGGGGGGGGGGGGGGGGGGTACCTAAAAAAGTAATTAGGAGACCGAAGAGGGGACGTGAAAAAACACTGGCGGGCAAGATAAAGGAAAATCCCAAGGCATTTTTTAAGTATACTAAGGGCTAGAGGATAACCAGGGAAAGAGCAGGGCCAATTAGGGACCAAAGTGGCAATCTGTGTGTGGAGCCGGAGGACGTGTGAGGTCTTAAATAATTACTTTTCATCTGTGTTCACGATGGAGAAGGGCGATGTAGGTGTAAAGATCAGGGAGGGGATTGTAATAAAATTTGAACAAATTAGCATTGAAAGGGACGAAGTATTAGCGGTTTTAGTAGGCTTAAAAGTGGATAAATCCCCAGGCCCAGATGAGATGTATCCCAGGCTGTTATGTGAGGCAAGAGAGGAGATAGCAGGGGCTCTGAGAAAAATTTTCAAATCCTCTCTGACAGCAGGAGAGGTGCCAGAGGACTCAGAACAGCGAATGTTATACCATTATTCAAAAAGGGTAGCAGGGATAAACCAGGCAATTACAGGCAGTGAGTCTAACATCAGTGGTAGGGAAACTATTGGAAAAAATTCTGAGGGACAGGATTAATCTCCACTTGGAGAGGCAGGGATTAATCAAGGATAGTCAGCATGACTTTGTCAAGGGGAGATCATGTCTAACAAATTTGATTGAATTTTTCAAGGAGGTGACTAGGTGTGTAGATGAGGGTAAAGCAGTTAATATAGTCTACATGGACGTCAGTAAGGCTTTTGATAAGGTCCCGAATGGGAGATTGGTCAAGAAAGTAAGAGCCCGTGGGATCCAGGGCAATTTGGCAAATTGGATCCAAAATTGACCGAGTGGCAGGAGGCAGAGGGTGATGGTCGAGGGGTGTTTTTGCGATTGGAAGCCTGTGACCAGTGGTGTATTGCAAGGATTGCTGTTTGTAGTGTACATTAATGATTTAGACATGATTATAGGAGGTATGATCAGTAAGTTCGCAGATGACATGAAAATTGGTGGTGTCATAAATAGTGAGGAGGAAAGCCCTAGATTACAGGACAATATAGATGGGCTGGTAAGATGGGCAGAGCAGTGGCAAATGGAATTTAATCCTGAGAAGTGTGAGGTGATGCATTTTGGGAGAACTAACAAGGCTAGGGAATATACAATGGATGGTAGGACCGTAGGAAGTACAGAGGATCAGAGGGACCTTGGTGTACTTGTCCATAGATCACTGAAGGCAGCAGCACAGGTAGATAAGGTGGTTAGGAAGGCATATTGTATACTTGCCTTTATTAGCCGAGGCATAGAATATAAGAGCAGGGAGGTTATGATGGTGCTGTATAAAACACTAGTTAGGCCACAGCTGGAGTACTGTGTACACTTCTGGGCACCACACTATAGGAAGGATGTGATTGCACCGGAAAGGGTGAAGAGGATGTTGCCTGGGCTGGAGAATTTCAACTGTGAAGAGAGACTGGATAGGCTGGGTTGTTTTCCTTCGAGCAGAGAAGGCTGAGGGGGGACCTGATTGAGGTATACAAAATTATGAGGGGCATAGAGAGAGTAGATAGGAAGAAACTTTTTCCCTTAGCGGAGGGGTCAATTACCAGGGGGCATAGATTTAAGGTAAGGGGCAGGAGGTTTAGAGGGGATCTGAGGAAAAGAAATTTCACCCAGAGGGTGGTTGAAATCTGGAACACACTGCCTGAAAGGGTGATAGAGGCAGGAACCCTCACAACATTTAAGAAGTATTTAGATGAGCACTTGAAACACCATAGCATACAAGGCTATGGCCAAGTGCTGGAAAATGGGATTAGAATAGTTAGGTGCTTGATGGCCGGCATGGACACGATGGGCCGAAGGGCCTGTTTCTGTTCTGTATAACTCTATGACTCTATGACTTCACCTACCCACCACCCACCACCCACCCCCCGCCCCACCGCCATCCCCCTGATTTCTGAACTAAGGCATTTTTGCTGTTTGCTTTGAATTAATTTTGGGAAAAATGTCTGGAATTATCTGGGGTATTGCTTATAGAAGGGACCTTAAGAGAACTGAAAAAGGCCAATAATATGTGTCCAACTCACAGAGGCAAATACATTATCTCAAGGGGGAAACTTTGCTCGGTGTTAACGAGGGGTGGGAAATCAGACCAGCCAAGGAAGGGTTCAGAGGGAGGTACAAAGAGCACCAACAGCAATTATCAATGTAACAGTCTCGCGGTGTTAAGAGTTGTTTTAAGGGGATTTTCAATGCTGAATCTGGAGAAATCCCACTTTGCTTTGTTTTTAACTTGTTAACTAGGGGGAGGCGGGGAGAAGGACAATAAACAGAGCTAGAGAAATGAATGAAACCTGAGCATTCCCACTGCACTGGGTTGGTTAACATCCCCTCCTCTGGAGCCCCAGTCAAGGTAGTCAATAATCAGATCCTCCCACCCCCATTAGTTAAAATGTCTGTGAGCTCGTCTGGGCCTAGAGACCTGTGTCTTTGTTGGCAGCTGTCTGATGTTCAAACACAGATCAGATGAGGTCCTCTGGGAAAAATAGTCCATAATAATTGTGGCATATGAGATTGAACAACAGATTCCCAATCCACACCCACCTGAAGTCTTGTGAGAATGCAAAGGTAGCTTTAGACTTTAGAGGGAAACTGAATTATATTAAAGGGGTGCAATTATCAATTGCCAAAACCCTTCACTAACTTCAGACCCTCTCATAAACCACAAGTGCAATCTTATTCTGTTCTGGAACCTCTATTAACTCTTTGAGTACTGCCTTACATCTTTATCCCACAATATTACAATATCTGTTAGAAGATTGTTGACCTCCCTTGACCCCTTCACTGCCTGTGTTGTCAGACTAGTTGTCCGATATCCAATTGTTGATCAGCCGCAATTTTCTCCAGTTAAACATTAGGACGATTGAAACTATCATCTTTAGCCCCAGCCATTAATTCCACACTCTTGCCACTGATTCCATCTCCATTCCCAGCCATTGTCTCAGGCTGAACCAGACCTTGGAGAACTCCATTGCTCTTCTTCGAATAGTGTCATCGGATCTTTTACATCCACCATGGAAGGACAGAAGAGGCTTCAGTTTAACGTCTCATCCAAAAAATGGCACTCTAATAATATAGCACTCCCTCAGTACCAGGTTGGAGTGTTAGTCTAGATTTTGTGCTCAGGTCTCTGGAGTGACTCAGGAATGGGAGTGTTACTGTTAAACTTCAGCTAACAGTCAAAGCAAGTAAGTCAGCCCACAGAAGGGGCAAGGATGTGCTTTATTATATTTTTCTCCCTGTTTTCTGAGGAGAGGAGTAAGGTTGAGCGAAGAAAGTGAAAATTGTTTCGCTTGTTACTCTATGTGTTCACTGGCTGTCTGTGAAAATAAGCTTAATGATTTACATTTGGCCATGTCTTTACTTAGTGTTTCTCAGTCTGTGGAAAGATTGGAGAAGTGCACATGAGGGAATCTGTGAGAGACACGGTATCCATTTCTGGTCCTATCATTATACTCATGGGTTGAGAACTCTCCTGAATGCAAGATGCTCAGACCCCATTTGGGAGTGTGTAGCACCATTGTGCTGAACAGAATATCCAGGGTAGACTCTAAAATTATAACCAGCACTTTTAGCAAAAAAAAGTTGGGGGTCAAACCAAGGAGGAGTACAATGTGTACAAAAGTGAAAGGCACAAGTTTTAAGGAAACTTCTTTTTTAAAATCATTCCTGGGACGTGACCATCACTGACAAGGCCAGCATTTATTGCCCATCCCTAATTGCCCTTTGAGCAGGTGGTGGTGAGCCACCTACAAACTGAGCAGCTTGCTCGGCCATTTCAGAGGACAGTTAAGAGTCAACCACATTGATGTGGGTCTGGAGTCACATGTAGCCAGACAAGGACGGCAGATTTCCTCCCCTGAAGGACATTAATGAACCAGATGGGTTTTTAACAACAATCTGGTAGTTTCATGATCATTATTAATGAGACTAGCATTTTTATTCCAGATTTTTTTGATTAATGAATTGAATTTAAATTCCTCCAGCTGTCGTGGCGGGATTTGGACTTCTGTCTCCAGACTATTAGTCCAGGCCTCAGAATTACTAGTCCCGTAACATTACCACTGTGCTACCGTGCCCCTATACTGTTGAATATAGAGATAGATATAGAAAAGGAATTTAATTGAGAATTCCACAATGTGGAGCCAAGCGGTTTAAAGGCTCCACCACTTATGGTAGAATGGAGAGAGGGGGAACTCCCAGTAGATCAGAAACGGAAGAGTGGAAGAAATGGGGGTTGAGTGGAGCAAAGTCATGGAGGGATTTGTAGATGAGGATTTTAAAGTCAATGTACTGAGGGACGGGGAGCAAATGGAGGCCAGTGAGGACAGGAGTAAACAGGACATGGTCTGGAATAGGATGCAACTGATAGCGCTCTGAATGAATTCAAGTTTATGTAGGGTATTGGAAACTTTGATCCTGGAGTTGACATAGGCATGGATGAGAGGAGATGGGGGGTGGGGGGGGCGGGGGGGATGCGGGGGTGTTAGGCATGATTAGAGACAATAATACTTCAGAGGTGTAAGTGGACAGTCTTGGCACAGTTGGAAGCTCAGCTCAGGATTGAAAGGGCTACATACAGTTGGGTTGAGCATGAGCAAGCGACAAGGATGGTTAATGGGGTCAGGAGCTAAGATATGGAGTTTCTGGAATGACCAACCAGTCTTATCAGCATTGAGTTGCAGAACATTCTTGGTCATCCAGAACTTGATGTTTGATAGGTAGTTGAATCGCACAGTGACATTGCGATTAAGGGTGGCAGTAGAATTGTTACGATGGATATATCCATGCTTACAGACCCCATCCTCATTTTCCCAGCTGAAATTCTGAACAGTTCACAACCAGGTTTTGGTTTCTGTTGGGATTTTGTGCATAAACTACTTGAATTATACAGTAAATTCTTTCAAATATTGAAATAATACTTAGCCTGCATTACACAGAGGAACGAGGGGAACTGATAAACAGAGGTTTCTTTGCCTAATTGCTAGCATTGTGTAAATCATTGAGACAACTTTTCACAGTAATTACCTGTCATCTCATTAATATTGTCACCCATGAAAGTAAAGATATAAGCTTTTGATACAAAACTTAACTTGACAGTATTGATTTCTGAAAGTTTTTTTCGCTGAACTGTATCATTTAAAATTATTTGACTATTCCAATCCACTCTTGGCTGGCCTATCATCTTTCACCATCCGTAAACCAGAACTCATCCAAAATTCTGCTTCCCCTATCCTAACTTGCACCAAATCCGTTTACCAATTACCTCTGTGTGTGCCAACCTACACTGGCTCCCAGTCCAACAGCACCTCAATTTTAAAATTCTCATTCTTATGTTCAAATTCTTCCATGGCTCCACCCCTCTCTATCTCTGCAACCTCCTCCAGCCCTACAACACTCTGAGAACTCTACCCTCCTCCAATGCTGGCTTGTTGTGCATCCCTCACTTCCTTCACCCCACCATCAACAGCCATGCTCTCCGCTATCTCGGCCATAGGCTCTAAAGTTCCCTCCCTAAACCTCTCCATCTCTCCACCTCTCTCTACTGCTTCAAGACGTTGCTTAAAACCTTACTCTTTGATTAAGCTTTTGGTCACCTGTCCTAAAGACTCCTTCTTTGGCTCCGTGTCAAATTTCTGTCTGATTACACTCCTGCAAAGCACCTTGGGATGTTTTATTACATTAAAGGCATTATAGGAATGCAAGTTATTGTTTAAAAGTTGTAGGCTGTCTGAGACAATGTTAAACTGTAATGGCTTAAGTCATTTAAGCTGACGCACAATTGAAGGGTTTTGGAAAGGAGAAAAGGATTTTAAAAATGTTTTAAGATTATTTTGGAGGAGATTAGTGGGAAGCTGTGGAAGGGAAGGTATTGGGAAGTGAAAGTCCAGGGAAGGTATGGAACGGTATACAAGTACATGTAGACGTTTCTGACCAATTGAAATGTTGTCATGGGCTTCATTAAATTTAGGACATAGAGAAATGAAAGGAACACTGCACATGATTAAAATTAACAAGCTGACTCCGATTTGGTTGCACCAGTCAAACAGCTGTTGCTTTTCAGTGGTTGATTAGTGGTTGGGAGGGGGCGTGGTGGACTACTGCTCCCCTGAGAGCCCTCGCAAAATCAGACAGGACCTCAGTGCCGAATGTGGGAAAATGTGGCCTAAAATGTATCACAATTGTAAAGGGAAATGAAACTTCCAGATTTTCTTCTGGAGTACAGTGTATTTTGTATCATGGGAAGTGGCATGGTGTTCATATGCATCTTCATACCTTATTAAATTGAAGCCCTTGCTGGTTTTCACCAGGCGTTCCTTAAGGCCCATCCATTGGACATAGAGTTAAGGTAATTGGTAAAAGAACCAGAGTAAGATAATGAGAATGTTTTTATGAAGTGAATTGTTATGATCTGGATTGCACTGCCTGAGAGGTTGATGGAAGCAGATACAGTTGTCATACTCATGGAGGGAACAGCGATAAAATATGAAATAAACTGGAAGAATTATGAAATAAAAGCAAACTGTTGAACTAAGCTACAAGTCAATGGGCACTTTGCAGCCTGTCAACATGGAGGGAGAGGTCAGGTGATCCCCTCCTGTACTAGCAATTGACATGTTTGTCTGTTGAAGACAGAACCATTACTAACGTCTGGAATCGCCTTGAGAAGGCACATGACATGTAAAACAGCCCATTCCATGCTAACGACTCCTATCCTCAAAAATTGGGCTAGCAAAGGCTTTTGTAGACAGACTGACTCCAAAGCCAAGGCCAAGATAATAGGTGTGAAATAACACCTATTTATCAAAATGGACCACATTCAGACACCATTATGTAACAATGGTCCCCATATCTGGGACAGTGTCTTGAGCCACCTGACTAAAACCAAAACCTGATATGTTTTTACCTTAAAATAAGTAACTTCTCTGAGAGACAGAGAGAGACAGAAAGACATTCCATCCGTAGAAGATATGAGTTTGATCCAGCTAAGCAAGGTGCCCTGCCAGCACCATCTTTAAACTACTGAGGCAGAGAGATTGCAAGGTGACCTTGAAAACTCCCCATCTGAGAAATTGAACCAGGACTTGCACCACCAACTCCAGAATGAGTTTGAACCAAAGGAGTCTGCGACAGTTCATCCGTTCTAAGCCAAGGAACATGCAGACCAGCAATGCTGTTACAAATTCCTCCGGGAAAGCCAAGATTTCAAAGTGAACTCTCTTTATAACAATCAGACTCTAATTGCATGCTACCCTCTACTCTTTATCTTTTCTTGTGTGTGTGCATGTGTATGAATGCGTGAGTGGATGAGGTTGTGAACATTTTCAGGTATTGTTGTAATAAATAGTTACCTTTCTTTTTTAGCCTATGATAAAACCTGTTGTTCATCTGTTTATTTGATCCTTAAACACTCAGGGACTAAAACACTATTTTTGAAACACAATCTGCAGTCAGCTGAGAGGTGAAAAGTGGAAGCCACCCACAACACTTCCCACCTGTCTGTAACATAATAATAACTTGCAAAAAGGAATTGGATATATTCTTGAATAGGAAAAAATTGCAGGGCTATGGGGTAAGAGCAGGGGACTGGGACTAATTGGACAGCTCTTTCAATGAGCCGGCAAGGGCATGATGGGCTGAATGGCCTTTTTCTGTGCTGTTTGCTTCTATGATTTGATGTTTGTGCAGGGCTCAGAACATGTAGAGATATGGATCCGCATCTATTTTTCTGTTCTTCACACCAACACCATCAGCAATGGCAAGTGGACAATTTCCTGTAGTCATTTGCCTCAAGTGTAGAGGTAGTTACAAAGGGTAGTCTTCATGAGTGTGTCTTGTAACGTCGCGATCTTTAAGGTGAGCGAAGAGTTAAATAGCAGTCGACCTCTGTTACATTGCATTTCTGCTAATGGCTGAAGTGAGGCCAAACCTAAAAAATATGTGAATAATTTGTCCATAAGTGCATGTCTCTTTATAGAATGCGTGGAACGGGAAATGATGCAATGAAATGTTTATGCCGCCACCAGAAGCTGAGCTCAGTGTGTTCATCCAGCCTCCAATGTAGTGTGCTGTGAAAAAAGTCATTGTGCCATTAAACAGAATCTTTTGTCTGTCCCAAGCACTTTTTGTTTAAGAAGCCACAATGTGGTGATTCAGAAAATAAGACTGGTTGGGAGTAGGATTAGTCCATCATCTCACATAACAGGGAGCTAAATTATTAGCTATCAGTCAGGGTGTGACTATATGAGGTACCAAAAAGCACAGGAACAAGCATGGTCCTGATGTCTTTTAATCCCTCAACCTGCATTAATAAAAAAAATTATCCAGTCATTGGTTTTTTGTGGGATCTTGCTGTGCACAAATTGGTTGCTGTGTTTCCGACATTACAACAGTGATTATGCTTCAAAAGTACTTCATTGGCTGTCAAGCGTTTTGGAACGTCCTGAGGCTGCAAAAAGTACTATATAAATGCAAGTCTTTTTTTAAAATCTGTTTATAAACCAGAATAGAAAGGCTGACGGAACACATCAGGTAGTTCGTTCCATTTCAAAAGAAAGGCTGTGAAACTCTTTATTTTCACGTGTAAATGGGGGTTTCTGCTGCACTTTCAGCAAAGTAATGCCAGTGGAACAGTTGCACTTTGTGACAGTCTAAGGTCATAGAAGGTGCTATATAAATGCAAGTTCTTTCTTTTTTAGTGGGCAAGTAAATTGGAGTTAGCCCATTGCTGACTAATCAATAACTCCTGCTGATGTCTGGCAACGACATATTCAGACTATGATGCCCTCTATGGTCAGATGGACTCCTATTGCTTGTCGTCATGCAAAACATTAACTTGAACTAAGTACCAAAGTGAAATCAATGCCAGTGGCAGCATCAATGAGGAGTCAGTGCGTTCGGGCTCTATAGCACAGCAGCCATTGGTTAACGTAGAACTATTGTCCATGGAGAGTAATGGATTCCCTTATAAAGCACCTTGGGATGTTTTAATATGTTAAAGCTGGTATGGAAATGCAATAACTTGGATAGAAATGGTTAACTGGGAGAGAGGAACAATCACAGATACCTAGGATGACCAATAATGGACATCTGAAATGGAGTTGTTTGTGAGTTTGAGGGATTTGGAATTATAGGGAGATTTGGGATTATAAATAAATTTAAAATTATAAATGGATTCAGGGTTATAGAGGCATTTAGGATTACAGAGGCATTTTGGGATCACAAAGGGATTACCAGGACACAGGGAGACTAGCAAATGAGTGGACGGCTTTGGACAAATAGCACTCCAGTCACCCAACTCTCTACAACTGAGATTAAAGTGACAGGGCTGCGGTTACCCGTGTAAGCAGAAATAGATCTTGCACAGAATAAACCAAATAAAGAAGCTGCAACTAATAAATGAAAAGTGAAAGTGTTTGTACTGTGTGGTGAATTTATACATTGTTCTGACACGTTGTTAAATAATCTGATTGGTATCACATACTCAGGTACCTCACCATGATGTCATTTCCTGTACTAGATGGCCTTTGACTGCAGTGCTATGTGTCCAAAGCTGGCCACTCATGTGCCTCATTCACCAGTCTCCCTGTATCCTGGTAACCCCTTTGTAATCCCAAAATGCCTCTGTATTACTAAACGCCTCTATAACCCTGAATCCGTCTATAATTTTAAATGTATTTATAATCCTGAATCTCCCTATAATCCCAAATCCCTCAAGCTCACAAGCAACTGAATTTCAAGATCTGTCATTACAGTGAGTGAGCACTTTAATAAATATGAGCTGATGAGAGAGAGAACCAACCTGGCTTTGTTGAGGGTAAATCTGACTAATGTAATTGAATGTTTTGAGAAGGTCACTAACAAGGCAGATAAGGGATGTTGCCTATCTGGACTTCTGCAGGCATTTGATAAGGTTCCACACTAAAGATTATTAGCAAAAATGAGAGTGTAGAGAATTGAAGGTAGCCTGTTGATTTGGGTTGGAAATTGGTTGGGAAGTGGGAGACAGAGACTGGGGATAAAGGGTAAGTACTCTGACAGACAAAATGTTACAAGTGGTGTTGCCCATGGATCTGTTCTGGGGCCTCAGCTTTTCACCATATTTATTAATACCTTGGATAAAGGAATAGGGTTGTATATCCAAGTTTGCAGATGGCACTAGATTAGATAGGACAGTAAATAGTGCAGACAGGTGCAGCAAGGTGCAAACAGACATAGAGACATAGGGCGGTACAGTAGCGCAGTGGTTAGCACCGCAGCCTCACAGCTCCAGCGACCTGCGCTTGGTTCTGGGTACTGCCTGTGTGGAGTTTGCAAGTTCTCCCTATGATCACGTGGGTTTCCTCCGGGTGCTCTGGTTTCCTCCCACATGCCAAAGACTTGCGGGTTGATAGGTAAATTGGCCATTGTAAAAAAATTGCCCGTAGTGTAGGTAGGGTAGGAGAATTGAGGGAAGGTGGGGATGTGAGAGGGAAAAATGGGATTAATATAGGATTAGTATAAATGGGTGGTTGATGGTCAGCACGGACTCGGTGGGCTGAAGGGCCTGTTTCAATGCTGTATCTCTCTATGACTTCTATGAGATAGATGAAGTGTATGATCAAAACTATGAAAAATGGGTGGAGAGATCAACTCCCACTTTGTCACCATATTCCAGGTCCTCTCCCACGTTCCTGGACTGCAGGATAATTTAAGCAACTCTGAGGGTACTGCATAATCATTTTTTTTATGGGATGTGGGTGTTGCTGGTAAGGCCAGCTTTTGTTGCCCCTCCCTAATTGTCCTTAACAACTGAGTGGCTTGCTAGGCCATTTCAGAGGGCAGTTAAAAGTCAACCACATTGCTGTGGGTTTGTAGTCACCTGTAGGCCAGACCAGGTAAGGATGGCAGATTTCCTTCCCTAAAGGACATTAGTGAACCAGATGGGTTTTTATGACAATTAATGATAGTTTCATGGCACCATTACTGAGACTAGCTTTCAATTCCAGATTTTAACACTTAATAAATCCCTATTAGTGAGGATGGAAACCTAGTATTGAAATGCCTGTTTCTGAGGAAATTCCCCATAGGATTTGCAGAATCCAAATGGCTTTTATAAAAAGGACTGCCTGGGTTCTGATGAACTCCACATGCTGCTCAGATGATGCTGGAGCCAATCATAACTCGGCAAGTCTAAGCATAAATATCCTTATTGGCTTTTTGATTGCTTTTGTATTCTGATCCGGTCTTCCTGCTAGTGCGTCAGTGATGTCCATAAATTTATTCACTTTATATGGCACACAGATATTCCGCCATCTCATTATTATTCATTACATTAACAAGTGACAATCACGCCGAGAGTTGACAAATAGAGCAATTAATGGCTTGTTTGCAACTCGCAACACTTAACAGCACAGCAAAACTACCAGAATCTTCCAGATTAAGGGAAATAATACCCTGTAAACTTCCTCTCCGACACCCTCCGGTGATCAGATGGTCCACATAAACCTTCATCAGTGACCTTTATTCCAGTGAACATTTGATTTTCCCTGTTCTATCATTTGTAACATTTTGTACAGGAGTTATTTTGGCCACAATGTGTGCACATTATCCCAAAGGCTGGACAATCAATGGGTCTATGCTCAGCTCCATAACTTGCAATTTACTCTTATCTCTTTCTCCTTTAACATTCATTAACATTTTTTTGCTTCTATTGTTTCAGTTTCTTGACTCCTATCTACATGGTTCCATTTTCTACACTGTACTGTGATTTGCATTGTTATGGTTTTGGCTGCCCTGTAATGCTTTATTTAATATTTTGCAACAGACCTTCCCTGAGAGGAATATCTGGTATTACTTAACCACTCTCCCACCTCAGCTTTCAATGCCCCCATGCTTCACTGCCATCAATCAAAACTATCTAATACGCCAGGGTCATGCTTGATAAAGAACAAAAATAGACTCCTTTTATCCATGACCAGTTGACTTTTTAAAGCCCTCTCCCTTACCCTGTCTATCTTTATCTTCAACATGGATTTCTTCAAGAAGTTGTCTGCAGCTAATTTTGCCACATCCACCCCTTCCTCTCACCCTTAGCTCTCACTGTTTGCCCAGTTTTACCAAATCTACCCCCATCTTTCTGCAGGTTTTCCTTCATTCCCCTGTCCTCTCCAAGCTCACCTTGGCCCTGAAACACAACTGGATTTTCCTTCTGGTCAGCTCCTGATCACTCAACTCCGCTGTCTGGCCCCAATTCTTGCCAGCATTGTCAATGGTTCCTTTCCTTAGGCCTTGTCCCTCTCCACTTCAAAATTTCTGTCATTCTCCATTTCCTCAAACTAAAACCAACTTTCAACCCATCTGTCCTCTGTAAGTATCAGCTCCATCTCTAACTTCTCTTTGTCATGTCAGTGCCTCCCAGTTTGGTGCCCTTCTCTCCAGAAACTCCCTGTCTGAGTTCCATCAGTCCAGCTTCTGTGCCTTCCATAGAGCAGAAATGGCACTGGCAAAATTACATCATCTGTGACCGTAAGTATGGTGCATTATCCTTCCTCTACCATGGTTGACCATGTCATCATTCTCAAACACCACTCCTGTGTCATCCAGCTCCTGGGATTGTCCTTGCATGACCCATTCCTACCCTGAACATAGAGATTGGCATCACAGTTTTCCTATGCACATTCAGAGTCCCCAAGGGTCTACTCTTGGCTCCCTCCTCTTCCTTATCTAAATGCTATTCCTTGTCGACATCACAGAACTAACTGCATTGAGTTATTTTTCACAACTACACCAGAAACACTCAGCACTACACCTCGACTGCTCCTGTGCAGTGAGACTGCTTGGATGACTTCCACCAGCTCAACATAGTGGTTGAGGTTATTGCCTTCAGCCCCTCCCAGAACACCCAGTCCCTTGCCCCTATCTCCATTATCCTCCTGCGCCATTATCTCATGCTGATCTAGGCCACTCGCAACCTTGCCTCGCTGTTTGATCTGGAGCTGAGCTATAAGCCCCAAATCCAATCAACTACCAAGAGTGCTTATTTATGCCTCCACAATACTACATGACCCAGCATCACCACTGATGAAACCCTTACACATGCATTTGACAACTTGAGATTTGACCATTCCAATGATCCATGGCCTCTCATTCTTCACCAACCATAAACTCCAATGCCCAAAATTCTGCCATTGGTATCCTGTCCTGCACAAAATCTCACTTCTCCACCAGCTCTGTCTTCAACATTTCAAATTCATATCTTCATCTTTAGATGACTTCATGGTCATTCCCTACCATTTCTCTGGAATCTCCCCCAGTCTTAGATCCCCTCTCAAACCCTGTGCCTATCTGACTCCATCCCCCTAAGGACCCCCCTCTCTTCACCCCACCATTGGTGGCAGGGCCTTAAGCCACTTGGAGCTCTTTTCTGGAACTCCCTCCCTAAACCTCTCCACGTTTAACAGCCGACTCAAAACACATATCTCCAACCAAGTTTCAGATGAACCTCTCTGTTCGTGGGACGTGAGCATCACTGGCTAGGACAGCATTTATTGCCCATCCCTAATTGCCCTTGAGAAGGTGGTGGTGAGCTGCCTTCTTGAACAGCTGCAGTTCATGTGGTGAACCAACAGTTCTGTTAGGGAGTTCCAGGATTTTGACCCAGTGACAATGAAGGAACGGTGATATATTTCCAAGTCAGGATGGTGTGTGGCTTGGAAGGGAACTTGCAGGTGGTGATGTTCCCATGCATCTGCTGCCCTCGTTCAGATAGAGGTCACGGGTTTGGAAGATGCTGTCAAAGGAGGCTTGGCAAGTTGCTGCAGTGCATCTTATAGATGGTACATACTGCTGCCACTATGCATTGGTGGTGGAGGGTTTGTGGATGGGGTGCCAATCAAGCGGGCTGCTTTGTCCTGGATGGTGTCGAGCTTCTTGAGTGTTGTTGGAGCTGCACCCATCCAGGCAAGTGGAGAGTATTTCATTACACTCCTGACTTGTGCCTTGTAGATGATAGGTAGTTTTGGGGAGTTAGGAGGTGAGTTACCACAGAATTCTCAGCCTCTAACATGCTCTTGTAGCAACAGAATTTATGTAGCTGGTCTAGTTAAGTTTCTGGCCAATGGTGACTCCCAGGGTGTTGATGGTGGGGCATTCAGTGACGGTAATTCCATTGAACGTCAAGGGGAGATATTTAGGTTCTTGTTGGAAATGGTCATTGCCTGGCACTTGTGTGGTGTGAATGTTACTTGCCACTTACCAGCCCAAGCCTGAAAGTCGTCTAAGTCTTTCTGCGTGCGAAATTCAAGCTACCCATAGGGGCAGTGCTGTAATGGGGTGGGGAAGGGGGCAGGATAATTGTTTAATTCCAGAAAACAGAAATTGCAAAACTTGAATCAAAGTTTTATGGTTGCCAAAAATATATAAATGACCCAAGGCTGGAAGATTGTGCAGTGTCAGGGTCAAAGTCCTGCCTCGTCGGAGATGATGCTTGAAATTCAACTAAAGCAGAATATCAGGGCTTATAGTTAACCTTGAGGCTCTGTGGTACTCACCTAAACACCCCATGGAGATTGGGCCTCCCTTTACTACAATACACAGCCATGGGGAGCAAGACCGTAAATCAATTCATCCTTGCTTTTGTTGTATCCGTTGCTCCTCTCACTGTACAACCCTCCGAGATCTCTGTGTTCCTCCAATTCTGGCCTCTTGTGTCTTGCCTCCCTTCCACCTTCAGCTGTCTCGGCTCGAAGCTCTGGAATTCTCTCCCTAAACATCTTCACCTCTCTGTCCTCCTTTAAAACACTCCTTAAAACCTCTCTCTTTGATCAAGCATTTAGTCACCTGTTCTAATATCTCCTTTTGTAGCTTGTTCAGATTCTGGACTGATTGCACTCCTGTAAAGCGCCTTGTGATAGTTTACAACGTTAAAAATCTATATAAATTCAAGTTGCTGTTGTTTGGGAATGAATAACTGAAAATGGAAACGCTGGGACTCAGGCCTTTAATCCTCTGTCAATCAGATCTCTTTATTCCAGTTCAGTTCCTTACTGAGCTGGGCCCAATTTTACCAATGATGTCAGGTCCTAATGAGTCACATTGGAATAATTGCCATCCATTATGAATTGTCATTATAATAATGGCAAAAGTAAATCATTCGGAAGTCACCCCACAGCTCCCTGGGAACTCTGGAATTAAGGATTATGGGTGGAAGAGAGTTAATCATCAGACAAAATTCATTATTGTGAAGTGCTTCCCTTTTCTATCAGTCAATGCCAGAGAACAATGATGTGATAGACCACAGGACAGATGTGTCTTTGTTAACTGTCTTTAAGCAGCTGGATGACTGTGAGATCAGACTGATTCCCATTTTGTTCTAAATCACCTGATTGAAGACCTCCTGTTGAAGTAATTATGCAAAGGGGAAATGCCATCATTTTATAGTAAAATATTAGGCTAAATCTTCCCCTTTTCTTACAGTAGGCTTCTCCAGTCTCTCCAGATAACAGAAGTCCCTCATTCCTGGTACCATTCTAGTAAATCTCCTCTGCACCCTCAGAAAGGCCTTGACATCCTTTCGAATGTGTGGTGTCCAGAACTGGACACAATACTCCAGCCGAGACCTAGCCAGTGATTTATAAAGATTTAGTGTAACTTCCTTGCTTGTGTATGCTATGCCTCTATATATAGGCAAGGAACTTAAATACTTTTTTATAGTATTTATCAACTTGTCTTAACTACCGTCAAATATGCAGTACCATTCTTTGGACTTTCATTTGTCCTCTGTCTCTGCTGTTCTCCTGAAGGCACTGACTGGTGCTAAAGGGACAAGACTGTACCTTCCTTTTGAACTTTTATATATTTCAGGGACATAAGAACATTAGGCAGAGGAGTAGGCCATTCAGCCTCTCAAGCCTGCTGTACTGTTCAATTAGATCATGGCTGATCTTTATCTTGGTTCTATAATCCTTAATAACCTGGCCTAACAAAGATCTAGCTATTTCTGTTTTTGAGTTTTCAATTATCTGCCAGCCTCAACAGTTTTTTGTCATTTTCACTAACCTCACATTGAAGAAGTGCTTCCTGAGCAGGCCTGAATAGCCTTACTCTAATGCTCCTTGTTCTGAACTCCCCCACCAGAGAAGATAGGGTAGATGGAGAGAAACTATCAACCCCTATAATTATTTTAAATAGGGGGAGAGATGGTAATATCACTGAACTAATAATCCAAAGGCCCAGGCTAATGCCCTGGAGGCACAGGTTCAAATCCCACCACAGCAGCTGGTGGATTTTGAATTTGATTAATAAATTCAATTAATTAATAAAAATCTGGAATTGAAAAGGAAATATGGCCAACCGGTGACACCCATAATGCGGCAGGCCTTCCCCGGAGGAGGCGACACAGGGCTCTCACCGGCACTTTAGCCTGTAGTCGAGATCCCCTGTCGCCCACATAAAATCCCCCCTACCCCCAGCTGACTCTTAACTGTCCTCTGAAATGGCCTTGCAAGTCACTCTGTTGTCAACGGCAATTAGGGATAGGCAACAAATGCTGGCCTTGCCAGTGTCACCCACATCCCATGAGAAAAAGTCCAAAGTGCCACATATACCAGAGTTGAAGAGGTATGGTTTTCATACCTGAACAACTCGCACTATTAAATGCTGCCCCGTTGTTCAACCTTAAGGGCTGCATCAGCAAGGGAACAAGCCTCCTCCCCTGATTTGTAAGGCGGCCTTTGCCCAGGAGGCATGGAGATTGCTAAACACTTCATTAGTGTCTGCAGCAAGCTGAGCTCAGCTTTAATAATATGTCTGCATTGTACGAGGCTGTATGGGAAATCAGGCTAACTGATCTGAGTCCTGCAATTCAGAGTGCTGGCCGTGCCCTGGGGGATAATATAGAAAGAAGCTTTCAGAGCCCGCCTACCACAGGTCAAATAGTTGACCCTTCCCCTCTCACCCTACTTACTGCAATGTCAAGTGATACACCACCCTGATGGGAGCACAGTACTGCTCACATGTATGTACAGCTCACAGCTCACAAACAGGTCAGGTTCAGTTTGCAGCAATTCTCAATAGAACCCTTTTCAAAGCATGTTCAGTATCATTATTCCAAGGTGAAACTTGCACTGTCAACCGTATAGAGACATGTATCTAAACAGGGCATAAAGCAAATGCCAAGTGTAAACAAAAGAGGAAACCCGGGTGCAAGTGTGTATTATGCACGTAATTAAGTTGTATCCAAATTCCCTCACTTTTTTACCCTGCACTGAAGCAAATCTCAGCCTTTTATAATGGCTCTGGCCCCAGGCTACGTGCAAGTTCCTGTAATTACACTGGTCTGAACACGTGTAAAATGAAACCCGGAATTTTACACACAGCAAGAAACATTCTGGTGTTTTATTGGGATTATTTTGAGCATTTTTTTATATTCTGCTCACTGAGACCTGCTCCGTATTTTCTCTTTCTTTGAAAGCATTTGTATGGGATCAGAATGAGTTACATTAAAACTGGAAGAATTTCCCCAGTTGTTGGTTATTAAACACACTGTATTTAATGTGCATGAACGATGGTTAGAAAGCTTCACATTTTAGGGGGCAATCTTCCCCAGATACATTAGGCACTAAAGAGCCTCCGAGATGGCCAAGATGGTGACCCTAACTGCAACATAATTGAGTGGGAGGTAGGGGGAGGGGCGTTCCCGATTCCCTCCCAACTGGCTGCAGTTTTATGTAGGGCGGCAGTGGCGCCCAGGCCAATCAACGTCATTAAGTGGCCAATTAACTGGCACTTAAGGGCCTCCTCCTGCTGCCACAGGTATTTTATCTTTGGCGCGTGGATGGCAAAAACCACAAGACCTCTGCCTGGTAAAACCAGACGGCCTTCTTGCAGGTTAGGGTGGGGCCCTCCTGATCGGGCACCCTGTGACCCATGGAAGGCTGCCCCCGAAGCCCCAACCACCCCAACACACAACACTCCCCCCCCCCCCCCTCCCCGTCCCCCTAACCGACCCCACCTTGCCTCGCTGGGTCCCGGCCTATTGTCCCCAGTGAAGCCCTAGAAACTTACCTGTCTTCCGGGCGATCCTTCACCTTGCTTGCAATGGCTGTGTGTAGTCCCAGCTGTGGCCACCACTCCCAGCGTTGCTGCTGGGACTAAGAGCTGCCGGCCCGCCAATTGGCTGGCAGCTCCGTTAGGCGGGACTTACTGCCTCAAGGAGGTAGAAGTTCCACTCAAGACCAATTAAGACCAATTAAGGTACTAGGGAGTGAAAAATCCCAGCCTGGCTCCCTAGGCCGGGCGGAGGCGGGCTCACCCCTGACATTTTGGTCAATGGGCGGGGCCTCCTGCCCAACAAAAACTTCCGGCCGCTGTCTTGGGAGCAGGCTAGGAGACAGGGGACCTGTATAATCAGGAGGGAATTTGGGATGGGGGGTGGTGGAGTGCCCGTAGCCTTCCTGACTCCCTCCCCCCCATTAAATCAGCGGTGGGGAAGGTTTTTCGGCCGGAGGTCATTTGAGGCCCTTAAAGTGGTGAATTAATGGCCACTCAAGGGTCTTATCCCACCACCGGTGGTATTTTGCCAGCAGGAGGGGCCCTCTGTCACGTGGAGAGGCCACCCAATAAAGGCTAGCAACCTCCCTGCAGTCTCGGGTGACGGTGGGGGGGGGCCCCTCCTGATTGGACACCATATGGCCCATGGGGGGCCCCCGGCAGCAAGGTCAGCCCCCACTGAAAGACTCCCTCCCCTCACCAGTGCCTGCCTGACAGGCCCCGATAAGCCCCACAAACTTACCTTGATTCCCGGCCCTCCACAGTGCAGGCTGCTCTGGTGCAGCCCCAGCAGTGGCCAGTTCACTTCCTGATTGCCATTGAATTCCATCGCAGCTTCTGAAAGTGGCCCCTGGATGGTGGACCGCCATGGTCATTAAATTCAGCCCATGATGAGAATTCCACGGTTTCCTTGGAATCTGACTGTTAATGCCTGTTTTCAGGTTCTGGTCCATTCTAATCAGATTCTGTGCCGTAAATATTTAATGATTCTATGATATAAAAATTGGCACAATGGGAGCATGATTGGCGCATGGGTGTAATTTCTGGTGTAACTTGCTGTTATGTCGCCCCATTGGAAATTCCACCAACTCCCCACCATATTGAGGGGAAGTGGAGGCAATGATTCTCACTGATGGAATAAGTTCCATTTTTATTAAACAAAATTCTGAGATTTCTGTCAATGTTTTGGTGATTTACAGCACTCCAGATCATCCATTATCTAATTGAATGGCAGGATAGCCTCGAGGGGCTGAATGGCCAACTCCTGTTCCAATTGAGGTTAGCCAACAAGGCCTCCACCTGACTCCCAGGAATCTCTGCCACCTGTTTTCGGCCTTCAAGTTTGGGCCTGCGATTTACGCGATTCCCAACTGAGCCTCCAGACTGGGCATTTCACCATTCCCCGGTTCCCAGCTCCGCCTCCTTCCTGCAAGTTCGGCCAAACCTTGAGTGTGGGCACACTGTTCTCATCCAAATTGTCACGTGCAATCCTGCAAATGGCCTAACCTTGGAAAAGTGCGTGCAAAGAGCATGCTTCCATTTTAAATTGGCCTACAATCTGTTATAAGCTATTCAGGCAGAGTTGCCAACCCTCCCAGATTGCCCTGGAGCCTCCAGGATTTAAAGATTAATTTCCCGGACACTGTTGCGAGCAAACCCAGAAGAAAATAGAGAGTATTTTTTATTTTGCTTTAATATTGGAGAAGGATAAATATCAGGAGGGAAGATGGGTTGGGGGGTGCTGTTTGACCTGGTGGGGCAGTTAGAGTAGGAGGTTATGTAGTGAAACCTCCAGGAATATGGCCACCCAGAGTTGGCAACCCCACATTCAGGTCTGAACTGCGCTGATGTTGAAAAATCTACAGGCGGATTTTTTTCCCTGGAATTTCCTGGCACTGTTTGGGCGGCAAGATCCTCAAGTGTACTCCTCTGGGCAACTGAATTTGCCCCTGATCTGCCCATGGGCCTTCAACATAATGCAGAGGATGGACAGTGGAAAAGGAGTTACACTATTGGTGGAAGGACAGGAAGTTCCAGGGCTTTGGTGGACTTAAAGGCAGCAGCACTTTTAAAGAGGAAGGTGCAAACCCCATGTAAAAAATAATTGTGTTTGAATGTTTATGGAAGCTGGATTTTAATATTCCCTGCTGCTTATGAATAACAGATATTAGCCATCCATTTTGCCATCCAAACTCAAGAGTTTAACGGTTTCTGCTGTTCCCAACACTGTTAACAGCCCACCCTGTGATTGTATTTGTAATGCTGTGCTTTAGGCTGGGGTGTTAGCACTAGCCCGAGCAGGAGGCTTAGGGCCTCTATAGTCTGCCTTAGAGGGAGATGGGAAGAGGGTAGCACCATGGTGCCATGCAGTGGGTGAAAGAACAGAAAAGGCGAGGGGCAGGTTTGGCCGACTGTGGGGGGTTGGTGGGGGTGATTGTTGAACTCGAGATCTGGCTTATGTGGCAGAAAGGGGACGGAGCTGGGTACCAGGGAATGGTGAATTATCCAGTCTAAAGACTATGCCAGGAACTGTATAAACTCACAGACCCAACCTGCAGGTCAAACATGGGTGGCAGAGGTTCCTGGGAGTGAGGTTGTGCCATGGGCTGAACGCAAAATGATTGGGGCAGAGGTCATGACCTCAGCTGACCCGCTTCCCAACCCCACCCCCACTGACTGCAGGAGAGTATGAAGAATGATGGTGTGAGATTAGGAGGAGGATACTTTATGACTGTGAAGCATCGCTTATTGCTGGTGAAATGGATTAGTGGTGTGTTTGGGAGCAGGGGCTTATTTTTGCTGTGTGAGAGGGAAGCGATTACTAATAGAAGAAAGTGTGTCATCTATATGGCACTTTTCTCAGCCTCAGTATGTCTCAAAGCTGTTTACAGCCAATGAAGTACTTTTGAAGTATAAATATTGGCCAGGAGAACTCCCTTGTTTTCCCTCAAAATAGTACTGGAGAATCTTTTACATCCACCTGAGAGGACAAACAGGGCCTTGGTTAAATGGCTCATCCGAAAGACAGCACCTCCGACAGTGCAGCACCCGGGTATCAGCCTGGATTTTGTGATGAAGTCTCAGGAGTGGACCCACAACCTTCTGACTCAAAGGTGAGAGTGCTGCCCACTGAACCATGTCTGTGATCTCCCTCTGTGGGCACAACTCCAGGCTGTGATTAAGCCCCCATTCCCTCAGCATCACAGCTCCACTGTGCCAGGGGCAGAAGTACCCACCCACTGGCACTGTCAGGGAAAGGGAAGAACCACAATTAGGGTTAGCAGCAGCTCTCTTGCCATTTTTGTATTGAGCTGCTGCCTGGTCCTTTAACCTACGTCAACAGTGATGGGACTGACTAGAAACTAATTCTTGATTACCACGCGTACTAGCAGTTATACTGGACAAAGGCTGAAGGGAAATCTGTCTGTAAAGGTGACATTTTTTCCAAATTAGCCAAGGATTAGTCAACAAAGGGGAATATTTCAAGATCAGGCTAGCTGAAAAGCTAATAACAAGATAAGACAATGAGATAAACCGAAGGTGACAAACTGAGGTAATTCGGGGACACGGCTTTCAAAAGGACTTAATCTGAAAATTAGCGGGAGGTCACTCAGGGGTGAAATCAGGAAGCACTTTTTCACACAAAGGGTTGTGGAAATCTGGAATTCCCAATCCCCCAAAGGCTGTGGATGCTGGGGGCCCATTGGAGCTTTCAAGACTGAGTTCGATAGATTTTAGTTAGGTACGAGTATCAAGGGATATGGAGTAAAGGTGGGTAAATGTGATTGCGGTGCAGATCAGCCATGATCTGATTGAATGGCAGAACAGACTCGAAGGGCTGAATGGCCTTGTCCTATTCCTAATTTTCCTTTCCTGTTCAAGAATCCTGATTACCTGTGGTAACCCAACCACCCCCTCGTGTGGATTTCCTGCTGTACTACAACTAAGGAAAATCCAGCAAAAGGTGTGTATGTTTATTCTAGAATTATGTGAAAATGTTCCAATTA
Organism: Heterodontus francisci; assembly: GCF_036365525.1. Lineage (NCBI taxonomy): Eukaryota > Metazoa > Chordata > Chondrichthyes > Heterodontiformes > Heterodontidae > Heterodontus > Heterodontus francisci. The sequence continues at coordinate 14,058,751 of NC_090400.1, forward strand.
AAGACTAACCCATTCACATAAAATCAGATGGTTCTTGGATCAATTCATATTAAATATATGTATATAAATAAACTGGTGTTTTATCCCATTCTAACGTCTGTTGACTATTTTTGTCAAAGTTTCGCCACGTTTCCCAATTCTGATGTATAAATAAAGTAAACAATGGCAAAAAGTGCAGAGGCTGTTCTTTGCCTCAAACAAACTCTTTTCATCCTTTCACTGATCTACTGATTTCATCTAAAACTCATGCAGACTATCGCGGAATTTTTCTCCCCTCGGTTTTCTCCCTCAGCCGCTGACTCAGGCTGGGTTCCGCATAGACAAACTCTGGCAGCCCTGCTGTGCCTCAGCCATGTGGGTGACCCTGAGGTGCATCACAGTCCAGAGCCATGTCGTCCTCTGCTGTCATTCACACTTGTGCCCTATCAGTTGAGTCGAGCTCTCCTCTCCAGCGTCTGGACTGGTTGAAGCAAATGGAGCAGCATGAACTGATCTCAAGTCTAATTCATCGGTTGTGGATAGCTTTGGGACATCCTGAGGAAGTGATAAACTGCTGTATAGTTGATGGTTCTTTGTCTACCATGAGAGTTGCCAAATCTGGTCGGATGTATTCCTGAAGGTTACATCACATGACAGCCGTGGCTTTGTTGGAAGCACTCCCTGTGAATCAGAAGGTCCTGGGTCCAAGCCCCATTCCAGAGATGGAATACAAAATCAAGGCTGACACTTCAATGCACTACTGAGGGAGTGTTACACTGTCAGAGGTTCCATCTTTCAGATGAGACATTAAACTGATGCCCTGTCTGCCCTCTTGGGCAGATGTAAAAGATCCCATGGCACTATTTTGAAGAAGAGTAGGGGAGTTACCCCCGCTGTCCTGGACAATATTTATCCCTCCATCAACATCACAAAAAAAGATTACTGGTTATTATCACATAGCTGTTTGTGGAACCTTGCTGTGTGCAAATTGGCTGCCGTGCTTCCTACATTACAACAGTGACTACAGTTCAAAAGTACCTCATTGGCTGTAAATTGCATTTGGATGTCCAAAGGTGCTGGAAGATGCTATAGAAGTGAAAAACTTTTCTGACACAAAGTGTGATTTTCCATATAAACATATCACCAACACATGGCTTACTTGGGTTTACCCTGTTCGTTACCGACTTATCGAGCTCTCAGCTCTGGGTTCTGCAACTCTTGTTGTTTAACTGGTATTGTTAATAAAATGTAGATCCATAACAAAACTATGGCCTTGCCTACTTTTTAAGGAAGTATATACGTAGCTACTGTACCCAGACACAACAGGAGATATTGGGGGCCTACAATACCAAACACGACAGTTTTGCATTATTCAGATTTTAAATACAGTACCTCTCCTGTTGACACTGCATAACTTGAGTTTACTTTATGAGAATGTTGTGAAATGTCCAAAAAAAAAATCAGCTTTTCAGAAGCTCACTCAGTTACGGAGATAAGAATTTTTGGAACAAAACAATGAGTCAATTGACTGCAGCCATCCTGAGAAAATAAAGGTCTAACTTTCCAGGGAGTGAGCAGATAAGCTGTTGAATGACAAGAGGAAGTGTGGAGGTGTTGACAGCTGACCCTTCAACAGACAAGCATTATTGTCTCCTGGTTGAGGCCCAGGACAAGTCTCTCTCAGATAGTCAACTATTAGCACACATCATTAGAATGAAACCAAAGCTTCCGACATTGAGAAGCTCATTTTATAAAAGACGGTTTCTAATTACGTTGTCATTCTCCATGCATATCCCTTGCTGTGCTATTTCATTAACCTGTCTCATTTAAATGGGTTCGACGCAGAGAGTAATTTCTTCAGAATATGCCAACAGCTGTATTACAAACACTGCTGAGTGTAATTTCAAGCTGTTATGTGCATATTTTCTCATGATGGAGTTTTTAAAAATGACATAGAGCTGAATTTAGTGAGTTCGTCACAGATCCCAGCGGCGGACCTGGAAATGTGTGTTGTTTCCCACTAGTCACATGGGTGGGAGGCCATTTTACATGTTGGAGGTGCGTGAGCCGGTCAATCACGCGGTGGGGGCAGGATGCGTGATTCCGAACACAGTGTCAGCTGACTCTGGAGCAGGTGCTGGCACCAGATTTAAAGCACTGCCTGCCCCTCTTGCATTGTTGCCTTGGACTCATTTGCAGTGATTTCTGGTCAAGCTGCTACTGTAGTGATTTCTGGACACCCCGTTCCTCCCCACCCCCGGAGACGGACCCCACAGAATGGCAGAGGCAAGACACAGGGTGGCCCCACGGTTTAGCGATGCCTTCATCCAAATTCTCCTCCAGGCTGCAAGAGACGCAGGAATTGCAAGAAGAGGTCCTCCTGCCTGACCAAGCAAGCCTGGATGAAGATTGCAGAGGAGGTCACCACCCCCCACACCCCCCACCAAACATGGGTACAGTGCCGCAAGAGGTCAATGACCTCCTTCGTTCTGCCAAAGTGAGTGTGACAAAACTCTGTTTTAGAGATTGCATGTGGTTACACAGGAGGAAGCGGGACACGGGGAGGGAGGCACTACAACTGTGTTGGCAGAGGGGGTTAGGCATCACCACATCCTGGCAGTTGCATGGCTGCATCTCAACTACAGGCCACCTTCTTTCACAGCTCACCCCCATTAACCCCCCCTGAGAGCAGGCGGGAGAATGAGTTATATAAGATACGCCAGGAGGGGATGAGGGGCTGCCACTAGCAGAACTGTCATGTTGATCTCTGTGAAGTATGACCATCTCCCTTTTTCCATTTGCAGGACAAGAGGGCCTATAACAGCAGGGAGACATCCCACACTGTCAGAGGCATGAGCGAACAATGGAGGAGTCCATCCATGCCATGAGTGCTTTCATGTCCCAGGCATGTGAGCGCATGGCTTCCTCCGTCGAGAGGGTGGCGACCCTCATGGAGAGCCAGATTCCACAGATGCACACAGACCATCATTTTGGTCATGAACTCGATGTTGCAGTGGTAAAGTGAGAGAAGGACCAGGCACCTGGAGTCTTCTCCAGCTCCTCATCCTTCTCCGGTCAGCAGGAGCCTTGAAAGGGAGGAGGCGAGGCTGACCTCCACAGCTGGGAGCTTCCCTCAAGGTGCTCCGGGTGTGGACACCTGCTTCTCAGCCCCTCTGCCAGCGAGCCCAGCTCCAGCAGCCGCAACGCCTGAGGAGAATCCGGCACCTGTGCAGGAATCTCTCAGGCAGCCGGGGTCCACCAGACCTCAGGCAGCCAGAGGACGACTGCCAAAGGGGCAGCCTGGTCAACAGCCTGTCTCCAGCCCAGTTGCTAGCGCAGGGGTTACACCTCGTAGAAGCACTTGTAAACATATAAACATAGAAACATAGAAAATAGGAGCAGCAGTAGGCCATTCGGCCCTTCGAGCCTGCTCCACCATTCATTATGATCATGGCTGATCATCCAACTCAGTAACCTGTTCCCGCATTCGCCCCATACCCTTTGATCCCTTTAGACCCAAGAGCTATATCTAACTCCTTCTTGAAAGCATACAATGTTTTGGCCTCAACTGCTTTCTGTGGTAGTGAATTCCACAGGCTCACCACTCTCTGGGTGAAGAAATTTCTCCTCATCTCTTCAGCCCTGAAAGGTTTACCCCGTATCCTTAGATTATGACCCGCGGTTCCAGACTCCCCCACCATCGGGAACATCCTTCCTGCATCTATCCTGTCAAGTCCTGTTAGAATTTTATAGGTTTCTATGAGATCCCCTCTCACTCTTCTGAACTCCAGCGAATATAATCCTAACCGACTCAATCTCTCCTCATACGCCAGTCCTGCCATCCCAGGAATCAGTCTGGTAAACCTTCGCTGCACTCCCTCTGTAGCAAGAACATCCTTCCTCAGATAAGGAGACCAAAACTGCACACAAAATTCCAGGTGTGGCCTCACCAAGGCCCTGTATAATTGCGGCAAGACATCCCTGCTCCTGTACTCGAATCCTCTCGCTATGAAGGCCAACATGCCATTTGCCTTTTTTACCGCCTGTTGCACGTGCAGGCTTACCTTCAGCGACTGGTGTACGAGAATATCCAGGTCTCACTGCATATTCCCCTCTCTCAGTTTATAGCCATTCAGATAATAATCTGCCTTCCTGTTTTTGCTACCAAAGTGGATAACCTCACATTTATCCACATTATACTGCATCTGCCATGCATTAGACCACTCACTCAACTTGTCCCAATCACCCTGAAGCCTCTCTGCATCCTCCTCACAACTCACCCTCCCACCCAGTTTTGCGTCATCTGCAAATTTGGAGATATTACATTTAGTTCCCTTATAAATCATTAATGTATATTGTGACTAGCTGGGGTCCTAGTACCGATCCCTGCGGTACCCCACTAGTCACTGCCTGCCATTCGGAAAAAGACCCATTTATCCCTACTCTTTGTTTCCTGTCCGCCAACCAATTTTCTATCCATCGCAATACACTACCCTCAATCCCATGCGCTTTAATTTTACATGCTACTCTCTTATATGGGATTTTGTCGAAAGCCTTCTGAAAGTCCAAATAAACCACATCCACTGGCTCCCGCTCATCAACTCTACTAATTACATCCTCAAAGAAATCTAGTAGATTTGTCAAGCATGATTTCCCTTTCGTAAATCCATGCTGACTCTGCCCGATTCTACTACTGTTCTCCAAGTGCTGTGCTATAAAATCTTTGATAATGGACTCTGGAATTTTCCTCATTACCGACATCAGGCTGACTGGTCTATAATTCCCTGCTTTCTCTCTAACTCTCTTTTTAAATAGTGGGGTGACATTAGCTATCCTCTAATCTGCAGGAACTGTTCCAGAGTCTATAGAATCTTGGAAGATGACCAACAGTGCATCCATTATTTCTAGGGCCACTTCCTTAAGTACTCTGGGATGCATACCATCAGGCCCTGGGGATTTATCGGCCTTCAATCCCATCAATTTCCCCAAAAGCATTTCTCTACTAATACTGATTTCTTTCAATTCCTCTCTGTCACTAAGCCCTGTGTTCCCCAACATTTCTGGTATGATATTTGTGTCCTCCTTTGTGAAGACAGAACCAAAGTATGCATTTAGTTGGTCAGCCATTTCTTTGATCCCCATAATAAATTCCCCTGTTTCTGACTGTAAGGGACCTACATTTGTCTTCACTAATCTTTTTCTCTTCACATACCTATAGAAACTTTTACAGTCAGTTTTTATGTTCCCCGCAAGCTTGCTCTCGTACTCTATTTTCCCCTTCTTAATCAATCCCTTGGTCCTCCTTCTAAATTCTAAACTGCTTCCAATCCTCAGGTCTGTTGTTTTTCCTGGAAAATTTATATGCCTCTTCCTTGGATCTAATGCTGTCTCTAAGTTACCTTGTAAGCCATGGTTTGGCTACCTTTCCCATTTTACTTTTGCGCCAGACAGGGATAAACAATTGTTGCAGTTTATCCATGCGCCCTTTAAATGTTTGCCATTGCCTATCCACCATATCCCTTTAAGTAACATTTCCCAATCCGTCATGGCCAACAAGCGCCTCATACCTTCGTAGTTTCTTTTACTAAGATTCAGGACCCTTGTCTCAGAATCAACTATGTCACTCTCCATCTTGATGAAGAATTCTATCATATTATGGTCGCTCATCCCCAAGGGGTCTCGCACCACTAGATTGTCAATTATTCCTCTCTCATTACACAATACCCAGTCTAGGATGGTCTGTTCTCTAATTGGTTCCTCAACATATTGGTCCAGAAAACCATCCCGTATACACTCCAAGAATTCCTCCTCTACGGTATTGTGACTAATTTGATTTGCCCAATCTACTTGCAGATTAAAGTCACCCATAATTACAGATGTTCCTTTATCGCATGCGTCTCTAATTTCCTGTTTAATGCCATTCCCAACATCACCACTACAGTTTGGGGGGTCTATATACAACCCCCACTAATATTTTTTGTCCCTTAATGTTTCTCAGCTCTACCCATACAGATTCCACATCGTCAAAACTAATATCTTTCCTCACAATTGCGTTAATTTCCTCTTTAACCAGCAATGCAACTCCACTGCCTTTTGCTTTGGTCTGTCCTTCCTAAATACTGAATATCCCTGGATATTCATTTCCCATCCCTGGTCACCTTGCAGCCATGTCTCCGTAATCCTGACTATATCATACCCGTTTACATCTATTTGCGCGATTAATTCATCCACTTTATTGCGAATGCGCCACGCGTTAAGGCACAAAGCCTTAAGGCTTATCTTTTTAACATTACCTGTCCCCTTCCCACTATTTTTCACTGTGGCCGTATTTGATCTGGCCCTTGATTTCTCTGCTTATCACTTTTATTATTCCCCTTACTGTCTTGAAGATAACCACTCAGAGACACTTGGGGTTTCAAGGGTGTTTGAAATTTGACATTTGCTTCATCATATAAAGTTCTTTTTGAAATTAACCTTCATTGTGAAAAGGTGATTATTTTATCATGCATTGTGAGCTGCTGGCTTCACCCTTTCCCTTTAGGGGACACCAGTGTAGGCACAGCCCTCATTTGAATAGGGTTTCCCATGGTCCATAGTGCATGGTTCAGCTGGGTGCTAGGTATGGAAGACAAATAGAAAGGAGGAAACATTCGATATGCACTGATGTGAGTATTTGTTGTTTTTACTCTGAGAGGCCAACATGATGACGTCCTCGGCCCAACTATCTTCAATTGCTTCATCAATGACCTTCCTTCCATTATAAGGTCAGAAATGGGGATGTTTGCTGATTATTGCAGTGTTCAATAACATTCGCAACTCCTCAGATACTGAAGCAGTCTGTACCGGCATGCAGCAAGACCTGGACAATTCAGGCTTGGGCTGATATGTGGCAAGTAACATTCGCGCCACACAAGTGCTAGGCAATGACCATCTCCAACAAGAGAAAGTCTAACTACCTCCCAGTGATCTTCAATGCATTACCATCACTGAATCCCCCACCATCAACATCCTGGGTTTACCATTGACTAGAAACTGAAATGGACCAGCCACATAAATACTGTGGCTACAAGAGCAGGTCAGAGGCTGGGAATTCTGTGACGAGTAACTCAACTCCTAACTCCCTGTTCACCATCTACAAGGCACAAGTCAGGAGTGTGATGGAATACTCTCCACTTTCCCAGATGAATGCAGCTCCAACAACACTCAAGAAGCTCAACTCCATCCAGGACAAATCAGATCGGCACCCCACCCACAACCTTAAACATTCACTCCCTCCACCACTGGCACACAGTGGCTGCAGTGTGTACTATGTAGATGTGCTGCAGCAAGTTGCCAAGGCTCCTTCAAAAGCACCTTCCAAACTCTCTACCACTTAGAAGGACAAGTGCACCAGGTGCACGGGAACACCAACACTTGCAGGTTCCTCTCCAGGTTTTGCACTATCCTGAATTGGAAATATGTCGCTGTTCCTTCATCACCACTGAGTCAAAATCTGGAAACTCCTCTCTTACAGCATGTGGGTGCACCTACATCACAGTGGTTCAAGAGGTGGCTCACCACCACCTTCTGAAGGGCAATAAATGCTGACCTTGCCAACAATGCTCAGATCCCGTGAATGAATAAAAAAAAAATCTGCACTGCACTTCCTCCAAGGCCAATATATCTTTCCTGAGGTGCTTTGCTCAGAACTGAAATCTAAATGGGGTCGAATCAGAGCTTTATACAACTGTCACATAACTTCCTCCCCATTTGTTTCCAGCTCCTTTGAGATAAAGGCTAACATTTCATCTGCCTTTTTTGTACCTGTGCACTAGCTTTTCATGATTTCTGTATATTGACCCCATACCTCTCTGCTGCTCTGCAGTTCCTACCTTCCCATCATTTAGAAAATCCTCCGATGGACCTTTCTTGAGTAAAGTAGATGGCCTCAAACTTCCCAATAGCCAACTCCATCTGCCACTGTTTTGTCTACTGACTTAACCTATCAATGTTCCTTTGGAACCTTTTGCTCCCATCTACATTATTGCCTCTGCCACCTGTCAGTAGTCAAATAGTGTTTGAAACAAGCAGAGTGAACAACTGCAATAGTGATGATGGGCTTTATTTAGTTGTATGACACATCTGATTTTAACCCCACTTGTGCCTGTAGAGAACAGGGTGTATGGGGGTTAAACTGGGCAGTGTGCTACTCACCTTATCCAGTGCCCACCAGTTTAATGGTACATTTTAGGCAGCAATGAAGGCCCTTGCTCCCAGCAAGTGAAGGCATCGCTAAAATGCAATGGTCATGGTCCTCTGGTGCAGTTAGGACTCTGATGCCATTTTAACTTAATTTCGCATTGTGTCCCAGGCCAGTATGGCATCGAGCAGGAGGGGCACCATTGTTTTTGAATAAGATTGCGGAACATAGACTGCTAATTAGATAAGCTGGATGAAAACACGCCGCGGTTTCCTGAAGGAGACACACACAGCTGGGTGTCTGGAATTGAGTAGTCAACATGGTGGCAATCTGAACATGAGGAAAAATCGAGGCTTTGACAACAGAAAACAATGGAATATATCGGCCCATTGAGGGAATTGGCAGGGCAGGCTGGACAGAAGGAAAAGAGATGGCTGCTGAGCTGAATGGACAATGCCATGGTCCGAGTATTAGAGTAGGTGCATAATTAAAATCACTTGACCAGAAGTAAAATGGGGTTACCTGAGATTGGTGCACTTAAGGTCGATGGTGATGTGGGAGTCAAAGGTAGGGAAAGGAGGGAGATCGCATTTGAGCGATTTGCTCAGTGAGGTTCTGGTGCTCATGGATTGGATGGTGGCCCCACTGTTTAACAAAGGGAAGAAATTGCACCCTTTGGTTTAATTACAGTTCAAAATGATTAATGAAAAATACACAGACTCTTAAAAACTTTGGTTGCGTAAAAGTGTCACATGACTAAACCAGCACTCCATTACATTTCCTGAGCTTAGGGTCGCCAACCTTCCACGATTGCCCTGGAATCTGCCAAAACTGAGATTAATCTCCAGGTTACTGCTGCAACCAACCCTGGCAAAAAAAAAAAATCTGGGCATGGAATAAAATGTGATTTTTTTGCCTCCATTTCTTTAAACATTTTTGCTTATTAGATGTTTGCTGATAGTCAAGAAGCATCCAAGAGGCTATTCGATTTCCAATTGGCCACTGAAGGAGGACAGGTGGGTTCGGTTGCCAATGGCAAGAATGTGGGGCCGTAGTTGTTGGAGACCGGAAGTCATGTGATGAAACCTCCAGGAATCCGTCCAACCAGAGCTGGCGTCTCCATGGCAACACAGAGAGGGTGAATCCAGAGTGTGGCCAAGGAGCGGGGGAAGGCCTCCGCCATATTGGAATATCATGGTCTGTGTCGGCAAACTCAGAAGGTTACCGTTAAACTGTCATACAAATAAAAAAAAAGATAGGATACAAAGTAAAAGCTGGTTTAAACAATAACCGATGATGGTGCACATGGATAAGTCATTTTAAACAATTACCAATGAGACCAGTCAAAATGCAACTTCCATTTTCCTGTCCCATCCCCTGGATTTGTTTTGAAAGGACTGGGAACTACCTCAGAGGGTGACATTCTTGTAACTTTACCTCTTGGCCCATGACATGCTTATATTCACTCAGATCAGTGGATTGCTGTTCACCCCACAACGTGGCGGTGTGTTAAGCACAGTCTTGCCCTGACTTCTGCTCAAGTAAATCAACCTTAACCCTGAGAATTGCAGCAGCAGAAGTTTTATTTGTGGTGTTCTGGGAGCTTTCAACTGCAACATAAGATTTTTTACAGGATATCTATATTCTTTAATCACTCAATCAAGATGAAAGATATCAGTGAGCAGGAATCGAATGGTCTTCCACCTTTTGCATCCACTGTCAGCATCAAGTACTCCATGCTCAACTAATAATATGGATCTGACAGAGGCTAGAACACTCTTTGCAAAGCGCCAACAATATACTTCAACTTCAATCTCTGAAAAGCACCCCAATGGGCCAGAAATTGCTGAAAAGTCATGTCATTCTAATTATGCAATAACGACACTCGCCATTATTAATTTGTAAAAGAAAAACAGTCATTTGCGGAGGGAAAGAGATAAGCCATGAGTTCCAATCCTCCGCAAATAGCCGATTAATTTGCACATCTCCCCTGTTAGTCTCATCAAAGCTGACAGAAGTCCCTTCTCACCATGAGGCTGAATGGCAATGATCATATTGCTGGAGTTACTATTTTATTTGGAATTATTCCTATTTAGGGCTGGTAATTAATATCGTGGAGGACTCTGGTATCAATGTGATTTAAGGTTGTCACATGCCACTCAATCAAGGCGGCAGAAAGGGGACAATGAGACTGTGGAGTCTCACTCCAGTAAGTAGTGAATTGTTTCTAGATGGTTTTTAAACTTTTTATACGTCCTGACAGTTGTTCTGTGCCAGTCTTGCCATCCACACTCTGTTAGGCAATAACTTCAGGACACAAAGCTGTTTCGACACTCAGAAGGGTGCTTGGGGTAATGTATTCCATCACCCTGTGTCTGGGCTCCTGTCTATTCTATCATTGTGTTTTGGGTAATGTATACCCTATACCTGAATTCGAGGTGATGTATAACCAATCCCTGTTGGGGGGTTGGTTAGCTCAGTTGGCTAGAGAGCTAGATTCTGATGCAGAAAGATACCAACGTGGGTTCAATCCCCTTACTGGCTGTAGTAGGTTATGGAGGCCTGCCTCCTCACCTGTCCTATATTTATGGAGTGGTGCCCCTCAAGTTAGACATTACCAGCTATCCCCTTCTAATGGGGAGAAATGACTATGGACCTTTGGGACTATGGCTAGAACAACAATAACCAATCCCTGTGTATAGGGTACTCTATCGTTGCGTATGGGGTACGCCACACTCTATCGTTGCGTATGGGGTACGCCACACTCTATCGTTGCGTATGGGGTACGCCACACTCTATCGTTGCGTATGGGGTACGCCACACTCTATCGTTGCGTATGGGGTACGCCACACTCTATCGTTGCGTATGGGGTACGCCACACTCTATCGTTGCGTATGGGGTACGCCACACTCTTTCGTTGCGTATGGGGTACGCCACACTCTTTCGTTGCGTATGGGGTACGCCACACTCTTTCGTTGCGTATGGGGTATTGTATACTCTATGCCCATTTTTGAATACTGTATCAGGGAAATCAGATATCCTATCACTGGGTTACTTTAAACCTACCCATATGATTAAGATACTCAATGCTCTATCATTGTGTTTCGGGTATTATGAACTCTATCCCTGTGTGTGGGGTTACTGTATACCCTTTCCTTGTTTCTGTTCTCTCTTTGCGTTGGGCATTGAGCTCCAGACTCCAATTTTCGCGAGACGACTGGACAGGAAACTCCACTTCTCTGAAAATGAGAACAGGCAGGAATTCAGAAGAGAATTGCATTTAATTTCCAAGTTCTGCTGGGACTCGTTCTCCTTGGGTCACGTCAGCAGGTGACCAGTGTTTGTATTGTTCCTGGAACAACAGCCAGTCCATTCCAGTTCCTCTGCCCACTTGCCCTGGTGCAGCACCTTCAGTCTGCTGTTGTCAAATTTCCAAAAGGTCTCATCTTTGAAGAAATAGGTCCACTTATCGTTCCAAGTGAAGACTCCATTGATGCCAACTGGAACCCCTTTCCAATCGCTAAGCGTTCTAGGGTAGTACTGCTCCACCTGCATCAGGTCTTCATTTAAGACATAGTACTTTGACCCTTTGAAGATCACCACGTGACTCAGCGGGCGGAAGTAGAAGGCGGCATCTGGGTGGCGAGGCAGGCCCATGACCTTAACCTTCATTGGGAAGCCCTCGTCTAGCTGGTTTTCTGTGTATCTCCAGCAACGGCCCCCTGGTTTAATAGAAAGTGGCTCATTAGACTGTTCTTACCTATTACAACAGCAGGGGGAAACATTGTGCAAGAGTTTGCTTAAAGACCCAGAGATTGTTCCAACACTCTCCTAGACGCACTCGCATCTTTCACCCTTTTCAAACTGGGGCTCATCTGAAATTTTGCTGTCTGTACCCTGACTCACATCCAACTTCTCTTTACCCATCAATCCTGCTCATTGACCTACACTGGCTCCCAGTCGAGCAACAGCTCGATTTAAAAATTCTCATCCTGTGTTAAAAGCCCTCCATGGCTTCATTCCTCCTGACCTCTGTAACTGCCACTGGTCCTACAAGCTTCCCAGACCTCTGCACTCCTTCAATTCTGGCCCCTGGTGCATCCCTGATTTCCTTCATACCTGCATTCACAGGCCTGCTTTCAGCTGCCAGGGCCCTAAGCTCTGGAATTGCCTCCCTAAATCTCTCTTCTGCCTCAATACTTCTCTCTCTTCCTTAAAACCTACCTCTTTTACCAAGCTTTTGGTCACCTGTCCTAATAGCTCCTTAGAGGATTTGCTGTCAAATTTTGTTTGATAATCACTCCTGTGAAACTCCACTAAACGTTTAATAGAGCTAAAGCCAGTATATAAATGTAACTTGTTGGTGGTGTTGTTCCCCATCAGTCTTTCTCATCTCCCACTTGATCTACCTTTCGTAAATCTCGAGCACATCGAACTCCGTCAGAAATGGATCAGGTTCAGGAACAGTAAATCATGAAAGGGCTGTCGACACCTAGGCTGTTTTCAAAGGAATTGTCTGACACATCGAGTCCCCACAATTCACTAAGAAACGTTAGCCTTCAAATCAGGATGAAACCGAGTTTTCTCCTTAATAATCTCCCTTCTTTTCTGAAGACACAGGGTGGAATTTGACTGGCCTCAGGGTGGTGAAAATAGAGGCGAGGGGGAGGTGTACCGGTAAAATGCCAGGGAACCGGGTTGGGACCATTGAGAGAGGTGGCTGCTGCTGAGGCTCCAGGCCCTCTGACTGGGGGCTGGCAGCATGGAAGGCCCACCTGCCTTTCCTAATTGGCCACCTCCCCAGCCTGTTGGCTCTAAATTGCCTCTTCCTGGCAATATTGCGGGGCAAGTCCCGCCTCCTGCCAGAGCGGCTGGCCACTCGAAAACCATCCCAAGGGGACCTCCATCACTTTGACATAATCTCACCCACTGTCCCATGAACTTCCACTGCCTGCCTCAAGGGGTCATATTACCAGATAATGTGAGCTGGCAAGCTATTTGAAAGTGGAGAGCATCACAGTCGAACACAACCCTGTCTTCAGTAAGAATCCGCAGACGGCCCCGGGCTGCTGTGTAAAAATCAGGAGTGGGGGCCCAGCCTGAGTTCTTCCCTTCCCCAATCCACAGAAACTGAGCCAAGCTGTGCCCTGGCTGAGATCAGCTAACCGGGCATGGACCCGGCATTGAACCCAAGGCCTTCCTGGCATGTCGGCTCAGTAACACAGCTGGCAGTGCATTTGGTTACTGAGCTACTGCTGAAACCCAGGGCTGGGAAGGATTCTGACACTTGACCAGCTCAATAGCAGCCAGAGATGGGCCCAAATACACCATCCATGCAAATCATTTTTTTCTTTTTAGATTAGATTAGAGATACAGCACTGAAACAGGCCCTTCGGCCCACCGAGTCTGTGCCGAACATCAACCACCCATTTATACTAATCCTACACTAATCCCATATTCCTACCAAACATCCCCACCTGTCCCTATATTTCCCTACCAGTGACAGTATACTAGTGACAATTTATAATGGCCAATTTACCTATCAACCTGCAAGTCTTTTTGGCTTGTGGGAGGAAACCGGAGCACCCGGAGAAAACCCACGCAGACACAGGGAGAACTTGCAAACTCCACACAGGCAGTACCCGGAATCGAACCCGGGTCCCTGGAGCTATGAGGCTGCGGTGCTAACCACTGCGCCACTGTGCCACCTCAGACAGGAAACGTCACAGCTCCGTGAGACACTTATTGGGGACAAGCAGATCTAATGACTTAAAAGGAGCAGTAATCTGTTCCTTGGACCCTCGCTTGAATGGTAAGGGATCACATTCATTGGAATGTCAAATAGTATGCCAGCTTTGGTGAGATAGATAGGAATCATACCATGAGAATGCAGTACAACAGAGCTGGAGGAGGCAAGCTGGAGGAGGAGAGCTAGAGGAGGAGAAAGCGAGGGGATGGAAGCAGAGGGGTGGAGAAGGATAGTGTGGTCAGTCAGATGGTGCCAAGAGAATTTATTAGTGTCAGTGCCCAGGAATTTATGTTCCTGCTGTGGAAGGTGATAGGAAGAGAGTGCGATCCAAACTAGAAATGGAGGTGGTCACGGATTGGCTGAGCCTAGTCAACATCTGGACTGTTTGCAGTAACTGTGATCACGTGACCTCTAGCAATATCTCAGAAATCCAATATCACTTCAGGATAATTTAAAAATGGGCCATTAACTGTTTCTTATTGTACTGGAATCCCTTTACCTCTAAAAAAGTAGAATTTTCCTTCCTTAGCCGACACCGCTGCTGCCTCAATAGCCGCGGGCAGTTCTGGCCAGCTCTTCTGCAGTGACAGGGGTCCTTTTATATTCCCATCCTTTGAGAGCTTCCAGTAGTCAGCTCCACGGAAAATGTAAATATTTTGCTTTAAATCTGTGTAAGGGAAAACAGAAGCATATTCAAAACATTGTAGCTCCATGGAGACTTTGTAGTTCACATTTGCAGTTATTTCAGTATCCCGAGAAGCTCTGGTTCCCTGCTCGGGCACATTCTGGGCCACTATAGGTTTACCCACCAACAACGTTTTAGGGACTTTTGACTGGACTTTCCACTGGGAGAAAGTAAGAAAACAAAAGGCTTGCATTTCTACCGCACCTTTGACAACCTCAGGACATCCCAAAGCTCTTTACAGCCAATTATGCACTTTTGAAGTGTAATCACTGTTGGAATGACAGCTAATTTGTGTACAGCAAGCTCCCACCACCAGCTTTGTGATACCAACCAGACCATTTGTTTTTAGGTGTTGGTTGAGGGATAAATATTGGCCAGAATTCTAATTTGAATAATACCCTGGTATCTTTTACAATCCCTTGGGAAGACAGATGGAACCTCAGTTTAACACCTCATCAGAAAGACAACATCTCTGACAGTGCAGCACTCCCTCAGTACTGGTGCTGGCGTGTTAGCCTAGATTAAGTCGTCAAGTATCTGGAGAGGAACTTGAACCCACAATCTTCTGACTCTGAGAATGATACCAACTGGGCCCCCCACAGCACAACACAGCCCAGCAGCCCAGAAGAACAGTGTAAAATGGTTAAAATGTCATTTATGCCATTGTGCCAATGTTTCCGCTGAGGTTATGGTGGGAGATTGGACGATCCCCAGGGAAAGTCAAGGCCTTTCAGCGTTGACCTGCTCCACATTGCCGTGTGGGTCTGTGGTGTGAGAGTATATGTGTATGTTTGGTTTGAGTACATGTGCTCTGTGTGTACTTGTGTGTATGTGTGTGTTTGGTGTGTGCGTGGGCTGGATTTAATATTCTCTCCCACAGTAAGTTTGGAGGTAGGGAGAGCATTTAATCGGGCAATATGGTGGCGGGTGGGCGCCCCGCCACCTTCCTGACTCCACCCCAATTAAGTCCGTGGATGACCTCCCTGCCCTGCCACCAACTGAAGCCCTTAAGCGGGCAATTAACACCCAATTAAGGGCCTCTTCCCACTGCCGCCGTTATTAGCCCAGTGGCGGGAGGGCCTGTCACCATGCGAAGAGTACGATGAGCAAACCCATTTAGGTTGCTTGCTGGCTCCCAGGGAGGGTCCCTCATTAAAAGGCACTTGGTGCCTGAATGAGGGAGCCAGCACAAGGAAGGGACCCATAGACAGCCACACCACGTCTCCCCCACCACACACACCACCCCCCCCCATGCCCTTGCTGCTGAGTTCCCTAATCCCCCTCCCCCGTGACCACAAAGCCCCTCCCACCTTCATTCACCTGTGGTCTGGGCCCAGCGACAAACCTGGGCCTCAGCTGGGTGCATTACCAGCAGCAGCCACTGCCTTCCCAATGATGCTGCAGAGTAAAAGAGCTGCTGGCCTCTGATTGGCTGGCAGCTCTCAGTGGGCGGGATTATGTCACTGGGGCCTTGAATCCTAGGGAAGGCCCACCACTGTCCACTCGGCCGGTGGCTGAGACCTCCATCAAATACCACCCTGTGAGTGTGACTGTGTTTGGAAATAATGTGTAATACCTTCTGTTCTCCGCACAGATGCTGCGTGACCCGCTCAGGGTCTCCAGCATTTTCTTTTTGCTTATGTATCAATGAAAGTTCCTTTCTTTCCCATAACTGTTGCTACCACAGGAGACAATGGGTTGTGTGGGGCAGGCGCTTCTCTATTCAATGCGCAGACTTTTGATATCCAGTTCATTTTAAATCTAAGAAATATTCAGGCAAGCTGCGGGGAAGCCGGAACCCTGACAGAGAGGCCGCAGAGGCCCATTAAAGGTAAACTCTTACCCTTGGTCAGGGTGTCGAAATGGGTCTGGCAGTAGGAAGGCCGCAGACGGCTGTCCGATGGGACTCCAATGTTAACGTGCTCCGCGGGGTTCTGAAAGGAAGTCAACAATTCTGCTGGCAGCTGTAGCACTGGCACATGGAGTGGTTCCCCTGGAACAGAGAGGCAAGATCTGGTGAGGCTTTTCATTCCACACTTGGCTCAGGGGAATTCCCGGCTGTGGTTTTGTGAACTGAGCATGAACGAAGGCAGCGACTGGAACACCTCATTATCCCACACAACCGTGACAAGTCTGCTCAACATAAACGGCTTGGTGAGAAAAATTAGCTTTCACCCCTGGAGCAGCACAGGCAATTTAGAAAATATCTCACTTACTTCCTTCCTTCCTTCCTTCTTCCCTTCCCTTTCCTTCCCCTGAGTGATCCTCCTTGTTTGGAAGATACTGGATTATCCTGAGCTGCAGGTGCTGTTGTACCCTCCAATACCTTGCCAAAGTCGTCGTTGTTCAATGCAGACCATGGGAGTCGGCAGGCTATTCGGGCATGGTGAGCGCCACGCCCACAGCTAATTTTCTCCATGCCTGGGGTCCACGTGAGTAGCATAGAACAGACATGAAGGGATGGGACAGAATAGATAGAAACAGACCACTTCCAGTGATTGAGAGGTCTAGAAGAACAGGATATAGATAGAAGATTAAATCTAAATGATTTAGGCCAAAGAATAGGAGAAATTTCTTTTTACACAGAGGGTTGTGAGACTGTGGAGTACAGTTAATTGAAGCAGAGATCCGGTCAGGTTAGACAGGTGGGTTAAGGAAAAAGAGAAGTGAATTTGAAACTAGAGCAGACATAAGAGATTAACACCAACAGGGACTGGTTGGGTCGAACAGCCAGTCTCTGTGCTATAATTCCTATCTAGTTCTATGATAGCGTTAGAACCAAGAGTGATGGCTAATTTTAACCTTCCCTATTCCGAAGATCTAAGAGTCCTTCCTTCCAAGGGTCCAATTGTAGCACTGCTGCAGCTTAGATCAGCTCACACAGCAGAGACAGGGGACCAAACTTGGCTTTTCCTAGCCTACATAGCTTGTCCTCCCTGGGCAGTGCACATGCCAACTAGGATCTTTCTTACCTTTTTAATGTTAAGTATTGCTTTTTCTGATCGATGTACTGTCAGAAATTTAAAAACCAGAAGGACTATACAAAAAAACGTTTAAATCTATCACAACGAACCAACCCATAGCTGGTGCCTGCTTGGTCAGAATGCAAAGAAATAAAGGCCCTGCATTTATATAGTGCCTTGCACAACCTCATGACTTCCTAAAGCACTTTACAGTCATTGAAGTGTAGTCACTGTTGTAATGGAGGAAGCACAGCAGCAAATGTGCACACAGCAAGCTCCCATAGACAGCAATGTGATAACCTGATAATCTGTTTTAGTGATGTGGTTGGGGGGTAAATGTTGGCTAGGACACTGGGGAGAACTCCTCTGCTCTTCTTGGAATAGTTTCATGAGACCCTTTACATCTGTCTGAGGGGGCAGACAGGGCCTCTATTTAAGTTTCATCTGAAAGATGGCACCTCCGACAGTACAGTACTCCCTCAGTACTGCACTGGAGTGTTCAGCCTAGATTGTGGGTTCAAGTTTCTGGCCCAGAGGCAAGAGCGCTAACTGATGAGCCATGGGGCAACGATTAGGAACTAGTGCTGTCATTGCAGGAGTCGACGTGATGGGAATGCACAAGTGGTCAGCTTGATCAATTCAGGAATCTCGCGGGTCTTGGACACGCTGACCTTTGCCCCCAAATCCCCAGTGTGCATCCTGGTCCTGTGGAACTCTGAAGTGGGAGCATTAAACAGTCAGATTTAACCAGAAACTTATAACATATAGCATTGAATAAACTGGAGCCAGACTAAATGAGGGGTGGGGAGAGGGTAGTGATGAGGAGGGGTGGGGGTGGGGAGAGGGTAGTGATGAGGAGGGGTGGGGGTGGGGAGAGGTTAGTGATGAGGAGGTGTGGGAGCGAGAGGTCCAAATGCCCTGGAGACCCAGCCATGGTCAGATTTAGGTCTGGGCAACTTGGAAAAATTTTCTCGGAGCTGTTCCCGGTCTGTCACCATAATTCTGCGGGAGTTAGGGTTACCAACGTTGGCGGCCAAATTATTAGCAGTTCTATCACTGACATCCCTTCTCCCATGACCTGCCTCCATGCTCCCGCTGTTTGATATATCAAGAACACTCGAGAAGGCTAGTGGCACTATCATACTGACTAGACTTTTAAGTATTAAATTTGTACAGAGCAAGAATGACAGTTTTAAAAGCACTTGCATTTATGTAGCGTGGGTTGTGCTACCACTGGAATTATCACAGGGTATTTGAAAAGGGGACACACTCTCTCAGATGACATTTATGAAGCTTCTCGTGGTTTAGGAATGTGACCTGCCACCCCCTCCTGAAATTCTTTAGCTGTCTCATAACTCTCTATGACCATCTGTTGTGTCAGCCTTCGAGATGCTGATGTTTTGTTTCCGAGATCTGCAGGCTTTAGTCAACCCAATATTTTACTAATCTGTCCCTCTCCATCTGTGCTTTACTGCACCTCCACCAGTGTCAGGCAACAAATGGAATAAATTGGTTTGAAGATTGACCTTTCGCTGTGGATAACCCACATTGGATCGCAACTGTTTATCGTCATGTTTAAACTTGGTATATTTAAAATAAGGAACAATGTTTGAATTCTGTCTAAATGCTGTAGCCAATACAATATCACCATTCATGCAGCATCTGGTGTGTGTGTATCTGTGAGAGAAAGTGTGTGTGTGTAACATGACCACTTTTACATTCGTCGTTTAATTCCGTATATTACAGAAGGTCAATTTTTGTAAAAAAAAAATGAAAATTGTGAAAGACAAACTTAACTGATACTGGGGCCAAAGTACAATCAATGAGAGAGATATGAGGCAGAGAAAGACTCACATAGCAAGAGAAGTAGAGAGAGAATGAGAGAGAGAGACAATGACAGATGGAGAGAGAGAGAGAGACAGCAAGATAGAGGCAGAGATTTGCAGAGAGGCAGAAAGTGTGACACACAGCAAGACAGAATGAGAGAGAGAAGCCAAAAGACCAAGGGGAAAAGAAATATACTCACATATACAGAGACATCAAGAGAGTTATACAGAATGATACAGACAGAATCATGTGCTCTTAATTTTTAGCCCCCGCTGGGGACCAAATTGGCGGTTGCCAGACGCTAAAAGCACCACCAGCCTGCATGCTGGTTCCCTGGCTTCATCCTGTCCCCGGGCCATTTTCATGGAGGCATGTTATGGGGTGGTGCGGTGCATCAGGTCCAGCTTGTTAACAGCCGCATAAGGACAACTAAAGGAGGCTGACTGGGATTTTCCAGGTGGCGGGACTAGTTTAGCTGCCTAGAGGTGGCCCCCCGGCAGCAGCCAGCCTGTTGCTCCTTTCAAGCTGGAAGGCCTCTGATTGGCTCTCCAGCTTTGTGAACCAGCCTGCCCTCCTTAATTGGACTGTGAGCCCACCCTCTATCTATTAATTGGCCACTCCGGGAGAATCACAATGAGTGACAGTTTCCCATACAGTGCAGGCTTCTGACCTTCATCTGAGCCTGATGACGGGGTTCAGGAGCCCGCAGGGAAAATTCATCCCTTGGTAACGAGCAGCGGAGATAGGGAGCGCATGTGAAAACAAGAAGAAGTCAGCATAAGAGAGTTCGTAAGTGCAAGAAAGTAAAACCAGCTTGTTGCTTATTAAGAGGTTACTCCAGAATTACTGTTGGCATGCTCATGTGGCCTATCTTACAATATTGCCCATCTCCAAATGGCTTTATCCAAGCGGCCACGTAATTGAGGAATTTTCAATGTATCCCAATTAAACTTTAGTTCACGACTGTTTATCCAAACTCTCAATGAACCAGACCATGTTGCTGTCCCCAGGCCTGTTTGGATAACAGTGATTGGGCTGTGTTAACAATAACAGCCCAAGTCCCCACAGCACAGTCCCAGAAGGAAAGAGGCCGACAGGCGCCAGACCGGTCGGGGACTTGCAGCCTCCGACTAGATTGCATCGGTTACGCTAGAAAATGCCACAGATTTCTCGTTAGGATGTTTATGGTTTAGCTCTTCCTAATTAGACTAGAAAATCTTCTCCACAAGATGGAAGTTATTCTTTTAACCCCTTCGCTAACATCTAGTTGGAATAAAATATACTCCAGTCAGCTTTGCCTTAAACTTGCAACTTTCCTTCTCTGTCTAAGAAACTTCAGACTTCAAGGTGAAAAGAACAAGAGCCGATAATCTGAAATAAAAAGACACAGAAAGTGGTGGAATTTCACAACAGGTCAAGCAGTGCCTGGAAGAGACAGAGAGAGATGGGACCATCCATCAGAACTCAAACTACCTCTGTGACTGTTTTGGAAGAAAGCAGCGAATATCTGCATTTAGGACCAACTAAACGAAGTGCAAACACGAACGGCAATGTGCATTCATGTAACACCCTTAACGCAAAAGAAAATCCCAGGCTATTTCATGAAAAGGTGCAACAAAAATGGATACCAAGCAGAAAAGAAGATATTAGGAAGGGCAAAAGCATTGGCTTTGAAGGTTTTTTTTAAAAAAAGTAGAGAGACAGTAGGAGAGGTTAAATCCAAACAAACACTCAAAATTGGTGTGGAAATAACTACCTGCTTTTCTTCCTAGACCCTCTAACATAGTCCCTCAAAAACATAACAAGAGGCATCTTGGAGGATAAATGCCACAATGGGCATCTAATGTTCAGTTAACAATATGCAAGTACCATATATATCAAGGCAGGGAGTTCCAGAGAGTAGAGGCTGAATTTTATGAGCCCACCACAAATCGCAGCGGCGTGCTCTGATCTCGGTGGTCTTACCGTGCTAATGCACTGTCGCTGAGCCCCAGTGTTATTTCGCGTGGGGGCTCATTTAAATGGAGGGGACACAGGAGGGCAGCTGCTCTGTCCCCGACAACGGTGTCCGCCGCCAGCACTGGACTCCTCCCCCCCCCCCCCCCCCCACCCAACCCAACTCCATTACCTTTGCCCTTCAACCCCTTCCCACCATTCCTACAGTCAATACAAAGTGTTTTCCCCACGCTCCCACCCTGATAATTTCACTCCTCCCTTCTTCCCACCAATGTCATGCCTCAGAAATCCAAAAGGCTGGGATGGGCAAAGGTTCTGCCACTAACTGGGCAAAGCGGGGCGAGAGGGGTATCCACAGAAAGCCAGGGTCACAGGAATGAAGAGTTTAGTGGGGGAGGGGTATAAAGGTATAAGAGATTGCCGAATTAGGGTGGGGTGATCCCAAGGTCTTGCGGATGAGAGCATTGTGAAATGATTGTATTGGGGCACGGGGTGCTAGTATAGATCAACGAGGAGGAGGTTGATAGGTGAGCATGATAGAGGATGCCGGAGTTTGACAAGATTCTATTTATAGAGAATAAGTCACAATCGGATTCCCATTCCTGATTTCCATTCTGTGACCCCCTTGCCAAAAAGTGCAAATTGAGCAAGAATAAGGTTCTGTGGTGGTGCCCTAGCAGTTGAATAGCAGAAAGTCTCAGTCTAGACACATATGTGGATGATCCCTAAGATGAAGTACGATGTACAGATACTGAGACAAATCTTACATAAAGAAAAAAGAAAGAGAAATAGATCGGGTCAGTTTCTGGCCAACAGTTAGGTTAAAATAAAGAAAGAAATTGCATTTATATAGCACCTTTCCTGACCTCAGGATGTCCCAAATTCAGAGCCAATGAAGTACTTTTGTACTTACAACAGTGTGTAATCACTGTTGTAATGTAGGAAATGTGGCAAATTGTGCACAGCAAGCTCCCACAGACAGCAATGGGTTAAATGACTAGATAATCTATTTTAGATGAGGGATAAATATTGCCTAGGACACCAGGAAGAAGCCACTTGCTCCTCTTCAACTAATGCCCTGGGATCTCTTACATCCACCTGAGAGGGCAGGCAGGGCTTCAGTTTAACATTTCATCCCAAAGACAGCACTTCTGACAGTGAAGCACTCTCTCGGTACTGCACTGGAGTGTGAGTCTAGATTTTGTGTTCAACTCTCCGGAGTGGGTGGGGGTGGGGAACGGGGTTGAACCCATGACTTCTGACTTAGAGGGAAGAGTGCTACCACTGAGCCACAGTTGACACTGAAAGGTGCACACTTGCATGTTGTATTGACTCTCCTGTAAGGAAACGCCTGGCTCACAACCAACACTTCCTGATGGTGGTAGGGATTGAGAAATTCAGCACGTGGAGATTTGTATCGAACCACCCCGGAGCAGAGTGCACTGGGTCTGCACAGCCTCCCGAACAGATCTCTTGTTGAGAGAGTGACAAACACAAGCGTGAATGCTTAAACACTCAGCCTTATTTTAGCACCTAATTTCGAACAGTTCCTATTTCTTTTAGGAAGCTTTTGCAAGAAGGTCTGCTAGCCTAGGGAATAATGCATAGGTCATTAGCACGTAGACTGCATGAATTTGCAGCACTGAGCTGCCTTATCGGAAGCTCCGTCTAATCTGCAATCTTACTCAGTAATACCGAAGCAATTTAACTCTAATCTCCTGGAATTTGGCTGAGGTCTGGAATTCTTGAAGAGACAGTAGCCCATTCACAGAGGCCAATCCAGATGGTGCCTTGCAGTTTTTAAAAAATAATTGTTCCGTAAACGTTGTTGGTAATTTACATGGAGATTTTCCACTTGGGCTCAAATCGGGAAATTTCATAATCGCAGTGTGTGATTACCCCTCCTCCCAACATGAAACGTCATGGGCTGGTGGTGTCCAATTTCCCTGTTACATGATGTTCCACTGCCAAATAAGTCTCTCTTAGTGGCCAACTGAGGAAGTTCTAGCAGTGGGATTAAACTTGTAGAGAATTCTTCTTATCACCAATGTCATTGTTTTAGTTTTTACATCCCAGATGAACACCTGCCCCTTTCCCCATCGACATTTGCAGTTAAGCTTGGGATTACCTTCAGTGGAATGGGTGGAGGCGAGGTGGAAGGGGAGATTTAGACATCTTTACAGATTTGACCAGTGCCACTTCATCATTGGCACAGGGCATGAGAGGCAGAAAGCAGCCACGCTGGGGTTTAAAGTTCACATGTTGATCCACATCAAAGTAAAAACAAATTGTTCAATTTTTGCTGAGCTTTTTCAAAAATTAAATGCTGTACACAGCTGTGCATACAGAAAGATTAAATTAGCCTACATGGGATTAACACTTCCCTCTCCTACAAACTGGCACCACTTCACATTGCTTGCTCCTCCTCAGCAAGACTCTTTTGTCCTCCAATCAGTCGTGTGTCCTTCTTATCGTCAATCTAGCCAACACTGGTTAAGCATACCCTCTACAGGTGGGCCGTCAGTAGTTTAGAAGTCCAGTGTTGTTCTGCAGATTAAAATGTAATTATCAGCTGCATTCCAGGGGTTTTGCAAACTGTTTTGGAACTCTTATCGGCTGCAGTCATTGGAGCACCACTCTGCAGACAGTGTATTTGGGTATTTTTTCACCTGTGAGAAGCAACTCCTCCCCCTCTCCACACATGGTTCAATATCTTTGATATGTGAAGGAACCAGAGAAAGAATATTGTACACAAACCACATAAAGGAGTGCTTCCTGGGATAAGGAAGGACTGAAGAAATCCAGGATAGAATTTCCTTGGCTTTCCGATCTCCCAGTGTAATGTTGATGGAACCCCCTGGAGAAATGGCAGGCACGGCAACTGTGCTGTTTCTCTGGGGCTTCTGTTACTGACCTCCTGGAAAAGTTTCAGCAGGAGATGAGGACAACCTTCACTGCAATTCCAGGTGTCAATTTGTTCAACCTGGGAAGAATACGGCTGAGAAGTGATCTCATAGAAGATGGTTCCCTACATTACAACAGTGAAGAGACTTCAAAAGTACTTCACTGGCTGTAAATCAGGTTGGGGCATCCTGAAGTCAGAAAAGGCACTACACAAATACAAGTTCTTTATTTATGGGATTGGAAAAGGTAAAATCCAGAATATTGCTTCCAATTAAATTGTGAGGGTAGAACAAGGGACACAAGTTCAAACTAGTAAAAAGTAAATTTAGGAAACATGGCAGGTGTTTTACACACACACACACAGAGTGATTCATGGCTGGAATAGACCCAGATAGAGTAGCAGAGACAAAAATCCTGGAATCATGTACAAGCCAATTGGATGCTGCAATGGGGTGGAGGGGAGAATTGGAAGAGTAGGGTCATTGTGGATGGATGAATTAGACTGGGCCAAACAGAAATCTGCATCTGTAAGGATCATGTGATCAAAGAAAGCAAGTTAAAATGTCATTGGGCTTCATTTTGAACCACTTGGAGCTTGCACAACAATACTCGAGACTAATACTGATTCCTTATCAATGCAAAGCTGATTTTGGTTAGTTGGAAATGGGAGCAGTTTGTGTCAGACTGGCCCAGGTATCATTTACAAACCTTCATATTTTGCAGCGTTTAGGTTACCTGAGGTCTTAGCTAAGCTAGTGCCTTACAATGCCTCTCTCTCTGGCATTCTTGACCAGTTTATGATACTATTATGCACACATTCAGCAATAAGAGCAGTAATATGACAGTGAACAATAATCACTGAATCAAATGGACAACTCCCCTCTTGGGCTGGATTTAATGCTCTCCCCCACAGCAAGTTTGAAGGCGGGGGGGGGGGGGGGGGGGGGGGGTGGAGAGCATTTAATTGAGCGGGATGGTAGCAGGTGGAGAATTTGCCACCATCCCGTCTCCACCCCAATTAAGTCGGTGGCGGGAAGGCCCATGGCAGCCTTCCCACCCTGCCACCAACTGAGGCCCTTAAGTGGGCAATTAATGCCAAATTAAGGGCCTCATCACACCGCCGCTGGTATTAGCCCAGCAGCGGGTGGGCCTGTCAACACACAGGGAGTATGACAAGCAAACCCGCTGATAGGCAACCCCTGCCCTCGCTGCCGACTCCCCCCTACAGCCCCTTCCCCATGACTCCCACCCCAGAAACCCCTCCCAGCATGACTCACCTGTGGCCTGGGTTCCTCGACAATCCTAGGCCTCAGGTGGGTGCATTACTGGCAGCAGCCATCACCTCCGTGGTGGCACTGCTGAATAAAGGAGCTGCTGGCCTCTGATTGGCCAGCAGTTCTCAGCAGGTGGGACTTTCGTTGCCAGGGTCAATAATCACGGGGAAGACCTGCCGCTGCCCAGTTAAGTGCTTGATTGGCACATGATGCAGTGGGCATTCCCACAAAGCTGTAACGCGGGGCTCTCGCTGGCTCTTCAGCTGGCGGCCGCAACCCATGTTGCCAACATAAAATACTGCCCCTTATGTGTGAAGCCTGCTGAGCAGCCTGTCACCTCATAGTCAGGCATTTAAACAGGTAGAAATCTGTAAGGTAATTATTTCCACCACTCCTAATCCAGTGTGGAACTTGTACTTCCTATGATAAATCAAACTGTCTCTGAAATAACTAAAAACATGAAGGATGTTCAAGGTGACTGACAGGAAAGTGAGCTTCTATAGGAAAGGTCAGGAGCACACTCCCTTCAGTTCATTGGGCTGGACTAACATGACTCAGTCCTGCTCACTATTTACTTTAGTATGAATCTCAGGTCCCAGCAGAACTGCCTCATTACCCTTCACCATTGATTATCTCCTTGTTCCTATCTCTGCTCTCTGACTGACTTCTATTACCAATCAACAGCAGATTAACACTGGCTAAAGGTCCACTGCATTGCTCTGGAAAATTTAATACATTTCTGAGAGCAGCTTCAAAGCTCATGTTTTCAATTATCCTCCCACGATCCACTGACCTTTCCCATCCCTCTTCAATTGACTGGGTGGCACAGAGGCTTTAACTACAAATCATTTGTTCTTTTAAGCCTTGGGATTTGAACTCTGGGCTTTCACATATTGGACCAAACTTCTTTTTTCCAATTTTCTCTCAACTCTAGCCTCCAACCTCCTTGTCTTCATCACAACCCTTTTTGGCTCTCTATTTCTTGACACTACTGTGATCATTCCTTCTCTGAACTTATCCCACTAGTTCATTGTGCAAACCTCACCATCTTGCCTAACCCTCAAACTGTGAAATTACACTTTCATCACTCTTCCCCTCTTCCTAAAATCTGTAGTTTGTAGGTCATCACCTGATCATGACTTCCTGACTTGACTCACCTCTCTCCTACACTTTATGATCATGTTGGGTGTCTTCTACTATGGACCTTGACCCATCACCTTTGTTTTTAAAAGAAACCAAACACCAGTACTTCCTGACTGCCTAGTGTTGGATAGTTTTAAAGATGAAATCAAACAGAACAGGAAGAGTAGATGCATCATCAGAATATTGGGATTACCATACAGCTTCTGAATGGCCATCTTGTCATCCCATCTTAGGATGAAGTCTCGGCCTAGCTTTTTGTAAAATGGAGACATTAAGGCATTTTTAACAGGAGAGTGCTCCAGGCCCAGCGTGTGGCCAATTTCGTGGGCGGTGACGATGAACAGATTCCTCCCTTTACCCCGGTTTAGAGACCACCTCTCGTCATTGTCAAAATGGGCTTCTCCTCTTCGGGGGAAGAAGGCATGGGCCAAGGCTCCACCTGCAACAGACATGGAAAGTAACCTAAGGACAGAGAAGAATTCCCAGGAACCCAAAGACTCCCATACAAATGTTAAATAAGATGACATAATGAATGAATTCATACATTCCACAATGCATCAATCAAGATGTTGTCGGGCCCAAAACTGTGAAGACATAAATCCCAGATGGAAAATGCAATCCTGTATCACTTTAGCATAGCTATCAGGAGCTCTGTATGCTACTGCCACCCAACTCTATTCCTCAATTCTTCCCAGAGACTTTTGACTTCCCGCTGACCAATGTTCCCTCTAAGCTGCGTAGCATCTTGAAAGACCCCACGCAGATTGCGCACAAGTTGGTCCCTGTAAATTACCGCATGTGCACGGCCTTGCAAACAAATTTAAAGGGGCTGTGCACTTAAATAAATCGCCTGCGCACTCCACAAGGAAATTAGAAGGAATATTGCTGATAAGCCTTACTGATATCCCATCTTTCTAATGCTGGAGATCAAGAAAGTTCTCTCAGGGTTGGATGAAGGGATCGAGTCAATTGGGTCAGCATTTGGCCTTCACACAGTTAAAGACATGGATTTTGTCCACAACCGATTAGAAGACATGCCAGGAATTGCCTGTAAACGAGGTTTGAGCTGCACTAACAGTGAAGTTACAGCAGTAGACCAGGACCAGCTTCGAGCTAATTCACGGTTCCAAATAGAAACACAAACGCAAGGAATAACTGTTCAAATTGAAGGATAAGCAGAAGGCCATTTGGCCCATCATACCTGCGCCAGTTCTTTGAAAGAGCTATCCAATTAGTGCCACTCATCCTGCCCTTTCCCCAGAGCCCTGCAATGTTTTTCCTTCTCAAGTATTTATCCAATTATCTTTTGAAAATTACTGCTGAAGCTCCTTCCACCAGCCTTTCAAGCAGTGCATTGCAGATAATAGAAACTGGCTGCGTGAAAAATTTTTCCTCGTCTCCATTCTGGTTGTGGTTCATGAGCTGAACCCGGACACGAAGTAAGATTGCATGTTAAATGAGAATCTTACGATGAGACAGCAGTCAGCACCTGGTCCATCGAAAGCGTTGCCAATTCCATCATTGTGTTCGCCCTGGTAGAAGGCCAAACGGATGTCTGCAGGGCCGTCCATCACCTCCCAGAAGGTCAGCGGCGATACGTTGCTCCATAGCTCGAAAGCCGTTTTCACCGCCATCTTCACCCGGTTTTGCTCCAGGTACCTGGGCCAGTTTATGATCTTATAGGTCAGGTGGTGCTTGTACCATTTCTCTCCTAAAGGGAAACAAGCAAAGCCAGAGACACTTAGTGTGAGGTTACTCAGATAATCATCGGCCAGTTACCGCATCGCATAGGTGACCATTTAGAATGCTTCAAAATGAGCACCTGGATTGAAGGACACCTCTAGTCTTTCTTTGAATATAAAGACTTGCATTTCTGTAACACCTGTTGTAACATAGCAAAAGCGCAGCCAATTTGTGTACAGCAAGCTCCCACGAACAGGAATATGATGAAGATACAAGTAATCTCCCAGAATTAGAGACCCAAGGGATTAGGGGAAATGAGGAATTGAAGGAAATTAGTATTAGTAAGAAGGTTATATTGGAGAAATTAATGGGGCTGAAGGTTGATAAGTCCCCAGGACCTGATATTCTACATCCCAGAGTGTTGAAAGAGGTAGCTATGGAGATAATGGATGCATTGGTGATCATCTTCCAAAATTCTATAGATTCTGGAGCAGTTCCTGCAGATTGGAAGGTAGCAAATGTCACCCCACTATTTAAGAAGGGAGGGAGAGAGAAAACAGGGAATTACAGACCTGTTAGCCTTTCATCAGTCATTGGAAAAATGCTAGAATCTATTCTAAAGGATGTGATAAATGGACACTTGGATAATGATGATCTGATTTAGCATAGTCAACATGGATTTATGAATGGGAAATCATGCTTGACGAACCTGTTGGAGTTTTTTGAGGATGTTAGTAACAGAGTTGATAAAGGGGAGTCAATGGACGTGGTATATTTGGATTTTCAGAAGGTTTTTGATAAAGTCCCCCCCAGGAGGTTGGTTCACAAAATTAAAGCACATGGGATAAGAAGTAATATACTGGCATGGATTAAGGATTGGTTAACAGGCAGAAAGCAGAGAGTAGGAATTAACGGGTCATTCTCACATTGGCAGGCTGTGACTAGTGGGGTACCGCAGGAATCAGTGCTTGGGCCCCGGCTGTTATATATCAATGATTTGGATGTGGGGACCAAATGTAGTATTTCCAAGTTCACGGATGACTCAAAACTAGGTGGAAATGTGCATTGTGAGGACGATGCAAAGCGGCTTCAAGGGGATTTGGACAGACTTAGTGAGTGGACAAGAACGTGGCAGATGAAATATAATGTGGAAAAATGTGAGGTTATCCACTTTGGTAAGAGGAATAGATGTGCAGAGTATTTCTGAAATGGTAAGTGATTAGAAAGTGTAAATGTACAAAGGGACCTGGTTGTCCTTGTCAAAAAGTCACTGAAAGCTAACATGCAGGTGCAGCAAGCAATTAAGAAGACTAATGGTATGTTAGCCTCTATCGCAAGAGGATTTGAGTACAGGAGTAGTGAAGTCTTGCTTCAATTTTATAGAACCTTGGTTAGACCGCACCTGGAATACTGTGTGCAGTTTTGGTCCCCTTACCTTAGGAAGGATATTATTGCCATAGAGGGAGTGCAATGAAGGTTCACCAGACTTGTTCCTGGGATGGTGGGACTGTCTTATAAAGAGAGATTGGGGAAACTGGGCCTGTATTCTGTAGAGATTCGAAGAATGAGAGGTGATCTCATTGAAACCTAGAAAATACTTAAGGGGATAGGCAGGGTAGATGCAGCTAAGATGTTTCCTCTGGTTGGGGAGTCTAGAACCAGGGGACACAATTTCAAAATAGGGGGAAGTCACTTAGGACAGAGATGAGGAGAAATTTCTTTACTAGGAGGGTTGTGAATCTTTGGAATTCTCTACCCCAGAGGGCTGTGACAGCTCACTCATTGAATATGTTTAAAGCAGAGATTGACAGATTTCTAAATACCAATGACATAAGGGGATATGAGGATAGTGGGGAAGAAGGCATTGAAGTGGATGATCAGCCATGATCATATTGAATGATGGGGCAGGCTCGATGGGCTGAATGGCCTACACCTGTACCTATGTTCCCATGATGAGGACCACATAATCTGTTTCAGTGATGCTGGTTGAGGGATAAAATTGGGTAGGACACCAGGGAAGAACTCCCCTGCTCTTCTTCAAAACAGCCACACATCATCTGAGATGGCAGACAGGCCCTCAATTTAATATTTCATTTGAAAGATGGCATTTGCCAACAATGCAGCACTTCTTCAGTATTGTACTGGAATTTCAGCCTAGGTTATGTGCTTACATCTCGTGAGTAGGGCTTGAGCCCTTAACCTTCTGACTCAGGGGCAAGTGCGCTACCACTGAGCCACACCTGACACCATTTTCGAATGGACACTGACGCTTGTTGTCCATTATACCTTGAGAAGAAAAAAAAACACAACTTGCATTTACATAGCGCCTTTATTATAGTAAAACATCTCAAGGAACTTCACAGGAGCCTAATGAAACAAAATTTATGCTGAGACAAATCGAGAAATATTAAGATAAATGACTAAAAGCTTTGACAAAGAGGTAATGTTTAACGAACGTCTTAAAGAAGACAAGAGAGATGAAGAGGTTTAGAGAGGGAATACCAGAGCTTAAGGACTAGGTAGCTGAAGGTATTGCTGCTAATGGTGGTGGGAAGGAAACCGGGGCTACATAAGAGGCTAGTGTTGGAAGATTGCAGAATTGCCAGAAGGTTGTAGGGCTGGAGGAGGTTACAGAGATAGGGGTAAGGCTGTGGAGGGACATGAACACAAGGATGAGAATTTCAAAGTCGAGGTGTTGGTGGATTTTGAGATCCAATATAGGTCAGCGAGCACAGGGGTGGTGTGTGAACAAGACTTGGTGCATGTTAGAATGTAAGCAGTAGAGATTTGGATGAGATCAAGTTTATGGAAGGTAGTATATGGGAGACAGTGGTGGTGGGGAGTGGGGGGCAGCCTGGACAGCATTGGAATAGTCAAGATTAGAGGTAACAAAGGCATGGATGTGGGTTTTAGCAGCAGATGAGCTGAGGCAGAAGCAGCGATGCTTCATGTAGAAACAACATCCCACCGCACCTCAGCATCTCCTGCTCCCCTATGGGATCCCCTTAAAACTAAAAAGGCACCAAGTAAAGGAAATAGTGTGGAGAATATTGGAATGAAGCAGCCAGGATGGAGTTGGAGTGATGTGGCTCTGGTCAGAGGTGTATGGATGATGCTGGGTGTATTTGTGAGAGGGGAAGACAAGCATAAGAAAATGAGAAGGACAGCCAAGGTTATTTTTGGTAATTTAGCATCTATGAGAAGTTCAGGTTTGCATATCTTGATAGCACCCGTCGGCATAGCTAGGAATGGAAATTTGGGTGGGCCCCAACTTATGGTGGATGGGCAAGGACCAAAAGTTACAGCTTTTGTTTCATCCATATTATTGGTTTTGGTGGGTTTTAACCTTTCCTATTTAATTGTACAACAACAGAAAAATTAGGCCAAAGACAGTTTCATATAAGTTCAACACCCAGTACAAACACAGCCCTTGGAGAGTATGTGGCAGATGTACAACTACAGACATCAAATGCTGATGGATACAACCTGAAATAATCGCTGCAGCAATGCAGCTTATCACATCTCACACAATCCTACCTTAAACATCCCTGGGTCTAACAGCGACGTACTCACTAACACAAACACTGAGCCTATTGAGCATTCTCCAAATATTTACAGTTCATTGGTAATGCTGACAGGGTCGCTTTGTGGCAAAGTAATTCCATCATGATGCAACACAAGAAGGTCTTCCTCATATTCAGTCAGTGGCTTCGAGTTCGATGGCTACTGGGACAAAACCAGAAGGTTTACACTTTTGCATTATTCTATTATCAATTCTCTCCCCTTCTCATGAAGAAATTGATTCCTTGCCAGGTTACAGTTTCTTGGGTACCAGTCACACTGCAAATGGTTTTTATTTATTTGTGAGGCCTGACAATATTCCAGCAATGGTACTGAAGACCTGTGCTCCAGAACTTGCCGCGCCCCTAGCCAAGCTGTTCCAGTGCAGCTACAACAGTGGCATCTACCCTGCACTGTGGAAAATTGCCGAGGTATGTCCTGTACACAAAAAGCAGGACAAGTCCAACCCACCCACATCCCATGAATGAAAAAAAGAACAATGAGCACTTGGGGGCTATCCAACCACAGTTGGCAAGTACTTCCGTAGCCCTCCTCTAGTGTACTTCCAGCAGGGGCCACTAGATAGTGATAGTGATTGGGAACGGAGGCAAATTTTTACCTCCTTATCTCGGGGTGCTGAGCCTAATTGTAGGGTCCCAAATGGCACCTGTGATCAGGTTGCTGAGCACAGGTGCTTCACTCCAGTTTACAGGATCTCTGAGAAAGGTTAGCTCTAGGTACGAATCAAATTATGGCCCTTTGATGGCCAATGCATTTATTTGCAGGTTCATCACCAAATCAGGCCAGACACAGGAACAGTTTAAGTAGCTGGGGAGGTGGTGGCATAGTGGTACTGTCACTGGACTGGTAATCAAATCCCACCATGACAGAAGGTAGAATTTGAATTCAAGTAATAAAAATCTTGAATTAAAAGCTAGTCTAATGATAGCCATGAAACCATTGTCAATTGTTGTTTTAAAACCCATCTGGTTCACTAATGCCCTATAGAGAAGGAAATCTGCTGTCCTACAGGTGACTCCAGACCCACAGCAATGTGACTGACTCTTAAAATGGCCTAGCAAGTCAGTCAGATGTATCTAACTGCTGTGAAGTCAATATGGAATTGGACTGCAGTGGTTCAAGCAGACAGCTCACCACCACCTTCTCCAGGGCAATTAGTGACACTCACATCCCAGGAACGAACAAAAAAAAAAGCTGGCAAATCTCACATTGTGTATACTTACAGATGAGTGACTTGTGCCAAAATGCCTCAATTGTCAAGAGGGATTTCATTCTAGAATCATTTCAAACAAATGATACCACAACCAATGGACCAGATCTAAGCTCTGCAGTCCTGCCACATCCAGTCGTGAATGGTGGTGGACGCTCCACAAATATCCCCATCATCAATGGGGGAGTCCAATGCAAAGGGCAAGGCTGAAGCATTTGCAATCATCTTCAGCCAGAAGTGCAGAGTGAATGATCCATCTCAGCCTCCTCCCAAGGTCCCCAGCATCACAGATGCCAGTCTTCAGCCAATCCAATTCACCCCACGTGATATCAAGAAAGGCTGAGGCATTGGATACTGCAAAGGCTATGGGGCCTGGACAACATTCCGGCAACAGTACTGAAGACTTGTGCTCCAGAACTAGCTGTGCCCCTAGCCAAGTTGCTCCAGTACAGCTGCAACACTGGCATCTACCGAGCAATGTGGAAAATTGCCCAGGTATGTGCTGTCCACAAAAAGCAGGACAAATCCAAGCCGGCCTATTATCACCCCATCAGTCTACTCTCAATCATCAGTAAAGTGATGAAAGGTGTTGTCGACAGGACTATCAAGCAGCATTTGCTTAGCAATAACCTGCTCTGTTTGGGTTCCGCCAGGGCCATCGGCTCCTTACAGCCTTGGTCCAAACATGGACAAAAGAGCTGAACTCAAGAGGTGAGGTGAGAGTGACTGCCCTTGACATCAAGGCAGCATCTGACCGAGTATGATATCAATGAGCCCGAACAAAACTGGAATCATCGGAAAACTCTCTGCTGGTTGGTGTCATACCTCACACAACGGAAGATTGTTGTGGTTGTTGGAAGTCAATCATCTCAGTCTCAGAGTCGTGTCCTAGGCCCAACCATCGTGAGCTGCTTCATCAATGATCTTCCCTCCATCATAAGGTCAGAAGTGGGGATGTTCGCTGATGATTGCACAATGTTCAGTATCAGTCACGACTCCTCAGATACTGAAGAAGCCCATGTCCATATGCAGTAAGATCTGGACAACATCCAGGCTTGGGCTGATAAGTGGCAAGTAACATTCACACCACACAAGTGCCAGGCAATGACCATCTCAAACAAGCAAGAATCTAACCATCTCCCCTTGATGTTCAATGGCATTACCACCATTAAATCCCCCACTATCAACATCTTGGGGGTTACCATTGACCAGAAACTGAACTGGACCAGCCACATAAATACAGTGACTACAAGAGCAGGTCAGAGGCTGGGAGTTCTGTGGTGAGTAATTCACCTCCTGACTCCCCAGTGTCTGTTCACCATCTACAAGGCACAAGTTAGGGTGCAGCTCCAACAACACTCAAGAAGCTCGACACCATCCAGGACAAAGCAGTCCGCTTGATTGACACCCCATTCACCACCTTCACCATTCACTCCCTGCACCACCGGCACACAGTGACACCAGTGTATACCATCTACAAGATGCACTGCAGCAACTCAGCAAGGCTCCTTTGACGGCACCTTCCAAACCCACGACCTCTACCACCTAGAAGGACAAGGGCAGCAGATGCATGGGAACACCACCACCGGCAAGTTCCCATCCAAGCCACGCACCATCCTGACTTGGAACTATATCACAGTTTCTTCACAGTCACTGGGTCAAAATCCTGGAACTCCCTTCCTTCACAGCACTGTTGATGTACCAACACTCCAAGGACTGCATCAGTTCAAGAAGGCAGCTCACCACCACCTTCTCAAGGGCAATTAGGGATGGGCAATAAATGCTGGCCTAACCAGTGACGCCCACATCCCATGAACGAATTTTAAAAAACACCGTTTAAACAGGTTCTGGGCAACAGTGGATTTTACTCATTAGGGCAGTTTCAAGCATATACAGAAATTATAACACAGAAACAGGCCATTCGGCCCAACCAGTCCATGCTATTGTTTATCCTCCACATGAGCAGTAGCCCTAATCCCATGCACCCACCCTGTTCCCAAATCTCTTTATTCTCCCTCTCCTTCAAGTAACTGTCCATAAATGTTGACCTTCTCCCTGCATCAATCACAAACTTTGATAGTTCGTTCCACAGCCTCACAACCCTCTGTGTAATAAAGTTCTCTTGTTTTATGTCCTAAATCTCTTACATTTAATCTTATACCTATTTTCCCTCTCTTTAGGCCTCTCAATCACTGGAACCTACCTGTTTCTATCTACTCTTAGCATTGAGTATTTGAACTTTATTCACAGGCCTTTGATCATCTGCAGGCTTTCCTTTTTTTGGTTATGTGCGGATTTTTCTTGTTCAATTCAGCCTCTGGAATTGATACTTGAGAGTGCACATTCCTCTTTGTCCCACTCGATTTTCAGGCGGTAATTGTGTGGGTAGGGGGGCGAGGGGTGTGGAGAGGGGGCAGAGAAAATGGGGTGGGGTCCTGTTAAACTGGATTCCCACCCAATGGACCTTCTGATGGCCACTGTGAGGAGGTTCCTCAGTCATAGGAATGTTTTTCCTTTGAAGCTGAAGCACTTTCCTTGAAGATGATATCAAGCATCAGATTTCATTGCATTAGGCTTCAGAGCAACAGTGGTATCTTATTCCTTGATAATGACGCTAATCCCAAACCACACTTTATAATGACATCTATAGATAGGAATTAAATCACAGTCCCTGGTGTAGCACAGAAATTACATCTCTGACAAGCTGCATATCTTAACATTTTAAACTTATTGCCCCACACATCAGTTGGAATCCCATATTAACTTTATTTCCCACAAATTGAGTGTCTGTATCTTCCATTTTGTATCCAGCAAAAAGAGGGCAACCTCCAGTTTAAACCAAGTTATTTTAAAACCATGTCAAATAAAGATGTAACTTTCTGTTTTCACCTCCCCCCTGCCACTCATTTCAGAGATCCAGGTTGGCCAATGGAAGGAAGTAAGGGTTGACTGATCGCAAACAACTGAACATTGGAATGTACAGCAATTTCGGCAAGATAATCAGTACAAAGCGACAGGAAGTCCACTTTTGATTCGGAGTTGACAGATCCAGTTGTATTTCTCAGGCAGTGCAAAAGGACAGACATTTTTATTTATTTGCAGAGTTTTAAAGCATACCACTTCAGCCAATTTAAGTATTAACAAAAGATTAAATGTAGACCAGAGTTGTTGCATGGTGCTGTCTGGAAGATCTGTAGATCTGTGTGGAACAGTTCCCAGTTGGAATAATCGCAGTTCTCTGGAAGATAAGGCAGTTCCTGCACTTTTACTGGAAGCGAAGTAAACAATTAGTTTGATGCAGAATTCTAAACCATTCAGATTCCCAGAGAAACATCACCACAGTAAGTAAACTGTTGGACTTATCTTTATCCAGATACCCCCCACACAGAATCAAAGACAGTTTTGCATCTTGACTTTTTGTGTGAGAGAGGGATATCATTGCTAATGATGAGAACTGCCACTCGCCCATTAGCTCAGATTCAAAGTGCATTCGATGCAGAATACAGCTCCCTCTATGCTGTCTCTGTCTGAGAGGATTCCCTCTCCCACTGCACCAATGTGAAATTTCCATTGTTGTTATGGTGGATCCTTGTGCCCTGTCCCAGTGACACACTCGTTTGGTGCTGGTTCATCAATGGTGATCTGCAGTAACTGAAAAACTTTCTAAACTCACTCATTTTATTTCTTCCCCTTGTAGCCATCAAAAATTGGAACCCTTCAGTCAATTTGTGTGAAATTGAGCCCAGGGCATGTATTCTAGCAGATCACTAACCCACTGCACTGCTGAGTCTCCAATTGGCATTTTCTTTTCAGGCAAATGTTTGGACACCTCAGTGGTCAAACTGAGATGTGTTACTAAGGTTTGACACTGAAAAAACAAAAAGCACCTCTTATCCTTCCCAGCTTCTCCTGGCATTATTTACTCCTTACTTCAAGACAGTTTTTTGGGGACTTGCCATCTTCAACACCTTGCTCAAACAGCCATTATTCATGTGTTCGCCTCAACTATTTGATCTTGGGAGAAATCACTATCATCATCTGATGTCCACATACAACACATTCAGAATTCCTGGGAATCCTGCCTGACTTTACCTCTCCCCAATCCTGTGGGTCATTTGTCATGTTTTTTTTGCTGCAACTCTGCTCAATCAGCACAGACTGGGAATTGAACCTGTGACCTTCCTAAACTGAGTAGTTCAGTTACTCACTGGTTCGATACACTGAACCATTGGGAGAATTAAGAGAAAGACTGTAAGCACCTGTAGTGATACAAGAAAGAAAGACTTGCATTTATATAGCATCTTTCACAACCACTGGATACTTCAAAGGGCTTTATAGCCAATTAAGTACTTTTGAAATGTAGTCTGTGTTGTAATGTCGGCAAAGCAGTAGTCAATTTGTACACAGCAATGTCCCAGAAACAGCAATGAGATAAACAACCAGAGAATCTGTTTTAGTGATTGTTGGTTGAGAGATAAATATTGGCCTGGCCAACTAGGCTAACTCCCCTGCTTTTTTTTGAATAGTGCCCTGGGATCTTTAACGTTCATCTGAGAGGCAGGCAGGACCTTGGTTTAATGTCTTATCCGAAAGATGGCACTTGCTCAATCCTGCAATGGAGTGTCAGCCTGGATTTTATGCTGAAGTGTTCTGGAGTGAGATCTGAACCCACAACCTTCTGGCTCAGAGGTAAGAGTGTTACTCACTGAGATGGAGTTGAGGGGGGTGGGGGCAGTGGTGGAGGTGGGCGGCCGTTTGGAGTTACAGCAGCTGATGAGGGGACCCCACCCAAGAAAGTTGCATTAAATTCCTCATTGTTTAAATTGAGTTAATTTATAGAAAAATATCTTACAGATCAAATTCTGAGCTAGAGAATTATTACCATACTGATCTTGGAAGCTGGGACGCCAAGCCATGTCCCAGTTGGAAATAGGGGCCACAACAGCATAGCACTGACTCCCTGACCCACGGTCTCTTTGAGGGTTACTCCCCACTGGGAGTACAAGATCTGTGAATGACCCTGCTATCCCCTGGGGAGTTTAGTGCTTATGGGTATGGACTAGCAAACAGGGGCTGAATTTTCATTTTGCGGCAGCATTTGCTGCCATCTTGGTATGTCGGTGTGGGGGGGGGGGGGGGCGTTGCGGTGGGGGGAAGTGCATTTTAAAGCATTTTAAAACAATGAGCGCTGGTCCCCCAGTCTGCCACTGGGAGGCTGCCTCCATGCAGCAGCCAGGCTTTGACCAGTTTGGGGGCCCACCAGCCAACTAGAACATTTCAGTCAGTACATTGGCTTTAATAGGCCTTTTAATTGTTTTAATCGGTCACCCACTGCTTGTGAGCAGATACCCGTCACCCCTGAACTTGCCTCTACCAAAATGAGCTGAAGGTGGGACCATGCCAGCAAACCAGCATGCTGCTCTCCAAAGCCAATGTTCTACTCATCTCGCCTCCAGTTTATTTATTTATTTAGAGATACAGCACTGAAACAGGCCCTTCTGCCCATCAAGTCTGTGCCGACCAAGAACCACCCATTTATACTAACCCAACTGGCTCACTACCTTCCTTAAGGGAAGGGAACCTGCCAACTCTACTTGCACCAACCTACCTGAGACACCACTTCCACACTATAATGCTGACTCTTATCCTGGCAACCAGAAATAAAGGCACAATAAAGGTTGCATTATCAGCATTCCCCACATCCCAAAATCAAATATTTTCAAAAATGGGGAGGGTGCTTCACTCCTGTAACACATTCTGAAATGATTGTCACATTTACCTACATAACAGTCCCTATAAGAAAGAACTTGCATTTATGTAGCACCTTTCACATCCTCAGAAAGCCCCAAAGCATTTCACAGCCCATGGATGTTTATTGAACACTAGGGAACTCCTTGATCTTCTTTGAAAAATGCTAGTGGGACTTTTTAAGTCCACTTGAACAGGAGAACTAGGTCTTGGTTTAAAGCCTTCTTTGAAAGACTGCACCTTTGACAATGCAGCACTCCTCTGGTACTGTACAGAAGTGTTGGCTTAGGTCACGCACTCAAATTCAACAGTTGGATTTGCACATTCTACATAGCAGTGCTACTGCTGAACCAAGCTGACGCTGTATTTAAAAAGATAATTCATTGTGCAAAACTTTTGGAAGAGGTGATTTAAAATAATGGCTCCATTTACATAACTGTTTCTCCACATATCTGCTAGTGTTATTTAAACATTACTCACTACAAGTACTTTTCTGACCATTTGACACTGTGGGAGGAATTTTAACCCCCCCCTCCCCCCCCCAAATAAATGGATGGGTTTGTGTTGGGTGAGACATTAAAGAGATAAAAGAATGAATCCTGACCCCAATACAATCCAAACCTGCCCAATTCCAGTTTTAATGGGGGACAGGCAACTAACATGCTCCCAGGAGGTGGGTTGGCGATTTAAATATTCTAACAAGGCACTGTGCCTCTTTTTTATCCACCATTTTCAATTTAACTCTGGATGGCCGAGTTTCCTGAGCCTCTGGAAAACCTGGCAGCTACAGGGAGGTGAGGTTGCTGGATCCAGGAGGTAAGAACCTTTCCACTTACCTGCTGGATCCTGCGTACCTGCCTCGCCAACCCCACTCAATTGGGCGCCGCTCACTCTGGGATCAGACTGCCCCCCCGGGATCAGACTGCCCCCCCAGGATCAGACCGTGCCTCCCCACCCACCTCCCGAACCTCTTGCGTAGGGGCTCAGACCTACCTGGTCCTGTGGCCTCTTCTCCAGCATTCCCGCCCGACTGGAAGCCAAGCCTGTCAATCAGGCTGACTTCTGGGCGAGGAACTTGTCAGTGGCATCACACACATGCTGTGGAGTTAAAACCCCACAGCATGTGGGCAAGCCGAATTTCTTGTGCGTTCCAGGGAATCGGCCCACTCCCAGCAAGTCAAAAAGTTAAAATCTCCCCCCACTATCATTTTAAAATAAGAACTCGCTTTTGAAGTTTGAATTTCTAACCCTTCAAATTCTGGTCAAACCAAGACTATCTTCTTGTTCATTACACATGTGTGATTCAGTCAAAAAAAATTAACTTCAAAGCATCACAAAGCAAGTTCAAAGATTAAAAACCTTTGTCTCGGCCCAAGTGTTTATATCAGCACAGTAAAGAAATAAAACAGCACCTGACTTAAATTCCAGGTTCCTTTGTCTGTTATTTCCAATAATGAGCGAGGCAGATAACCCTCACTAACTTCAGAACTGCTTCCAAAGGACAAGAAGCTGGTGACTTGAACTCTTGAAATAATGGCATGTATTCTCCAGCTCAATAATTACAGAGGAAACTGAGGAAGAAGCCAGATGACAGCAGGAAGATGAATCAAAGAGTTATCATACCCGATAGGACTGCAGTCCCGCTCATTGACCCATAGGTTAGTCTGTTCCAAAACAATATAAATCTACTCGACAGGATCATCCTGGCAGCCACCTGACTTGCATGACCGGACGTTGACCCCCTCCCCGGGCTCTGCTGGGACTTGGATAGGGTTGACACGTCTCCAGGATTTTGCTGAAGTCTTCAGAAATTAAAAATTAATGTCCTGCTTCCAGTAACCCTGGAGAAAAGTTATTGGGGCATTAATTTTCTTCGAACACTATTAGTTATAAAAATATTGGAGATGAGGGGTGAGAAAATCTCTTTGACTGACGGCCAAGAACCATCCAATCAAGTAACAGAGAGTCTGTACACTTCCCAGTAGGCAGGGGAAGGCGGTGCTACGTGAGGATGGTTGTGTCAGGTGTCCAATGGCTGAAACGTGGGGTGGGGGAGTTGGTGGCTACACCTCTAGAAATATGCCCAACCAGAGTTGGTAACCCTAGACCTGGACTTTTCATCACAAACTCTTTCATTAACACAACACCAAACAAGACTGCATGGGTCTTTGACAGGAAGCTATAGATCTCCAGTCCAAAAGGCCACATCAAACAAGGTCCCCGATCACAGCTGGGCAATATTTAGAGTAACTGGAAACTAGATGAAGAGTGAAACAGAGCCAGATTTAGCAAAGCCTCCTCAGGTAATACAGTGCCTAGTAAAACAGCAGCATGGATCTATAGGGTTCATTCTGGTACCTTACACTC
Organism: Heterodontus francisci; assembly: GCF_036365525.1. Lineage (NCBI taxonomy): Eukaryota > Metazoa > Chordata > Chondrichthyes > Heterodontiformes > Heterodontidae > Heterodontus > Heterodontus francisci. The sequence continues at coordinate 14,100,000 of NC_090400.1, forward strand.
CCAGTGAAGGAGGTGCACTCAAAAGGAGCATGCGTCAGAGATAACATTGTGTCTCCGATTCTCCAACCCACACTTACTTAGTTGCTCAAGCAGCAGAGGGAAAGAGAAATAGAGAACTTACAGTATAAATGAATGATCCACATGCTACACTCATATACAGTTATGTAAACTGGTTACAAAGGAATCGCCAGATGATGATGATAAAGTGATATTGATGCTCTTCCAAAATTGGGCAGAGTGCACTACAGCAGTGTTGCTCATGAATAATGAGCTTTTCATATTCCTTAAGAGAACAGACATGACTATAATCAGTTTAAAGGCAAATACGTTTCTCATGTTCTCTAGCTGGTTGAACTGGTCAAGTGGTCTAGTGCTCATCTCAGCAGCTCTAGTGTTTTCCAGGGTAGGCAGGCATTGTGAGTCAGATGCACATGCCATGGAATGCTAACAGTATGGTCGTACCAGTTATCCTTTTAAATCTATTCTCGTGAGCGACACTGGTCATATTGCCCGTCACTAGTTGCCATTGAGAAGATGGTGGTGGTAGGCCTACTCCATGAATCACTGCAGTCTGTGTGGTGTCCATCTTTTTATATTTGTTATTCTTTGTAGCAGTTCTGATACAACTGGATGGCTTGCTGGGCCACTTCAGAGGGCCGGAGCTACATGTAGGCCAAACCAGGTAAGGAAAGCAGGTTTCCTTCCCTAAAGGCCGTTAGTGAACCTGCTGGGTTCATGGTTACATTTACTGATTTCCAGATTTTTAAATGGAATTCAAATTTAAAATTCCCAGCCTTATGTTTAAATGTCTTGATGGCCTCATCCCTCCCGATCTCTGCAACCTCCTCCTGTTCTCCAACCCTCTGAGAACAACTCCCATTCCCTTCACTTTACCATTGGCAGCCGTGCCTTCAGCGACCTGAGCTCTAGAATTTCCTCCGTAAACTCCTCCGCTGCTTCAGCTTTCTTTCTTCCTTTAAGACCCCCCTTAAAACCCAACTATTTGACCAAGTGTTCAGTCACCCCTCATAATGTCTCCTTTGGCTTGGCATTGATTTTTTCTGATTTATGTGAAATGCTTTGGGATGGTATTCTATGGTAAATCTATATAAAGAAAGTTGTTGCATAAACACCCTTCAGTCTCCACTCTGACACTAGAGTAATTCCAGGAACGTGTACGACTGCAAAGCCTGCAGGCTCTACATACACCCACCGAAGTATAAGGCCCTTTAAGGACTCCCACATCCCTGCCACCTTTTCCTCTCCCCTGCTCCTAACTCTTGGGCTGGAATTTTACGCCACCCCAGCGAGCTGGATGGTGGCGGGGGGGTGGGGGTGGGAGGTGGGGGGTGGTGGTGTAACATGGAGTGGGAGACTCCGGGAGGCCTTCCCAACCCGCTCCCACCTCCGCCCCACTTTATGTAGGGTGGGGGAGGGCAAAAAACAGGCCTCCCACCCCAAGCCAATCAAGGCCCTTAAGTTGCCAACTAACGGCCACTTAAGGGCCTTCATCCGCTTCCACGGGGATTTTACCCATGGCAAGTGGGCGTCCTGGAGCCGGGAAAGGCCGCCTGGTAAAAGTTGGTGGCCTTCAGCGCCCCGAGGGGAGGCCCTGATTCATGCACAGTGTGCCCGATTGAGGGCCGCCCCCACTTCCCCAACCACCTCCAGGACCCAAGACGCCCCCCTTCCCCCCCAAACGACTACCCTTGCCTCGCCAGGGCCCTAACGATTACCCCCCCCCCCGCGAGGCAACACAAGCTTACCTGCAGTCCTGGCTGCATGCCCTCGGCTGGGCTGCAGTCCCAGCAATGGTCACTGTTCTTGGTGGCGCTGCTGGGGCTAAGAGCTGCCGGCCTAATGATTGGCTCAATGAGGCGGGACTTCCTCCCTCAAGCAGGTGAGAGACCCACCTTGGATTAATTAAAGTCTGGGGAACTGTAAAATACGGGATGGATCCACAGGCGTGGCGGAAGCAGGTTCGCCATTGACTTTTACGTCGGTGGCCAGCTCCCATCCGCCCGACGTAAAATTCAGCCCATGGGGTCAACTTCTATGGACTCCAGCCACCCATTTGATACCTTGTCCCAATGACCATCCTGTTTACATGAACCTAGCTTGTGAGTGCCAGCTGGCTAATTGGCGAACTTTACAGAAAATCCAAAACCAATCTTGTTCACATGCATGCCTTCCACCAGGAGTCACCAGAAACTGGAGATCCAGTTGGTTTATCCTTTGTCTAGAAATGTCAAAGACCAATTGTAACACCTTTGCTATCGTGCCAGCTGAGACCAGCACAGACTTCAGTGCACAGGCGGGAGGCTGCTTTCCTGCTCTGTGTGGTTCAGTTCTCCAGTACATAGCAGATGTACAATGTGAGAAATTTAGAGGAATTCCTGACAACAGCGATGATGTAGTCAGTAAAGCATCTTTTTCAAATCACTAATCTCGTTTACCAACCTGAGAAACATTTCCATAGGAGAAAGCAATGGTCTTAATAACTTCTTGCAGTAAAGTCAGATTTCAGTTCTTATGTATTGCTATTTGAAAAAATAAAGCTGACCAGTCCAGGCCTCGATTATGGGACTTGCAGCACATGACTTTTGTGGCGGGTTTTGCTTCTTGCCGTTTTCCCCTGGGTTAGGAAATGAGTTGCTTACACAGAGATTCCTGTGCTGTTTCTAATCAGTGGCCACAAACATCCTTTCCAAAACTTCCCAGGGATGCATGGACACCTAGATTCCTGACTGCAATTCCCAAAGCTCCAGAATTAATCAGTTTTGACATTTTTTTTTCAACAGAATGGTTTTCATCAGTTGTAAGGGTCTGTTTACTCCCTCTGGTCTATCAGCTGCTAAAACAATCTCCACCAGCCTGTGAGACTAGGACTCAGGCGAGTGGTTAGTCAAGTTATAGAGACTCAGACATAACCACCAGCATAAGTTCAAAATGCAGTTTGTGAGTGCAGTGCCATTAGCTAATCTGAGGCTCTGAGAAGATGCAGAGAAGGAGGGAAGAGAGATGGACTGATAGACATAGTCAATTATTCTCCCATCTCCTAGCAACAACAACTTGCATTTATACAATGCTAATAAGGTAGTAAAACATCCCAAGGTGCTTCATAGGAATGTTATCAGACAAAATTTGAGATAAACAGTTTCTAGGGTAGGTTTGATCACAGATTAATCTTTTAAGGAGTGTCTTAAATGAGGAGGAAGGCATGAATAGACTTAGAGAGGGACTCACAGAGTTTAGGGTCTGGACAGCTGAAGGCACTGCCACCAATAGTGAGTGAAGAAGGTGGGCGATGGAAAAGAGGCCAGAGATCAGAGAGATCTCGGAATGAGAGTAGGATCCTTGCCCAACTTCTTAGCTCTGACACTGAGGGGTTTGGAAAACAGGAGGGACATTTTATATCTCACTAACTGGATACCAATTCTTATTTGAAAGGCTGTAGTGATGAGCAAACAGTGTTCAGATAAAGAAAATCTCTCCATCATTACCCCATTAGTAGAGGAAACTAAGGGAATGAGTGCATTTTAAACATGATCAATGTTTGTCTCCTTTTTTAGGTTTCCCGTCCTAGGCAGACAGAGGAATGAGATAAAAAAAAACATTAAAGGGGCCTCGCGCAGAATGTTCCTGAGAAACAGCTGGGAAAAATTGCTGGAGGCAAGCTTCAGTGGAAATATACAAAAAGTATGATGAAATAGACACCATAGCCAGCCAGATCAGTCACCTCAACCCCAAGTCAGCCCTGGCTCAGTGGTACAATTCTCAGCTCTGAGTTAGAAGCTTGCAGGTTCAAGTCCAACTTCACGGCGCTGAGTACAAAGTCTGGGATGCCACTCCCGTGCAGTACTGAGGGAGTGCAGCACTGTCGGAGGTGTCATCTTTTGCATGAGATGTTAAACCAAAGCCCTGTCTGCCCTCTTGGGTGGATGTAAAAGATCCCCTGGTACTATTCTGAAGAAGAGCAGGGGATGTATCCCTGGTGCCCTGACCAATATTCATCCCTCAATCAACATCACAGAAAGTAGATTATTGAGTCATGCATCATGTTGCTGTCTGTGGGACATTGCTGGTTGTCATGTTTGCCTACATTACAACAGTAACTACACTTTAAAACTGGTGGTGTAGTGCTTTGGGATGTCCTGAGGACGTGAAAGGCCCTATATAAATGCAACTTCTTTCTTTCTTTAAAGGGAGAGGAATGAATGGGAGGAAAAGATTGACTTGCAGCAAGTTAAATAACAGGAGTTATACAAAGCAAAATATAGCAATGTTCCATTGTGGGCAACTGTAATAATTTATACTGTTAAGACCGGGTGAGAAAGGTGTCTAGGGGTCTTTCTCAGCCTTCACCTGGTCTTATTGTAACAGGGTTTAATTTTAAACACACTGTGTTTTGAGCACCCCCTTGGTGAATCCTTGTTCACTGCTTTCCAATTTTAAGGCAAAGAAATGAGCACAAACAGACCTTCTTAGGTTTAAAGAAGAAAAGTGAAATTTATTAAATCAAACTTAAATTCTAATTCGGTAAACGCCTACGGATACACGCTGCGCCCCACGCTAGCATGCATACGCGATATGCACATGCAAGTAGAGACAGAAAAGAGCAGAAGAAAAAATAGAGAGGTTTGAGGCAATATCAGAGAGTTTCTTGTTACTGTGCTTCGAGCTTACTGTCGTCCTTTTGTAGATAGTTTTGCTTTTCATTGGGGCCCAATATTCTTCTTAAACCTTGTTCACTGTCGGAGACTTTGCTCTCTAGGGGTTCATGTGTCTTCAATGGGTCTTCAGTTCCGTGAGAAAGAGATGGGAGCAGGCAGGAGAGAGATGTTCTCAGTCCAGGAGCAAAGAGCTTTCTCAGTTCAAATTCGCTATGGCAAGTTCAAATTCAAAAACTCCAACAGCCAGTTAGTCATGTGACTAAACAGGTCTGAACATGCCTGTTTGTGTATTCGGCCATCTTAGCAGTTAACCGGGAATGCTAGCCTCTCCACCGTCAACGTCTGGTAATCAAATGTCCCCTCTGTCCTTTCCAAGTACTGTCTGGAGTCTGGTGTTTTTTTTTAAACAAGTTCGTTCTTTACTCCAGTAACAGTTTAAAAATCAATGTTCATGTGACGAAATTAATGCATGACACCTCCACATCCAGGGGAATGAAATGCGATTTGAAAAGAAACGGCGCATTTCATTAACAGGTTTGAGAGACATATAAGATACAGAAAGAAAAATCATGCATTTCTCTCTTTCATTTCCATTCATTCATCAATCTTAAAGCCTATTGGAATTGTCTTTTCTGGGTGCCAGTGCTGCTTTAATTTTCCCTTTTTTGGCATCCTGGTAGCCATGTGACTCATTGGGGAAGGTTTTCTTCAGTTTGCCCATTGCCATGACTGCCGAGAATTTTGTTCCTATTGAGGTAATGTTTTTCCCAGGAGAGGTAATAGTGGGCAGGTCTATCCTGAACTCTCTTTCAGTGCTTTGACTTCAGAGGATGGGTGGTTCCCTTTTCCTCTGACTGTGGGGGAGGATTCTTTGTTAATCTCCCCTTTGTTCTCTGGGACACTCCTCCCTGCAGGTATTTGTGCAGACTTGACTGCACTCTCCTGTAGCACTTTAACTAGGTGAGGCATCACTCTTATGGTTTCTCTGACCCCTAGAGGACTCTCTTTTTCTCTGCAGGTTCCTGTAAATGCTGTTAACTACTCTGGTGGGGTGCTTCTAGAGTCAGCATTTACATAGGAGTATCTGGGGTCTAACTTTTCAAATTTTCCAGGGTTGGCTGACCAGACAGTAGGAGTTTTCATCTGGGATTCCTTTCGGACCTCCTGTAACCTGCCCTCTTGGTCACTTTTTCCCCTTCTCTTTCTAAACCTTTTCCAGCCATATGCCTGCCTGTCCCCTTTTGTTGTCAACAGGGGTCCCTTACAGTTCACCAGCCCTCTGCTGGAGGGTCCTCCTAACACCGGTACAGGACTTAGGGGTGAAGGTTTAACTGTAAGTTGGGGTTTCCCCTCAACCTGGCACATGTGGCAACTCCTGCAGTACTCCACCACATCTTTATGGAGTTTTGGCCAGTCAAACTGTTGTCTTATGCGGGCTTTGGTCTTTCATATACCAGCATGTACAGCCACTGTAGTATCGTGGGCCCTTCTTAATATTTCTCCCCTCTACCTCTGTGGCACGACTAACTAGTGAACTACTGTCCACTCCTTGCCGTCAGGTCTGTGAGGAGGACTTCATTTCCTCATCAATACCTCATTCTTTAAATAGTAGCAATCAGGGACTCCCTCTGCTTCACTTTCAGACTGGGCAGCCTGTGCTAACTCTCGCAACACTGGGTCAGCTTGCTGAGCCTCACCTAGGGAAAATCCATTTAATTCATTCCCTGGGTCTCCAAACTTTCCAAAGAAAGTCTCGGACCGACCTCATGGTCATTTGTCTGCAGTGCCAATGCAGTCTCCTCTGGGGGAGCTGGTTTGATCATGGGCTGATCCACTACACATTCAGGAAAACTGCAGAGAACCGTCTCCTGCCATGGCCCTGTCTCTCTGACCCCCTGCGGTCTTTCTTTCACTACTGAGGGGGCTACCACGTTCACCCCTGCCAGATCATTACCTAGGAGCAGGTCAACCTTCACCACAGGCAAACTAGGGACAATCCCTACGGTCACTGGTCCCGAAACTAGGTCGCACTCCAAGTGCACTCGGTGTACAGGTACGGGCATACACTGCCCTCCAATACCATTCACCACCATTTTGGTGTTCACTGCACTCTCTGGGGGAAAGGTCAGGCCTTTTCCCAATAAAAGGGATCTACTGGCCCCTGTGTCCCTGAGAATCACTATGGGCTTGCTTGCCCCACTCGAGGGGTATGGGGTTACTTTCCCTTCAGACACAAAACACTGATAACCTTCAGGCATCCTATTAACTTTTCCTGCACTGACCGTAGTAAGCTTCCTGGGTTGCACTCTTACTGCAGTTAAAGCCACAGCTTGTTCTGCTGTGCTTTCCATCAGTGTCCCATCTTCACTGAATGGGTGTGCCCTGATTAACCCTACCGGTTTTTCCTTTAGTTTCCAGCAGTCAGCTTTTAAATACCCTGCCTTATTGCAATGGAATTCACAGGTTTCCGGGTCTCACTCTTGCTCACAGCACCTTCCTTTTTGGCTGGAGGAGGGCCCCCGTGTCTCCTGCTTTCGTTTCTCTCCCAGGACTGCCTGGGCAGAGATCACCTTCCCACTCTGTCCTTTTCACATTTGTGGGGGTGATTAGGAAAGGTTCTCTCCTGGGAAACTGACTTATAAATTAAAGCAAACTCATTGGCTAGAACAGCCATTTGCCAGGCTCCTCCACATGGGTCTTTATTGAGAGTGGGAGAGAGTGTTTAAATTTCTCTAACAGAATTACTTCTCTGAGAGTCTCATAGCTGAGTTGTATTTTAAGAGCCCTCAGCCACTTGTTAAAAGCTAGCTGCTTACTTCTTTCAAACTCCAGATAAGTTTGATTAGCTTGCTTTTTGAGGATTCTAAACTTTTGGCGGTAGGCTTCGGGTACTAATTCATATGCCCCGAGGATAGCATTTTTGGTCAGTTCATAATTTGATGAACTCTAATCTGGCAACAAGGAATAAACCTCGTGGGTTTTTCTAGTTAGCTTGCTTTATATTAAAAGAGACCAGATCTCAGCTGGTCATTTTAGCTGCCTTTTGAGTTTCTCAAAAGACACAAAAAACCCGTCTACATCTTCCCCATTGAATTTTGGAATGAATTGAGTGAGTTTCAGCAATTTTATACCTAGCCCTGAATTCTGCTCCTCCATATTGACCATGCTTTCACTGGGGTTACTCTGTCATCTCCTAGGTAACTCAAGCCACGTCAACTCTCTTTCTTCGCATTCTTTCTGGAATATTCTTTCTTTCTCTCTGTCCTCTCTCTCTCGTTCCTTCTCCTGTCTTTCTCTCTCTCTCTCCTTCCTTTCATTTTCTTCATGTTCCTTCTGGAAGGCTCTCTCTTTCCTCAAATTGAAGTTTCCTCTGTTCCAATTGTATCTTTGCCAACAATACCCTGTCTGGGTCTGCTTCTAACATTGCTTCTGCTTCTTCAGATTCAAGAGAAAAATAGTTGGCCACTAGCCTTAGGAGTTCAGACTTCCTAGCCTTGCCACATACAGTGGCAACTCAGCTATTTTTCTCAACTCCTCCACAGACAGTGCTTTTAACTTATCCCACTGGCTTGGAGAGCTACTCGCTTCAGTTGCAGACCTGTTAGTATTCAATCATACACAACTACAAGAAAACCTGTATGAATTTTGCTCTTTTTTTTTGATTGGGAACAATTTGGCTTTCCACTTCCAATTTCTCTCGTTTGTCTGTGGGTTAAATCCCGGATGCTAGCTCCCGAATTTCTATTACGACCAGGTGAGAAAGGTGTCTAGGGGTCTTTCTCAGCCTTCACCTGGTCTTATTGTAACAGGGTTTAATGTTAAACACAATGTGTTTTGAGCTCCCTCTTGGTGAATCCTTGTTCACCGCATTCCAATTATAAGGCAAAGAAATGAGTAACATCAGGCCTTCTTAGGTTTAAAGAAGAAAAGTGCAATTTATTAAAACTTAAAATTAAACTCTAATTCGGTTAACACCTGAGGATACATGCCGTGCCCCACGCTAGCATGCTTACGCAATATGCACATGCAAGTAGAGACAGAAAAGAGCAGAAGAAAAAATAGACAGGTTTGAGGCAATATCAGAAGAGTTTCTTGTTACTGTGCTTCGAGCTCACTGTAGTCCTTTTGTAGGTAGTCTTGCTTTTCGTTGGGGCCCAGTATTCTTCTTAATCCTTGTTCACTGTAGGAGACTTTTCTCTCTTGGGGTTCATGTATCTTCAATGGTCTTCAGTTCCATGAGAAAGAGATAGGAGCAGACATGTTCTCAGTCCAGGAACAAACGGCTTTCTCAGTTCAAATTCTCCGCGGCAAGTACAAATTCAAAAACTCCAACAGCCAGTTAGTCATGTAATTAAACAGGTCTGACCACATCTGTTTGTGTATTCGGCCATCTTAGCAGTTAACCGGGAATGCTAGTCTCTCCACCTTCAACATCTGATAATCAAAAGTCCATTGTGGATTAGATTGGAGCAGGGAGTGGTCCCTTTGTCCTTTCCAAGTACTACCTGTTACTCTGCAAATGTCTTTCCAGTCAAAAGTCTGTTTTTTTTTTAAACAAGTTCTTTCTTCACTCCAGTAACAGTTTAAGAATCAATGTTCATGTGGCGAAATTAATGTCTCATTCTTGGCAGGGGGGGGGGGGGGGGGGATGCCGGCATGACAATAAGCAGTATAGGAATAATATTGGGTCAGCTTTCTGAAAGTTAAATTGACAGCTGGTTGACTAGCAGATAAAAAAAACTGTCGACCCTGGTTGGTGCTATGAGGACATGAAATTACAGGTCATTTTGAATTAACTGATTAATTTTTTACAGACTCTGCATTCTTTCAGTGACGAATTTCTAAGGCATGGTGAGGGCAAACAAAACTAGCTTTCATCATCTGACACCTCAGAATGCAGCAAAGAATCCGGCAGAAATCTGATTGAAAGCAGAGCACAATAGCTAAAGTAACTTATTTCAGCCAAAAACTAATGTTACCTCCTCCTCCAGAATTAGGAATTTATCCTCAGACTGACACAGCTTTTACAGTGATCAATTTTCACTGGCAGCTAATTAGAAACACTGTATTGAAAGAAAGATTGAGAGAGTCAGGGAGTGCTGCACTGTTGGAGGTGCCATCTTTCTGATGAAATGTTAAACCGAGGCCTCATCTGTCTTCTCAGGTGGACGTAAAAGATCCTATTCAAAGAGGTCTCCCCAGTGTCCTGGCCAAAATTTATCCCTCAACTAACATCAGAAAAACAGGTTATCTAGTCATTATCACATTGCTGTTTGTGGGAGCTTGCTGTGTGCAAATTGGCTTCTGCGTTTCCTACACTACATCAGTGAAAACACTTCAAAAGTTCTTAATTGGCTGTAAAGTGCTTTGGAACATCCTGCGGTTTTGAAAGGTGCTATATAAATGCAAGTTCATTCTTTCTTCAGTTTAACCTAACCCACTGGCAAGAAACTGGCTGCATTGATTCAGCCGCCCGATTTTATTTGATTTCACCCAACATTCCAATCCAATCCCATCAGTTTCCTGCTAGGGCAAGTTAGGTTAAAATGATCACCCAGAAAGAACTTGCAGAATGTCCCAAAGTGTTTCACACCTAAGGAATTATTTTCAGAAGTGCAGTCGTTATTATATAAGCAGGTATGCAACTAGTTTGTGCAAAGCAAGATCCCACAACTGGTAAACAATATGAATGATTGGCTAATCTGTTTCTGGTGTTGGTTGAGGGACAAATGTTGGCTAGAGCATGGCTACCTGAGCCGAACCTGACGGGACCCGACGACATGTGTCGGGTTCGGGCTGCTCTTCCGGATCTGGCATTCGGGCTCCAGTCGGGTCAGGCCAGCTCGGGTCGGACACACTCCATCACTACCTCTGGTATGTGGCTCCAATGTTAATGTACTCTTTGGACTTGAAAGGTTGTTTAGTTACAATTTTTTTAAACTTGTGCAGATAAGCAACAAAGTGAAAAACGGAAGCTAGGTTAACTGATGGTCGGGTCGGGTGTGGGAAATAAATGATAGGACTCGGGTTGGGTCGGATGTGGTTCTGGTTTCATTTGCAGACCCGAGCCAGCCTTTAATGTTGGCCAAGATAGCAAGAGAGCTCCCTGCTTTTCTTTGAATGATGCCATGGGACCTTTTACATCCACCTGTGAAAGCAGACAGTTTAACTTCTCATTGAAAAAATTACAACTTCAATAATTTCTCAAACACTGCAGTAAAATGTTAGTTGAGATTATCAACTTGTGTCCTGGAGTGGGATTTGAACCTATGACTTTATAACTCAGAGACAACAGTATTACAAACTGAGCCAAATTAATAACAGAAAGGCAAGACTGGGATAACACAGGGACCATAGACAGATCTTGACACAAAGGAAGGACTGGGAATGACAAAGGTAGACTGGAATTCTGTGCTTGACTTGAGTCTGTGTGTTCCCCACTGTAGCTGCTCATCCTCTGGCTGACACTTAATATTTTTGTTACTAAATGATTTTGATTCAGGTGAAAAGATGAAGAATGCAAAGGTGCCTGAAGGAAACGATTTCCACATCCTAACCATTCGACATAGAACACTGTTTGTTCCACAAGACGACACTTTGGGGACGTACAAGCTACAACAGGTCTAGAGAACATGCTGTGGCAGAACATGCAATGGATGGAATCCACAGTAAAGGCTGGCTCGGATCTGCAAATAACCCCGACCCGAGCCCGCCAGAACCACATCCGACCCGAGCCCGACCCAGGCCGAGCCCTTTCATTTTTTCCCGCGCCTGACCCGACCCGACCATCAGTTAATCTAGCTTCCATTTTTCACTTGTTGCTTATCTGTACAAGCTTAAAAAAACTGTAATTAAACAACCTTTCTAGTCCAAAAATTAAATTAACATTGGAGCTACTTACCACAGCACCTGAAGATTGGGAAACCCTCTCAGGTGGGACATTCATTAGTTTTTTCACCCTATGTTGAAAGGCTAATGTGAACTCATCAGGTTCGAAGAGAAGGTTAGTTAGTTTAGTTTAGAGATACAGCACTGAAACAGACCCTTCGGCTCACCGAGTCTGTGCCGACCATCAACCATTTATACTAATCCTACACTAATTCCATATTCCTACCATATCCCCACCTGTCTCTATATTTCCCTACCACCTACCTATACTAGGGGCAATTTATAATGGCCAATTTACCTATCAACCTGCAAGTCTTTTGGCATGTAGGAGGAGCACCCGGAAGAAACCCACGCAGTCACAGGGAGAACTTGCAAACTCCACACAGGCAGTACCCAGAATTGAACCCGGGTCGCTGGAGCTGTGAGGCTGCGGTGCTAACCACTGTGCCGCAGTGGCGCACAGTGGTGGCTATAGGCACGCAAACAGACTTGAAATCCCTTTAGATGACTCTGCTTGCAAATACTGGTCCTAATAGAACAGTTTAGTAATTTATGGGTCTGGATAGCTCCAACAACATACACAGATGTCTTTCTCATGTCTTCTGGGCCCTGTGGACCATTTCCAGGAGTGATAGAAAAGTCAACACTACTCAATGTCATGTTCAGAACCATCAATGTCAAGTCTAGTAAATTTCCAGGTAATTTCATTGAATACAGTACGGTACTGTAGTGTAGTGGTTATGTTGCTGGACTTGTAATCTAGAGGCCTGGACTAATAATCCAGAAAGTTTAAAATCCCACCATGGCAGTTTCAGAATTTTAATTCAGTTAAACAATAAATCTGGAAGAAAAAGGCTGATATCATTAAAAGTGACCATGCAGTTTGTCATATTGTCATAAAAACCCAACTGGTTCACTAATGCTTTTTAGGGAAGGAACCCTGGTGTCCTGACCTGGTCTGGGTTTATATGTGACTCCAGGCCCATACCAATGTGGTTGACTCTGAAGTGGCCTTGCAAGCCACTCAATTTTATCAAGCTGGAGTCTGAGGGCCCTCCAACATTCTTAGGGTAACTAGTGTTAGGCAATAAATAACAGCCTTACAGCAACATCCACATCTCCACAATGAACCAAGTGTCATCACTGGCCAAGAATTATAGTCAAACTAAATGTGCAAATATGGAGTTTGAATGAACCATAATGGGGCGGGGTTATACTTTTAAACAACCTCTTCTTTATCGATACTAATAAACTCAAGAAAACCCATATCAAAAGCTCTTATACTGATCATAAAACAGTGTAGATTCCAGCTGCCAATTATACTGAGTTAGCATAACAGGAAACCACAAAGAAATCTATCATCAGGAGGTGGTTCCTTTTCTAACTCCAATTGGCTTCTCCACTGTACCCTCCCCTCCAGAAGGTGCTAACCTATGTTGGCATGAATGTTGTAAGCCCCCCAATACTTCCGAATGTCGTAAGCCCCCAATACTTCTGAATGTCAGCAGGTGACTCAATCCTGAAAGGGAGCATCACAGCTTTTTTCTGAAAATTGAGAAACCTAGTTGGAGGCCCATGACCAACCAACAAGGCCAAAAAGAGGAGTGAAGACAGGATAAGTAAACTTGATGCTCACAACGTATCTACTTTCCAGCAAGGGTCACTAGACAGTGATCAGGGGAAAGATTCTGAGCAAGGTTCCTGAAACCAGTTGTAACAGCTCTTCTGATGCCCTGATTGAGATCAGCTAATTCAACACTGACCTGGGATTGGAACATGTAGGACTCACCACAATAGCAGGTAGTAAATTTAACCAGAGCGGTCCTTTTCCCATCTACGCTTGGTAATTCAAAATAGAGTTGGGGCAGTTAGCAGTTTTGATACCCTTGTTCTATCAATACTTTATTCAACAAAACAGAGCATTTGCCAAATATATTCCAGCAACTGAATTAACTTTTCACTTCTAAATTCCCTGGAATGTGAAATCTGTCTCACTTCACTCACCAAACTAGCTTTCCTAATCATGACCCAAGCTTTCCTTTCTAATTATTATTCACACCTGTCACAATCAGTTAATGATTGGGTTTGTAAGCGAAGTGTCTAGAAGACATTTTACAAAGATTTGAACTGGAAGATGGTTTGGGAGCAAGTTGATGCAGAAACACTGGAATCTAGTCAGCATGTTCAGGCGGAGAAACAGGAGTCAGCAAAGAAAGAGTTAATAAAAATGCTTCTTAAAATGACAACAATACATAGCCACATGATTTTAAACTAATTCTCCTTCCAGCACTTGGATAGCAAGTGGAGGGGAGTGTTGATATGTGTTCCAGACTGGATTTGATTAAACTGACAAGTCTGTAGTTATGTCTTGACCTGCACAGAACTGAGGAACATGATGATGCTGACAACCACTGTCTGGTGGAACTCAAGTGCCTGAGCATTGAGAGAATTCATCGCCTGCAGCAAGCAACAACAAAAAATCTAGTTACTCTGCTAGGAGCTGGTTCCTTTTGATATATGACTCGTGGTATATCACATAACTGCACTTATTCAGTGAAGGTTCCAGAAATAAGATCTGCACAAACTGAACAAATAAAAGTTAAAGTGTCACAATTCTGTCATTCTGTTTTTCTTCATTTAAAACATGTGTTTGAAATGCAACATCACGTGTTCATAATACCGGCAACTAGTCAAGTACTTTAACGTCATTCACATTCCCTGGCTTTCTTTGGCCTCTCTTTTCCTCTTACCTCACTCTCACACTTCCTCTCTCCCTTTACCCCCTCCCTCACTCTCACACTTCCTTTCTCCTCTTTTCTCCCTCTCTTACTGTCACACTTCCTTTCTCCTCTTTTCTCTCTCCCTCACTCTCACACCTCTCTCTTTTCTCCCTCCCTCACTCTCCCACTTCCTTTCTCCTCTTTTCTCCCTCCCTCCCTCACTCTCCCACCCTCCCTCACTCTCCCACTTCCTTTCTTCTCTCCTCTGCCCCTCCCACACTCTCTCTTACTTTCCTTTTCCTCTGTTCCCTCTGACCATGTTGTCTTCCTTCCAGTCTCTCTTTTCCCTCCCCACACCCACACTCCCTTTTACTTCCTATCTTCTCTCTCCTCTCCTGGCCCCTGTCCTCTCTTCCTTCCTTTCACTCTTCACTTATCAATCACCCCATCATGCTCAGAGTGCTCATCTAAATGCAGGAATCACACAGGTAATTATTTTGACATTGGCATCCATATAACAGCATAAGAAATAGGAGCAGGAGTAGACCATACGGCACCTCGAGTCTGCTCCATCACACAATACAACCATGGCTGATCTTCTGCCCCAATTCCACTTTCCTGCCCGCTCCCCATATCCCTTGATTCCCTAAGACACCAAAAATCTGTCCATCTCAGCCTTAAATATATTCAGCGAGGGAGTATCCACAACCCTTGAGGTAGTGAATTCCAAATATTCACAAAGATTCTGAGTGAAGAAATTTCTCTTCAGTCTTAAATGATCTGCCTCTTATCCTGAGGCTGTGCCCTCATGTTCTAGATTCCTCAGCCAGGGGAAACAACCTCCCAGTGTCCATCTTGTCAAGCCCCTTTAGAATCTTGTATGTTTCAATGAGATCACCGCTCATTGCCCAATTTACTCAGTCTCTCATCATAGGACAAACTTCTCATCCCAGGAACCAATCTAGTGAACCTTCACTGTACCGCCTCCAGTGCAAGTATATCCTTCCTTAAATAGAGAGTCCAAAACTGCACACAGTACTCCAGGTGTAGCCTCACCAAAGCCCTGTACAATTGTAGCAAGATTTCCTTATTCTTGTACTCCAATCCCCTTGCAATAAAGGCCAACATGCCATTTGCTTTCCTAATTGCTTGCTGTACCTACATGCTAACTTTGTGTTCTTTGCATGAGTACATGCAAGTCCCTCTGAACATTAATATTTACAAGTTTCATGCCTTTTAAAATATATTCTGCTTTTGTATTCTTACTACCAAAGTGAATAATCTCACACTTCCCCACATTATACTCCATCTGCCTCCTTGTTGCCCACTCACTTAACCTGTCTATATCTCTTTGTAAGCTCTTTATGCCCATCACAACTTAAATTCCCACCTAGAATGAAGATCAGTACAGCACAGGAACAGACCATTCGGCCCTCCAAGCCTGCGCCGATCTTGATGCCTGTCTAAACTAAAACCTTCTGCACTTCCGGGGTCCGTATCCCTCTATTCCCAACCTATTCATGTATTTGTCAAAATGGCTCTTAAACGTCGCTTTCGTACCCGCTTCCACCACCTCCCCTGGCAGCAAGTTCCAGGCACCCACCGCCCTCTGTGTAAAAAACTTGCCTCGCACATCCCCTCTAAACTTTACCCCTCGCAACCTAGTTTTGTATCGTCAGCAAACTTAGATACATTACTCTCGGTTTCTTTGTTTAAGTCATTAATATAGATTGCAAACAGCTGAGGCCCCAGCACTGATCCTTGCAGCACTTCATTAGTTACAGCCTGCCAACTTGAAAATGCCCTTTTATCCCTACTCCCTGCTTCCTGTCTGTTAACTAATCCTCTATCCATGCTAATAGATTACCCCAACTCCATGAGTCCTTATCTTGTGTATTAACCTTTTGTGTGACATATTAATAATACCAAGCTACAGAAGGATGGCATCCAAACTCACTGCAATATTTTCCATTAATTACAGCTCAAAATCTTACTGATATAACTTTGCACCCATTGCAAAGTACAGGAGGACTCTTCCCTTTCAGCTGGAAGAGTTTGATTGACAGCTGCATGGAGTTAGTAATAGAAAGAAAAAAAGAACGGAGGGCCTCAGGATGTCCCAAAGTGCTTTACAGCCAATAGCGTACTTATGTGGGAAATGCAACAGTAAATTTGTGCACAACAAGCTCCCACAAACAGTAATGACATAAATGAGCAGATAATCTGTTTTTAATGATGTTGATTGAGAGAGAAATATTGGCCAGGACACTGGAGAACTCCACTGCTGTTCTTCAAAATAATGTCATGAGATCTTTTAAATCCAGCTGAGAGGGCAGGCGGGGCCTTGATTTAATGTCTCATCCAAAAGACGGCACTTCTGGCAGCACAGCACTCTGTCAGTGCTGCACTGATTATAGCACCCCATCAGTACAGCACTGAGTGTCAGCCTGGAGTAAGTGCTCAAGTCTCTGGAGTGTGACTTGAACCACAGGTTTGGAAGAGTGTGTAGCTGGTGAGAGAGGAGAAAGGAAGTAACTACGATAGATGAAGATTGCACAGTGCACATTATTAACCTTTGAAACATTGCTGTGCGCATGGTCAAAGTAATTGGATTGTAAGCAGAGCAAAGAGCACCTGCGGGCATTATTTACCTTGTTGCAAGTAACGCTTGACCCGTTTTGCTTTTCTGGCTCGTCCCAAGAAAAGGGTTTCCACATGTTCTTCCCAGGCGTTGTGGCTCCCTACATCCTTGACTCCGCATCGTGGTTCAGCCATCTGCCGGACCGTGGGCTCATCCAAGGTGCCACTGACAGGGAGGTGAGAAATCCATTGGAACTCCCTGGAAAAGGCCATCAGAGAGAGAAACAGTGAGCACACAGAAAGGCCATTCAGCTCAAAGCAGCAACTTCGTAGGGATTGTGAATCAATTGGCATGAGCATTTAAGCTCCTGGTGAGAAGGAAACACAGGCAATTAATAGGTTCACCCATATCTTACCTTCAATTTATTTTGGTAACTCCAAGGGCAAAAAAAAAGATATTTTGTGAGGGGACGAATCCACTTTCTTCAGATTATAATTTATATGAGGATGGGCTACTTTCGCGTCCAAGTAAAATGGCCTTCATTGGAACTTGGTATCGTTTTAATCAGGAAAAGACCTTTGGCCCATCTAGCTCACCTATCCAGCGTATTCCTTGCTGCATTTCCTAAATCCTATTAAACAAATGAGTTAGATTCTGAGGCAGTTCACGAATACAAATGGCATGAGGTACTATGAGGTTGGGAATGGACAGTAAAATTTGGATAACTCACTGAAAATGGTTGGGCATCTTTGGGTGGATGTGTATCCAATCAGCACATCTGAAATTCTGAGCAACTCTAGTATGGAGCCATGGAAATTCTGGAGGTGTTTTTGTCGAAGATTACACTAGTAAACATCATGTTTATTAGTTCTGCGTTGCTATATCTCACTGCGGGAAGCAATCTGAAGGGAGTGGCTGTGTGCTCCCCCTCCATACATAGTCATAAACTTAACAACAGTGTCTACAACAGGGTTGTCCAACCTTTTCACGTGGGGGGCCACATTACAATTTTTGTCTTACATGGGGGCCAGTGAGACAATTTTGGAAAGATAAAGGCATTAAAAATGTATCTAACGATTAATCAAAACAACTAATGTGCATTTTTGTCAAGAAGCTTTAAATAGAAGATTCATTTATTGACTTACTTTCTTATCATTATGTTGGATCCTGATTTAGTGAGATACCTGGTATTTTTTTTGCTTGCACAAGTAGTCAATGTTTGCCCGCACACTTCTTGTAGTGATGTGGAGTATTCCAGATAGATGTCCATCTGTCAGGTGTGATCTTCATCACTTTCTTTCACTCTCTCTCTGTCTCCTTGTGCTCCCCCACACTCTGTGCTCCCCCCTCTGTGTTCCTTCCTCTCTGTGTTGCCCCCCCCATGCCATCCTTGCTCTGTCTCCCTCCCCCCCGTTTCTCTCTGCCCTCCTCTCTCTGTCCCTCTCTCTGCCCCCTCTCTCCCCACCCCCGTCCCCCCCTCTCTCTTTCTCCATTCCCCCATCCCTCTCTCTCTCTCTCTCTCTCTCTCCCCGACAGTTGCAGAGACAGTTGCTCAGCACAGTAGCTTGGTGGTTGGTCAGTTTCACAGCTGACAGCAGTTTCTGAATTTTGGGCAGATTTGATGTTTTCCAGTGGGTTTTTAAAAGAAAAAACCCTAATCTGTCTGAAGTTGGGAAGCCGCTGCTCCCGATGTCAGCATCTGTCAGCTGTGAAACTGACAACGCAATGCTTTAAAAAGCCGGACTGAAAGAAGACGACAGTGGAAAATTTCTCATCTCTGAAATATATCCATGTTTTTATATACCCTGCAGGTGATCAAATTTATAAGGAGCTTTTATGAGGTAAATTTCGAAAAAATCTTTTCACCGATTGATGAGACAGTAGTTTGGTCCATAAATTTAGGATTATCAATAGAGCTAAGAGATTAGGAGAAATGTTTTTCAGAGTTGTTGGGTCATTGAGTGTACAACCAGAAATGTGGAGGAAACAGAATCCATAATCGCTTTTAAAGGGAGGTGGAAAAGGAAAATATATAAGGGTATGGGGAAAGGAGTGGAGAATGAGAAGAAATATGAAAGGGTATGGCATAAGGGCCGAGGAATGTGACTAGATTTAAATGGATTTGGAGAAAGGAAAAGGGAATGTGACTAAACTTAAAAGGCATGGAGAAAGAACAGGGGAATGGGATTAAGTGGACAGCTCTTCTCCAAAGCTAGCAAGGACACAATGGGCCAAATGGCCTTCTGCTATGCTCTAACATTCTACGATTCTGCTTAAACAGACCTGAACTGCAGGGTTTATACAGATAGTTAACCCTACTGAGAAAACACCTCTTCCAAAACCAACTTATTTGCTAAAAGAAAGTTCAGTTTTGTTTGGATTTGACAACATAAACAAGTCTACTTTGTGTTGTAAGAATTGCATTAGGAAAATCTGTCAAACTGTTTGAAACCAGAGGTAGCTTCTGTCGAGAAGCTGGTTCTGACTATTTAAAGCATTTTGCCTGATTTGTAGTGGTCCATTATAAAGAACCTAGGCCAGTAAATGCTATGGCCCCTGTTAGCAGGATTACAAGCTCAAGAACGTCAACATAGTTCATACATCAGGGACATAAAACATTCCACCTGCTTCTTCCCCCTCCCCTAGGCCAGGTTCAACTCTCAAGTTTTCATGTCTTGGTAGCTTTAGAAAAACCTCATCCTTTTGGCTCAGTGATTGCTCTCTCAGCTTTCAGTCAGAAAGTTGTGGGTTCAAGTCCCAATCCACAGACTCGAGTACATAATCTAAGCTGACACTCCAGTGCAGTACTGAGGGGGTACTGCACGAGCGTAGGTGCCATCTTTCAGATCAGATACTAAACCGAGGCTCTCTCAGGTGGACGTTAAAAATCTCAGGGCACTATTTTGAAGAAGAGCAGGGGGGACCTCCCCTGACCAATATTTATCCCTGAACCAACATCACTAAAACAGATTATCTGATGAAATCTCATCAACCTGAAACATTAACTCTGTTTCTTTCTCCACGGATGCTGCCAGACCTGCTGAGTAGTTCCAGCATTTTCTGTTATATCAGGTCACGAGTCTCATCACCGTTTGTGGGACTTTGCTGTGTGCAAATTTACTGCCTTATTAACCTACATTATAACAGTGACTACACCTTAAAAGTAGCTTATCGGCTATAAAGTGTTTAGGGACATCTTGAGGTTGTGAAAGGCACTATGTAAATCTAAACTCTTTAAACCAGGGTTCAGAGAGAGAACATGGGTCCCACACATCGCTCAGTCTCAGCCTTGGTCTTCAGATCGATTCTCATTTGATACATGAATCAGCTGCACAGGGAGGAGGGGTAGGCAGCCGTTCAGTCATCTCACTTCCGCTTGCCATCACCTCCAGGAATTCACTGTGCCCATTCCCGTATGGCTGGAGCTGTGCAAGTGGTGCTGAAATAGCCTCTGAATGGAAACTTGCTTGTGACTATTGAGACAGATTTCTGGTTTTGGAAATGGGAGGGTGTGTCGCAGAAACTGCCTTGTGCTTTCATCTTCGTCTAGTTTTTTTAAAATTCATTCATGGGATGTGGGCATCGCTGGCTAGGTCAGCATTTATTGCCCATCCCAAATTGCCCTTGAGAAGGTGGGGGTGAGCTGCGTTCTTGAATTGCTGCAGTCCATGTGAGGTAGGTACACCCACAGTGCTCCAGGCATTTGATCCAGCGACAGTGAAGGAACGGTGATATAGTTCCAAGTCAGGATGGTGTGTGGCTTGGAGGGGAACTTGCAGGTGTTGGTGTTCTCATGCATCTGCAGCCCTTCTAGTTGGTAGAGGTCGCGGGTTTGGAAGGTGCTGTTTAAGGGGCCTTGGTACGTTGCTGCAGTGCATCTTGTAGATGGTACACGCTGCTGCCACTGTGCGTCAGTGGTGGAGGGAGTGAATCAAGTGGGCTGTTTTGTCCTGGATGGTGTCAAGCTTCTTGAGTGTGTTGGAGCTGCACCCATCCAGGCAAGTGGAGAGTATTCCATCAGACTCCTGACTTGTGCCTTGTAGATGATGGGGAGTCAGGAGGTGAGTTACTCGCCTCAGGATTCCTAGCCTCTGACCTGCTCTTGTAGCCACAGTATTTATATGGCTACTCCAGTTCAGTTTCTGGTCAATGGTAACCCCCAGAATGTGGATAATGGGGGATTCAGCAATCATAATGCCATTGAATGTCAAGGGAAGATGGTTAGATTCTCTCTTGTTGGAAATGGTCATTGCCTGGCACTTGTGTGGCACAAATGTTACTTGCCACTTATCAGCCAAAGCCTGGATATTGTCCAAGTCTTGCTGCATTTCTACACGGACTGCTTCAGTATTTGAGGAGTCGCGAATGGTGCTGAACATTGTGCAATCATCAGCGAGCATCCCCACTTCTGACCTTATGTTTGAAGGAAGGTCATTGATGAAGCAGCTGAAGGTGGTTGGGCCTAGGACACTAACCTGAGGAACTCCTGCAGTGATGTCCTGGAGCTGAGATGATTGACCTCCACCAACCACAACCATCTTCCTTTGTGCTAGGTATGACTCCAACCAGCAGAGAGTTTTCTCCCTGATTCCCATTGACTTCAGTTTTGCTAGGACTCCTTGATGCCATACTCAGTCAAATGCTGCCTTGATGTCAAGGGCAGTCACTCTCACCGCACCTCTTGAGTTTAGCTCTTTTGTCCATGTTTGAATCAAGGCTGTAATGAGGTCAGGAGTTCATCTCATTTATTTGAATTCAATTTATAATTTTTATTCAATCTTTATCCAAAACGAATCTGAGGGAAGGAAAAAGATGTTGCACAGGATCATGCAGCTTTCTCGCCACTCCCTTTATATTTCTGCTGTTTAAGACTGAGTGACTGTGACACAGACCATGAAGGCCCTAGGGTTAAGCCCCAATCTGTGTTGAATTAACAAATCTCAGCCGAGTCAAAGCTTGGAATAATATAGTTAGATTTAGCATCCCTAGATAAATGAGGGGAAAATTTGTCAGGGTCCCTGCTTCTGAACCCTGTCCAATGACCCCTGCTGGAAGTGTATGTGTAGGCATTTGGTGAAGGCAGGATCAAACCAAGGGGTTGATGCTGTTCATGGCTGACTCGCTTGTTACCCATCTAAACTTTCTAAACTAATTAAGAATAAGCACTGGGCTAAAATACTGGAGGGCAACATTTGCCCATGTAACCATACCCAGCAGAGGACTAACACCTGGGAACTGTACCCAGCATGATCAACATCTGTGGAGGTCAGGTCATTGAATATTTTTAAGGCTGAGCTAGACAGATTCTTGATTGACAAGGGAGTCAAAGATAATAGGGGGTAGACAGGAAAGTAGAGTTGAGACCACAATCAGATCAGTGATGATCATATCAAATGGCAGAACAGGCTCCAGGGGCCAAATGACCTACTCCTGCTCCTAATTCATATGTTCATATGTATGAACTGTACCCACTAAAGGATCAATATCAGGCAAACTGTACCCAAAAGATCAATATCCGAGGAACTGTACCCACTAAAGGGTCAATATCCGAGGAACTGTACCCACCAAAGGGTCAATATCCGGGGAACTGTACCCACTAAAGGATCAATATCCGGGGAACTGTACCCACTAAAGGATCAATATCCGAGGAACTGTACCCACTAAAGGGTCAATATCCGAGGAACTGTACCCACTAAAAGGTCAATATCCGGGGAGCTGTACCCACTAAAGGGTCAATATCCGGGGAACTATACCCACTAAAGGGTCAATATCCAAGGAACTGTATCCACCAAAGGATCAATATCTGGGGAACTGTACCCACTAAAGGATCAATATCCGAGGAACTGTACCCACTAAAGGGTCAATATCCAGGGAACTGTACCCACTAAAGGGTCAATATCCGAGGAACTGTACCCACCAAAGGGTCAATATCCGGGGAACTGTACCCACTAAAGGATCAATATCCGAGGAACTGTACCCACTAAAGGGTCAATATCCGAGGAACTGTACCCACTAAAAGGTCAATATCCGGGGAGCTGTACCCACTAAAGGGTCAATATCCGGGGAGCTGTCCCCACTAAAGGGTGAATATCCGGGGAGCTGTCCCCACTAAAGGGTGAATATTCAGGGAGCTGTCCCCACTAAAGGGTGAATATCCGGGGAGCCTTCCCCACTAAAGGGTGAATATCCGGGGAGCCTTCCCCACTAAAGGGTGAATATCCGGGGAGCTGTCCCCACTAAAGGGTGAATATCCGGGGAGCTGTCCCCACTAACGGGTCAATATCCGTGGAGCTGTACCCACTAAAGGGTCAATATCTGGGGAGCTGTACCCATTAAGGGATCAATATCCGGGGAGCTGCACCCACTAAGGGATCAATATCCGGGGAACTGTACCCACTAAAGTTTCAACATCTGGGGAACTGTACCCAAAATTTCAACATCTGGGGAACTGTATGCACTAAAGGTTCAACATCTGGGAACTGTGCAGAGCAAAGAATCAACATCTAGGTAACTGTCCCAACAAATGATCAATATCTGGGAACTGTACCCAGCAAAAGCTCAAAAGATCTGAAACATGCATGGGGTTGCGATCTGTTCACTAAAATTTTCAGCAAGTGTTTCTGTTTCTTGTTTCCTTTATTGCACGAGTAATATGGATACCCTAAGCAACGTTAAGCAGCTGTAGTGATATGACCCGAGTCAACCCCCAGTAACTCTTCCTATTGGTGCTTCATATCACAAGTGGTAGAAAAAAACTTACAAAAGAACAAATTCTTTTTAGTGTAAGGTTTGGGCTTCCTCCCTACCTGACAGTTTATAAGATAAAAGATTCAATGCCAAACAGAATACCCACTTCATTTTTCTCATCTGTTACTGTAAGATACACCAGCTGAACTCCAGAAAATCACAGTGGGGTTGATTTATTGCCCATTCTTATTTTTCACATAGTCATTAAGATTGAACAATGTAGTATCTCCATCCATCAAGCCTGCTGCCTGCCCAATGGAAGCATTGGTTGGCTTTCATTTGAATGTGGTTGGGCACAGAACCCAGCTGGTCAGGGCTGGTTGCGGAGAAGGGGACGGGATCCCTCACTATTCCTCCACAGCTGGGGACTGGGAAATATTGGGCATCAGGAAGGTGGATTTTTAGTGAGATGTTCCTCCTGGGCCGGCAAACATGATTTAAAAAGCTGTAGATAAAAGTTTTTTTTGGAGTGGCTGTGTTAGTTCTTCTATGTCAAGTGGATGGAGCATATGTAGCACAGTAATACAAAATTGCATTGGGATCCTACTGTCATCAAAAGATCCCAATTTTCAAGGGATAGCAAAGTTCCCACTTGATTCCAGTGGGAAGCTCGGCTACTTATTTTGAAGATCCTTACTAAAATCGTGGCAGGAACAGGATAAGTTGTGTCCCTTCATTATCAGCGCCCTACTGCCCTGCTCCTACACAAAGACAGGGATGAGAATCATTCCCCCGTGCATGCTACACGCCAAAGGAAGTCAGCCAAAGGAACAGAATGTGAGCGTGGAGCTACTGTCAAGACCAGGAGGCAGCAGAAATTCCTGTGCAAATATGCAGTATCAGGCCCAGAACATAGGGAAGATCTTGGAATTTTTAAAATATATTTTTTCTGGATTGTGGATGCAGGCAAGGCCACATTTATTGGCTACCCCTAGATGTCCTGAGGGCATTAAGAGTCAACCATGTTGTGCAGGACTGGAGTGGCATGTAGGCTAGACCGGGTAGGGGTGACAGGGTCCCTTCACTGAAGGGTGGTAATGAAACAGGTAAGTTTTTAACGACAATCCTGCTGCTTTCATGGTTATTTTGTTTGGTGCTTGTCCAAAAATTACCAGATTTACTAAATGCGATTTCCCAACTTGTCACAGTGGAATGTGAACTCACGACTTCTGGATTGTTAGGCCAGGGTCATATAGCCAAGCAGCCTGGCGCACAGTGAGTCAGCCACAGAGTGACAAGCTACAGACAATCCAGAACGGAGTATTATTACCTCCAACGCTTTATCTGTTCAAACTATTACCACAACACGATGCATTCTAAACAATGGACAAAAGGTTTCTGAGACTCCAGCAGACGTACTCTCACAAGGTAAGAACTAACAGTCAGTGTCACTGCTTACAAAGAGAGAGGGGTTGTACCCATACTACACTGCCTGTGGGTGTCAGATCTCATCAACATTCAATCATAGAGAGCATTATGGGCCATGAGCCAACTGAATGCCACTGAAATCCACAAGTTCTGGAATACCAACAACAATTTACACTTAACATAGCAAAATGACCCAAGGCATTTCACAGGAGCGTAATCAAAAAATTGACACTGAACCAAAGAAGGGGACATTAAGACAAGTGACCAAAAGCTTGGTCAAAGAGGTAGATTTTAAAAAGCATAGCAAAAGAGGAGAGATACATGCAGACATGGGAATGACAGAACTTAGGGCTTAGACAGCTGAAGCCACAGTCACCATGAGTGAAGCAAAGGAAGTCAGGGATGCCAGAACTAAAGGAATACAGAGTCCTCAGAGGATTGTAGGGCTGGAGGAGGTTGCAGAGATAGGGAGGGGTGAGGCCATGGAAGGATTTTATCACATGGATGAGAATTTTAAATTGAGACATTGGTGGGCCAGGAGCCAATGTAGGTCAGCGAGTAAACAAGTGATGGTGAATGGGACTTGGCATGAGTTAGGATATAGTCAGCAGAGTTCTGGAACAGCCCAAGTTTAAGAAGGGTAGAAGGTGGAGCCTGTCCAGGAGAGCATTGGAGTAGTCAAATCTGGAGGTAACAAAAGCATGGATGAGGATTTGAGCAGCGAATGGCCTGAGGCAGGAACAGAGACAGGCGATGTTACAGAGGTGGATGAAGGCAGTCTTAGTGATGCACAGGATATGAGGTTGGAAGCTCAGCTTTCGGTGAAAGCGGATGCCAAGTTTACAAACAGTGGTTCAGCCAGGGACGGTGGCCAGGGAGGGGGATGGATGCAACACAGGATGTGAAAGGAGTAATAAATCGTGGGACATCCTTAACTAGCTCATAATGTTATTAGCTAGATTTCAGTTCATAAAAGGAGTATGAATCATAGCAGTCTGGAGTTTCTCTGTATTAAAACAGCACCTCAGTCACTGAATGTGAGTCCAGCACACTCAATAATAGTTTGGGAGAGACATTTTGCAGTTTGGATGCTGACCAACAGTGTCAAATATTAAGAATCAACCCAACCCAATTCTGGATGCGACAGAAATGTGACCAAATATCACTCAAATCAAGTCTGAACAAACACATACCTGATCCAAGCACACAATTCATTGCCACTGGAACAGGCCAGTGATCCAAGTTTAACATATCTTCAGCAACCTATACCCTGTAACAAGGCAGCCCAGTAGTGCAAGGGTGAACGTCTGGCTATCTAGCTGTCTATTCACATACAATATATAAAAATCTATACTCCCACATTCAGATGTCTTCTGTCAAAAAAGTAGCACAAAGTCATTTTTTAAGGTTTGCCTGAGTGCAAGTAAGTGGGCAAGAACATGGCAGATGAAATATAATGTGGATAAGTGTGAGGTTATCCACTTTGGTAGGAGGAACGGAGGTGCAGAGTATTTCTTAAATGGTGAGAGATTGGAAAGTGTTGATGTCCAAAGGGACCTGGGTGTCCTTGTTCATAAGTCACTGAAAGCTAGCATGCAGGTGCAGGAAGCAATTAGGAGGCAAACGTTATGTTAGCCTTTATCGCAAGAGGATTTCAGTACAGCAGCAAAGAAGTCTTGTTTCAATTGTATAGAGCCTTGGTGAGGCTGCACCTGGAATATTGTGTGCAGTTCTGGTCCCTTTGCCTGAGGAAGGATATACTTGCCATAGAGGGAGTAGAGCGGAGGTTCACCAGACTGATTCCTGGGATGGTGGGATTGTCTAATGAGGAGAGATTGAAGAGACTGGGCCTGTATTCTGTGGCGATTAGAAGAAAGAGACGCGATCTCATAGAAACTTACAAATTCTTATAGGGATAGACAGGGTAGATGCAGAAAGGATGTTTCCCCTGGCTGTGGGGTCTAGAACTAGGGGACACAATCTCAGAATAAAGAGTAAGCCATTTAGGAGGTACTTCACTGATGGTGGTGAATCTTTGGAATTCTCTGCCCCAGAGGGTGGTGGAAGTTGAGTCACTCAGTAAGTTCAAGACAGAGATCGATAGATTTCTAGATGCTAATGACATCAAGGGATATGGGAATAGTGTGGGAATATGGCATTGAGGTAGATGATCAGCCATGATCTAGAATGGTGGAGCAGACTCGAAGGGCTGAATGGCCTACTTCTGCTCCTGTGTCCCTATTTCTATGTTTGAGGGCATGCTGCTATTTTTGTAAAGCTAACAGTGGAGCGGGGCAGACCTTGCTGGACAATTTTCACAATAGTAACAGCGAGCGCCAATCAACGTGCCGTGATTTTGGCAGCAAAAACTGGCCCAATGATTTCATTCTACACAAGAACTAGTTTATTACATGCATGGTTGTAGCCATGCCAGTTTAAACATGTACAAATGGTTACATTAGCTATTTCGCATACTGCTTCCAAGAACAAGTACGAGGATATCTGCTCTTACAACATCAATGGCTGCACTGTCCACATGGAAAGGTTGACTTTGCTCCAATCTTCCATTGCTAGACATTTCATTTAAAGCCAATTCAATCATAAAGCAGCCCCATTTACTTCCTCCCTCCTCCAAAGGAGGATAATGAATAGCTGGTCACAAGACAATTGCCAAGTGTGGGATTCATTCCTTGCTCAGTGGGCAGCAGAAACCAGCAACTCCCAGGAGTGGTACAGTGAACTCCACAACTTACCATAATATGTGTGGGTTCACTGCCACCATTCCTCAACCCACAGCATGATCCCACATCATGCCCTGTTGAATTTCTATAGCTGGACAGGCAGAGCTGTTGCCCTCTATGCAACACCAATAAAGCAGGCACCAAATCCTGGAAATGAAGCCTCTTTGTATCTGCCTCACAACTCACATTCCCACCAAGTTTTGTGTCATATGCAAACTTAGAAATATTACCATTGGTCCCCACTTCCAAATCATTGATATAGATTGTAAACAGCTGGGGCCCAAGCACTGATCCTTGCTCCCTGTGAGTTTCATGAAATTGTTGCATTTGTGGATTAATTGTCAATTGAACTCACCACAGAAAGTTAGAGATGTTACTTAACAGTATTAGTATCCTTTTCATGAAAAGACTTATGTTCCTGCAATGCCACTCAATCTCTCCAGCCCAGAAAGGGAACAATTTAAACTGCAGCATCTCAGCTAGTAGGTTGTTGTTAGAGATTATTTTACTTTTATATTTTTAATTTCTTTCTTACTTTTCCTTTATTTCTTTTTCTCTCTTTCTCAATCTAATCTTTCTTTCCCTCTCCTTATTTCTCTTTCTGTACCTAATTTCAATCTAATTCATCCTATTTCCTTCTCTGTTGTTCCTCTGTTTCATTTTCAATCCTTAAATCTCATTGGTTAAAGAGATGCACGGTTGGTCCTATCGTTCACCAAAAAGACCCCAGATGCCTTTGCTGCGCTGTTACCTTCTTGGACTTCCAACAACTTACAGAGCAAAATATTTGAGAGCTGAAAGGTGAGTGGAAGGCTTGACAGGCATGGCATGAGAGGCCCCAGACCAGCAAAACCTGATAGATTGTTTTTTTCCAAAGCCATTCACAACTTAGTTTACACTCCTCCACAAGAGGATTAGTTGTGCTACATTTGCAGGCGAATGTTATCCCCATCCTATATCCAGATATGCAGAGTAAATCTTAAATGATAAGATTAGAAAGTGTAGATGTACAAAGGAACCTGGGTGTCCTTGTCAATAACTCACTGAAAGCTAACATGCAGGTGCAGCAAACAATTAGGAAGGCTAATGGTATTTTAGCCTTTATTGCAAGAGGATTTGAGTACAGGAGTAGTGAAGTCTTGGTTCAATTGTATAGAACCTTGGTTAGACCGCACCTGGAGTACTGTGTGCAGTTTTGGTCCCCTTACCTTAGGGGGATAGTATTGCCATAGAGGGAGTGCAACGAAGGTTCACCGGATTTGTTCCCGGGATAGCAGGACTGTCCCATGAAGAGAGATTGGGGAAACTGGGCCTGAATTCTCTAGAGTTTCGAAGAATGAGAGGTGATCTCATTGAAACCTAGAAAATACTTAAAGGGATAGACAGGGTAGATGCAGCTAAGATGTTTCCCCTGGTTGGGGAGTCTAGAAGCAGCGGACACAATTTCAAAATAAGGGGGAAGCCACTTAGGACAGAGATGAGGAGAAATTTCTTTACTCAGAGGGTTGTGAAAGCTCAGCCATTGGGTATGTTTAAAGCCGAGATTGACAGATTTCTAAATACAAATGGCATAAGGGATAATGTGGGGAAAAAAGGCATTGAAGTGGAAGATCAGCCATGATCTGTTTGAATGGTGGAGCAGGCTCGATGGGCTGAATGGCCTACACCTGCTCCTATGTTCCTATCCCTCTAACCTATTCAATGACACCAAAACAGAAACTCAAACTCTTTTGAATAAAGGTCAAATAAAAGAAAGAAGTTATTGATTAAGGCCTAGCGAACAGCCTTGCACAACACACATCCTACGTTTACCTGTACTTAATTACAACAGGTGCCCCCAGACAAAATCGAGCACAGAAGGAAGGTCACAGTCACTGTTTTGAGGACTCTTGATGCCGCAACTGGTTAACCACTGGGTGTGCAGTACTGATGTTATCCTGTCACCAGCTCACTGTCTGTAGGTAAAAGCCTCACCTCACTGCCTCTTTGACCTCAGCAGAACTCAGTTCCTCGGGAGGGCCAGGTTCAAGGTAGCCATACTTTTCTAAGAATGCCTTGAGGAAGAAAAGGAAAGAGGAATCTATTAAAATCAGAGCAACCAAATGAAATGTGACATTAAATAGCAGTGTCCATGCAGCACACCAGTTATAAGGCAATGTTGTCCATCCAGCTTTCTTTTGACCTACCAGAAACTGGCTCTAATAAATTCACAGCTTTCTATCAGCAGTTGAAGAAGGAACCTCATCACTCATGACTGTCCAATGTTCCTTTCCTTCCTCTGAGAAAAGCCTCTGCTCATCTAGTATCACCGATGGCAGGAACATGACATGGGAGAGGAATTTCTCTGTGGACCGTGTGCAGTAATGAGTAAATTTTTTATAAACAGATTTGTCATTTTGCTACACATGGTGTACAGAGAAAACCTTCCATCCTTACAGGTTAATTATGGTCCATACCCATGTGCAGGGCTAGTTGTTGGCTGAATAAGTCAATTTTTTTTTTTGGTTGCACAGGATTTTGGAATTTCCAAGGACTTAAGGAGCATATTCTGCATTTTTCATGAAAAATACGCGCCAGTATCCTTCCCTGCCATTCTGTGACACTGCACATTAGCATAACACTACTATTTTAAGTTGATATCTTAAAATCCCTTTATAACTCATGTTCAGAACACCATATATATACATAAATAAAAATGTGGAACATGTATTAAATTACAACCCGAGAAGGAGTGATTTAATTGGGTTGTTCGGTGTATTGTTTTGGCACCAGTCCAAAAATAGCTCACCAGTCCTGGATAACTTGAACTAATTGCCACTTGAAAACAATTGGTTAATACCCCTGTATATCGCTGTAACTTTCAGTGGGTATTTGTGATGCTGTGATAAAACATGGCATTGAACCAGAATGTCAATCTGCTAGTCTTGTTCTTCTTTCTGATCCAAATACAAAGAGTGCACGGAGGTGCAACTGTCTTGTGTTTGCAATTGTGTTAATACTTTTTATTGTGCAATGTGTTCATAGTGGATGAGGTGGTTTACGTCTCTTTCATTCCTGTGTATCTGAAAGAAATCATAGTCAAAAATAGCCCCAGAAAAAGGATTGACATATCAGTGCAGTACTGAGGGAGCGCTACACTGTCACACATGGCACCTTTTGAATGAGATGTTAAATCAAGGCCCCATCTGCCCTCTCAGGTGGATGTAAAAGATCCTCTGGCACTATTTGAAGAAGGTCTCCTAGTGCCTTGGTCACATTTATCTCCCAAGCAGCATCACATCAAAAAAACAGATTATCTGGTCGTTATAACATTGCTGTTTGTGGGACCTTGTGTTCGAAATTGGCTGCTATGTTTCCCTAAGTTACAACAGTGACTGCACTTTAAAAGTATTTTGCTGGTTCGAACATCCTGATGTCGTGGAAGGTCTTATCTAAGTGAAAGTTCTTTTTTTTAAAAATTAAAAGTAATTTGACTTCTACAGGCCCGGAGTTTACTGCAGGCTTCGGGACCCCGACATCGGGACAAAAAGTGGGTTCCTCAGCCTGCATTTGCCGGCAGTAGGACCGGTTCGGCGATTTTACCACAGGCTACCTCCTAATTGGCCACCTGCGGGCTCGCCCTCCAAATAAGGATTGAGGGCGGCCTCCAGATGCGGCTGGTCCAATCAGAGGGCCAGGTGATTTGAAGCACCAGGGGAGTTGGGCAATGCTGAGGCAGGTCAGAGACTTCGGGGGTGCCTCAGCATGCAGGTGTCCTCGAGGAGGTAAGTACAAATTAAAATTTAGAGGGTCAACGGCATTAGGCCCCATGGGATGGAGGGGAAACTTCCCCAGGAGCATCATTAGGGCCGCAGGGGTTGTTTGTCATTCCTGCAAACCCTCTTTGGGCCATGGAGTCTCTGTCTCCCATAGCACCCTTGGGCTGCCGCAGGGAGGCTGCCTCCATGAAGCTAGCAGCCTAGGCTGGCGGCCCTGTAAAATGGCCTTTAATAAGTGCATTTATGCAAATTGGTTGCCCAAACCCGTCTCTGGGAAACTTCCCTGGCAACAGGCCAGCGATCAGGAGCTGTCCCGATGTGGCTCCCTACTATTTTCCGGCATCCACCCCCCCCCAACACCCCCAATTGCTATTCTTGCCACTTGGGAGCTAGTAAAACTCAGCCCACAGTTAGTGTAAACCAGAGGGCATAATGCTACAAATTCAATTGGAACAGCTCAGGAATACTGATGTTGTTCCTTAGGAATGCAGGGTCATTGAATTATCCTAAACACCATTTCCTGTAATTCAATATCATCTACATATTATAATTGATTGTCTATTGTTACAGCTTGAATTATGGCCCAATGATTTAATGAAGGGCCCAGCCCAAGTTGTTAAGCTATCTTTTCTTATCAGATGCTGCCCAATTTCAATTTATTATAGTTGCACACTTTTCATTCTAGGAATTAATTAAACCATTGAGAACGGTGACCCACCCAAAGTCAGGAAAGGCCCAGCACAGAATCATTGCTGAGATTCATTTGAAGCTTGAACTTTCTGCTCGCCCAAAGAAAAAAGGATGCTCGAAGTTTATGCTGTATGGAGTACCAAGTGGGCATCCAGGAAAGAGGATCCATCAGATTAAAACCACCTTTCATCCCATTCCTGCTGCCCACCGAAGGCAGTGACAATTGGAAACAGTTCCTCAGATGGAAGCAACCCACCGGCACTTTGCCCATCTGGCCAATCATTATGCCCAAGCCTACACAATGAGTTTCAACTAGCTATTCATTCCTAAGGGCCACCACAGTTGAGTGTAATCTTATCCATGCCCTACATGCTAAACTTTTAACCAGCACTCTCTGGATGGGATCAGGAGCATGATCCCTGACTGAAGTTTCCCCTTCCCTAGCCCAGAGTCCAATTGTAACAGCTCAACCCCTGACCCAGCTGAGATCATGCACCTCAGCCTAGACTGGGAACCAATCCTGCCAGCTTCAGATCCATGTGCCTCAGTACCACATGATATGGTGATTTCACTCACAGAAGAATCAGAAATTTTTGAAATATAATTTGAAATAAGTCTGTGAAAGTGGTACATTAGTTGATTGGAGAAGGTGTACGTTCAACCATTGTACATCAGAGGGTTATCATTTTTATGATGCACCAGACATTTCCATATTGGCCCAACTCCGATCTGTTTTGGAGGTTATTCTTATATCAGGTTTAAATGTTCAGTCATTATGGGATTACCACACTACCAAAATAGAAAATATTACAGACTGGAATCTAATCCAACCTGGATTTGATGGTTTATGTATAAAATAATGAATACCTGGGAATGAGCTATTGAGAAAATTGCAGTACACAAACATTAAGAATCATCTGTGCTTTACTGATCAAAGATATCACAATAAGCCTCAAACAACTATTAGGGGTGGTCATTGGCTCAACTCCTGTACTGACTGACAGTGCTGTTGAATGAATTTCTGATTGGAAATCCAGGAAAGCTGTAACTCTGTTCCAAATTAACATTTGCGACATGATCACACATCTATGAAAGGTTGCCCTTCGATTGCTGTGGGACCTATCCAGGTGTCATTCATGGCTCAGTAGTAATGCTTGTTTCCTCCGAGTCAGAGGTCATGGGTTCAAGTCCCACTCCAGTGCCATGACCTAGGCTGGCACTTCTATGTAGTACTGAGAGAATGCTGTACGATCAAAGGTGCCATCGTTCAGATGAGACATCAAACTGCCTTCTCAGCTGATGTAAAAGGATCCCAAGGCACTATTTTGAAGAAAAGCAGGGAAGTTGTCCCTGTGTCCTGGCCAATATTTATTCCTCAACCCACAAGTCAAACAAATGATCTGGTCAGTTGTTTCATTGCCATTTGTGGGAGCTTACTGTGGGCAAACTGGCACTGCATTACAGCAGCAACTATGCTTCAGAAGTACTTTGTTGCCTGTAGTAAAGTACCTCAATGCTTTAGAATAGCCTGAGGTCCTGGAAGGCATTATATAAATGCAAGTCTTTTACTTTTTTCTTTGTCAACAGAAGCAGTGGTGGACTACGCATAAATGAAGCGTATGAAGCAAAGCTTTGCCCAGTGAATTGTCGGGAAGTCAGGTATTTTAATGGGGCTAATGGAGGATTCTCCAGGTAGTGAAAAAAACACCCCGTGCTATTTATTTTTGTTGCTCAGTCCATGATTGAAAATGTGGGTGAGAAGACAAGCCCGCAAAGCCCTGCCAAGGCCATGAAGAAGCAGGATTCACAAGAGCAGTCCAGGATGGAACCTCCCTCCCTCCGACAATGTCTGCACTGGTACAACTGAGAACAGAGTCCCAGTAGATTGGCACTTTGGGTACAATGTCAAGGTCATGTGGATGCCACATGGAGTTGGAGGTTTAGATTTAAGGGGGAAGGGGAGAACAGGCGCAATAGTTTCAACACATGATCGCCTGATGTCCAAAGGATTAGGTAATGTCCATAATTTGCACTTACTGCCTTGTTACTGTGTGTAATTAGTTATATAATAATCATTAGAATGACTGATTCCACTGTATTGGTTGTTCTGTTGACCTGATCTATCCAGCTCAGACTGAACAACTAAGTGAAGTGGCTACTGAACCTCAACCAACGTAGTCCGTGACTGTCAGTGTTGGTGCTTTTGCACTTAACCCCTTGTCCAACTTGGATCAAAGTTTCATAGTAAACATAGATATTGAGTGCATCACACCATTTACAGGAATGGAGTTCTTCCTTAATCGTAGGAATTTTTTATTACGAGCAGTCTTGCTCTCAGGCTGAAACACTAACAATCCCAAGCCAAACAGTACAATCTAGCTTCCTGCCTACATTCAAAAACAAAGTAGTGCCTAATATGGGGTGAACAGACAGGGACAGAACACATTATACATGTTTCCTACATTCACAAGCGTGCGTTTGTGAGCACTGATTTATTTCCCTCTTCACCTTCATCTCGCCCTCCCACTCATGCTCCACTCATGCTGCCTGGGATACTACAAGTCACAGTCAGCCAGGGGTCACGTCAGTGGCTGGTTCTTCATTCATGAGTCTGCGGAGTGGGCAAATTCTGTTCAGCCATGGGGAAAGGACCAGGTGGAAGGTGTGTTTGAGAGAATCATGGACACACCTAGTTCCATCTTCTGGATCCATGAGAGTCATTGGCAATATAGAAAAAAAATGTAGAATAGGATGAGAATAGATAAAGGAATAAAGCGCAGACACAGTGGCGCAGTGGTTAGCACTGCAGCCTCACAGCTCCAGCGACCCGGGTTCAATTCTGGGTACTGCCTGTGTGGAGTTTGCAAGTTCTCCTTGTGTCTGCGTGGGTTTTCTCCGGGTGCTCTGGTTTCCTCCCACAAGCCAAAAGACTTGCAGGTTGGTAGGTAAATTGGCCATTATAAATTGCCACTAGTATGGGTAGGTGGTAGGGAAATATAGGGACAGGTGGGGATGTTTGGTAGGAATATGGGATTAGTGTAGGATTAGTATGAATGGGTGGTTGATGGTTGGCGCAGACTCGGTGGGCCGAAGGGCCTGTTTCAGTGCTGTATCTCTAAACTAAACATGGCTGTACATTAGGTGATACCATGACTGGGGGAAGGGAAACCCAGGGGGGCCAATTTTGATGTATGTTAATTTGGTGGATAATGGGTGGAGAGTATCCAGCAGCTGCCTGGAGCAGCCAGAATGGGATGCGATCCACTTTAATTCAGGGATGCTCATTACAATGTGGTCAGTGAGCTCCCAGTGCAAAATGTCCTCCCCATCAGGCTGATCTCTGATCTGGAGACAGGAAATCCGCCAGGACAGCTGAGTGCGAAGGTCTGCTATGGCATCTTAAAGCAGATGCACCAGGCATTAAAACAATAATTAAGCAATATTTTTTGCAGCAAGCACACTAAATGTGGAAACCTTTAAGGCTCTAAATGCATAAGTGACCACAGTGATAATTTGCCCAACACCTCCATCCAGCTTTCCCTGACTGCAGCTGAAGATCCCTTTCACTTACACTGACTAGGCTTTTTTTATTCATGCATGAGAAATGAGCATCGCTGGCTAGGCCAGCATTTATTGCCCATCCCTAATTGCCCTTGAAAAGGTGGTGGTGAGCTGCCTTCTTAAACCGCTGCAGTCCATGTGGGGTAGCTACACCCACAGTGCTGTTAGGGATTTTGACCCAGTGACAATAAAGGAATGGTGATATGGTTCCAAGTCAGGATGATGTGTGACTTGGAGAGGAGCTTGCAAGTGGTGATGTTCCCATGTATCTGCTGCCCTTATCCTTCTAGGTGGAAGGGGTCGCTGGTTTGGACGGTGCTGTTGAAGGAGGCTTGGCAAGTTGCTACAGTGCTTCTTGTATATGGTACATACTTGGGTGCCACTGTGCGCCGGTGGTGGAGGGAGCGAATGTTTAAGTTGGTGAATGGGGTTCCCATCAAGCAGGCTGCTTTATCCTGGATGGTGTTGAGCTTCTTGAGTGTTGTTGGAGCTGCACCCATCCAGGCAAGTGGCGAGTATTCCATCACACTCCTGACTTGTGCCTTGTAGATGGTCAACAGGCTTTGGGGAGTCAGGAAGTGAGTTACTCGCCGCAGAGTTCCCAGCCTCAGAACTGCTCTTGTAGACACAGTATTTGTATGGCTAGTCCAGTTAAGTTTCTGGTCAATGGTAACCCCCAGGATGTTGATGGTGGGGAATTCAGAGATGATAATACCCTTGAACGTCAAGGGGAGATGGTCAGAATCTTTCGTATCATCGAATCATAGAATGTCTAAAGCACAGAAGGAGGCCATTTGGCCTGTCATGTTGCAACTTACCTAGGCCCACTCCTCAGCCTTTTCCCTGTAGCCCTGCAAATGTTTTCTTTTCAGATAATTGTCCAATTCTCTATTGATGTCTGCAGTTAAGGTCTTAAATTCTGAAAGCTGCTAAATTTTTTGTTGTGGTATCAGTACTCATTTCTTGACACTCAGGTCCTTGTGAATTAGCTTGCACAGTTTAAAAAAACATACTAGATCTCTTCAAGGCTGAAGCTTATCTTTTACAACACAAACTGTTCAGTGCCTTTTCACAGCAAAAAGAGTTAAATTTTAAAACTTCAAATTGGATTTCTGCCAGACATCTTTAGACGACATGACTATGTAGTTCTTGTGAGTGCCTTTATTCATAGGATCATAGGAAATAGAAGCAGGAGTAGGCCATTCGGCCCATCGAGCCTGCTCCCCCATTCAAACAGATCATGGCTGATCATCTACCTCTATGATATTTTTCCCCACTTTCCCCATATCCCTTGATGGCATTAGTGTCCAGAAATCTATAGATTTCTGTCTTGAACATGCTCAATGATTGAGCTTCCACAGATTCACCACCCTCTGAGTAAAGAAATTCCTCCTCATCTCAGTCTTAAACGGCCTGCCTCTTATTCTGAGACTGTCTCCTTGTTCTAGACTCACCAGCCAGAGAAAACATCCTATCCACATCTACCCTGTCACTCCCTGTAAGAATTTAGTAACTTTCAATGTGATCACTTCTCATTCTTCGAAACGCTAGATAATACAGACCCAGTTTCTGCAATCTCTCCTCATAAGATAATCCCACCATCCCAGAGATCAGTCTGGTTGCACTCCCTCTATGGCAAGTATATCCTTCCTTATATAAGGAGATCAAAACTGCACACAATACTCCAGATGCAGTCTCACCAAGGCTTAATACAATTGCAGCAAGACATCTTTACTCCTGTACTCAAATCCCCTTGCAGTGAAGGCCAACATACCATTTGTCTTCCTAACTGTTTGCTGCACCTGCACGCTAGCTTTTAGTGACTCATGAACAAGGACACCCAGGTCCCAATCTCTCACCATTTAAGAAATACTCTGCCTTTCTGTTTTTTTCTACCAAAGTCGATCACTTCACACTTATTCACATTATGTTCCATTTGCCATGTTCTTGTCCATTCACAGCCTGTCCAAATCCCCTTGAAGCGTCTTTGCGTCCTCCTCACAACTTACATTCCCACCTAGTTTTGTATCATCAACAAATTTAGAAATATTACATTTGGTCCCCACATCCAAACCATTTCTATAGATTGCCACAGGGTCCACTGAGTCCTCATACTCCAATAAGTTTCCCCTCCGAGATGCGTGTTGGCCAGACTCACTAATCTTGAGATTCTTTCTTTCTCTCAAAAACACCTAGTCCCGTTCTGCCACGGTCACCAGATTTAATCAGTGTAAGGTTCATTCCCCCTTACTGGTACAGGTACAGACATGCAAACATTCAGTTGTGAATCTATTTTATTGAAATAAAGTCAGAACAAGTTTTTTAAGTTTTATGCAAATGAAAGCAATAAACTCGGGCAGAGATTTACAGTCTAACACAGGCTATATACTTTCCATAGAAGTTCTGGATGGGGAGTGCACATCTTCTCTTGCAGATTTTGGTCTTCAAACTTCTCTTTTTTTCTCTTTGTCTTCTTGTTTCTGGCTCTCTCCTGCTTATGGACCCAATTGGGAGGGTATTTTTTATCCTGGTTCTTATCCAATTAACCACTCCCCGTCCCCAATCATGTTCATCCTCGAGGTGATCATGCCCTGAACGTGCTTTTCTTGACCACTCGTGCTAACCTTACATAATTCCATTATGCTCTTTTAGTTCACCATTGTTCTATTTCTTCTTATTTCAAGGCTTCTACATCCCATGCTCTCTTATCTCAGTCTCCAGCACTTCTGCTTTTCAGCTTGCACAAGCAGTCTTCAAGGACTCTAGTTTCCAGCTGCAGGAAGTTTTTGTTACAGCTTGACATCGTCTCCCATAATTCCTCTACTTTGACATTATTTAATAGCATGGCCTGCTTCTGTATGCTATCCTAATAAACTAAGAGATTCGATAGGGCATCCTTAATTTCCTACAATTGACTATACAATGTGCCAGCTCTCCCAAGTTTGGCCCAATTCCCAGATGTTAGGGAGGGGGACTTTGCAGGGTCATCAGGGCAGGATGTGCCTTTGTTGTTTCTGGTGCCTAGGCCGATGCTGGGTGATTCATCCAGTTTTAGTCTTATTCAACTTTTCTGTAGCAGTTTGACACAACTGCAGGGCTTGCTAGGCTATTTCAGAGGGCAGTAAATTATCAACCACATTGCTTTGGATCTGGAGTTACATATGGGCCAGACCAGGTAAGGATGGCAGACTTCCTTCCCTGAAGGGCATTAGTGAATCTGATGGGTTTTTAAGACAATCCAGTAATTTCATGATCATTGTTAATGAGACTAGAATTTTATTCCAGAGTTATTAATTAATTAAATTTAAATTCCCCCAGCTGCCATGGTGGGTTTTGAACTCTTGTCTCCAGAGCATTAATTCAGGCCTCTGGACTACTAGTCCAGTAACATTACCATTATGCCACTGCCCGCTTGACCGGTGGCCACAACACAGGTGGAGATGAACCTGGCATTGGGCGTCCTAACTGCATTATCTGACCCTGATCATCGTATATGCCCAAGACTCCTGCCTGCTTCAGGCAGTGCCTGTGAATACTGGGATTGAGGTCTGCCTGAAAGTCAGGAGGGAGGAAGCTCAATGGTACGTTAGCACTTCTGTACCTGGGCACTGTGTTGGTCGGCTATTTTTAAGCACAAGTTGGGCGATTGAGACAATAAGATTATCCTTAGAAACTCTATCCCACACTATGCTGAGGTGCCACGTGCAACTACGTCAAATGAATGAAAGAATGAAACAACTGGTAAATTTTTTAGATCCGACTACATCTCAGGTAAAACAAAAAAGTAATATATAGGCTCTTTCAGGTCAGCTGAACCCGAGCAATTTGCGGTCCAATTTTGGCTCACTGAGGCAAGGTAGACCTGCATACAGTTTGTTCAAGAAAAATCAGCATACCTGAGATTTCAGACTCCCTAAAGTTCTTGGTCATTAATCAGAAACCTTATATTGTCTCAGAAGGCCTCTGCTATTAAGGAATGAGCATCTCAGGACTAAGGATATTCCAAAGGTCCTGAAGCCTATTAAGTTATGTCCAAAGGCACCAATTATGTTGTGTTTCATTGTATGAGATTCACTCTTCCACTCTCCCTGTACCACCCCCACCACCAAACCCACCCCACCCCTCCCCCACCAGCAAACGCCCCTCACCCCCGCCACGCCAAAACAATTGAATTCAGATTTTCTTTTTTAAAGATATCAGTGACCATGACAGACTGTTGTAAAAACTCAACTGCTTCACTGATATCCTTTAGGAAAGGAAATCTGTTTGTCCTTCTTGCTTGGTCTGAGCTTTAAAGTCTGTCTGGTCCCACACCCATGTGATTGACTCTGATGTGGCCTAGCAAGCCATTCAGTTGAATCAACCCATTGCAAACTAGACAGCTCACCGCCTACTCAGTTTATGTAGCGATGGGCAATAAATTTCAGCCTGGCCAGCGGTGCCCATATCCTGAGATTGGTCCAAATTATGTCAGCAAAAATATGACACCATTAATAGATTATCTAAATTAAGTACACTTCATACCAAACCAATGGAGAAGGGTATGAAACTTTGTTTTTCCAGCTTGAGAAATCTAGCATCAAGGGCTTCAGTGCAATACACCATCAAGGCTGAAAAGAGTAGGAAATGAGGCAAGAGGTTAGATGGAACCAAGTTTGGGTTTTAAAACGTTGCAGATTATAAGAGGAAGAAAAGACAATAGCACAGAGCACAATACGTCTTGATTGCAAAACTAAGCTCTTTTACTTTGGAGAGCAAAATTATTGTGCAGCTTTCTAATAAAATCACAACTAATGAATCCACCTTCATCTTAGAAGATCCAGAAAACAGTGCATCTCCACTACCACTGAAACAAGGCTCTGCCTGCCCTTTTACATCTCCTAATGCAGTTAACCATCAGAGAACAGTGTGCAAAGGAGTAGCTGCACTTTTATAAAGTAACGTGCCAACTTGAAGCCAAAAGGGAGGAGGAAGAGTGGACTCAACAGCAGATTTAGAGCTGAGAAGGCACAAAAGAGCAAAGCTCAGAGCAGCAATGGCCATTTTAGTATCAATAAATGGTAGAAAGGCAAGAAAGGTTGGAGGCGAAGTATTGAGAGAACAATCACATTTTAGATGAACAGTTTTGGGCTAGTTAAAATATTTTGGTCTCACCACTAGGACATTCATTAAATTATTTATATGAAATTAATTTATCACATGTACAGTGAGCTGTTGTATTTGAAATTAATTTACAAAGCATCAAGACTACACAATTAAGAAGCTGTACAATAATGCATATTATAACAGAGCGTTATTAAGTAGCTGTATGGATTCTTCTATTTTTAGCCTATTGGCTGAATGGATGCTTTGTTCTAATCAACAAAGATCTGCATCGCTTGCCAAAAATGTTTTATTACCACAAATAAATTAAGATTTTTTTCCCAAAGAAATGCATTCACAATGAATCATTTTAATCAGCATTCTGGCTCTAGGGATGGCTCTGTGGGTAGTACTCTCTCCTTTGAGTCAGAGGTTGTGGGTTCAAATTCTTTTCCAGAGACCCAAGTACATAATCCAGGCTGACACTTCAGTGCAGTACTGTTGGAGTGCTGCACTGTCAGAGATGATGTCTTCCAGATGAGATGCTAAAGACTAATCACTGCCATATTTTCCATTGTCATATCTTCAGTAACCATGGATCTGGATCTGTCAATGAAATGGTGAACCAAGGCCCCGGCTGCCCTCTCAGGCAGATGTCAAAGATCCTGTGGCACCATTCAAAGAAGCAGGGTGTCTCAGATGATATTTATCCCTCGATCAACATCACTACAACAAATTATCTAGTCATGATCACATTTTTTGTGGGGCCTTGCTGTGTTACACATTGGTTCCTGCATTGCGTACATTACAACAGTACCAACACTTCAAAAATACTTCCTTGTATGTGGAGTGCTTTGGGACATCCTGAGGTTGTGAAAGGCGCTATATAAACTCAAGCCTTTCTTTCTTTTAAGAACAGAGGTTAGTGTGTGAGAGAAAAGTAAAGGAATGGAACCTTCCTCCAGTACCAATATAACAGAATAGATGCAGACTAATGCTCCCTCTATGCTTGCCCAACTATGCTCTTTATTGCCGACTTCAAAAGAGGCATCGACTGCTATACAAGTGTGGTATTTCCCATTTCCACACCAATCCCTCTTATTGTTTCCCTCAGTGATGTGGCCAATTGTGCTGAATGATGGGTATTTATGTTGGCTATCCCTCGATTGGCGAACAATGTCTACTCGGGATCACGAGATTCTGCCATGGGTCTTCATGTGACTGAGCAGGCTGGTTTTCAACCTGCAGATGTTAGATTGGGGCAGGACGTTCCACGAAGTAGTGGGATCCGGAGTGCAGGATTTGCTTCCTTTTCTTTCCTTCTCTGCAGTCGCTGTACCTCATCATTAACGCATTGGGACTCGAAGTGTGATGCAGCTTGGTGGACAAGTTGTTGCCATTCTGAGCAATTGGTAACAAGCTCTTCCCAGTCATTAAGGTCAATGCCCCTGCACTTCAAGGAGAGCTTCAGAATGTCTTGAAAAGTTTTCTCCACCCCCGCAACATTGGCCATTTGAGAGTTGTAAGAACAGGGCAAGGCTGGGTAGTTATATACCATAGACATCTGGCTGAGATTGGTCAAGCTCATTTCATACTAGGTCCTTACAGCCAACAGATAAGGTTTTTTTTAAAAGGTGTGAAATTTGTAAGTGTTGATGTTCAAAGAGACTTGGGTGTGCTTGTACAAGGAATGCAGAAAGTTAACATGCAGGTACAGCAAGTAATTAGGAAGGTAAATTGCATGTTGGCCTTTATTGCAAGGGGATTAAAGTACAGAAATAAAGAATGTTTTTCTGCAATTGTACAGGCATTTGGTGAGACCACATCTGGAATACTGTGTGCAGTTTTGGTCTCCACATTTAAGAAAGGATATACTTGCACTGGAGCAGTACAACGAAGGTTCACTAAATTGGTCCCTGGGGTGAGGGGGTTGTCCTATGATGAGAGGCTGAGTAAATTGGGCCTCTATTCTCTGGTGTTTAGAAGAATGAGAGGTGACCTCATTGAAACATATAAGATTCTGAAGGGGCTGGATAGGGTAGACACAGAGATTATTTCCATTGGTCAGGGAATCTAAAACACAGGGGCACAGTCACAGGATAAGGGGCCAATCATTTAGGACTGAGATTAGATGAAATTACTTCACTCAAAAGGGTTGTGAATCTTTGGAATTCTCGACCCCAGAGGGTTTTGAATGCTCCGTCATTGAATACATTTAAGGCTGGGATAGACATATTTTTGGTCTTTCAGGAAATCAATGGATATGGCGAGCAGGCGGGTAAGTGGAGTTAAATCCTAAAATCAGCCATGTTCATATTGAATGGTGCAGCAGGTTCAATGGGCCATAAGGTCTACTCCTGTTCCTATTTCTTGTGTTCTTGTATTTTCATCCTATGGTCTTCCTTTGGCATCTTGGCCACAGTTAATCCAAAGCACAGTTTACCTGGTGGCACAACCAGTATGCAGTTCAAATGGTCAGAGTTGGCACTGAAACTATCTGGAAGACATGGATACAGGACCTAAAACTAATCTTGCAGCTGTAGCTATGCACCACCCTGCTCAGCATAGTGGGGAAAGTCTTCGCTCAAGTCGCTTTAAACAGGCTCCAGAAGCTGGCCGAGCGTGTCTACCCTGAGGCACAGTGTGGCTTTCGAGCAGAGAGAACGACCATTGACATGCTGTTCTCCCTTCGTCAGCTACAGGAGAAATGCCACGAACAACAGATGCCCCTCTACGTTGCTTTCATTGATCTCACCAAAGCCTTTGACCTCGTCAGCAGACGTGGTCTCTTCAGACTACTAGAAAAGATTGGATGTCCACCAAAGCTACTAAGTATCATCACCTCATTCCATGACAATATGAAAGGCACAATTCAGCATAGCGGCGCCTCATCAGATCCCTTTTCTACCTAGGCTCAACTATCACCAGTAACCTGTCTCTAGATGCAGAAATCAACAAGCGCATGGGAAAGGCTTCCACTGCTATGTCCAGACTGGCCAAGAGAGTGTGGGAAAATGGCGCACTGACACGGAACACAAAAGTCCGTGTGTATCAAGCCTGTGTCCTCAGTACCTTGCTCTACGGCAGCGAGGCCTGGACAACGTATGTCAGCCAAGAGTGATGTCTCAATTCTTTCCATCTTCGCTGCCTCCGGAGAATCCTTGGCATCAGGTAGCAGGACCATATCTCCAACACAGAAGTCCTCGAGGGGGCCAACATCCCCAGCTTATACACACTACTGAGTCAACGGCGCTTGAGATGGCTTGGCCATGTGAGCCGCATGGAAGATGGCAGGATCCCCAAAGACACATTGTCCAGCGAGCTCACCACTGGTATCAGACCCACCGGCCGTCCATGTCTCCGCTTTAAAGACGTCTGCAAACACGACATGAAGTCCTGTGACATTGATCACAAGTCGTGGGAGTCAGTTGCCAGCGATTGCCAGAGCTGGCAGGCAACCATAAAGGCGGGGCTAAAGTGTGGCGTGTCGAAGAGACTTAGCAGTTGGCAGGAAAAAAGACAGAGGCGCAAGGGGAGAGCCAACTGTGTAACAGGCCCGACCACCAATTTTGTCTGCAGCACCTGTGGAAGAGTCTGTCACTCTAGTATTGGCCTTTATAGCCACTTCAGGCGCTGCTTCACAAACCACTGACCACCTCCAGGCGCTTACCCATTGTCTCCCGAGACAAGGAGGCCAAA
Source organism: Heterodontus francisci (assembly GCF_036365525.1). Classification (NCBI taxonomy): domain Eukaryota; kingdom Metazoa; phylum Chordata; class Chondrichthyes; order Heterodontiformes; family Heterodontidae; genus Heterodontus; species Heterodontus francisci. The sequence goes on from NC_090400.1 coordinate 14,144,508, forward strand.
GAAAGAAGAAGAAGCTATGCACCACTCTGGTAAATGTGATTAAACTGTTAACTGGCACATTCCCCACTCCCTAAAAATATACAAGCCTCAAATCAGTAACAGATTTTTATCTAAGCCTTAAGTTCATGGTAAATATTGGCACTAAACACATCTCGTAGAGCTGTACCAGTCAGTCAATCAAAACAGATTAAGGGACAGAATATAAGGGACAGCCTGCATTGCTGGGAATGAGAAAGACAGCACCTCATTTATTTTACCTGCCATAAGCATATTGTATCTTTTTTTAAAAATTGTAATATTTTACCAAAAGTTAAACTGTGCGGGTGAATTTCATCAGGACTTGTATGCTCCACTGCTATAACTTGGGCAGAATTTCCATGGTAATCATGCATGGCTGGCCAAAAAGGTAGGATATTTATAGCAAGACAAACTGAGAAGTGAGGATCTCTCCAAAAACTCATCTCTTACATTTACATCACAGAAACAGGTCATTCCTCCCAATTGGTCCATGTCAGTGTTTATTCTCCACACAAACCTCCTCCCACCCCTCTTCATCTAACTCTGTCAGCATAACCTTCCAATCCTTTCTCCCTTGTGTGTTTATCTAGCTTCGCCTTAAATGCAGCTTGTGGTGGAAATCCTCTTCGTTAAGCTGCTATGGTGGCAGGAAGAGAAAGCTACATACATTCTACAATAACTGCCGTTTCCAGATAGAAACTGCATTGTTTCTGCAGTTGCTCTTTATATATATTAACATGGCATTCACACACTCTTTCTCACATTCTTTCTCTATTAGGCATGAGTGTCAGATGTGGTTAGAAACAACTTTTATTCACCACAAAAGTGTTTTCATTGAGGCAAGGCCGATGAAATAAAAGTGGAATAAGGAGATTCTTTAACTTCTTATAAGCAAACCAAAGTTCCAAGTATTATATATGAACTCTTACATTTATCTAACCTTTACCACACTGTCTAAAGCATCTGAGCCAAGTCATGACCTCCTGCTTTACCAAGTTTATTTTTCAATTTTAGATAACACTTTAAATAATTTCCTAAACTGTAATTCTTTCAATGCTTCCTTCATGGTTGTAAATAATTTAAAAAAACACCATGTTCCAAACCTAATTAGTGCAATTACTTTAATAGTTTGCAAGTTTAGTAGAGCAGAAGATTGAGTACAGACAGTTCCAGCATATTAGGGGTGTTATTTTAAAATATGTAACACGGACAAAATACTCAAAACTTAAGGGATGATTCCTTGTACCAAAGATCTCTGCAACAGTACTTAGGAGGGGAATATACATAGGAACGGGAGTAGGCCATTCAGCTTCTTGAGCTCATTCTGCCATTCAATAAAGATCATGACTAATCAGTACCTCAAATCCATTCACCTGCCTTTGCTCCACAACATTGGATATCTGTGCATAATGGAAAACATTCAAGCCCAGTCTTGAAAGCTCCAATTGACACCAGCATCCAGAGCCCTTTGGTGAAAGGAAGTTCCAGATTGCCATTCAATGAAGAGTGTAGGAGAGACGACCAGGAGCAGCACCAGGCATGCCTAAAAATGAGGTGCCAACCTGGTGAAGCTACAACACAGAAGGCTATATAGTGCAAGCAGCATGTGATAGACAGGGTTAAGTTATCTCACAACCAACAGATCAGATCAAAGCTCTGCAGTCCTGCCACATCCAGTCATGAACAGTGGAGGACAATTAAACAACTAACCAGAGGAGGAGGCTCCACAAACATCCCCACCTACAGTGGCACAGTGGTTAGCACCGCAACCTCACAGCTCCAGGGACCCGGGTTCGATTCTGGGTACTGCATGTGTGGAGTTTGCAAGTTCTCCCTGTGACCGCGTGCGTATTCGCCGGGTGCTCCGGTTTCCTCCCACAGCCAAAGACTTGCAGGTTGATAGGTAAATTGGCCATTATAAATTGCCCCTAGTGTAGGTAGGTGGTAGAGAATATGGGATTACTGTAGGGTTAGTATAAATGAGTGGTTGTTGGTCGGCACAGACTCGGTGGGCTGAGGGCCTGTTTCAGTGCTGTATCTCTAAATAAATAAAGTGGATGATCTATCTTGGCCTCCTCCTGAGGTCCCCAGCATCACAGATGCCAGTCTTCAGCCAATTTGATTCACTCCATGTGATATCAAGAAATGGCTGAAGGTGCTGGATAAAGCAAAGGCTATAGGTCCTGACAACATCCCAACAGTAGTACTGAAGACATGTATTCCTGAACTTGCTATTCCCCTATCCAAGCTGTTCCAGAACAGCTACAACACTGGCATCTACCTGACAATGTGGAAAATTGCCCAGGTATGTCCTGTACACAAAAAGCAGGACAAATCCAATCCGGCCAATTACCACCCCATCGGTCTACTCTCAATCATCAGTAAAGTGATAGAAGGTGTCGTTGAAAGTGCTATCAAGCACTTACACAGCAATAACTTGCTCAGTTTGGGTTCCGCCAGGGTCACCCAGCTCCAGCCCTCATTAAAACCTTGGTCCAAACATGGACAAAAGAGCTGAACTCCAGAGGTGAGGTGAGAGTGACTGCCCTTGACATCAAGGCAGCATTTCACCAGATGTGGCAAAATTGAAGTCAATGGGAATCAGGGGAAAACACTCCACTGGCTGGAGTCATACCTAGTGTAAAGGAAGATGGTTGCAGTTGTTGGAGGCCAGTCATTTCAGCCCCAGGACATCACTGCAGGTGTTCATCAAAGTAGTGTCCTAGGCCCAACAATATTCAGCTGCTTCATCAATGACCTTCCCTCCATCAGAAGGCCAGAAGTGGGGATGTTCACTGATAATTGCAGTGTTCAGCACCATTCGCGACTCCTCAGATACTGAAGTAGCCCATGTCCACAAGCAGTAAGACCTGGACAACATTCAGGCTTAGGCTGATAAGTGGCAAGTAACATTTGCACCACACAAGTGCCAGGCAATGATTATCTCCAACAAGAAAGAACCGAACCATCTCCCCTTGACATTCAATGGCATTATCATTGCTGAATCCCCCACCATCAACATCCTGGGGGTTACCAATGACCAGAAACTGAACTGGACCAGCCATACAAATACTGTGGCTACAAGAGCAGGTCAGAGGCTGGGAATTCTGTGACGAGTTACTCTCCTCGTGACTCCCCAAAGCCTGTTCACCATCTACAAGGCACAAGTTAGAAGTGTGATAGAATACCATCCACTTGTCTGGATGAGTGCAGCTCCAACAACACTGAAGGAGTGCAACATCCCATCCACCACCTTAAACATTCGCTCCCTGCACCACCATGCACAGTGGCAGCAGTGTGTACCATATACAAGATGCACTGCAGCAACTCACCAAGCCTCCTTCAAAGGCATATTCCAAACCCGCAACCTCTACCAACTAGAAGGACAAGGGCAGCAGACGCATGGGGCCACCACCACCTGCAAGTTCCCTTCCGAGGCAAACAACACGCTGACACAAAAGCAAAATACTGCAGATGCTGGAAATCTGAAACGAAAACAGAAAATGATGGAAATACTCAGCAGGTCTGGCAGCATCTGTGGCGAGAGAAACAAAGTTAACGTTTCAGGTTGATAACCTTTTACCAAAACTGGCAAGGTTAGAAATGTAATAGGTTTTGAGCAACTGAAAGGATGGGGGGAAAGAGAACAAAAGGGAAGGTCTGTGATAAGGTGGACAGCAGGAGAGATTAAATGGCAAAAGGTTTCATGGCACAAAACCAAGTAAAGAAACAAAAGATGTGTCTGGATGAGGTGTAAATGGCAGAATAACAGCTGTCCAAACACAAAGTCAAGGGATTAAGAAAGAAACAAGGCAGCTGGGGGAAAATAAAAAACAGCAAAAAATAACATGGAAAAAGAAAAAAATGGTGGCAGAGGTTATGATCTAAAAATATTGAACTCAATGTTGAGTCTGGAAGTCTGTAAAGTGCATAGTCAAAAGATGAGGTGGTGTTCCTCGAACTTATGTTAAGCTTCATTGGAACATTGTAGCAGGCCAAGGACAGAAAGATCAGAGTGGGAGCAAGGTAGTGAATTAAAATGACAGGCAATTGGAAGCTCAGGGTCACACTTGCAAACTGAGCGGAGGTGTTCCGCAAAGCGATCACCCAGTCTGTGTTTAGTCTCCCCAGTTAAGAGGAGACCACATTGTGAGCAGCGAATACAGTAAACTAAATTGAAAGAAGTACAAGTAAATCACTGTTTCACTTGGAAGGAGTGTTTGGGGCCTTGGATGGTGAGAAGGGAGGGCGGCACAGTGGCGCAGTGGTTAGCACCGCAGCCTCACAGCTCCAGGGACCCGGGTTCGATTCTGGGTACTGCCTGTGTGGAGTTTGCAAGTTCTCCCTGTGTCTGCGTGGGTTTTCTCCGGGTGCTCCGGTTTCCTCCCACAAGCCAAAAGACTTGCAGGTTGGTAGGTAAATTGGCCTTTATAAATTGTCACCAGTATAGGTAGGTGGTAGGGAAACAAAGGGTCAGGTGGGGATGTTTGGTAGGAATATGGGATTAGTGTAGGATTAGTATAACTGGGTGGTTGATGGTCGGCACAGACTCAGTGGGCCGAAGGGCCTGTTTCAGTGCTGTATCTCTAATCTAATCTAATCTAAAAGGGTAGGTGTTGCATCTCCTGCACTTGCATGGAAAGGTGCCATAGAAAAGGCGGGAGTTGTTGGGGGTGACTGAGGAGTGGACCAGGGTGTTGTGGAGGGAATGTTCCCTTCGGAATGTTGATAGGGGAGGGGAGGGAAAAATGTGTTTGGTGGTGACATCACGCTGGAGTTGGCGGATATGGTGGAGGATGATCCGTTGAATACAGAGGCAGGTAGGGTGGAAGGTGAGGACAAGGAGAACCCTATCATGGAGGGGAAGGGGTCAGAACAGAAGTTTACGAAATAGTTCAGACTCGATTGAGGGCCCTGTCAAGCCCCCTGTAGGGGGTGGGGTGGCATCCCTGGTTGAGGATCAAGAAAGACATATTGGAAGTGCTAGTATGGAAGGTTGCATCGATCAGATGCGACGGAGATGGAGAAACTGGGAGAATGGAATTGAGTCCTTACAGAAGGTGGGATGTGAGGAAGTGTAGTCCAGGTAGCTGTGGGCTTATCGTGAATATTGGTTGATCGTCTCCATTTCTGGGGATAAGCTGAGAATTTGAGGAAGGGGAGGGAAGAGTTGGAGATGGACCATGTGAAGGCAAGAGAAGGGTAGAAATTGGAAACAAAGTCAATGAAATTTTTCAGTTCAGGGCAAGAGCAGGAAGTGGCACTGATATTGCCCTCACATCCTCCCCAGCTTCACCCGACAGAAACTCCAATTGATCCATATTTTTGCAGTCACATCCTATCCCATATCTATCAGCCCAATCTTCACTAACCTCCACTGGCTCTCCATTAACCTAGCATATCGATTTTAACATTCTCATCCTTGTCTATAAACTCCTCCATGGCCTCACCCTAGCTCTTTAACTTTGCTCTGCCATACGCACCAACCCGTACCCTCTGCTCTTCTTCCTCCAGTATACTCTGCATCCCTCCTTTTGCTCCACCATTAATGGCAGAGTCATTAGCCATTACTCCCCAGTGCTCTGGAACTCCCAAAGCCTTGCCATATCTCTCCCCACATTCAAAGGCCTCTTTCATATCTAACTTTTCAACCATGTCTTTAGTCACCTCCTAAACCCTGCTCCAAAGCTCCTGGTTAATGCCAGGTTTCCTCTATGTGAAGGACCTTGAGATTAAAGGCCATTCAGAAATGCGAGATACTGTTCTATCATTGTCACATTGTAATTTGGACAGAGCATCAGTAACTTGCACTTGCTGACAAACAGGTCATATCACAAAGTAAAACTTAATTACAACACAATGACCTCTACACACTGAAAAAACCCATTAACTCAAGAATTTGAACAGCAAGATTTATTGTGGCAAGGAGAAGGAGTGTGATAAGGAAAGAAATACTTTGGTAAATACACCCCACATATTTCAAAGTCATCTATCAGTGTTTAAGTGCACAAACCAGGACAACATAGCTTACCTGAAACAATAAACTGTAACATCTGCTATATTCACTAAACTTTCATCAATGTCGACAAACTATCTTTTGCTTGAGGGCCATTTTTAAAAATTCTTTCATGGGATGTGGACATCAGTTCAGTTTCTGGTCAATGGTAACCCCAGATTGTTGGTAGTGGGGGATTCAGCAATGGTAATGCCATTGAACAATAAGGGGAGATGGTTAGATTCTCTCTTGTTTGAGATGGTCATTGTCTGGCACTTGTGTGACATGAATGTTACTTGCCCCTTATCAACCCAAGCCTGAATGCTGTCCAAGTCTCCCTGCATATGGACACAGGCTGCCTCAGTATCTGAGGAGTCGCGAATGGTGCTGAACATTGTGCAATCATCAGCGAACATCCCCACCTTATGATGGAAGGAAGGTCATTGAGGAAGCAGCTGAAGATGGTTGGGCCTAGGACACTACCCTGAGGAACTCCTGCAGTGATGTCCTGGGACTGAGATCATTGACCTTCAACAACCAGAACCATCTTCCTTTACACTAGATATGACTCCAACCAGTGGAGGGTTTTCTCCCTGATTCCCATTGACTCCAGTTTTGCTAGGGCTCCTTAATGTCACACTTGGTCAAATGCTGCCTTAATGTCAAGGGCAGTCACTCTCACCTCACCTCTGGAGTTCATGTTTATCCATGTTTGGACCAAGGCTGTAATGAGGTCAGAAGCTGAGTGCCCCTGGCAGAATCAAACTGAGCGTCAGTGAGCAGGTTATTGCTGAGTAAGTGCTTGATAGCACTGTCGACGATACCTTCCATCACTTTGCTGATGATTGAGAGTAGACTGATGGGTAATTGGTCGGATTGGATTTGTCCTCCTTTTTGTGTACAGGACAGACCTGGGTAATTTCCCGCATTGTCGGGTAGATGCCAGTGTTGTAGCTGTACTGGAACAGCTTAGTTTGGGGCACAGCAAATTCTGCAGCACAAGTCTTCAGTACAATTGCCGGAATATTGTCAGAGCCCATAGCCTTTGCAGTATCCAGTGCCTTCAGTCATTTCTTGCTATCAGGTGGAGTGAATCAAATTGGCTGAAGACTGGCATCTGTGATGCTGGGGACCTCAGGACGAGACCAAGAGGGATCATCCACTCAGCACTTCTGGCTGAAGATGGATGTAAATGCCTCAGCCTTGTCTTTTGCATTGATGTGCTGGGCTCCCCCATCATTGAGGTTGAGCATATTTGTCCAGCTTCCTCCTTTTAGTTGTTTAATTGTCCACCACCATTCCTGACTGGATGTGGCAGGACTGCAGAGCTTAGATTTGATGCATTGGTTGTGGGATCGCTTAGCCCAGTCTATTGCATGCTGCTTCTGCTGTTTGGCGTTCTTGTAGTCCTGTGTTGTAGCTTCACCAGGTTGACACTTCATTTCGAGGTATGCCTGGTGCATGAACTCCAGCACTCTTCATTGAACCAGGGTTGGACTCCTGGCTTGATAGTAATGGTAGAGTGAAGGAAAAGCCTGGCCAAGCATGTTCAGGAATTTCTCCTGATTACAGTGGAATGAATTCATGATATACAGTCTGTGTGGCCTCCCAGAATTCCTGGATTCAGGAGGCAGCTCTGGTCAATCCCTGATAGCAGATGGCCGTGATGTATACATTATTCATGCACAGGAGAAGATCAATAAATTACCTTTGACACAAGTGGAAGAGACTGTTAATGGGCATGCCCAGGATACACTGATAAAACCATAATATCTGTGATAGTTTTAACTCCTTAGAAGGTTCAGGCCCGAGTATTGCTGTACCAAAAGAGGTCTACAATATGTCGGAAGGATCAGGTCCCATTTTCCCATCACCTCTTCAACAAACCTGAGGAATGATTGGAATCCACTGGTGCAGATTAGCTGAGGTGAAAAGTAACAGATGCTGTACCTTCAAAATCAACAGATATCCATATATACTCCCACTCCTCTTCCTCTGTAGCACATACAGCCTCCATCCAAACAAACTTGACCAGAACTTACCAGGGTCAAACAAAGAATTGCATAAAGCATCTTAATCCCATCATTGAATGAGTATAAAATCATCCTATCTCAATAATGAATGAACCTGCATTTAAGTAGAACTTTCCACGACTCAGCATGTCCCAACCCAAAGTGCTTTACAATGCATCGAGTACTTTTTGAAGTGTAGTCACTGTTGTGATGTAAGGAAACGTGGCAACTAATATTCCACACAGCAAAATCCAAAAAGCAATGAGATAAATCTGTTTTAGTGATGTTGGTCGAGGGATCTCTATCGGCCAAGAGATCGAGAACAAGTCCCCTGCTAGTCTTTGAAATAGCACCTGATTTCTTTTATGTCCTTTTGAGAGGGCAGACGGTGCTACCACAGTTTAACATCTCATCCTAAAGGGTCTAAATCCAAGGATACTGGAGATGACAGAAAATGTGACACGTAAATGTAAATGGTTCTACTGCACAAAATTACCCACATTTCGCATTTATTTTGGATATTTTATTGAACAGAAACTTGACAGTAGGAAATATAGTTCTCACAATGATATAGTGCTCTGATGTTAGAAATGAGGAGCTGGATTTTACCTGGACGGTGGGGGTCCCAGCAACAGACTGGAAGGCAGGGGCGACCTCGCTTCAGTCCTATTTTGGATCCCCAGCTGAATTCCACAGTGAGCAGCCAATTAACTGCCCGCCATCGGGGTCCCTGGCCCTTTAAGGACGGCGAGCCTGCCGCCAAGAGTTGCTGGCCAATCAGAGGGCTGGCAGCCCTGCCCATAACAGCAGTGCCCCCGGGAGTGGTGGCCACAGCCAGTACTACAGGAGGCTTGGGACCAGGAGCAGCGCTGGAGCCCCGGATCTCACGGAACTCGTCAGGGCCAGTCCAGAAGGCCCAGTGAGGGGGGAGGGAGAGGGTGGTCATTGACGGCAAGGGGTGGTTGTTTGCAGACAGGTGTCCTTTGCCATTAGAGGCCCTTCATGGGTCACTGAGGAGGGCCACCCCCCCACGACCAGCCCACAGGGAGGCTGCCTTGTTTTACTGGGTGACATCCCCACGTGGCGGGGTCCCACCAGCCACCGGTAAAATGTTAGCGGTGGCGAGGAGGCCCTTAAGTGGCCATTAACTGGCCACTTAAGGGCCTCAATTGACCTTTAGGCAGGAAGGCCTTCTTCAGCCTTTCCACACCCCCAACAAAATTGAAGTGGTTAAACTACTTAATATAACTACAAATTATCAGTGATATTTCTAAACTTGAAACCTAATTAGTTAAATAAACACAATAGAGATGGCAGGGCAGGTGATGTGCTACTGCTGTAGCATGGGGGAGCTGGTGGACACCAGTGTGATCCACAGCAACCACATCTGCACTAAGTGTCTGCAGCTCGAGGAACTTCGGCTCAGAGTTGATGTCATGGAGTCCGAGATTCAGACACTGCGATGCATCAGGGAGGGGGGATGTTACCTGGACACTTTGTTCCAGGAGACAGTAACACTCCTTAGGATGGGTACTTCAGATTTGGTCCATTCTCACGGACAGGAGAGTTTGACTACGAGTGAGGCAGGTATGGGGATCCAGAAGGTCGCAATGCAGGAGCCTCAGCCCTTGCATTTGTCCAACAGTTTCGAGGTTCTTGCAGCTCGTGTGGACGAGAGCAAAGACTGCAGGAAGGATGAACAAACTGTCCACAGCACCGTGGTGAAGGGGCCATTCAAGTGGGGAGAGTAAAATGGAATGTAGTAGTAGTAGGGGGCAGTATAGTTAGGGGGATAGATACTGTTCTTTTCAGCCAAGAGCGTGACTCCCGAAGGCTATGTTGCCTGCCCGGTGACATCTCCTCAGGGCTGGAGAGGAACTTGGATCCAGTTGTCATGATCCATGTGAGTATCAACAACATAGGAAGGAATAAGAAAGAGGTTCTGCTGAGGGAATATGAGCAGCTAGGAGTTAAATTAAAAAGTAGAACCACAAAGGTAATAATCTCTGGATTACTATCTGAACCACAAGCAAATTGGCATAGGATAAATAAGATCAGAGAGTTTAATACATGTCTCAGGGATTGGTGTGGGAGAAATGGGTTTCAATTCATGGGGTACTGGTAACATACTGGGGAAAGAGGGAATTGTACCATTCGGATGGTCTGCACCTGAACCACGCTGGAACCAGTGTCCTGGCAAATCGTATAACTAGGGCTGTAAAGAGGGCTTTAAACTATATAGTTGTAGGGGAGGGTTCAGGTGAAGGGAAATTTAGAAAGTCACAAGAAAGGACAAGGCAATAGTGCAGGGTAGCGATATGGATAATGATAACCAGAGTGTGACAGGAAGGGAGAGAGCATACAAACATAAGAGTGCACCAGCAAATAAGGTCAGTGTAGGGAAGAATGGTAAAAAATACAGAATTAAAGGCTCTTTATCTGAATGCATGCAGCTTTTGTAACAAGATGGATGAATTGATAGCACAAATAGAAATAAATGGGTATGATACGATGGCCATCGCAGAGATGTGGTTGCAAGGTGACCAAGGCTGGGAACTAAATATTCAAGGGTATTTGGAAGGACAGGAAAAGGAGGAGGGGTAGCTCTGTTAATAATAGATGAGATCAGTACAGTAATGAGAAATGATCTTGGCTTGGAAGATCAAGATGTAGAATCAGTTTGGGTGGAGATATGAAATAGCAAGGGAAAAAAGTCACTGGTGGGAGTAATTTATAGACTCCCTAACAGTAGTTACACTGTAGGACAGAATATAAATCAAGAAATAATGGGGGCTTGTAGGAAAGGTACTGCTATAATCGTGGGTGATTTTAATCTTCATATGAATTGGACTAATCAAATTGGCAAAGGTAGCCTGGAGGATGAGCTCATAGAATCTATTAGGGACAGTTTCTTAGAACAATATGTTCTGGAACCAACCCAGGTCCAGGCTATTTTGGAACTGGCAATGTTTAATGAGACACGATTAATTAATGATCTCATAGTAAAGGTCTTGGTCTCAGTGCAAAAATAAAAGTCACCACAAAATAAACATTCCAAATCAAATTTATAAATGAAATCATGCCATATTTTGGGCAAAAATAACATGATCACCCTTGTGCATTCCATTATTGCCTGTCTTCTGTGTGCCTCTGCCTGTCCTAGTGCTCCTACAAAGTGCTACACCCAGTGGCTGCAGCATGGCTGGTGGAAGGCTGCAGACTTTCAATGGGGAAGACTGCAGATGGCCTTGCAGGATAACCTTGAACAGCTCTTGGCCTAAAAGGCCTGGCTTCAGACTGCACCACCTCGGTATGGGCAGCAGCAATCTGGGCTGGTTGGCTGACAGGTAACAGCAAGGATACTGGCAAAGTGGTCATCCTGAGAGAGGACAACAGATTCGTACTCCATGGATCCACTGCCACACCCCCAGGTTGGTGCCTCAGCAATCCTAATAATCTGTTGGAGGACAGAATGATGGACTGCTGTGACACCCTGCAAGCCCCTCGGAATAAGGGTATCTCTAGCCGTGACAGCAGCAGTTTGAACTTGCATGGCAGAAAGCTGACCATGCATGACTTCAGTCTAAGCTTCCAATGCAGCACTCAGTCTTCTGGTGGAAGCTACTTGTGCTGCAGTGGAGGCTGGCTGAGAGGCTGCATCATGGTCGGTTCCACAAGTGTTCTCATGGAGTTAGCCACGAGTTCCTCGCTGGAGAGGATGGGCTCCAAGCTCAGCACAAAGCCCTGTGCCAAGTTTGGTACTGCACTCCTCCATGTGTCTTGACATTGACCACAGGCTTTCTGGTAGACTTCCCAGTGCGCCAAGTATTTCACAATTTTCTTCCATTGATGTCTTCATCTGAGCCCTATTCAGCAGAACTCATGTGTGACCTCGCCCTCTGGCAAGCTGGCGCAGGTGCTATCTTCGTTCCCTGCCCTAGCTGTTGGCCAGTCGTGCTCGATCTCTCACCGTGTGTAGACCCTGCCTCTTTGGTATCCTTTAAATGATGCGCAGTATCAGTATCTGAGCTGGTGGCTGTGAGTATAGAATTGAGTGATTGTGTGGCTTCATCAGTTTCTTTTGCTGTTCCTCCACTGCCTGGGCAGGTAGTAGTTGATGATATCTGAATGGAGAAAGGTACGAGGGTAGGGTTGTGACCAGCAAAAAGTGGGGGGGGCGGCAGTGGGGAAGCAAGAGATGCATGTTTACACCATTCACAGCTTGTAAATCACATGTGATTGTGGGATGTGGGCGAAGTGGGATGTGAAAAGGAGAATTGGTTATGAAGGAACTGTTATCTTCAATTGATTCAGCCCACTGCTAGCAAGGGCTCAACATGCAATTACCATTCCAATAATGGTCAGCAACATCTCCTCCATGGGCTTAGGACATTCACCTGTTTCCCTCTGGTTAGTTCCTGCTGCTTGTCCTGCAAGAGACTGGGAGGTGTATCAGTGGGTGTAGTGCAATTTGTTTGGGTGATGTGGTTGAATAGTGGGAGTGTGTGCAAGGTTTGAGATGTGACTGTGAGGCTAGCAGCATTGATAAATGTGAGGGAGTGTGGTGGAGCATATAAATGTTAGCTGTGAGTCCTGATTGTTATAGATTGATGATGGGTGAGTGTTGGGGGTGTGGTGTATTGAGCAGTCTCTGAGGCTGGTGGTGCAGTTGATGGGATATGACATTTGTAGAGGCATTCACTGACCTTGGCCACTCGTATGAAGTCATTGACTTCTTGTAGCATTGCATCCGGGTCCTTGAGGCTAGGCTCCTGGCATTGACCTCCATGTTCATCTGCTCCCACTCCCTTTCTGAGTTTGTGCCTGGAGGGTCTTCTGCAGATACAGGATCTCGCTTCTATTTTCCAGGCTGTGCACAAGTCATCCCCTTTAAGATACCACATGTACGCGGTCACACAAAAAAATTTAAAGGTACCACTCACTTAAATGAATAAGCAGTGACCAATAAAAAAAAATTAGAGGGGAGGTTTCTCTCTGCCAGGTTGTACCATTCTTCACTGTTTCCCAGGCCAAATTCACTTCCTACATGAATTCCAGCATCTGCTCCAGCCACAATGCACCTCCCCTTTATGAGGCACAGGCTAGCTTTAAGAAGCGCCAGGAAGTTCGATTTTGGGCCCCCTTCTAACCTGTGAACCAATGAACAGTGCAATTAGTGCTAGGTGCATGCAGAAATCATTATAATGAGCAGGCAGCACAAAGTTGCTGTGCTGCCTACTTGTCAATCAAGCGGCAATCAGTGCCAGATCTGTGCCAGATTTTGGGGATTATCCAATTTCGAACTCCTCGATCTCTTCTTCTGGATTCGCCCATCAAAGGAAATCAGAGGGAGACACTGTTTGTTATCCTTGATTGCTGCAACCATCAAAGGAGTCTCAGACCAGGTGAAACCTCCAGTACAGTTTGTTTCAGGAGCTTACCTGGGCACCAGTTCTAGGATGTTCAGTTCCCTGCTTGGCTGTTTGTTTCTGTGTTGCGGTAGTGAGTGCGCTTTCTATAGTCTGGCACCCATGTTATCTTCATTAAAGGCTCCATTTCTGATCTTGGGTGTAACTGCTAAGCATCTGAACTCTATTAGTTTTGTTTTGAAGCAGTTTAATATTTGGGCAAATCAAATGTTATACTGCCGGCTACCTGCTGTACTTTTTTTGCTTCTGTGTAATCATATTCCTTGAAAATAAATTTGACTATTTAGTTAACCAATCATTACAGGTGCCTGGCTGCCAAATTATTTTACCAGAATTAAAGAAGACCACAAGTAACTAACATTTGACTCACAGAAGACATTAGTTTCTTCAAAACAAAATAATAGGGCTCAGAGTCTTAGCAGTTACGTACTTTTAAAGAGAGAATTTGATGAACTGGATGCCAGACTGGAAGTTAAGCTCTGGGAGGGAGAGGTTTTCCACCTTTTACAGTGGACAAGATGCAAGGTGGGCAGCCCACGTGCGCACTTAACATTGTGGTTATCATTGGGCCTGCTGTGAGTTATCACATTCACAATAGTGAAGGCCATAAGTTTTAAATTTTCAGAGACACCAGGGGGTGGAATTAATCTACAGCAGCAGCACCAACAGGCTTGTAGTGAGGCAGCAGCAGATTTTTCCCTGTGGCAGTTTTTATATTCCATTGACTTGGAAAACATTGCCAAATTTTCAACTTCAAACTGAGCAAAAGCCACAGAGAGACTCCAACGAGTCTCCAAAAAGAGTTTGAACTATCGTTTTGTGAACTTCAGTGGAAAGATCAGGCACTGTGAAAAATCAGCTACTGATTCACTATGAGCCCATTTCACACTGCTGACCAACTTCACTCCCCCATCCCTTTTCACTTCACCCCTTCCCCAAGTGAATTTCAGCTTTTAATAATTCACTCCCGGGTATTATTATTTGAAATGTAACACTCTTCTAGCAGTCAAGTAATCACATTATGAAGGGTTATAATATCCTTTCAGGGTCTGTGCAATCCATTGCACAAGGCCTTTCGCCCTCTGGGTATATATAGAGGGGCAGCAGAGGTCAGGTCAATGGTTGCAAATTTCAGAGCTGTCAAAATGTGGAGCAATGCTAGGAGTGGCAGTTTGCATCATCGGTGAGGTAACTTGCAAACTTGTTGAAACAACTAGGAGCTGTGTTTATTTCTGAAGAATGACGCACATTGAAATAGCTCAGATTTTTGAATCAATTTGAGTGATTGGTGACTTGTGAGCCATTCTTGTCAGCTTTACACAGAGTCAGTCTGGGGATCCAGAGATTGATGAATTACAATAAGTTTGGCCTTTGCTCCCATGGTTCATAAAAACATTCAAAGCATGAAATTACAATACAGCCTGTAGCCCAATGACAGAAATCAATTACTCTATATCCAGTGAGGTGTTTAATACTGCCAGCACAGCAGGGGACACAGAACAAATTACCTGCAGTATTAGCTTGGATTTTGTTCTCCCTTGTGTTCGAAATTAAATTAATATTTTAAAAACTTACAAAATCATACAACATATTTCATTTTTATCATTGCATTTTTGAATGATTCGGTTTCCAGTAAGTCAGTGCTCAAAGGGTTAAGTGCCAGCTGCCTCCTGAGTCATGATCAGGTAAGAACATATTCAATGACCTCAGTGCTGCCCTCTGGTGACTTTGCTGGCAACATCTAGCAGCTGGAAAGGGTCGCCAAGCTGATATTCTTAAAGGGGCAGTGCTTCCAACAATTCAAGTAGACTGCACTGAAAACTCTTGCCACTGCTGTACCACATTAGTCTCTGTCAAAGCTGCAACAGGTTGTATTCACCCAGTAAGGTATTTCTCTTTTTTTTAAATCTTTATTAAAGCTACCATAAAATAATCTGTGGCTCTACAACACATAGTAGCAGGAACACACTTCAGGGTACAGTAATAAAAACAAGAAATGCTGGAACCACTCAGCAGGTCTGGCAGCATCTGTGGAAAGAGAAGCAGAGTTAACGTTTCGGGGTGATGGGTCACTGACCCGAAACGTTAACTCTGCTTCTCTTTCCACAGATGCTGCCAGACCTGCTGAGTGGTTCCAGCATTTCTTGTTTTTATTTCAGATTTCCAGCATCCGCAGTATTTTGCTTTTATTTCAGGGTACAGTAGTATAGTTACTTGAATAGTAATCCAAAAGCCTGGACTAATAATCCAGTGAGATCAAATCCCACCATGACAGTTTGAGAATTTGAATTTCATTTTTTAAAAATCTGGTATTAGTAAAAGGTGACAGTGAAGCTTTCAGATTGTTTTTCACTAATGTCCTTTAGGGAAGGAAACCTGCTGTCCTTACCTGGTCTGGCCTGTATGCGAGTCCAGTCCCAGACCTACATGGTTGACTCTTAACTGTCCGCTGAAAAAGTCAAATGAGCCACTCAACCCACTACAAAGAATTATACTGCAACAGTTCAAGGTGAAAGGCCCCATCTTCTCAGGGGCAGTTAATGATTCTATGACTCTATTTGGGTGGATAATAAAAACTGGCAATGCCCTTATCCCCAAAATGAATTGCTTATTGGAACTACTTCTGTTAGCAAACCCAGAGACATTCTCATGCAGATTAACTGGTGTTCCAGAAATATGATAATGGATTTAATATGTTTGTTCACATTGAACTCATTTCCCATACTCAATTCTGATAAAGAGACGTGCACAATTTCCCAGAAGTCATTTGATTCGAGAGCAGAGAAAAAGTCTAATTAAGTAAATTAGGATTAATAATTCGGTTTGAGCAATTTCACCTTGCTTGATTGCTCTCCTGTCACAGCTCTTGTTCACCATGTTGACAGGCAATATTGGTTTTCAGCCTGTATGCATCACGCCAGTTTATAATGGCAGAAGACTAAAGCACACACATTCAGAGACAGTGGGACTGTTGTATTGTGCAGCATTTAATCCTGGTATTGTTGTAAATGTTCACAATTGTACTGCAGGGATTTTTATTAGTGCAGGAAAACAGCACTTAAAATCCACTCTGCACAGAACAGCCCTCCACCCCACCAAAACCACAAGCCCTGGTCAGTCTTCCCTTGGTAAATGGGAGTACTCCACTTCAGGAGCAATGGACTGTGCATATTCTGAAGGTGGTGGTTTTCAGTACAGATTGACTGTGAACAATAATCAGATAGGAAATATTTGAGAACATAACAAAAACTGCAAAATCTTCTCCAGGCACCCAAATATTCTCCCTCTTCTTGATAACTGGCATGTCAAACAGTTGCCTTGTGGTACTTTGCCCAAGTGGCTATCATTCACATGCAGGCTTTGACAGCAGTATCCTAGGGATTCTCCTAATCTCCTGCCGTAACCTCAGCTGTCCATGTGCCATTTCTTTGAGGTTTCCATTAATTTTTCACTGGGTTTACTGTGGGAGAACAGGAAGAACCGCGCCCCGCCCCCCCCCCCCCACCCCACCCCCTCCAGTGATAGAAATTGGACTCCTGATTACCAGTAGTCCATTGAACTGTAATACCAAAGTCAGGCTCAAATCCTGTCCTCAGACAACATCCATTCACAAAAAAACACACACAATGTTAATTACAAAAAGGGCTTGCATTTATATAGTGCCTTTCATAACCTCAGGATGTCCCAAAGCACTTCACAATCATGAAGTACTTTTGCAGCATAGTCACTGTTGTAATGTCGGAAATTGGGCAGCCAACTTGTGCATAGCAAGCTCCCACAACCAATGTGATAATAACCAGATAATCTGTTTTAGTGATGTCCATTGAGTGATAAATATTGGCTTGGATTGGGGACGACTGGGAATTGAATAATTATCTGAAGAGAAAGAATTTGCAGGGCGATGGGGAAAAGGCAGGGCAGTGGGACTAGGTGAGTTGCTCTTGCAGAGAGCGGCACAGATACAATGGGCCAAAAGGCCTCCTTCTGTGCTGTAGCCATTCAACAAAAAAACAATTCAACTGGAAGAGCCCAGACGGAGGTGGGACCAAGTCCTGGCACCTGGCTTAGATGAGCTCACAGCACAGTCCTAGGAACTGAATCTGGGACCTAATCTGTATGGTTTAGCTATGACTGTGTACACTTACTGAATGGTCTTGTTTCAATGCTTTTAAAGCTCTTTAAGTTTTTAATATTGCACAGGAGCAACCCAAGAACATTCTGATATATAAAAACATTTAAAATTGAGCAGTCCTGTTAATTGAAGTACAAAACCAAACACACTTTGTGGCATTTACATCTCCTCTGGACCCATCTTTTGTTTCGATACTTGTCACATTATCACCTCCTTCTGCCTGGCACTCTATTTGCTTAAAAGCTGTTCATCTCTAACATCTTCCAGGTCTGATGAAAGCTGGTCCACATGAAACATTAACTCTGTTTCTCTCTCCACAAAAGCCTGCTGAGTGTTTTCCAGCATTTTCTGTTTCCATTTCAACTTTGCAGCACCCACAGTATATTGTTTAAGTTTTGTTGCATCATTTTGCTATGCTGCTAACAGCAATCACTTCAACACACTCTTTCTGTTTCCAATCTGCATGACTACAATACTATACAATACCACTACTTACATACGACACTACAACTGTAAGAGTAATAATGGGATATGTTGCACTTTGTTGTATTTTAGGTATACACTTCAGAACTTCACAGTAGGGGGTTTGGACCACTCGAGCATGTGTATATAAAACAAATTGCTGGTTGTCAAGTCAGTTACAAAACAGTAATAATACAAGTAAGTTCTCCAGACAATACTAAACCACAAGAATGAGACTCCACTTTCTTTTGAACGCCAGCAGAACGGTGAGACTGAATTGCTGCCAAATATTTCTAATACTTTACGCTGAACATGTTTTCTTTTAAGAGATTTGGTGTTTTCTGCCATGCAGTAGACATGCCGGTGAGGCGACAGAGGTGAAAGGGCAAACTTCTCATGAAGTCTTACCCAACCCATTAAGCCTCCTGTCTTTTTTTAGGTGCTGACTGACCGGTTCAATATTCCCAAGATTTTCTGTTCCTGTTTCACTGTTTCTCTTATACAGAATGTTACTTTGCCAAAGTAGTGCTACAAGTAGCCAATATGATTCATCGATGAAACGAGGATTAACACACAATAAAAGCCATTAATTATAAAATGGATTTGGCTAATCAAAATCCATCTCCCACCCAAAAAAATAAACTAAAACCTGTCATTATTGACTAAGTCTGGTTGTGCTCTTGTGCTAACAATGAACGTTTTAGTGTGGCTATTGACCTGGGCTGACTAGATGTATTAAAATGCAGCCCATGTATTATGTGGAGTCATACAGCTCGAACCTATGGTGCCTCACCCAAATGGCCCTCTTCGTGTGTGAGCTTAGATGGCCAACCATTGGGTGTGGGGTGTTGGGGGTCATCAAAGTCGGGCTCAGTGCTTTATAGGCTAATGTTATTGGGGTTGATTCTCTCTCCCTTCCCCTAGCGTTAACCGGACAGTAACAGCTTCAAAATGGCCTCAAAGCTTTATCACCCTGTTAAAAAAAAACTGAGCAATGCGGCTGGTGCCAGTTTGAAAGGGCCCACCACCAGGGGTTCAAAGCGCTGCCTGTTCCAGGCAATAGGCCCCTTTTAATATGAAAATTGCTGTACTACAATGTAAATAGGAACCCAATTGCCATTTTAGATTGGGACTGGGCAGAGCCTGTGCCACGCCCACTCCAACCATTCCCACAGGCGAAGGAACTGAAGTGCCCAATGAAGCTAACTTTCAGATTATTTTTGTGGGCTCCAGAGTAGCAGGAGAACTCCTCCAGGGCCCTTAAAATGAATTTAGGCTTCAGCTGCCTCGGGATGGCCTCATTTACCCCCGCCCTAACCCTCCTGGCCTGCTCCTGAGGCCTCATCTGGCGAGTTGCATCAAGGTGCCTAATTGGCTCCTCACACCTCACCTGCCAAATAGAAATGAGGGCCGGGACCTCAAAATGCAGTGGGAGTGGGGTGGAGGAAATGGATGGTTCACTGTCAGAACGGGAAACCAACTGAAAGCAAAAACTGTGCCCACTGGCTGGCAAATAGCAATAGGGATCCTGGTTGAATTTCCCCTCCCAAGCTCAGGCCAGGTGTTGCACAGACCCCGCTCCACCGTCACTGTGCAGATCAGCTGTCTCTGTATAGACTGTGGACTGCACCCGGAGTCTACTAACTGAGCTCCACATTTTAAACTTTCCAAAATATCACTGCATTGTATTATTCCATCATTGAAAATGGAGAAAGAGCAGAGGAGTGAGAATAATTGGATAGCTCTTTCAGAGGGCTGGCACTGGCACGATGGACCAAATGGCCTCCTTCTGTGCTGTAAGATTCTATCATTGTGTTTTCTTTAACGAACCTTGTAGTCTGCTGTTCTCAGCTTCTTTCTGATTCCAATAGACCAGCAAGCTTTGAGTGAAATGTTTATTAAACAGAATCATTTTACAAGCCCATCGATGGAACACTTACTGAAAATGGTACGATATTTGAAGTGAATTGGGGTAGGTTGGTATCACCAGTTGAAACTCAGTAAAAGCCTATTAGTTTCACCAATAATTCATTCTTGTGGGACACACAAATGGTTCGTTATGACCATACAGGGCATTAGACGATGACAGTTATACTTATCTTGGCAGAACTGACTTCCACTGGTTCACAGAGCTCAGTATAAAGGGGCCAGAATTTTTGTATCACCAGATAAACAGGTAATGTGCAAGGAGGAATGGAACGGTCGTCCTGAAGCGAAGGGCGAGTGTTCTATACAGTTTTACAAGATTTTAATCCCAGGGAATGTGGTGCCTTTTTTTCTTAAACAGAACATATCCAGGGCTGGGACACAAGTGGCGGCTGCAATGAGGCAGAATCTCAAATGTATACACATGGGCTGTCGAGTCAGGGGAACTATTGCAAATCTTAGAAAAGCTTTTAAAATGTATAAGTTAACGAGAACGGACAGACTGCATTCCTGCTGTTAAAACATCACTACTCAGACGGTCAACACCCATAGGGTTGGATTTCCCAGATGATCCTGTGAACTTGAACCTGTCTTAAAGAAACACAGATAGAATTCAGCTCAGTGAGGGGATACATACCACTGTTGCTTTCAGTTGCAGATCTTCGCTTCGTGCAGTGCTCTCGGGTTTCTGGTCCACGGGTACACACGGGGTAGAGGTAAATAAGAGAAAAACGACACAAAGTATTTCCAAAGTTAGGAAACGCTGGAGTAAACCTTGTGAACTCATCCTGCGCTCCAACCCCAAAAAAAGTCTGTTCAAAGGAGCTGGTTTATTTCTAAACGGTCCAGTTGTTCAGGAGCGATCTGTGCAGTCATTTCTATGAGAGAGAACACCCTTGAGAGCACCTTTTCTATCCTTCACTCTCTTTAAGATCTCCTGGAATCCTATTTCTTCCTTTAATAACTCGGGGATTGACTTTTTAAGCACTCGGGATGCCAGGGTGTGTGTGTGTGTTTTGGCTGCGGGAAGACTGTAATCAGAAAGAATATGAACCAACAGCAGTTATTAGCACCACCCATGAACTTGCCGGCTAACGGGGACCAGAAGTAACCGCCCAGCCTGCCTTTAAAAGGGCAATGCTTGTGTGTGTGACATGACAACTGGATACAATTCCTTTGGACCACAGTTATACTGCATATTGTGATGTGTAGCTGGTGCACTTTTGCATTTGTGGTTTCGCAGTCATACTTGAGCTCATAGTTTTTTTACACAAGTGATTGTAGTTCCAGATAAGGTCAGGAGATATACTGACAACTTTGTAGCAATATTTAAAAAATGATATAACTGCAGCCAAGAGCAGCTCTGTCACAAAGTTGATTCAGGTGTTTGAAAAACTTGTGTTGGGGCACAATTGCGGGTAAGACTTCTTTACATTTAGTGTTTCTGTTAGAAAGAAAGACTTGCATTTATATAGCGCCTTTCACAACTTCATGATGTCCCAAAGCACTTTACAGCCAATGAAGTACTTATGAAGCATAGTCACTGTTGTAATGTAGAAAACATGGCAGCCAATTGGCACACAGCAAGTGTCTACAAACAGCAATGAGATTAACAACCAGGTAATCTGTTTGTTTAGTGATGTTGATTGAGGAATACTAATTGGTCAAGGCACCAGCGATAACTTCCCTGATCTTCCTTGAAATATTGTCATAGGATCTTTTATCTCCACCCAGGAGCGCAGACAGGACCTTGATAACAACATCTCATCCGAAAGACGGCACCTCTGATTTTTATACTCAATTCTCTAAAGCCCACAACCTTCTAACTCAGAGGTAAAAGTGCTATCAACTGGGTCCTGAGTTTGATGGAAGTCAACTCTGTGAACATGTGATTCTACGATTTGGTCATCTGATTAAGGGAGGCAGATTTTACAAAGTAAATACAGGGAGTCAGAGCACAGATATTGATTTCCTACAACCCAAACAACCAAAGCACTAAATGCAGAAGTGCTAATAGAATTTCCAACGCTCGGCACAGGCTCCAGCAATCAGTTAAGTCATTCCACCTCTCTGCCTCTTTTATAAAGGACACGCTATGCGCTAAGCCTCGTGAAAGGTTTGCAAGTGTAAAGTAGTACAAGTCAATGTTTAAAGTATCACTCATCTCCACCTAGGCTTTGTGAACTTCACTATTTTGGTTAAAGCTTTCCTTCAGTATATTCCCACTTTCCTATCATTAGTGAGCGGAAATTTGTCAGAATGTATTGCATCCCATATCATTTACCATGTACTATCACATACCTTTCAGTCTGTTCATCATCTGTTGACACATTGCCAGTAACGAATACATATTCACTGACTAATCCTCAGTGCAATACCCCAGTCAGTCAGTCAGTCAGTCACCCACCATTGATCTACCATAGACTGCATGGCATGTGATTTCACAGTGCAGTATGCTGAACTTGACTGTAACAATGGAAACTGTAACTGCAGAAAAGTGTTTGTATCCTAGTGGAGAGGATCTCCTTGCAGCTCATTACAACCCAAGTGCAATTGAAATGTACCTGCTGATGTAAGTTTGTTGGCTTTCATTATTTTCCTACAGTGAACACAGAAACTCTATTTTGCTTGAATGTAGGATTTAACAACTTCACTGGTCAATCTTTGTTAGGGGTGCAGGTGGCGGTGTTAGTGGGGGCAGGAATCACTCCTTGAAGTGTTTAGTTAACTGTTTAGCTGTTTAGATAGGACACCCTGTAGACTTCTCCACAACTGCCACTGGTTCTTATCAATTCCAACATAGAAGTGAACCTGCGAAGGCTGTGAGCAGTTTCATATTTCTAGAAAACTATGTTTGTAAATTTTCCAATCTTCAGAATTCATTCCCAAAGCCTCGGTGCTCCATTTGCCTATATTATTGATACCAGAAAGACAATGCAGCATCTGAAACCAGTTAGTGCAACGTCCACCTTGGTAAGATTTGTAAAATTCAACATAGTTCAGACTTTACTTAGTGCCGAACAACCATGACCTTGTGACTTGTTGGGAGAGTACCCAGTTAGTAGTGGTCTCACTGCTGAGACGGAAGGTTGTGGCTTCTAGTCCCACCCTAGACACTTGAGCACTTTTCCAGTTCTGATGAAAGATCACAGACCTGAAACATTAACTGTTTCCCTCTCCACAGTTGCTGTCAAGTCCTGCTGAGTGTTTCCAGCATTTTTGGTTTTTATTTCAACTTTCCAGCATTCCCAGTATTTCACTTTTGTACTTGAACACATAATCTAGGTTCATACTTCACTGCAGCACTGAGTGCTCAACTGTAAGTGGTGCTGCCTTTCAGATAAGGCATTAAAACCAAGGCCCTGTCTTGCCTGTTCAAGGTAGGTGCAAAATAAAAAATCCCATAGAACTACTGGAAAAGGAGTAAGGACCACCAACAGATTATTTGGCCATTTATCTCAATGCTGTTCGCAAATGGGCAGCCATATTTTCCTGCACAACAGCATTTCAAAAGTAACGTATTGGCTGTACAGCACTTTAGAACATCAAGGACATGAAGGCCTTATGTAAATGCTAGTTTTTTCCATTTATGAAGAAATTAACGAATTGGGAGTTTAACTACTGGGGGAAAAAAAACAAAAGTATTTTCCCCCTGCAATTTTCTCTTGTCCTCTAAGACATTGAACCTTGCTGACATAGACAACTGCCATTTGGGGAACACCTGCACCTCACCAATTGACCATTCTTTATGCACAATGCTTGACAGTGAACATCAGTAGGCTAAAATCCATCACAGCCATCCCAATTTTATTCTCACCCAAAAATGTATACCCATACTTCCAGATGGAGATCACTGGCCAGCAATCAGAAGGAGCCCTGGCTGCTTTTCCCGACTGGACCATGAGCATGTTTGCCCATCATAGCATCTTAAGGCTACTGCAACTGGCTCAGCAGAGACTTGAATTTGAACTTGAGACTTTCCTGCTTACTAGGACTCCAGATACTCAATAGACAAACTGGTTGAGTCATCTATAAAGCCAAAGTAGTTTGGCATATTGAAACACATTGCTCAGTGGGATTTTATTAGGTTTACAATTAATTGTAAATTTTCTCAAGAATCCCTTCCAAAGCATGGCAGTTATTTTAATTTCACACTGTTACCCCAGCTATTCATATGCTGTTTGTCTCCAACCATTCAAGTCTCTTATTGCATTTCTTCTCATTATAATCATTGCTACCACTTAATCACTACCTGCTTTTAAAGACCTCTCAGGTGATTCTATCCATACTTCCATGTTTTTCCCTCCCCTTCCCATTGCGCTGGTCCTTCTTCTTCTTCTTTGGCCTCCTTGTCTCGAGAGACAATGGGTAAGCGCCTGGAGGTGGTCAGTGGTTTGTGAAGCAGCGCCTGGAGTGGCTATAAAGGCCAATGATTGAGCTGGACTTATTACCCGTAACTGCTGCCTTCCGTGTTGTTTTGGTCGCTGTGAGGCGACTATGGAGTGACCCTGGTCCTATTTAAATGCTATTCATTTTTCAGCTTTGATGAAAGGCAGCATCTGCAGAGGCAACAGACAAGATAATGTTTCATGTATAACCTGTTAAAAATAAGAAAATGCTGGAAGCAGTGCGTGACTTAAGTACCAACTGTAATGCCATATTTTTCGTGTATTTAACTTGTAACAGGTACCAATGTAAAAGGAAAGTACTTAAATTTTGATACTTCACAAGAAATATATAAGAAAACTATTTTGATAAATGGCTGGTCAGGGATGAAAGCCTTGCCCTTTTAATAATCCTGAGTAAAATGAGTTCGAGGATTCTTAGAGCATGAGTTTACAGCACAACCTGTCTGTTGTGTTCTACCTTCAGGAAAATCTCAACTCAAGTCTCAGTAGCCAAGGTCATTTCCTGTTGCCATCCTCCAACCCTGCTGAGGCTGTCTTTGTGAGGCCCAAGCTCAACCCAACCCTTCTGACACACAAACACGAGTACCTTGCTGAATGGCAATCAAATAGAGACCAAATTATTGAACCCTTTCGCCTCAGAGATATTACTCAGCTAAGGCTCATTCATTAAACTACAATATGGGCCATAATGCGTCACAAGTTGGTGTAAAACTGAAAGTTTGTCAAAAAGCCAGACTTTTGGTGGGGTGTGGGGGGGAGGGGGGGGGGGTGGTTGGTGGTGGGGTGGGGGGGTGGCTGGCATGGGAAAGAGAAATGTCACATTGGTTACTCAAGGTTGCAATGAAAGTTAAACTGAAAATAATGTGAAAGCAATTGGTTAAAAGATTCAACTCACTACCTGGCTTGGAGAAAAAAAAAAAATTCTTTTCAGGGTAGAAGATACCACAGGTTCCACCTTCTAGGATTGGAATGAAGTTTACAAAACAGAGCACTTCCAATTTCTGGAACATACCAATATTTCACATTTTACTGTCATTTCTAGATTGCTGATGCAGAACTATTGCTGCATTCCAGAAGTGGGAGTGCTTAAACATGACAAAATATTCTCCAACTCCAACCATTATTATAATCTACAACTTCAAGTACAAATGAGGCAGTCTGCTGAAGGAGCTTTTCAGACATATAATCAGAGGTGCCCTGCAAACACAAGTCAACTTCAATCAATCTCCGTGTATCTTCAAGGAATGGTAGTGTGAGGAGCCTCAACTTAAGGAAATTGTGATTTTATAAAACGCTTAATATTTAATTCCCAATTGCCTGATTGAGTGCAGCTCTTAACACCACTCACAACATTCAATACCATCCAGGGCAAAACAGACCACTTGATCAGCACCCCATCCATGACCTTAAACATTCACCCCCTAGTGTATAATCAAGCTGGGTTGCCCTGCCAAGATCTAACATGAAATACATTTTTGCAACAATTAGCCTTATTGTACAAGAATATCTAAGACAAGATCCCAAATTTGTAATGTTTGAATGAATATTGAACTAGGTTAGTGACAAAGTGGCATTTCAACTGCTGAGACAGGTCAATAAATTGCCTATTTCTAGCCTATGGGGAACAACACCAGCTCTTAACTTCTAACACATTAGCTTTTCTGGAAGTGTTTTAACACATTTAAACAGTTGTTCTCCTGGAACACCCATCCACCCCGTGCCCCCCTCCCCCCCAAAATCTGCCAAAAAGCTATCTATAAAAAAACCAACAACCTCACTGCTAGAAGAGTACAAGGAGAATTTAAAAAGTGTTCAGAAGATTCCAAAGGCTTGCTCATACCAGAGGGACTAATTCAGGAAGGAACGGTACATGTATCTTGCAAGTACGCACATTAAAATGTTAGGAACTACTTCTTGTGGATGCACTTGAGTACATACACAGGTCCAGTTTATCAAAATAAAGACCACAGCCCCAATTGACATTTCCACTTAGCATTGAGTCTCAGTGGAGGCTTTCTCTGCTGAACAGCATAACAAAGAACAAAGAAAATTACAGCACAGGAACAGGCCCTTCGGCCCTCCAAGCCTGCGCCGATCCAGATCCTCTATCTAAACATGTCGCCTATTTTCTAAGGGTCTGTATCTCTTTGCTTCCTGCCCATTCATGTATCTGTCTAGATACATCTTAAAAGACGCTATCGTGTCCGCGTCTACCACCTCCGCTGCCAACTCGTTCCAGGCACCCACCACCCTCTGCGTAAAGAACTTGCCACGCATATCCCCCCTAAACTTTTCCCCTCTCACTTTGAACTCCGTGACCCCTAGTAATTGAATCCTCCACTCTGGGAAAAAGCTTCTTGCTATCCACCCTGTCTATACCTCTCATGATTTTGTACACCTCAATCAGGTCCCCCCTCAACCTCCGTCTTTCTAATGAAAATAATCCTAATCTACTCAACCTCTCTTCATAGCTAGCGCCCTCCAAACCAGGCAACATCCTGGTGAACCTCCTCTGCACCCTCTCCAAAGCATTTACATCCTTTTGGTAATGTGGCGACCAGAACTGCACGCAGTATTCCAAATGTGGCCGAACCAAAGTCTTATACAACTGTAACATGACCTGCCAACCCTTGTACTCAATACCCCGTCCGATGAAGGAAAGCATGCCGTATGCCTTCTTGACCACTCTATTGACCTGCATTGCCACCTTCAGGGAACAATGGACCTGAACACCCAAATCTCTCTGTACATCAATTTTCCCCAGGACTTTTCCATTTACTGTATAGTTCACTCTTGAATTGGATCTTCCAAAATGCATCACCTCGCATTTGCCCTGATTGAACTCCATCTGCTATTTCTCTGCCCAACTCTCCAATCTATCTATATTTTGCTGTATTCTCTGACAGTCCCCTTCAGTATCTGCTACTCCACCAATCTTAGTGTCGTCTGCAAACTTGCTAATCAGACCACCTATACTTTCCTCCAAATCATTTATGTATATCACAAACAACAGTGGTCCCAGCACGGATCCCTGTGGAACACCACTGGTCACACGTCTCCATTTTGAGAAACTCCCTTCCACTGCTACTCTCTGTCTCCTGTTGCCCAGCCAGTTCTTTATCCATCTAGCTAGTACACCCTGGATCCCATGCGACTTCACTTTCTCCATCAGCCTACCATGGGGAACCTTATCAAATGCCTTACTGAAGTCCATGTATATGACATCTACAGCCCTTCCCTCGTCAATCAACTTTGTCACTTCCTCAAAGAATTCTATTAAGTTGGTAAGACATGACCTTCCCTGCACAAAACCATGTTGCCTATCACTGATAAGCCCATTTTCTTCCAAATGGGAATAGATCCTATCCCTCAGTATCTTCTCCAGCAGCTTCCCTACCACTGACGTCAGGCTCACCAGTCTATAATTACCTGAATTTTCCCTGCTACCCTTCTTCAACAAGGGGACAACAATAGCAATTCTCCAGTCCTCCGGGACCTCACCTGTGTTTAAGGATGCTGCAAAGATATCTGTTAAGGCCCCAGCTATTTCCTCTCTCGCTTCCCTCACTAACCTGGGATAGATCCCATCCGGACCTGGGGACTTGTCCACCTTAATGCCTTTTAGAATACCCAACACTTCCTCCCTCCTTATGCCGACTTGACCTAGAGTAATCAAACATCTGTCCCTAACCTCAACATCCGTCATGTCCCTCTCCTCGGTGAATACCTATGCAAAGTACTAGTTTAGAATCTCACCCATTTTCTCTGACTCCACGCATAACTTTCCTCCTTTGTCCTTGAGTGGGCCAATCCTTTCTCCAGTTACCCTCTTGCTCCTTATATATGAATAAAAGGCTTTGGGATTTTCCTTAACCCTGTTTGCTAAAGATATTTCATGACCCCTTTTAGCCCTCTTAATTCCTCGTTTCAGATTGGTCCTACATTCCCGATATTCTTTCAAAGCTTCGTCTTTCTTCAGCCTCCTAGACCTTATGCATGCTTCCTTTTTCCTCTTAGCTAGTCTCACAATTTCACCTGTCATCCATGGTTCCCTAATCTTGCCATTTCTATCCCTCATTTTCACAGGAACATGTCTCTCCTGCACGCTAATCAACCTCTCTTTAAAAGACTCCCACATATCAAATGTTGATTTACCTTCAAACAGCTGCTCCCAATCTACATTCCCAGCTTCTGCCGAATTTTGGTATAGTTGGCCTTCCCCCAATTTAGCACTCTTCCTTTAGGACCACTCTCGTCTTTGTCCATGAGTATTCTAAAACTTACGGAATTGTGATCACTATTCCCAAAGTAGTCCCCTACTGAAACTTCAACCACCTGGCCGGGCTCATTCCCCAACACCAGGTCCAGTATGGCCCCTTCCTGAGTTGGACTATTTACATACTGCTCTAGAAAACCCTCCTGGATGCTCCTCACAAATTCTGCTCCATCTAGACCTCTAACACTAAGTGAATCCCAGTCAATGTCGGGAAAATTAAAATCTCCTATCACCACCACCCTGTTGCTCCTACATCTTTCCATAATCTGTTTACATATTTGTACCTCTATCTCACGCACGCTGTTGGGAGGCCTGTAGTACAGCCCCAACATTGTTACCGCACCCTTCCTATTTCTGAGTTCTGCCCATATTGCCTCACTGCTCGAGTCCTCCATAGTGCCCTCCTTCAGCACAGCTGTGATATCCTCTTTGACCAGTAATGCAACTCCTCCACCCCTTTTACCTCCCTCTCTATCCCGCCTGAAGCATCGATATCCTGGGATATTTAGTTGCCAATCATGCCCTTCCCTCAACCAAGTCTCAGTAATAGCAATAACATCATACTCCCAGGTACTAATCAAAGCCCTAAGTTCATCTGCCTTACCTACTACACTTCTTGCATTAAAACAAATGCACCTTAGACCATCAGTCCCTTTGCGTTCATCATCTGCTCCCTGCCTACTCTTTCCCTTAGTCACGCTGACTTCATTATCTAGTTCCTTACAGGCTTTAGTTACTACCTCTTTACTGTCCACTGACCTCCTCATTTGGTTCCCATCCCCCTGCCATATTAGTTTAAACCCTCCCCAACAGCGTTAGCAAAAGCACCCCCAAGGACATTGGTTCCAGTCCGGCCCAGGTGTAGACCGTCCAATTTGTAATAGTCCCACCTCCCCCAGAACCAGTCCCAATGTCCCAAAAATCTGAACCCCTCCCTCCTGCATCATCTCTCAAGCCATGCATTCATCCTGACTATTCTTTCATTTCTACTCTGACTATCACGTGGCACTGGTAGCAATCCTGAGATTACTACCTCTGAGGTCCTACTTTTTAACTTGGCTCCTAACTCCCTAAATTCTGCTTGTAGGACCTCATCCCATTTTTTTACCTATATCATTGGTGCCTATGTGCACAATGACAACTGGCTGTTCACCCTCCCCCTTCAGAATGTTCTGCAGCCGATCTGAGACATCCCTGACCCGTGCACCTGGGAGGCAACATACCATTCGGGAGTCTCGTTTTCGACCATAGAACTGCCTATCTACTCCCCTTACAATCGAATCCCCTATGACTATAGCCCTTCCACTCTTTTTCCCGCACTTCCGAACAGCAGAGCCAGCCACGGTGCCATGAACCTGGCTACTGCTGCCTTCCCCTGGTGAGCCATCTCCCTCAACAGTATCCAAAACGGTATACCTGTTTTGGAGGGAGATGACCGCAGGGGACACCTGCGCTGCCTTCCTGCTCTTTCTCTGCCTTTTGGTCACCCATTCCCTTTCTCCCTCAGCAATCCTAATCTGCGGTGTGACCAGTTCGCTAAACATGCTATCCACAACCTCCTCAGCATTGCGGATGCCCCAAAGTGAGTCCACTCGCAGCTCCAGAGCCGTCATGCGGTCTAACAAGAGCCGCAGCTGGACACACTTCCTGCACATGAAGGAGTCAGGGACATCAGCCGTGTCCCTGAGCTCCCACATTGAGCAAGAGGAGCATAACACGGCTCTGAGATCTCCTGCCATTTTTAATCTTAAGCTTAACTTAGTCTTAAGTTTAAGTTGAAACTGACCTTCCCAGCTGATCACTCGCTCGCACTCTCTGCTTCCGAATAAGCTGCTGCAATGAAAGGTAAGTTATTTTAAACGGCCCAAATATATAGGCTTTTTACTTACCCAGAAGCCCCCTGGTCCGCCGAAAACAAATGGAAATTAAGTTTAAGTTGAAACTGACCTTCCCAGCTGATCACTCGCTCGCACTCTTTGCTTCCGAATAAGCTGCTTCCCAGCTGATCACTCGCTCGCAATCTCTGCTTCCGAATAAGCTGCTGCAATGAAAAAGCTAGCTAGCAAACAGAAGATGTAATGGTAGATATACTAAACAGAGTTTCCAGGTCAGGGCTTTTCTCTTTGGCATTCAAAGAATGGACAGTCTGGCATAATTTCCTATTCAAGTGGGGGCACAAGTAGACTCACTGGGTTGTGAAAATGGAAAAAGCAAGCCAGCTGGTCATGGCCAGTTCATCCCAGAATGTCATAGAAACATATAAAATAGGAGCAGGAGTAGGCCATTCGGCCCTTCGAGCCTGCTCCGCCATTCATTATGATCATGGCTGATCATCCAACTCAGTAATCTGTTCCCGCTTTCGCCCCATACCCTTTGATCCCTTTAGACCCAAGAGCTATATCTAACTCCTTCTTGAAAACATACAATGTTTTGGCCTCAACTGCTTTCTGTGGTAGCGAATTCCACAGGCTCACCACTCTCTGGGTGAAGAAATTTCTCCTTATCTCAGTCCTGAAAGGTTTACCCCGTATCCTTAGACTATGAACCCTGGTTCTGGACTTCCCCACCATCGGGAACATCCTTCCTGCATCTACCCTGTCAAGTACTGTTAGAATTTTATAGGTTTCTATGAGATCCCCCCTCACTCTTCTGAACTCCAGCGAATATAATCCTAACCGACTCAATCTCTCCTCATACGTCAGTCCCGCCATCCCAGGAATTAGTCTGGTAAACCTTCACTGCACTCCCTCTATAGCAAGAACATCCTTCCTCAGATAAGGAGACCAAAACTGCACACAATATTCCAGGTGTGGCCTCACCAAGGCCCTGTAAAATTGCAGCAAGACATCCCTGCTCCTGTATTCGAATCCTCCCGCTATGAAGGCCAACATACCATTTGCCTTTTCTACCGCCTGTTGGATCTGCATGCTTATCTTCAGCGACTGGTGTACGAGAACACCCATGTCTCACTGCATATTCCCTTCTCTCAGTTTATAGCCATTCAGATAATAATCTGCCTTGCTGTTTTTGCTACCAAAGTGGATAACCTTACATTTATCCACATTATACTGCATCCTGCCATGCATTAGCCCACTCACTCAACTTGTCCAAATCACCCTGAAGCCTCTCTGCATCCTCCTCACAACTTACCCTCCCACCCAGTTTTGTGTCATCTGCAAATTTGGAGACATTATGTTTAGTTCCCTCATCTAAATCATTAATGTATATTGTTAATAGCTGGGGTCCTAGCACCGATCCCTGCAGTACCCCACTAGTCACTGTCTGCCATTCAGAAAAAGACCCATTTATCCCTACTTTCTGTTTCCTGTCCGCCAACCAATTTTCTATCCATCGCAATACACTACCCTCAATCCCATGCGCTTTAATTTTACATGCTACTCTCTTATGTGGGACTTTGTCGAAAGCCTTCTGAAAGTCCAAATAAACCACATCCACCAGCTCTCCCTCATCAACTCTACTAGTTACATCCTTGAAGAATTCTAGTAGATTTGTCAAGCATGATTTCCCTTTCGTAAATCCATGCTGACTCTGCCCGATTCTACCACTGTTCTCTAAGTACTCTGCTATAAAATCTTTGCTAATGGACTGTAGAATTTTCCCCACTCCCGACGTCAGGCTGACTGGTCTATAATTCCCTGCTTTCTCTCTACCTCCCTTTTTAAATAATGGGGTTACATTAGCTACCCTCCAATCTGTAGGAAGTCCAGAGTCTATAGAATCTTGGAAGATGACCACCAATGCATCCACTATTTCTAGGGCCACTTCCTTAAGTACTCTGGGATGCATACCATCAGGGCCTGGGGATTTATCGGCCTTCAATCCCATCAATTTCTCCAACACCATTTCTCTACTAATACTGATTTCTTTCAGTTCCTCTCTCTCACTAAGCCCTGTGTTCCCCAACATTTCTGGTATGATATTTGTGTCCTCCTTTGTGAAGACAGAACCAAAGTATGCATTTAGTTGGTCAGCCATTTCTTTGTTCCCCATAATAAATTCCCGTTTCTGACTGTAAGGGACCTACATTTGTTGACCAATCTTTTTCTCTTCACATACCTACAGAAACTTTTACAGTCAGTTTTTATGTTCCCTGCAAGCTTGCCTTCGTACTCTATTTTCCCCTTCTTAATCAATCCCTTGGTCCTCCTTTGCTGAATTCTAAACTGCTGCCAATCCTCAGGTCTGTTGTTTTTCGTGACAAATTTATATGCCTCTTCCTTGGATCTAATTTCCCTTGTAAGCCATGGTTTGGCTACCTTTCCCATTTTACTTTTGTGCCAGACAGAGATAAACAATTGTTGCAGTGCATCCATCTTTAAATGTTTGCCATTGCCCATCCACCGTACCCCTTTAAGTAACGTTTCCCAATTCGTCATGGCCAACTCACGCCTACCTTCGTAGTTTCCTTTACTAAGATTCAGGACCCTTGTCTCAGAATCAATGTCACTCTCCATCTTGATGAAGAATTCTATCATATTATGGTCGCTCGTCCCCAAGGGGTCTCGCACCACTAGATTGTCAATTATTCCTCTCTCATTACACAATACTCAGTCTAGGATGACCTATTCTCTAGTTGGTTCCTCGATGTATTGGTCCAGAAAACCATCCCGTATACACTCCAAGAATTCCTCCTCTACGGTATTGTGACTAATTTGATTTGACCAATCTATATGCAGATTAAAATCACCCATAATTACTGATGTTCCTTTATTGCATGCATCTCTAATTTCCTATTTAATGCTATTCCCAATATCACCACTAGTTTGGGGGTCGGTATACAACCCCCACTAATGTTTTTTGCCCCTTAGTGTTTCTCAGCTCTACCCAGATTCCACATTGTCAGAGCTGCTCACTCTTGCGTTAATTTCCTCTTTAACCAGCAATGCAACTCCGCCTTTTGCTTTTTGTCTGTCCTTCCTAAATACTGAATATCCTTGGATGTTCATTTCCCATCCCGTCATCCTGCACCCATGTCTCCATAATCCCGATTATATCATACCCATTTAAATCTATTTGCGCGATTAATTCATCCACTTTATTGCGAATGCTCCGTGCATTAAGGCACAAAGCCTTGAGGCTTGTCTTTTTAACATTACTTGCCCCCTTCCTACTATTTTTCACTGTGGCCCTGTTTGATTCTGGCCCTTGATTTCTCTGCCTATCACTTTTCAAATTCCCCTTACTGTCTTTTGCTCGTCTTTCATCCCCCCTCCTCCGACTCCTGGCAAAGGTTCCCATCCCCCTACTATTTTAGTTTAAACTCTCCCCAACCACTCTAGCAAATACTTCCCCTAGGACATCAGTCCCGGTCCTGCCCAGGTGTAAGCCGTCCAGTTTGTACTGGTCCCACCTCCCCAGGAATCTAAAACCCTCCTCCGCACATCACCTCTTCAGCCACGTATTCATCCGATATTATCCTGCTATTTCTACTGACTAGCACGTGGCACTGGTAGTAATCCTGAAATCACTACCTTTGCGCTACTTTTCAACACTTCCGAGCTCCCTATATTCTGTTTTTAGGACCTCATCCTTTTTTTTTTACTTATGTCATTTGTACAGTGACCACTGGCCCTTCAGAATGTCCTATAACCGCTCTGAGACATCCTTGACCCTAGCACCAGGGAGGCAACTTACCATCCTGGAGTCTCTTTTGTGGCCACAGAAACACCTATTCCCCTTAAAATTGAATCCTCTATAATTATTGCATTCCCACACTTTTTACTCCTCTCCTGTGCAGTAGTCAACTGTGGTGCAACAATTTGGTCTGTTGCTGCTTTCCCGAGAGGCCATTCCCCCAATAGTATCCAAAGTAGTATACTGGTTTTGCAGGGGAATAGCCACAGGAGATTCCTGAACTGCCTGCCTAGTCTTCTTGCTTTGCCTGGTGGTCATCCATTCCCCTCCTGCCTGTGGGGTCTGAGCCTACAGTGTGACCACCTCCCTATATGTGCTATCCATAATCCTCTCTGCCTCCAGCTCCAAAACCCAGGCTTCCAGGAGCTGCAGCTGGATACATTTCCTGCACACATGCCAGTCCCAGGCACGGAAACGTTCCCAGCGTGAACCGAAGTAGATATTTTACAGCTCCTTTTTGAAGAACACTATTATGACCCATAGGCACTTCGTGAAGTTTCTTAGTTCGAGGAGGTTGGGACATGTATACTTTTGGCAAATTCCAAAAATCTAAGCCTGTTGAATCAGTCACCAATTTAATAGCGATCTTCCCACATCAAGGGTTAATTGTTGAAGCTCCTCTGACATTTGCTTGATGTCTCAAATTTTAATTGACTTAGGTAAGTGATTCAGGACCAAGTATATAAACTTGACTTGCTGTCCTTACCTGGTCTGGCCTACATGTGACTCCAGATCCACAGCAATGTGGTTGACTCTTACATGCACTTGAAATAGCCTAGCAAGCCACTCAGTTCAAGGGCAATTAGGGATGGGCAATAAATGCTGGCCTGGCCTACGAAGCCCACATCCCATGAATGAATTCAAAATAAAAATTGCCAGGCGGCCCTGGGCAGCCAATAACATTATTTGGACAAGCCCTCTTTTCACACATTTCCAGTTTTGGCTTCCTGGGCGACCTGTGAATCTGAAAGTAACCATGAAAACAGACACTTAACCCAATATGTCGGCTACAATGGGAAGCCAGGGGGTGGGGGGGGGGGGGGAAAAAGAGAGAGAGAGAGAGAGAGAGAGAGAGAGAGAGAGAGAGAGAGAGAGAAATTGAGCAGAGGCTAGAAATACATAGCACGATTTCAACACCCTTACTTTTGCTAGAATACAGCAGCTGGACTCCAATAGGCAATCCCATACAGTACTCAAATAGGCCAGAACTATATGGAATGGAGACCCTTTTTCTGTTAAGATGGCAATTGTAAAAAGCTACTTATTTTAAAAAGTGATGTGTTCAAGACAGAAGACCATGGTTTCAGTATGTTAATTGATGCAGTAGCCTAATGATTATGTAGACTAGTAGTTTTTCCAAATCCCAAGGTGTTTGCACACATTAAAAACTAAAATAAATGTAAAAAAAAATCTGTTTAGGAATAAGGTTGAGTGTTTAAAAAGATCAAAGATAGTGCACTTAGTGTATTAAGCCAACAGCTGCACAATTTGCCTCCAAGAGGGTAAATGTATTTCTCCACAGCAGCCATAACTACTCCAGGGCTTGCTAGGCAAGTCCTAAATATTGCAATAAAGCAACTCTACCAATGTAGCAACATTTGACAATTCTGCTGCCAACTAAGCAGCATATAATATAACCATACAACATTGCAAGATATGTAGCTGGGCCTGAACATCAGCCACAGGAGATCAATTTAATATTTTAAAAACAGAAGCCGAAGATTACCAAGGGGTTTGGGAGGGGAAATGTGAGAAGAGGAGAGGATGAGAAGAAATTGGACCAGTGTGCTTTATCCCCAAATACAAAACATTGATAACTAGAACAATGGTGAAATCCAATCTATAGTAGTTCTATACCCACCCAATGTGAAAGCTGTTCCCTTGTTCCTTAGCAACAGTCAAATTTGTTAACACATCATACACAAGTGAAATAAGGAACTGCATTCCTAAGTTAGAGTATACACCATGGTAGCAAATGCAAGGCCAGGCTCCACCAAGGACACATGTTAAAGATTTCTGAGGACACTTATAACGGAGGGTCAATCCATCTTAATATTAAATCAATGGTCTTGGATACTTAAGGACGTATGAAATTAGCAAATTCAAAGTTGTCATTAGCCAATACACTTATTGCTACAGGATATTAGAAGCCAAACCATTGGATACACACATTTTTATTGCAGATTTCAGGTTAAGAGAAAAAAGCAACATGCTTAGTATCCATTATTAAAAGTTAAGACTAAACTTCAACTGAAAATATTGCAGTCACATTTTTATACAGTTTATGAATCCCTCTATACAGAAAAAGGGAAAGACCACCCAAAACGACAAAGGTAATGAACCACAGTTGCATACAAGTGTACTGTTCACATGAAACAACCAGCTATGCTGATGTTACTGACCCAACTAAAGTAGTCAAAAGACAAGTCACCATCCAGGCAATTTATTAAAAATTCATTTTAATCTTTGTCTTCAAATACATACTGTGAAAAAGTACATTACATTGCATCAATGTTAAAGCACCACTAAAGCAAAAAAAAAAAAATCTTGTTCCCAGCATGCTTTCAGTAAGGCCTGTCACGTCGATCTGATCTGTGATCACTTCTGAAATTAGAAACAAAAAAATCAAAATTTGCCCATGAAAACAATTACATTTCACCAACATCAGTGCTTCAGCAAATTCTGCCAAAGATCTGATCAGTCAGCTATGCTTGCATGACAGGAGGTGACAAAGTTTGCCTGTCATGTGCCACAGAACCACAAATCAAATTTAAAATTAATCTTTATTTGTATACAAGATGCTGATACAAACAGAACGGGTTAAATAATTACCAATGAAGCAAGAAATTAAAATAAGATAAACCAGCAAAAAAAAAAGACCAACACTGTTTGGACATCCCTACACGAGGCATAAGTATAATGCCAAACTTAGATTGGCAAATAATTTGGTCAAGGTATGCTTTTCTGAATCGTTGCTTCAGGACAAAGTTTGCTTATGGGATTCAGAAACAATACATGATTGTTACCACTGGGGAAGAAAAATATGACCAAACAAGTTCCATTTTAGTGCCTACCTTCCTCCACCCATTTTTCCAGAGCCACCATAGCCACGATCTCCACCTCTGCCTCCACGGAATCCCCCACGGCCTCTGAAACCACCTCTTCCATGATGTTCTAAGAAAACAGGAAGAACCCCTGTTTAAAAAAATCCTGGGGGACAAAAACCAAGTCTCACGAAACACCTAAGTTTCAAATTAAACAAAGGCCCCTGGAATAAAATAAATTGCAAGCCTAGTATTAAATTTAGGCATTCCAAATGCCAAAAGCTGAGAGCATGGCTTTTTGGACTGTAGTTAATTCTGTACTAATAACTGTAAAATCCAGCCCTGGAAGTTGGAACACCAGCTTCATTAGCAGGTACAGGGTAACAAACAGAATAAAGGGCAAAAAAGCAGATTTTTTAAAAAAAACCTGGTTTCCAAATTCCAATACATACCACCACTGTCAGATCTGGGAGTTTTGCACTGGTTGCATTCATTTCTCCAAGCAAAGTTGACATTACCACATGTTCTAGAACAAACAAAATTCATTGTTAGCCAACAGCTTGGCTGATAAGAATTTCAAAGCATCACTTTGGATAAGTAAAATGTAAAAAAAATGCTAATTCATTGTTTTCACAAAATACGATGGACCAAGCCATCAAATTTATATCATGCAAAATGTTGAAACTGATCAGATCACTTACGGATTTGGGCAAGTCCAATCTTCACCTCTTGAACCACCTCCACCCTGAAAACCACGACCACCATGTCCTCTGCCCATCTGACCTAAAAAAAAAAAATCCCCTCAAGTCACACTTCACAACGCTGGTTTAGCTTGTTTGCAATTTTTTTTTTTTAAATCAGAGGTTTACCAACAGAAATATCTATACCTCCACGACCACCTCTACCACCTCGTACAAACTCTGATCGCCTTGTTGCAAAGGAAACTTTTATAATGTTTCCATGGAAATCCTTTCCTAAAAAAAACACATTAGTCACTTCAGCAGGGCTACTTAACTTAAGGTTAAGCAAAATCTACATAAAGCTAAGTTGACACTTATCCTAGTTATATTTTTCTCCAGTTCTAGTCAGCATCAGGCTACACTCCTCAAATCACATGCAAGATTTTTAACGCAAATCATCTCATCAGTATGCATTATAAACATGGGCATGGGGAATTTATAGTGTAAATGGGTCAGTGACACCCTGATTGGAAATGCTGCCATCGATGAACTGTTTATAGTTTGCCAGTAATATTACTAAAAACAAAATGGGTGAGAAATTTCACCACGACTTCACCGCAGTGGAAGCAGCAAATAAAGTTGACCTTTAAAACAACTTTTGTTAATACAGAAAGGAGTATATCTTTTCATTAAATTTATAATGTACTACCAATTTGCACAATACTTCCATTGTTGCCCCATTTCCATAATTTGGAGAGCTGAGTACATCACCCTCTTCTGCTGCTAGTGGATGGCTGCAGGCTGGTCAAGGGTCTTTTCCTGTTGCATTGCCTGCTTTGGCTCTGCTACTTCAGTTCCATCATCAGGTACTTTAAGAGTTAGTTTTGTTTCGTTAATAGTCACATCTTAAGGTGTGTGGGTTCAAACTCCCCCGCAGGGAGTAAGCACAATCTAGGCAGACAACTAACTGCATTATGGAGTGAGTGCTGCCATCTTGGAGGAAACTTTAAAAAAATAAACTGCTGTACGCCTGGTCAAGTGGACTCCAAGTATTCTACAGCACTACTTGAAAAGCAGGGAGTTCCCCCAACCTGCAGAACATTGCTCCCTTATCTAATTAAGACAACTGGTCACACATTCATTGATTTTGCAGGCAATCTGCACAATTGGCCTTTGTAGTTGCCTATATAAAAGCGCAACACTTGCTGAGTAATAGAGTGCTTCTTGAAGTTCAACTGTCTCTCTAAATTTTCTACTATTACACTTAAACATGCAGGCCACTACTACAGAAATGGGCCCATTCTACAGTGGAAGTCAGTGGGATACACATTCAATAAGAAAAGGATCTTACCGTCAAACCAATCAATTGCTGCTTTTGCTGATGGTGGGTCATCAAAAGACACTGTTGCTTCACCTTTCAGTTTGCCTGTAACTTTGTCAGTATAGAGGTTGATCATGGCATTTCCAGTTTTCTTATTAATCTATTAATGGAATGAAGCCCAGTAAGACAAAATCAGTAATCCATATCCTTCCCCAGAAAAAAAAAAGTATGCAAAGTTAGACTATATGCACAAACCTTAATGACACCAATTTGTTTAAAGAAATCAGCAACTTGCTCAGTTGTCACATCATCTCCAAGACCCTGGACAAAAATGGTGTTGTTATCTGAGTTGTCATCAGAAGCTGTGGATAAAAAAAAAAGACATGTTTATTAGTCTTACTAGTCTTCCTTGTAGATGCTAGTTGAAAGAGATATAAAAGCTCCAGAGCCAGAATATCAAAGACAAGTTAAAATTCTAAAACAGCAAGGACTTGAGTAAAGTTGTGCTCCAAAAGGGAAATGAACAAGTAGCTAAAACCAAATTGGACTGCAACTAATTAAGGATGTTCAGAGCACCAGGATTATATGGAACTAGTCACAACAAAATGAAATCATGGCAATACCAAGGACAATACAAAACAGTTAATATTTTCAGAACCAGGTTCGTGGGAGGAAAAATACTGTATTAAAAGCCAAGAGTCCATGGCTATCTCATTCTCTTCAGGAGAATGAATGAGTTACACCAGAACAGTACTAACGTACCAAATACATCAGCTGGTTATCAGATTTGTGTTTGGAGTCAGTAGTCAGTAAGGCATTTTATTTGAACTAAATCAGTTTTAATTAGAGTGGCCAACTTGGCCCCACAAGTGGCTCAGATGTAAATTCTGAAAATATGCAGGTAACTAGTCATTTGTGGCATCTTATACAGAAAGTAATGGCAGAGACATCACTAGTCTGTAGAATATTGTAGCTTGCCTACCAGGATTAGGTCCTTGTCCTCTGTCTTGGTCTCTTGAACCTGTAAAGAGGAGACAGGACAGAGCTCTAAAACTATTTAGAAGTGGTTTAAATGAAGCAAGCCAAAGTTGCATGCTGTTTTAAACTATGTTAAGTAGGAACATTCATTCAGAAATGCAACCGTAACAATGCTTTCAAATTTCTTGGGTGCAACACCAGCCACAAATAACCATTGAAATTGCTCTGCTTTTCAAAAAAAATTTTAAGCCTAAAATTGATCTGCATACTGATATTCACATTAAGTATATGGACTGCTTCATTTCCTCAAGGTGGTGTCCAAACCATCATGCTGATTATATCCCAACAGTTCCCACTACTTAGCAGGCACTTTGCGTGAACACTATTTGCTTGCTACAGGTGATGGCTGGCATAACGAAAGCTTCTGAAACTGATGCCCAACTACAAACACCCAATTGTCCTACAAAGTTAGTCAGACTTTATGGAAGGCAAGTGTCAGTACACAAAACCTTAACTGAACTTTGATCATTTACAGACAGGAGCAATTTAATACATAATTTTAGGTACGTAATTTATGTTGAGCTTTAACTTTACAATGATTGATTACATTTTCCAGTTTGTCTTGATGTAGTTGGTCTGGGCAGAGCATGTGTCTTTTCTGGTAATTCTTACAGAAACAGCCAGTTGAGCAAGATAGATTGAATAATGACAACACTAGGAGCAAATACTTGTTTGGATAATGCCAGCCAGCTCCCATTGCTAAATGTCATGCTTTTTGTTTTGAAAATGATAATCTCAGCACATGTTGAATCTGTTCACCTATCTACACAAAAGTTTAAAAATCATCAGTTAAAGAATTCATGAAGTTTCACAATACAAACACTTCAAGTCTAGGAAATCTAGTTAGACAACAAAAATGTTCGTCTTAATAAGCCCAGCTTATGAGATTGAGGATTTCTCCCATGCAGGATATTTATGGCAAGTAAGCACAGTTGTTCCTGCCCAAGATAAACTGAGAATTTAAGATGCTGCAACCAGCAACTTTCAGATTGATGTGAAAGCAAACGGATATATATAAATGGCTGAGGCAAAAGACTGCCTATTTTAAATTAGATGTTTTAAGTGGTGGGGACCAATGTCCCTCAACTTTTTTTATTGTGGCTGTCTGTTCATTTCAATGCACAGTACCTTTAAACTGTTTTTTTTGCAAAGCATCATAAAAGGGGACAACTTGAGCAGCTTGTGCAGTATCTTCAAGTTCCTGTGTGACTGCACACACCCTCAGCTCCGAAGGAACAGTGGTGAGGACTGGAGTATCAAGTCCATAACATTTTTCAGTTACGTTATGCATCTTTAGTACTAAAAGTTGAAAGGCTGCTTTGTGCCTCATTTTCACCATCCCCAAAATTAGGAGCAAGTCCCAACATTGTTGTTGACCGAACAGAAAATCCTAAAACCTTCGCCAACTTCATGTTTTATTTCCAGGTTAAATAAATTCATGGCAGTATATGTGGAATGCTCCCACTGAAAGTTACGAGGAAATGGTGGCTTTACGTCACAGGATTCATACAGAATTTCACTGAAACAGTTCCAATACTCTTAACTTACCACCAAAATTATTGAAGCCACCACGGTCACCACCGCTGCAGAGGAAAAGAAAATTGAAGAAATGACACTTTCCTCATGCCAATTACAGGTTGAAACCAAAAGGCTTTATCTTGACTTGATCCAAGGTATATATGTACTGACCACCATTACTGCCGTATTCTAGTTTACAACCAGGCTATTCAAAAACCCCCGGAGAGTTTTGAAGTAACTTTTTTTTTTATCATGGCAAAGCTCTATTTCCCAAAAAAAAAATCAGAACGTCAAATTTGTTTTGTAGTGTTGGGCAAAGTGCAACCCTGTTTCAAAATTAGAATGCAACTGGAGTGCACCTGCCATTTAACCTTCAGGTGAAAATAACCTTGATTTTTAAAAAATTCGCCAGTAGACTGACTTGTTTGCTTTCAATAAGGCCAAGGTTACTAAAACTGCTTCCTTTTGCAATTTATGAATTTTTGCAGCTTCAGAAACCCACAGGTGTGTGCAATGCATGAGCTTCAGTTAAGAGGTCGAGAAGTGTACTAGTTCATTCACTGAAACCTGTGGCACACAAAATGTAGAGCAAGTTAACACACAAAATTTTAATAATCTTACTTCAAATATTTATAAAACCACACATACTGAGTACGCATGGTCATTAGTACTTTAGCACAAGAGATTGGAATGGCATCTTTTAACAACTGGCATAAGCCCAGTGCTAAAACTTCAATTCAAAATTTGTGTTCAAAAGCTTCACCGGTAAAATTCATAGTAATCACAAACTGAATAGGTGTGTCATGTGTCCAAAGTATATTTTATATGATAGTAAAATGTGCTATTGTGATGTGGCCTCAAGGCTTCCATATAAAT
The DNA here is from genome assembly GCF_036365525.1 of Heterodontus francisci. Classification (NCBI taxonomy): domain Eukaryota; kingdom Metazoa; phylum Chordata; class Chondrichthyes; order Heterodontiformes; family Heterodontidae; genus Heterodontus; species Heterodontus francisci. The sequence goes on from NC_090400.1 coordinate 14,187,299, forward strand.
CTGAACATGTATATTCAGGAGTCCATTCAAAACTGGGGGGGGGGGGGGGGTAGAAATGGAAGGTTGAGGAAACAAAACCCAGGTGTTGATAAGCATCATAACTCAGGTGTTTTAGAAGTTAAAACCTTGGAATGTTTCACCCGTCACAAAAAAAGTATACAGCTTTCTTCCAAATGTAGCCAAGTTTATATTTTAAAAGGAGGGAAGAAATCAGCCGATCTAAGAAATGCTATGGCATCAACCTCAGCCAAGTCAGCAAATAGATTAGAAATATTAAAGCAACCCTTCCCATGCCAATTCAGATGCAATACTGAAACTTTAATACAGAAACAAAATACTTTACATGCTGGCAATCTAAAATAAAACAAAGTCCTGGACATACTCGGGTCAGTCAGCACCTGTGTGTGTCTGTGGGGGGTGGGGGGTAAAGAACAGAGAAATGCAGACCTGACTCAGTATTTCCAGTGTTTCAGTATTGAAACTTCCCTGGCTGAAATATCTCCCAATTAATAAACAGAAGGAGAGATTAGTATCATTCCACTTGTTAGTTACAGGGCCAGCACCATAACAGATAATTAAAATCCTAGTCTGGGTATTTTCAAGAGATAAATTTAATATTTCCCACTTCCAAGTGGTTAAATTAATATTGCTGACAGGGGTCACGGGCAACCCCAAAACCAATAGCTGGAAATTTTATATACATAGTACTTGTTTTTGGCTAACTTCAAAGTGAACCGAGTACCCATTATAGTTAAATTCAACACTTGTCTGACAAGATTAAAGGACTGCAACAATGTGTTGCATGAAGGTCACTCTTGGGAATGCTCTAACAGACAAGAGAGATCTGTGACCATGATTTTTCACACTGAACTTCCGATTGTAAAAAATGTCCCAAACAGCTGACAAGTGGAAGCCAGGCATTTCCCTGATGAGTTAAAAGCCTATAGTTTTAAAAGAGTAATTGCACTTGCATTATACATCCTGGGTTACTTCTGACTAGATAGCATTCCTTCACTTTCTCCCATGTGATCAAGAAAGTTAATGCTGAATTCTATCCTTTTTTTTTCATTGGCAAGCTCGTTTTATTTACAAAAATGGAGCATCACAAAAATTTGCTTCTCCCATGTGAAGACAGTAGAAAGTTGTTCAACAGTTGAGTAATTCTATCCCTTGCAGTATCTCACAATCAAGGAGGCCACAAGTAAAGAGAACTATAAAAAGGGCCATTAAAGCAAACTGGCCACCAGGAGTTTACTGGTGAACCAGTAGCTGCAGCATTGCATTAAATTAACAAATGCATCTACTTACTAAAAATGTTTGGAAACTAATCCTTTCAGAAAATTGAAAAATACTTAAAACATATTCTTCTGTAAAAACCAGTAACTGGAGTTACTGATCCGAGGTATTTTGCATCCTCAGCAAAAACGTCTGGATGGTTTTGAAGCTCACCTCACAGCAGAAATCGGTAATGCATGGTACTCTGAACAATTCATGTATACATATATGCTTTTCTAGATCATTGCTTGCTAACCAGAATGCACTGTGCTCGACTTGATATGTTCAAGTATGAAAAAGCACTGCAAAATAGAACAGAATCCTGTTCCTTGTTCCACTCAAGTTTAACTGAATTGTGAACATACTGCAATTTTGTAAAATGAATATAAAAAAGGTTATCTAGAGAATGTTTGTATACCATGATTGCAATGTATTTACACATCCCTTAATTCCTACAATAGTCACTGAAGGGTGTGAGCATTGAAACGTGTACTACTGGCAAAAAGTTGAAACCAACTTACTCCTAGTGCATTAAGTTAAGACCTCCTCTGCCTTCTCAGCAAGGAGTCACATAAATATGACAGAATAAATCTGCAACCAATTATGATCCGGTATCTTAGGATAATTGGGTATAACTTTAGAAAGACCAAAAATAGCATCACTATTAAACAGTGATGAATTTCAGAACAAAAATGCAATGGTCTTTCTTGTTGCCAAAAATTAGGACATTTAACTGCAGAAAACGATAACCATGTGCGGTATGCAGTTCACACAAGTCAGCCAGAGGCACAACACTAGTTACTTTGGGAAACCAGATGATGGAATTAACACTTGAAGGTGAAAGCACCACTTAATCCCAGAGCAAATTTAACAATGTGTTGGTCAGCTTTTAAAAAAGCAAGGAGCTAGTTTACAGAAACTATTACTGAAGAGTCTTGCATTATATTAAAAACTGTGCCAAGACCAGTTAAGTATATAGTATGCAGCCTCTTCAAAATGATCAAAAATTCTGAAGTGCAGAACCAACTACTAAAATCCTATTTGAAGCACAAACAAGAAAGGTAGAAGAACATGGTAACCACCAGCTAGTGGTAATGCTCATCTGTTGTCATATACAGATAGTTTTGGACTTAATAGCTCAACGTACTGAGTAATTCTCAAACACTTCTGCCACTGACGAGAGCATAAACTAGTTTATACAGCAACTCAAGTCCTGTTGCTTAATATACAATAAATTTTGAACTGCAGCCACAATTATGCAACTGAATGGGGCAGCCATTTCGTAGACAGTGATGTCCTAAAGAGATGAATCACAAGTAATATTTTTTGGTAGCACTGGTTGAAGAGAAAATTTAGCTTGGACACAAGAGCTGCCTCTTTAAAATACCACCTACACCACAGAAGTGTTGTATTTTGGGTAAGTTTGTATTAACAGCATCGCATTTAGTCAGTATTATGAAGTGCTACTCCAGATTATCTACTCATATGGAGGTGGAATTTGAACTCCCAACCTTCTGACTTTAAAATGAATTTGTTACCAAATGAACGAAGATGACCCATATTTAGTAAAGCAATTTCTATAGTGCACCTTTGCATGAAGAACAAAAAAAGGTTTACCACTCATATTGAGGGAAGCCAGGCTCTTTTGCTGCAGCTGCCTGAACTTTCAGAGTAGGTGTCGTTTACAAGAATCAGATTTGCACGCATGGGAAAAAAAAAGACACCTCAGGGGGCAAGTCTCCGAATAGGCAGCTATAGTACCAAGGTTGAATGCTGTAACTAGCAGAAAGGTACTATTTATAAATGAAAGAACTCAAGGACTTTAAAAGCCCATAACAATTACACTGTTAGGACATACTGCCATATCATAATGGACAAGACAAGGCAACAGAGTGCTTTACAAAGCTAAAATGGATATATAATAGTTTGGGGAATATGTAGAGATCAAAAAGTTACTCCAAAGTAACATGAATTTGCAAACAAAATTAAATCAAATTACAATTACAACTTTGCTGCCTCATTTTAATTACAGAAATATTTTAGGTTGCAACACTTTCAACATCTTAAAAAAAATCTGTACTTGAAAAGTGAGTTGAATAGTTCACATTGCATTTGTTCAAGAGTCTAGTAGTTCGTCGAGCAAAACAATTTTTCATTCCATCTCTGAAAGTAATTTTAAAGTAAATGGAAGCAAAGACCAGGCAGTGGGCTGTGCCACTTGTATAATAATTTCAAATGTATAAAATTTTCTACTAATTAAAATTACAGCAATTAAATGTTAGGAAAATGTCTGAATTGCATTTAAGGTACTCTATTCAACTCAGATGACAATAGAAGTATTACTGGTCAACAGCCTGCATATGTACCAAGCTGGACAGAACAGATCAATGAGGTTGAAGAAAAATGAGATGAGACAGCATATTTAAACATTCACGTGATTTACTGAAATTCTAACCCTAGAGTTTTCCATTGAATGCAGGTAGCAGTAATAATTTTAAATCTCTTACATAATATGCAGTGGCAGATTTAGAAGTTTTTCCAGCCAAGTTATAAACATTTTTCTTAACTTTATAGTGCACTGAATAGTTTGAACCACTTACCTTATAAACTGGAAGGCTGAATAAAAAAGGTACAGTACATACACAAATTAACTCCATGTACAGACAACATGGACAGTGTTAAGTTGTAAATGACAGGCATATAGGTTTTTTAAATTAAGCATAATTAAGAAGCACCTACCCCATTCTACCACGTCCCCCTCTACTATCACCGTCAAAGCCACCATGACCATATCCTCCACGGCCTCTACCCCCATTACCCTGTGGTCTGCCAAAGTTTCGGTTGTCATCTCCAAATTTATTCCTGCCAGGTCTATCCTGCTCATAGTCATCTTAAGGGGGGAAAAAAAAATAGAGACACTGGTTACTAACAACTGTTACTTCAATTACCTTCAGTTAAACTTTTGCTTCTTTTCAGACTTGCATTTATTCTCATTTATAGAAGCCTGTGTCCCCCAAAAATACATCAAATCAAACCTAACACTTTAACCAATTCAAATTGACTGTCTGGATAAGCAGTTATATGGCCTCCAAACTTGGGACATTCCTCCTCTTTCTCCTTCCCCACCTCCAATAGAATACTTGTACTGGCCTATGTAGATAATGAAAATTTGCAAATACACACATTCTCTACTGCTTTCCCACATCCACACAGCATTGATATGTTAAATCAATGCTTTGACAGCTACCCATTGCTCTTACCTCCTGAGCTCTGCTGGCCATAGTTGTCATGAGGTGGATGATACGAAGTTGGGTGGCTGTAACTTGGTTGGCTTGGCTGGGTACTATATTGTGTCTCGGATTTTGAGCCATAGCTGCAAGAGAATTAACTATTAAATGGAACATCCAATGTTTTCCTTAGTGTGCGACCAAGGTTTGTCTGGTAGTCATAGGCACTGTAGCAATTACTGGGGTTACTGCTCCTGGCTGAGGAAAGTGGGCCTGGCGCAGGTGTTCAGAGGCTATCCAGTGATTAGGGAAACCAGTAGTTAGCTCAGGAGTCAAGGCAGCTAGTGGGTCTTGATTTCCAGGGTACCAAGGAGGCAATCATCCAATCATAGAGCCTTTATTATGCTCCATAACTTTCCTGTTGTTCACCATCACAAGGAGAAAAACAAAATCAACAGCCCAATTTGATAACCTCAGGAACAGGGCAGACAGATAAGGCAAGTTGGCCAAAAACAGAACAAGGTCCAGTGGGTGTGGAGGCATCAAAAACAGACATATGCCCCCGAAGAGTACCACATAGCTGCTGCAGGAAAAGTAGATAAATTGGAATTTCGTAATTCCAAGTTCAATATCCAGGAAATAAATGAAGTTTCAACTATTGATTCTGCACCAAGGCACAGGTCAACTTTTGTTTATAGAAGATTTGGAAATTACAATACCATTTACATTATATTTTTTTTACAGCAAGTTCTTTCCTATTGAGAGTTCAGGGGATAGGGATGCACTCTTGTCTGATGAGGAACCTGTGTTTGAATGGTAAAAGTTGACCAAAAATTAAAACTGATGTTAACTACATGGGAATAAGTTACAATGCAAGTTGGTATGGCAAAAAAGCCTGGAGCAAGAGAAACAAGAGAAAGGCAATACGGAGTTCATTTTCTGGGAACCAAACAAAAAAGGTCACCAGAGTCCCAAGAGTTTGGCTATGTTGGAATAAAAGCAGTATACACTTGGCATCAGTGGAGTCTGCTCCACAACCTGGTAGTGTCTGTTTAATGATTTTATTAATTCAGCTCATAACATGAACTATGGTCCATCAGATGATTTTAAAGCAGAAACAGGTAGATCAGTACAGCAGAGAAGGGGTATTGCTGGGAAAGTTGCCACTATATAACTAATGTGCATGTGAATTCAGGATTGTCGTGGATAGGAGTATTCGGCACCCAAATACATTTAAGTGTACTTCAACAACGGTCATGCAGTAGTTGCAGGATGAAGATTTACTTACCGTTTGAGTTCTTGTGCTGCAGCTGTTCACAAAGTGGAAGTCGGGATTGGGAGGACCAGGGCTCGGAGTCAATCCCATGTTACAATAAGTCAATCAGGGGTAAGTAGAATAAATTTGCCTAGGCTAAAATAAATTTAGTTATATAAGTGTGGCATTAAATGGTACAGGAAGTTGGCAAGGCATGCGCTACACACAATCTTGTAATGTATACAAGTAGACCTCCAATGCTGTTGCTCACTGTGACTTGGGATGTGGCAAATGCTGTGTGCTGTACATGTGATATTGGAATCTGACAGGAGAAGCAAGGGCCACGAGATTCGGTGTTAGGAAGATGGTACAGGAGCACAGGGTATTGTAATTTGCAAATATATATAGTGGGTGTGAAGATTCCCAGGGGTGGAGGAAGAAAAAGCGGAAAAACATCCAAGAAATCCTGCCCACAAAAAAACACAGTTGCCAAATGAATCTAAATTAGTGAAGCACTTTCTGAAGAGGCAACATTCCCTGAAAGAACAACTACTAGTTGAGGAATTGTCCTGCATAAAACTCACTGGGGGTTCCAGCTGGTGGTAAATGGAGGAGCTGAATAGATCCTTGGGTACACAGTGCCACTATCTTGGAGACAAGAACTGGGAGAACTCTAAAATATTACAATTATAAGTATGGTTGAAAATATGATAGCCAGGTGCAACAAAGTAAGGTAATTAAAAAGGCAATAATTTCAATACACAATTGCTAATGAATCTCCCACTACCTTGTGCACAGGGAGTAAAGACACGTAAAATGTTGATGTTATTTTTCACCAAGCCAGGACCAGCAGGCTGAAGAGGACCAAATATTTATTTCCGGATTCAAAAACAATACATTCTGTATAATTAAAAAGATACTCTCTTATTTAACTCAATGCTTTTTGAATTACAGGGATATTACCTGCTAGGGGAATCTGAATTCTGTCCGTAACTTCCATACAACTGTTGCTGTCCATAAGTGTTATGGGAACTCTCACTTCCATAGCCGTGTCCACTCTGCCGGTAGCCTGGTGTTGAGGATTGAGGATTCAACCCTGTAAAACAGAAAACGCAATTTACATTGATATAGCTGCCCTTTTCAAGAGAAAGCTACAATTCAGACAAAAACTATGATATACCTGACTGTGCTTGTCCATAACTTGAACCATACCCACTTTGGCCTTGTCCATATCCAGAAGCATCACCAGACTGCTCATATCCACCACAACCCTTAGCAGAGAGATGTACATTAGTTACAAAACTGTTTCACTTAAACATACCTACCCCAACCACAGACACTTCCTTCCCAAAAAGGGTTTTCTAGTGGGGAACAATATTTCCACATTTTTACCAGTCACCATGTACTCAATGCAAGCACATAAAGCATTTGATTGATCAAAGAAAAAAGTGGGTCTGTGCTCAACACCCTCTTTTCCATGAGCAGCTACCTCATAACTATACTTAGATCAAACAGGAGAAGAGTACATACAAACAAGGTATTTATACAAGTTATCAAAAAAATTCTAGGTTTGGACAAGGGTCATAGACCTGAAACAACTGGTTTTCTTTCGAGATACTGCCCGACCTGGTGTTTCCAACATTTTCTATTCAGATTACCAACATCTGTAGTATTTTGCTTATAATGGTAAAGATTTATAACTCTGCATGTAAAGACATACACAACATATGGAGATTAAAGCTCCGCACAGGGTCAAAAAGGACAGAGGCTGCACGCACACAGAGCACAATGCTGAATGCAATACCTGCAAATTATCATGCTTCAAGTTCAGAAGGAATAGGTAGAAATAAATTTTGGTACGCAAAGGATGCCATTTTTGACAAATGTTACAGGAACATGCAGTAATATGATGCTCTGTGCAGTTCTAGATTAGTGGTAGCTATTTTACAGTTAAGTACCGCTTATGGGTCAGAATACTCACTTGTGGCTCTAAACTCAATTGCTGTTTTCCCCATGTCCCTTTCCCCTTCCTCATGGGAAAAGGAAGTAAAAGCTACTGTACTAGGAAGCAGGACTTAGACATCAAAGCAGGTTATGCAGATCTTTTGACACTATGGAGCTTTCAGCCTTTACTGTTCAGTCTATAGCTAAACACTTGAGCTTCATTTCAATTACTCAGAATGGCAACAGTAATAAATTCAGGATTCAACACATGGGCATGTTGTTAGATACAGCTATTTAATCCATGGCACAATATTTTGGAGCATGCCTGAAAACAGGAGACATTTGCTTAGGACTGTAACTGACAAGCAGCTAGTGAAATTGTCTAGATGAAGGATCATAAGTCAGAACAAGTCTGCCAACTTGCAAACTAATCAAATAATACCCATGAAAGGGGCGGGGAAAAATAGGATTGAAAGATTTAAAAGCAGCAAACTTACTGTATGAGCTCACTTTTCATTAATAGTTTATCATTCACTAGCTGGATCAAAGAACCCTTTTAGAACCAAATAAAAGGTTGATCCAATTAGGACAGCAGGGCTCTTCTGTGGCATTTAACAAGAATGTCAGAATCAAGAGTGACGTTTACGACAAATCCAACCCCCCGCAGACACCAAGAGTCTGAAGTGAAGGTACCCATTCTGAAATAGTATTTAGCATGGTATTGGTTTTAACCATCATGATAAATGTCAGCTTATTAGCAGAAAAGTAAGTTAACAGCAGGCAGCCTACATGCCAATCTATTCAAATAGAAACAGTTCTGTGGGATTAAGTGTGTTTGTCAGCTAGAATTTGATAATTAAAATTGTCCAGTCATTTTCTGGAAAGTCAAGAGCCCTTTCTAAAGTCTTAGGAAACATAAGCAGACCAGAGCTTATGTGAATGGCAAGAGAACTGCACGATGTTCTTGCTAAGCTGCATGCAAGTGTGGCCATGCAACAGCCTGGAAGGTACCATGCAGGCCCTGTTGTGTCAAACAGCACACGAGCACAGCAAAAAAATTCAAGGGTACTGTGCATTGAAGACTGGCAGCGCAACAATACATTGTTTAGCGCAGTCCCAGCTGTTATTTTCCATCAATGAAGTAACAATGAAGTAAACCAGATAAGCTTCATACTTGGGTCATCGCTACTATTCAAACTTTGGAGGAGGGGTGCTGTATATTTAATGAGGAAGAATGAAAATATAGGAAGACATGCAGAATAGGCATGCAGTTGACATTAATTTCAAGATAAAAAATGTGAGGTGCACTTTAGTAGAAGAGACCACATACTCCTTGGAAAGTGTCTCTAAATAGGGTAAAGGAGCAAAAAGATCTAGGATTAGAGGCACAAAAGGAAAAACCCAAAAAGTAGTCTCTCAGGTTAGTTAATATGGCCATAATGAAAACAAAGCACTGGGTTCATTGAGAGCTACAGAACTGAAAGCAGAAGTTTTTAGAACCTAGCATGGAAACCAGAATTGTTTACATTACTCAAATTATATTTAAAAAAGCACCGAAGAAGGTGCAAAGATCTACAAGGATTTTTACCAGAACTGAGGGGTTATATCCATCATGAAATATTGAACAGGCTGGGTCTTCCTTTCCATCCCCAGAAAGAGAAGGCTGAGCAGTAACCTAACAGCTGTCTTTATAATTGAGAGCGTATGAGACACCAAAATTAGGTGCCACAAATATAAGGTAGTCAAATAAGTCCAACAGGGAATTCTGGAGAGCTTTCTTTAACCAGTGTTAGATTGTGGAACTCTATACCACAAGAATAACTGAGGAAAATAGCATAGATGCATTTAAGGGGAAGCTAGACAAATACTGGGGGGGAAAGGAATAGGATATGTAGATGGGGTGGGAGGAAGCATAAACAGGCATGGACCAGTTGGGCTGAATGGCCTATTTCCATGCTATACATTCTAAGTAGGCTTCAACCTGCAGACTCTTAAAAAAAACAGTAAAAGAATAAATCACTGCCTGTTTTATTCTGCCATTAATTGAAGCCAAGGAAGATCACAGGAACAGAGAACAAAACCAGTGAGTTGTAAGTTAGGAGGATACACTTGAATTCCTGGGCGTGCAACAAAAACACATGGGCAAGCGAAAGCACTGAAGACACAGGAGGGACAGGCTCATGAGAATGATGAGACTTTAATTAAAAAAAAGACAAGTATGAGCCAGAAGACCTCAAATGTTCAAATTGAGTATAAAGGTTTCTTAGGTAATCAGGGAAACATCTATTTTATAACATTAAGGGGTTGCAATAACAGGAACCAAGAGAAAATGTTCCAAGACTTACTTTTAAGCTCAAAATATTCTTTCCCCATAGAAACCATTGATGATTAGTATACAGGGAAGAGTTTAACATTTTGCATGACTAGCAGAGAATTAGGTACTCCTGTGGTTGGCATTTCAGATAAGTTCCATTGTTGAAAATAGTTGATAAAGCTATGGCAACTTGGAAACAGGACTGAACCACCACAAGAAACAGCAGCAGAAGTTGGACCCTATGGTCCATCGACCTGCTCTCCCGTTCAATACGATCATGGCCGATCTTGGGCTTCAATTCCACTTTCCTGCCTGCTCCCCATATCCCTCGATTCCCTGAGACACCAAAAATCTATCCATCCCAGCCCTACATGCATTCAATGATGGAGCATCCACAACCCTCTAGGGTAGAGAATTCCAAAGATTCACAACCCTTTGAGTGACGTAATTTCTCATCTCAGTCCTGAATGATTGACCCCTTATCCTGAGACAGTGTCCCCGTGTTCTAGATTCCCTGACCAGTGGGAACAATCTCTCGGCTTCCGCCCTTTCAGAATCTTGTAGGTCTCAATCAGATTACCTCTCATTCTTCTGAACTCTAATATAGGCCCAAATTACTCAGCCTCATCAAAAGTACAACCCCCTCATCCTAGGGACCAATTTAGTAAATTTTCATTGCACTGCCTCCATTGCAAGTATATCCTTTCTTAAATCGCTGGGTGCTCCGGTTTCCTCCCACATCCAAAAGACTTGCAGGCTGATAGGTAAATTGGCCGTTGTAAATTGCCCCTAGTGTAGGGAGGTGATAGGGAATATGGGATTACTGTAGGGTTAGTATAAATGGGTGGTTGTTGGTCGGCACAGACTCGGTGGGCCGAAGGGCCTGTTTCAGTGCTGTATCTCTAAATAAAAATAAATGTGGAGACCAAAACTGCACAGAGTATTCCAGGTGCAGTCTCACCAAAGCCCTGTACAATTTTATTAAGACTTCTTTATTCCTGTATTCCAATCCCCTGTCAATTAAGGCCGACATGCTATGTGCCTTCTTAATAGCCTGCTGCACCTGCATGTTAACATTGCATTCCTTGTACGAGTACCCAAGTCTCTCTGAACATCAACACTTACCAGTTTCATCTTTTAAAAAATTATTCTACTTTTTCTATTTTTACGACCAAAGTGAATAACTTCACACTGCCACACATTATACTCCATTTGCTATCTTGTTACCCACTCACTTAACCTGTCTATATCGCTTTGCAGCCTCTCTACATTCTCCCCGCAGCTTACTTTTCCAGAGCTTTGTATCAGCAAACTTAAATATATTACTCTGTCTCTTCATCCAACTCATTAATATAGAGTGTAAATAGTTGAGGCCCCAGCACTGATCCTTGCAGCACTCCATTCATTGCCTGACAACTTAAAAATGCCCCATTTATGCCCACTCTCTGCTTCCTGTCTGTTAACCAATCCTCTATCCACGCTAACATATTGCTCCCAACACCACGAGCCCTTATCTTGCCTATTAATCTTTTATGTGGCACTGCATCGAAGGCCTTTTGAAAATCCAGTTATATGACATCTACTGGTTCCTCTTTATCTACCCTACTAGTTACATCCTCAAAAAACTAAAATTTGTCAAACAGGATCTCCCTTTAGTGAGATGGTAGCAGTAAAGACTCAGAACGCCCAACAACACACTTCAACATGGGCTAATTACAGCAAACATGGTTTGTTGGGGGTGAAAAATTGAGAATAGTCTAAAGGGGTTTTCAAATTCTTTGGTCACGTGGTGCAGAATGTGCATCAAGAGATCTTCAAAGGAGTTCTGCACATCTCTCCTATGACAATCCAAGTTTACTACTGCAATAAAAAATTCACTTCCCATTGAAACTGCAACAAATACTATAAAGACTCATGAAGCTGGAATGCAAATTAAAACAAGCTGGACTTCAGAAGTGGGAAAGCAAAAGGCAGCTTAACTTGAAAATGCAAGTAAACAAGTTAATAATTGTACATGCTGCTTACAAGAGTTAGAGAAATAGATGCCTTGCAAAGAATTGGAATTAATAAAATCTCATCTGGCCCAGTTGATTAGTTATTAAAATGGATAAAGATTAGAACCAGAGTTACAAGGACTAAATTTCATCCGATCTTTTCAACATATGCACTGACTTCATTATGAGTGCATCTGGATGCCTTCGAAACAAGATCAACTCAAGCTACACCACTAATGAATACTGGTTGCAATTTGACACTTGGTGTTTAAGGAAGTAGAATGTATGAATTGCAAAGAAACAAAACAAAAATCAGTGGCAATCACAGGGCAAGAGGATCTTCCAAAATAAAGACCTGGAGTAAATACATGAATAAATTAGATTACTCGAAATTGGATGGTTCACACGATAAATAAAGACACTGAAATGGTCAGCAAGAGGTATTTTAACATTCTGCCAAGCCATTGCCAAATTTAAAGCTAATAGGCAGATTGCAGCAATACTAAATCTGGTCAACAGCACTATACTTGTGAAAAAGCTAGACCTTGTAGCAAGAACACTGAAGATATTACTACAGATATAAAAACAAGAAATGCTGGAACCACTCAGCAGGTCTGGCAGCATCTGTGGAAAGAGAAGCAGAGTTAACGTTTCGGGTCAGTGACCTTTCTTCGGAACTGAGTTCTGAAGAAGGGTCACGGAACTGAAACGTTAACTTTGCTTCTCTTTCCACAGATGCTGCCAGACCTGCTGAGTGGTTCCAGCATTTCTTGTTTTTATATCAGATTTCCAGCATCTGCAGTATTTTGCTTTTATTATATTACTACAGATGTTGGCTGAAAATAATGGCTAATGACAAGACAGCCTGTAGAAACGGTATAAGGGATTTAACTGCACCTGGTGTCAAAACCAAGTTTAGTATTCAGGTGGATAAAGATTAGAGGGCAAGCAATAACTGGACATGGGCAGAAATAATTCAGTTTCCATTTGAGTATCTCTTATTTTTACTTGGAGATAAAATAACAAAACTTAAAAATTTTGGAAGTTTGAAACAAATGAGTTTCCTTGTATAGATGTCAGCCTTGCCTCAGCAATCATAGTCATGAGCCAAGAATATCAAAAATACATGCTGAAGCCCCACTCGACACGAACACATAATAGGTTGACACATCAGTGCTGGAGATGATAGATTGAGGCTTCATCTGTTCAGCAGGAACAAAAGATTCTACACCAGTATGTGAAGAGCTGTGGATATCCCCTGGTGTGAAATATTAATCCTTCAAAGATATGACTAAATAGATTACCTGGTTATATACCTTTTTGTGCACCATTGGCTGTGTTTCGCTACATTATAACTGTGACTGCATAAAGTACTTGTTTCCAGTCGTTAAGTGCCATTGATACAAGATGAACCTTCAGTTATAAAATTGGAGAACTCATTTCCACGGTTGGTGGTTGAGGCAGAAAACGTCAATGTGCAAAATCAGATTAGATAGGCGGATGATGGGATATGGGAACAATTGGGCATGTCTGATTAGAACTATTTGCTCCTGTAGTGGAGTAAACCAGAACATGAACAGGTTGGCCCAAATGGGTCCATTTCAGTATTGCAGCTATATATTTCCTACAATTTGAGGAGTATAAGATATAAAACTAGAGTGCTACAGCACAAGAATAAATCAAATTGCCTTTATATAGCACATTCAAAATAGCAAAAAGTCCCACGGTGGTTCACAGGAGCATTAGACAAAACTGGATACTGAGACACACAAGCACATATTGGGAAAGGCAACCAAAAGTCTGGTCAGAATGAGGTTTTAAAGATGCATCCTTAAAGAAAAAAGGCAACACAGTTTAGGAACTAAATTCTAGACCTTAGTCTAAGTAGCTGAAGGCACAGCTGCCAATATTGAGGCAATGGAAATCAGGGACAAAAGGCCAGAATTGCGGGACAGCAGAAATCTCAGGATTGCAGGCTAGAAGTTAGAGACAGAGGGGCAAGGTCACAGGGGGATTTGAACACAATTTTAAATTTGAGGCAGTCGGACCAGGAAACAATGTCGGTCAGAAAGCACAGGATGATGGATGAATGGAGCTTTGCAGTAATTTAGAATATGGGGAGAGTTTTGGGTCAGCTGCAGTTTAGAGGCTAGAAGGTGAGGAGGCAGCCGAGAGAGCACTGGAACCTTCAAGGCTGGAAAAGTATGGATGTTGCTTTCAGCGGAGTCTGAGGAAAAAGGTGATGACTTATAAAATGCAAGAAAAAATATGGATACCAACATCCAGTCAGGATTTTTATTAGCTTAATATGGCGTTACAGATGCACAATTTTAAAAATGCTATTCTCAAACCATTGGAAAGCCTGTAATTTACTAAATACATTAGATACTTTACATGATACAATATCAACACATTAAATTGGGCATAGTCAGAGGTAAAGCAGTGAATTCATTTTACCAATGGCAATCTGATCCCTCTTAATGCTAATCAAGCAACTGTGAACTAGCACTTAGATTTTTCAAAACGGAATGGAGATCAGAATAAAACTTGCTACAATTACTACAAAAGTCACATGTAGATAAAATTGTTGTTAACAGTCACACTGAATTGTACACAGAGCATTAATATAATGCAAAGCAAACTGTAGCAATAATTCTCTCCTATATAGTCCTGATGCCAAGCAGGGGCAAATCACATAGCAGCCACTCAAACTTAGCAGTTGCTTTCACGGCAGCACTTGCAAACTCGTTATGTCTGGGTAGCAGATGAGAAAAAAAAGCTTAGAAGGGCTGCAACTCCTTTGATAAGGCATCAGAAAAATTAGAGATAATTGGACCTGCAGAATAAAAAGGTACATGTACCAACATAAAGGAAAACTAATCCCATAGCTCAAAAAACAGATTCAACGAGGCAAGGCACCAGAAGCACTTGTCTTCGCATTAGAATAGTTTGAGTTAACCCAAGAAAGATTGTGCAAAGTACAGTAGGTGTAAATGGGGTGGAGAGAGGAGGAGTTTAGACATTTAACAAAAATCAGGCTTGCTTTCCAGGACTCACTAAATGGCAGAACAATATTAAGTATTGTAGGGAAGAGATTCGCACTGCAGCACTTGTGGCTGATTTTGAAAGCTAAATCTGCATCTCAAAAGATTATAGAATCAATTTTGTTTAGAGCCACAATCTCAGATGCCCAGTTTTTTTTGAAAGGACATATTAACATTCTAGGTCCATTTAATCAGGTGGGGGTAGTAAACTAGGTTTCTTCTCCTCCTTCCCCTCCACCAAGTCAAAATACTCACGTGAAAAGATACAAACAGCACTAGAAAAAAGTTTGTCTTCATTACTAGGCTAATTATAATATGGCCACTGGTCATGATCTCCACATAGCTCAAACCCAAATCATTTAGTTTAACACACCTGTGCAGCATGTCCATAACTTTGGCCCGACTGTACACCATAGGCTCCATAGCTGCAAAAAAAAAAGAGAAAAATGTTTAAATACCAAAGATGACATTTGACATACTTCCATTAAAACGGTCACCAGAAATAAGCAATGAGAAAACAGCAGGTATGTCAGGGCATCAGTGTTATAGCAAAAGATCAAGCAGTGTGCTGGAACACAGCTCTATACGGTTTCAAGATATTATCAACAGCAACTGGCCTTCAAGCAATGTTTATTTTATTTTTTAAAAACTTTAAAACAAGTCTTCATTGGTACTATACTCAAAGTCAATTACCATTTAAACAGCAAGTCAAACTCCATGTCAAAACATTCAACAGTTGTACTAAGTTTTCTCCCCACATCCTTGAGATTCCTACATAGCCCATTACACCTGGAGTATTTCAAAATACATTAAAAGTTACAATTACTATATTACTAAATAAAGACCCAATTAATTTAACCTCATGATTTATACTGTTCAGAACAGCTGTAGCAGTTTACATCCAATCTTTGAAAAGGAAAGTGTCTTCTGCAAGTCCTCTTTCTTTCTTTCTTTTGGGCCTCCTTATCTCGAGAGACAATGGATACGCGCCTGGAGGTGGTCAGTGGTTTGTGAAGCAGCGCCTGGAGTGGCTATAAAGGCCAATTCTGGAGTGACAGGCTCTTCCACAGGTGCTGCAGAGAAATTTGTTTGTTGGGGCTGTTGCACAGTTGGCTCTCCCCTTGCGCCTCTGTCTTTTTTCCTGCCAACTACTAAGTCTCTTCGACTCGCCACAATTTAGCCCTGTCTTTATGGCTGCCCGCCAGCTCTGGCGAATGCTGGCAACTGACTCCCACGACTTGTGATCAATGTCACACGATTTCATGTCGCGGTTGCAGACGTCTTTATAACGGAGACATGGACGGCCGGTGGGTCTGATACCAGTGGCGAGCTCGCTGTACAATGTGTCTTTGGGGATCCTGCCATCTTCCATGCGGCTCACATGGCCAAGCCATCTCAAGCGCCGCTGACTCAGTAGTGTGTATAAGCTGGGGGTGTTGGCCGCTTCAAGGACTTCTGTGTTGGAGATATAGTCCTGCCACCTGATGCCAAGTATTCTCCGAAGGCAGCGAAGATGGAATGAATTGAGACGTCGCTCTTGGCTGGCATACGTTGTCCAGGCCTCGCTGCCGTAGAGCAAGGTACTGAGGACACAGGCCTGATACACTCGGACTTTTGTGTTCCGTGTCAGTGCGCCATTTTCCCACACTCTCTTGGCCAGTCTGGACATAGCAGTGGAAGCCTTACCCATGCGCTTGTTGATTTCTGCATCTAGAGACAGGTTACTGGTGATAGTTGAGCCTAGGTAGGTGAACTCTTGAACCACTTCCAGAGCGTGGTCGCCAATATTGATGGATGGACCCGTGGAATCTCCCTGCTCAGCATAGTGGGGAAAGTCTTTGCTCGAGTCGCTCTGAACAGGCTCCAGAAGCTGGCCGAGCACGTCTACCCTGAGGCACAGTGTGGCTTTCGTGCAGAGAGATCGACTATTGACATGCTGTTCTCCCTTCGTCAGATACAGGAGAAATGCCGTGAACAACAGATGCCCCTCTACATTGCTTTCATTGATCTCACCAAAGCCTTTGACCTCGTCAGCAGACGTGGTCTCTTCAGACTACTAGAAAAGATCGGATGTCCACCAAAGCTACTAAGTATCATCACCTCATTCCATGACAATATGAAAGGCACAATTCAACATGGTGGCTCCTCATCAGAGCCCTTTCCTATCCTGAGTGGTGTGAAACAGGGCTGTGTTCTCGCACCCACACTTTTTGGGATTTTCTTCTCCCTGCTGCTTTCACATGCGTTCAAATCCTCTGAAGAAGGAATTTTCCTCCACACAAGATCAGGGGGCAGGTTGTTCAACCTTGCCCGTCTAAGAGCGAAGTCCAAAGTACGGAAAGTCCTCATCAGAGAACTCCTCTTTGCTGACGATGCTGCTTTAACATCTCACACTGAAGAATGCCTGCAGAGTCTCATCGACAGGTTTGCGTCTGCCTGCAATGAATTTGGCCTAACCATCAGCCTCAAGAAAACGAACATCATGGGGCAGGATGTCAGAAATGCTCCATCCATCAATATTGAAGTCCTCTTTAAAATTACAGAAAAGGGTCATTCTTAAATGTTGCAGGTGCCAACAATTTAGCCCAACATCGTATTTTGGCTCTCACTTTCACAGATCAGTACTAATTGTGTCCACATCATGATTATTTGATGAACACCCAAGTTGAAGAGTTGCACAATACACCTACTGCTCAGAAAACTGCAGAACCCACTTATTCCCATCAATTTACAATGATCATTACTTGGTTATTTATGACAGGCAACAGTATAAACATTAGAGCATCAGAGTTACAAAGGGCAAGAGCCCTACTGAACGGTCACTAGTGACTGGTACAGTTGAATTTAGTTACTATTAAACTACTTTTAAATACACCAAGTGTCAAACATGCAGCAGTGCAGTCTGCAGTATGTGAAGAACAGTCAAGTTAACATTCCAGGTTGGAAATCATTAACTTTCTTTCCACAGAGGCTGACAAAGCTGTGTATTTCTAGAATTTTCTGCCTTTCAAATTTCTAAACATTTTTCTTTGTACAGATACGTGGTCCTTTAACTATTCATGCATACCTTTGTGCTTGAGCTCCAGGCTGGCTGTAATTTCCATAATCTGTTTATTTAAAAAGAAAATGAAAAATCAAGTTACTTCTGTAATCTGAAAATATATCTCAATCTTGTTCACTCTAGAAGATTCAGCTACGAGAGATTTGGAAAGGTAGTACTAGCTACCCTCCCCTTTACGAGGAAAAATCAACCCAGTTTTAGAGAACTCAAAGTGAAACTCACCAAGATTAAAATGGTTTTTAGTTCATGCTGCTTGGATATTCCAAATGCACCCGCTTAAAAGTGAATCAACATTACAGCCCAAAAACAGCATGTTAACTATGGTACAAATGCACTGATTTTTAAGCAACTGAGTGAAGGGACACTGCACAAAAACAGTAGTCTCAACTAAGAGGCAATTATATTGAATGAAAAAAAAAATCACAAGTAGAGACATTCCTTCAGCTGTCACCACAAGACCAATTAAATGAATACCATCGCCAGGACCTAATAGCCTACACCTTAGGGTTCTAAAAGAGATAGCTGCAGATATAGGTGGATTAGCTAGATGATTTTCCAAAATTCATTAGCAATTTGTGAACAGTCCCAGATTGGAAGTTGCCAAATGTTATAACGCTTTAAGATAAGAGGGAATCTGAAAACAGGCCAACTGGCCTGTAGCTCCCTATCAGTTGTTGGGAAAATGCTGGAATCTATTATTTAAGGAAGTGTCATGCTAGGCCCCCACCTGCCAAGAATGAGGCACATTAATTTTGTCATGAACATTGATTTTAAACTGTTACTGGAGTTAAGAAAGGACTTGAACAGATCAGCTGTAGCTGTAAAAGATATTTGCATATTAACAGAGTGTTTGGAAGGACAAAGCAGCCATTCCCCAACATTAGACCCACAATGAACTTTTGATCACCAGATGTTGATTGGGGAGCTGGCATTTCAGGTTGACTGCTAAGATGGCCGAATATACAAACAGACATGGTCAAACCAGCTAATCACATAACTAACCTGCTGGGCAACTTGAGTTTTTTGAATTTGTACAGTTTGGGCAGAAAGCTGTTTGCTCCTGGACTGAGACGATCTCTTTCTCACAAGCCTCTGAATCCACTGAACCCACATGAACCCCAAGAGAGTAAAGTTTCCTACAGCGAACAAGGTTTAATAATACTGGGCCCCAACAAAAAGCAAAATCTACCTACAATCAAGGACTCTGTGAGCTCGAAGAACCGTAACAAATACTCTTCAGGTATTTCCTCAAACGTTCCCATTTTATTTCTTCTGTCTCTATCTGCATGTGTGTATCGCGTGTGCATGCTAGTGTGGGCACGTCGTGTATCCGTAGGTGTTAACCAAATCAGAGTTTAAGTTTAATAAATTTCAACTTTTCTTTTTTAATCCTACGAAAGCCTGTGTGCCGGCTTCTTTGCCGTATAATTGGAAAGCAGTGAAAAGGATTCACCAAGGGGGAGCTAAAAACATGGAATGTTTAAAATTAAACTTTGTTACAGTAAGACCTGATGAAGGGGGAAGGGAACCCTCGACCTCTCTCACTGGGTCATAACAGAAGTCATAACAATGCACTTAGTAAAGCACAGTATGATCAGAACAAGTCAACATGGTTTTCCAACAGGGAAATCCAGTTCGACAAATCTAAGTTTTTTGAGGATGTAACAAGTAGAGTGGATAAAGGGGAACCAGTAGATGTAGTATACCTGGATTTCCAGAAGGCATCCGATAAGGTGCCACACAAAAGGTTAATAGGCGAGATAAGGGCTCATGAAGTTGGGGGTGGGGGGTAATATATTAACATGGATAGAGGATTGGTTAACAGACAGGAAACGAGTGGGCATAGATGGAGCATTTTCAAGTTGGCAGGCAGTAAATAGTGGAGTGCTGCAAAGATCAGTGCTGGTACCTCAGCTATTTACAATCTATATTAATGAATTGGATGAAGAGAGAAATGTATCCAAGTCTGCTGATGAGTTGGCAACAAGATAGCAGTTGGAGTATAATGTAGGGAAGTGTGAAGTTATGCAGTTTGGGTTATAATAGAAAAGCAGATTTTTTTAAAAAATAAAAGTGAGAAACATTTAAGTGCCGATGCTCAAAGAGACTTGGGTGTTCTTGTACAAGAAATGCAGAAAGTTTACATGCAGGTACAGCAAGCAATTAGGAAGGTAAATTGCATGTTGGCCTTTATTGCAAGGGAAAGTACAGGAATAAGGAAGTATTGCTACAATTGTACAGGTTCTAAAACATGGGGGCACAGTCTCAGGTTAAGGGGCCGATCATTTATTTACTTTTATTTGAGAGATACAGCACTGAAACAGGCCCTTCGGCCCATCGAGTCTGTGCCGACCATCAACCACCCATTTATACTAATCCCACATTAATCCCATGTTCCTACCACCTTCCACTGAGATGAGAAATTACCACATTGAAAGGTTTGTGAATCTTTGGAATTCTCTACCTCAGAGGGTGGTGGATGCTCCATCGTTAAGTACAACTAAGGCTGGGATAGCTAGATTTTTGGTGTCTCAGCAAATCAAGGGGTACGGTGAGTGGGCAGGAAAGTAGAGTTGAATCCTAAGATCAGCCACAAGAACAAGAAATAGGAGGAGTTTGACCATATGGCCCATCCAGCCTGCTCCACCATTCAGAACGATCACAGCTGATCTTTGGATTCAACTCCATTTACCCGCCTGCTTGCCATACCCCGATTCCGAGATACCAAGACTGGAATTTTTCGTTGAACAAAAATGCAGAGTATTTCTGAAATGCCGATAGGTTGGGAATTGTTGATGTCCAAAGGGAGCTTGGTGTCCTTGTTCATGAGTCACTAAAAGCTAGTATGCAGGTGCAGCAAGCAATTAGGAAGGAAAATGGAATGTTGGTCTTCATTGCAAAGGGATTTGAGTACACAAGTAATGAAGTCTTGCTGCAATTGTATAGAGCCTTGGTGAGACTGCACCTGGAGTATTGTGTACAGTTTTGGTCTCCTTATCAAAGGAAGGAAATACTTGCCTTAGAGGGAGTGCAATAAAGGTTCAGCAGCCTAACCCCTGGGATGACATGATTGTCTTATGAGGAGAGATTGCAGAAACTGGACCTGCATTCTCCAGAGTTTCAAAGAATGAAAGGTGATCTCATTGAAACATATAAAATTCTTACAGGGCAGATGGGGATAGGGTGCTTCCTCTGGCTGGTGAGTCTACAGCCAGGGAACAGAGTCCCAGAATAAGGGGCAGGCCATTTAAGACAGACAAGGAAGAATTTCTTTACTCAGAGGGTGGTGAATCTGTGGAATTCTCTACCTCAGAGGGCTGTGGAAGCTCAATTATTAAGCATATTGAAGACAGAAAATTGATAAGATTTTAGATACTGATATCAAGGGATTTGGGGATAGTGGGGAAAAATGGTGGAGGTAGATCAGCCACAACCTGTCTGAATGGCACAGCAGGCTCAACAGACTGAATGGCCTACTCCTGCTCCCATTTCCTATGTACTCTTCTGCATTACTTGGATATAGTATCTACTTTTTACACTAGCACTCATTCTGGAAACAGGCACCCATGAGTCAGCTCAATTATCCTGCCAGAAGAATCAAATCCATAATTTTGCTGCCAGAGGAAGAGACAGATTTACTCCTGTAATCTCAGCCACTCCAAACTCAAAATAAACCTAGCATAAAAAAAAAGTGCTAACTGGTCAACTTTGCATCTGTCAATTTCACTGGTATTATTAAGTTGGCAAGATCACAATTAGTACTTGATGTAGGTGCAATCACAGTAGTATGTAGCACAGAGGCAGGCCATCTGGATCATGCAGTGAGCATCAGTGTTTTCCTCCACAAGCCACCTCACCCAACTCCACTTTACTTGTTCTCTGTACCTTTTAATATTTTCAAGCAACTATCCAATGGCCTTCTGAAAAGGATGAGACATGACTGCTTCTATATTTTATAATTTCCAGATTCTATCTACTCTTTACACAGAGACGTTTGAATCCTTAAATTTACTTTGTGATCTGAAGTGTGCCTTTGATTACCACCTCAATAACCCTTCATTGAGTTTTTCGAGAAGGTGACCAAACAGGTGGATGAGGGTAAAGCAGTGGATGTGGTGTATATGGATTTCAGTAAGGCATTTGATAAGGTTCCCCACAGTAGGCTATTGCAGAAAATACAGAAGTATGGGGTTGAAGGTGATTTAGAGCTTTGGATCAGAAATTGGCTAGCTGAAAGACAGAGGGTGGTGGTTGATGGCAAATGTTAATCCTGGAGTTTAGTTACTAGTGGTGTACAGCAAGGATCTGTTTTGGGGCCACTGCTGTTTGTCATTTTTATAAATGACCTGGAAGAGGGTGTAGAAGGGTGGGTTAGTAAATTTGCAGATGACACTAAGGTCGGTGGAGTTGTGGATAGTGCCGAAGGATGTTGTAGGGTACAGAGGGACATAGATAGGCTGCAGAGCTGGGCTGAGAGATGGCAAATGGAGTTTAATGCGGAAAAGTGTGAGGTGATTCACTTTGGAAGGAGTAACAGGAATGCAGAGTACTGGGCTAATGGGAAGATTCTTGGTAGTGTAGATGAACAGAGAGATCTTGGTGTCCAGGTACATAAATCCCTGAAGGTTGCTACCCAGGTTAATAGGGCTGTTAAGAAGGCATATGGTGTGTTAGCTTTTATTAGTAGGGGGATCGAGTTTCAGAGCCACGAGGTCATGCTGCAGCTGTACAAAACTCTGGTGAGACCGCACTTGGAGTAATGCAGTTCTGGTCACCGCATTATAGGAAGGATGTGGAAGCTTTGGAAAGGGTGCAGAGGAGATTTACTAGGATGTTGCCTGGTATGGAGGGAAGGTCTTACGAGGAAAGGCTGAGGGACTTGAGGTTGTTTTCGTTGGAGAGAAGGAGGAGGAGAGGTGACTTAATAGAGATATATAAGATAATCAGGGTTAGATAGGGTGGATAGTGAGAGTCTTTTTCCTCGGATGGTGATGGCAAACACGAAGGGTGATAGATATAGGACAGATGTCAGAGGTAGTTTCTTTACTCAGAGTAGTAGGGGCGTGGAACGCCCTGCCTGCAGCAGTAGTAGACTCGCCAAACTTAAGGGCATTTAAGTGGTCATTGGATAGACATATGGATGAAAATGGAATAGTGTAGGTCAGATGGTTTCACAGGTCGGTGCAACATCGAGGGCTGAAGGGCCAGTACTGCACTGTAATATTCTAATTCTAATAACTAGGAAGGCTTACTATGGTTATTCTTTAAGCTTCTCATCTCATGATGAGTTTGAGATCTTGGGTCTAACAACTGTAACACTCCATCCCTGTAACATCCTAAAATTCATGCTGCAGCTGTTCTGTTCTTTTTATATCTTTCCTATAATAGAGTACTCAAAACCACAGTTCTTCAACTACAGCCCAGCTAAGGTCTTATACCAGTTCAACAATGCCACCTTACTTCTACATTCTATGAACCTACATACAAACCAAAGAACTGTACTTTTAGAAACTTATCTACTTGTATTGCCAGCTTTAATAGCTTATATTTATAGACAGATTCCTCTGCCCCCAACTATTTAGAATTTTACAAGGTACAGTCTTTCCTTTTAGCTTTTCCTACAATACAATGACCTTTCAAAAGTATTTCATTGGCTCCAAGTGCTTTGAGACATCAGGTGGCCATGAAAAGCACTATACCACTACACTATAAAAGCACCAAGTCTTTGTATTACTCCACATTCCTAAAATGCATTTCCACTTCTGTGCCAGTCTTCAACTCTCTAATTTTAAATTTAATCTAGTATCCCAACCATTAATCAGGGTTTAAGCAACTAACCAAATTCTACGTGAACTAGTATATACACTTGTTTCAACTTTAATCCAGGAAGTAAAGCAAGCAACTCAGAAATTCAAGAACAGCTGGTACCTCCAGCAGATAGCGGTGATAAGATTCTTTCCTATACTGTTCTCAGTAGTCAAATTTGATTCAGAAAGTACCACTTCAATTGATTTCTATTACACCCGAACCTGCACTGCTCACAAAGTTAGCCACTGCATAATCTCATTATTCCTTTTTTCAATAGTGTTACTTATATCTACACCAAATACGTAAATCTACAAAAGTGGATGCAAGCCCACACATGTGGCTTAGACAAAATTCAGCTAACTGAATTGCTAAAAGTAGTCTTCAATACACCACACAGTGGATGGGTAAATGCTGCTCAGACCCAGTCCTTTATAATGATTGGGGAAAGGAAGCGGGCCGCCCGCCCGCTGCTCCTCAAAATGGCGGCCTAGTACCCAGGACATTTGGAACTGCGTCACGCTGGTCCCTGTCATCATCTAACCGGGAATGAAACGGCGCCGGGATCGAGCATTTTAAACAGCCCACATCACCTTTAACAAAATCAACTACATGGCTCATAGTGCCGCCAGCAGGAAACGGGCAGCCCGAGGCCTCATCGACACTAACCTCCCTAAACCATCCCTCCGCCGTTAAAGGCGCAGGCTCCAGGCAGCCGCGCTAGGCCTCGGCCGGAAGAACAGGCTCCGCTGCCCGGTCTACTTGTGGTTTTGGGTGGGAAAGCAGACTAGAGCCGCAAACTGGGCCCTATTGCCCGAAGGAAAACAAGCGATAGCCGGGTCCTAGCTTCATTATACTGCCTCCAGTCCTGTTATTAGGAGATAGTCTCCCCGCTGATCTGTTCCCTCCATTGGACGGCCCTTACCGGACATTCTGACACTCGCTCACTCTCTCCACTTCACCTCGCCTCACTCCGCCACCGACTGATACAGCGCTAATGGCGGCCCGGGAACACACCAACTGATGGCCGCCACGGGGAAATTCAATTTACTGAAGGCAATCAAAAAATCCGTCAAATCACAACTAATGGAATTAAGAATGTTTCTCGCGGAGAGAAGAAAATTTTTGTCTCTGCAGAACACCTATAAGGCGTGACTACCCATCCCGCTTGAAACAGTAAGCAGATACAATGTGTTTAATGTCCCGTTTCCCCCCCCCCGGGCGAGGTGGCAGCTGCCGGTCTGACCCAGTTCTGGCTCGGCTGGAACCTGTCAGTGAGCGCGTGGGGGCGGGAGACCACGTGACTCATTGACGCCACTCTAACCTTTGGGATATTGCCTGGACCGAATGGACATGCACAGGTGCTGCATATACCAGTGCAAAGAGAGAAGGCCAATTTTATGTTTTGCTGTTATATTATTCCTGTGTTTTTGCAAGTTGCTTTTATATTTTGTATGCTTACTGCACACAATAAGCTGCATTCAGTATAACAAGTGGGGCACTGGCGCCAGTACAGGGGAAAGTGGGGGCTGTACCATTGGGGTTGGCGCTGGTATTCCAGCGAGCAGGATAATTAGGGAAGTAGAGAGTGTTTTAAATTAAGTAGTGGGGGCAAGGGATCAAATTTGAGAAAATATGTTAAGTCAAAGAGTGGCAACAAGGCAAGAGAGAAAGGTGAAATGAAAACAAGAAATGCTGGAAATACTCAGAAGGTCTGGCAGCATCTGTGGAGAGAGAAGCAGAGTTAACGTTTCAGGTCAGTGACCCATCTTCAGAACTGGCAAATATTAGAAATGTGAAAGGTTATAAGCAAGTAAAGTGGGAGTGGGGTAAGAGATAACAAAGGAGAAGGTGTAGATAGGACAAGGTGACAGAATAGTTCACCAGAAGGTCATGGAGCAAAGGCAAACAATATGTTAATGGTACGTCGAAAGACAAAGCATTAGTACAGATAGGATGTTAACGGACTGAAAATTGAACAGCAGCAAGTACAAACATGAAAAAAGTGGGTAAGCAAACTGAGATGAAATAAAATAAAATAAACACACAAAAAAATATAAAAAAGAAAAAAGAAAAGATAACTAAAAGTAAAATGGGGGGCCCCGTCATGCTCTGAAATTATTGAACTCAATAATTATGTTCAGTCCGGCAGACTGTAGTGTGCCTAATCGGTAAATAAGATGCTGTTCCTCGAGCTTGTGTTCATCAACGCAAGCTCGAGGAACAGCATCTCATTTACCGATTAGGCACACTACAGCTTGCTGGACTGAACATTGAGTTCAATAATTTCAGAGCATGATGGGGCCCCCCATTTTACTTTTATTTTTATTTATTTTTTCTTTTTTATATTTTTTTGTGTGTTTATTTTATTTTATTTCATCTTAGTTTGTTCAGTTTGCTTCCCCACTTTTTTTTCATGTTTGTACTTGTGGCTGTTCAATCTTCAGTCCATTAACACCCTATCTGTACTAATGCTTTGTCTTTCAACACACTATGAACATATTGTTTGCCTTTGCCCATGGCCTTATGGTCAACTATTCTGTCACCTTGTCCTATCTACACGTTCTCCTTTGTTATCTCTTGCCCCACCCCCGCTTTACTTGCTTATAACCTTTCACATTTCTAATATTTGCCAGTTCTGAAGAAGGGTCACTGACCTGAAACGTTAACTCTGCTTCTCTCTCCACAGATGCTGTCAGACCTTCTGAGTATTTCCAGCATTTCTTGTTTTTATTTCAGATTTCCAGCATCCGCACTATTTTGCTTTTATTAAGAGAGAAAGGTATTAAGATGGAAAATGATAAACAGAGCATGACAGGAAGGGATAGAGAGTAAAAATCTAAGAGTAAATCAGCGGTCACGGTTAAACATTACAAAAATAATAAAAGGATAAAACTAAAGCTCTGTATCTGAATGCAAGTAGCATTCGAAACAAAACAGATGAACAGATAATGCAAATAGAAATAAATAAGTATGATCTGATACGATTACAGAGGGCTGCATTTACTGACAATGCAACCACTAGGTGCATGCACAAATGCAGCCTCATACACTGAAATGTCAATGTCTGCGACATTTTTGGCAGCTGCCAGTAGTAAAAATGGCGTTGCTCAATTTATCACAAAAACAAATGAAACCCAAATCCCTCAGTGGCTGCGATAGCAGCCTTCATCCCACCCCCAGCAGTTCCCCGCTCCCTCCTGCCATCGTACTTCTCTTCGCCGCTGCCTCCTGCGCCCGTCTGCTCGCCACTTGCTCCATGCCTCACCACTTCTCACCCCTCGGCCACTCGCTCCCCACTTCACTACCCCCCTCCCCCACACCTACCTGTGGGCCACTTCCTCCCCTCTGCTCTACCTCTTCTCCCCACTCCTTCCACTTCTGCGCCCCGCTCTGTTCGGCTCGCAGTCTCCCTCCCCTCCCTTGTCTATCTTCTCATAGTCTCTCTCTCCACCCATGCGGGGAAGAAAGGTGGCAATCGCGGGAGTGAGCAGGGACCAGAAGCAGGAGGAAGCGGGGCGGCAGAGCAGAGGGGAGGAAGCAGCAAGGCCTGGAGCGAGTGGCCCACAAGTAAGTGGGGGGGTGAAGTGGGGAGCGAGTGGCTGAGGGGAGAGAAGTGGCGAGGCGCGAAGCGAGTGGCCCACAGATAAGTGGGAGAGGGGGGGCGGTGGGAAGCAGGGAGTGAGCAGCCGAGGGGTGAGAAGTGGCGAGGCAGAGAGTGAGCAGCAGGCAGACGTTGCAGTACGCTATGATGTTTTTGTGCGCATGCACAAATTAATCCCAGCAAGCCGGATGCTGACGTAGTTTCACATGCGCAGCATCATGCTGACAGCAAGGGTCCGTTCTGCACATGGACTGGCACTTACCTTCTGGGAGAGGAGCGGACCTGCAGGAAGAACGAGGAGCAGATAAATGGAGCCTGAGGATCACAACCTACCACACTTACCTTCCAGGAGAGCAGTGGAGAGGGGTCCAGGCACACCGGAGTTTGAAAACAAAATGAGCAGTGATGTCACAGGAAAGCTGCAAGGTGATTAATTGGTGAATAACTGCTGTTAGAGAATAACTCTAAATAGCTGGATTAGTACACTACTGTTAGGGTGTGTGTGTAAATAGCTTAATAATAAGGCACAATAAGGCTAGTATTTTCTTTTTGAGTAAGGCTTATTTTAACTAGTGAACTGTATTGATTTTAGTCGGATTTATCAGTACTAGTAAGGTTTTATTAATAATTCTAAGCTGCGGTAGTATTGGTAAGGTTTTTTTAGCTGTAGCAAAGGGTCAACTAATAAATAAAGGAATAGCAGGATTGCTTCAACCTCGAGAGTGCACCTCCTGTGCTATGTGGGAGCTCCAGGATACTTCCCGTATCTTGGAGAACCGCTTGTGCAGGAAGTGTTGTCAACTGAAGCAGCTTGAGCTCTGGGTTTTGGAACTTGAGCAGCAGCTGGCGACACTGCGGTGTATTTATGAGGATGAGAGCTACGTGGATAGCACTTTTATAGATGTGTGGACACCCCGCAGCTTAAGATTATGCAGGGAGAGAGGGAGTGGGTGACCACCAGACAGTCAAAAAGAATCAGGCAGGGTAGTGCAGGAGACCTCTGAGTGCATTTCACTCTCCAACACGTATTCAGTTCTGAATACTGAGGAAATTGATGCTTCACTTGGGCAGTGCAGCCAAGTCTATGGCACCATGGGTGGCTCAGCTGCACAGTGGGGTACAGGGAAAACTGGAAGAGCCAGAGTGATAGGTGATTCAATAGTCAGGGGAACAGACAGGTGTTTTTGTGGCCACAGATGTGAATCCAGGATGGTGTGTTGCCTCCCTGGTGCCAGGGTCATATGTCATTGAGTGGCTGCAGAGCATCCTGAAGGGGGAGGGTGAACAGCCAGCAGTTGTGGTCCACTTTGGAACCAAAGACATAGGGAGAAAGAGGGATGTGGTCTTTCAGTCAGATTTAGGGAGCTAGGTAAGAAATTAGCAAGCAAGACCTCAAAAGTAGTAATCTCCGGATTACTCCCAGTGCCACGTGCAAGTGAGTAGAGAAATAGAAGGATAAGACAGATGAATGTGTACCTGGAAAGATGGTGCAAGAGGGAGGGCTTCAGATTTCTGGGACATTGGGGCAGGCTCTGGGGGAGATGGGACCTGTACAGGCTGGACGGGTTGCACCTGAACAGAGCTGGGACTGAGTTCCTAGCGGGACGTTTTGCTAGTGCTGTTGGGGAGGGCTTAAACTAGTTTGGCAAGGGGATGGGACCTGAGGGTAGACTCAGCTGGGACAAAATCAGAAATTAAAGTGGAAGGTGGAAAATTAATGGATGAGTCTGGAAGACAGAAGAAATGAGGGTTAGAAAATTAAAAAAAGAGTTTGGTACTGCTCAAGGGTATCTGTTTCAATGCAAGGAGTATAGCAAATAAAGCAGATGAGCTGAGGGCACGGATACACACATGGCAGAATGATATCATAGCTATTACAGAAACATGGCTTAAGGAGGGACAGGAATGGCAGCTCAACATGCCTGGTTACAAGGTTTTCAGATGCGATCGGTAGGGGGATAAGAAAAGAGGGGAAGTGGCAATTTTGGTCAAGGAAACTATTACAGCTGTGAGGAGGGATGATATATTGGAAAGTTCATCAAATGAGGCCATATGGATTGAGCTAAGGAACAAATAAGGGGCAATCACACTGCTGGGTGTGTACTATAGACCCCCAAACAGTCAGAGGGAGATAGAAGAGCAGATATGTGGGCAAATCTCTGAGAAGTGCAAGAATAATAGGGCAGTAACAGTAGGGGATTTTTAATTACCCCAATATTAACTGGCATAGTTTTAGTGTGAAAGGAATTGAGGGAGCAGAATTCTTGAGGTGCAGTCAGGAGAACTTTTTTGCCCATTATGTAACAAGTTCAACAAGAGATGGTGCAGTTTTAGGCTTAGTTTTAGGAAATGAAGATGGGCAGGTAGAAGGAGTGGTAGTAGGAGAGCATTTTGATGGTAATGATCATAATTCAGTCAGTTTTAACATAATTACGGAAAAGGACAGAGATAGAACAGGAGTTAGAATTCTCAATTGGGGCAAGGCCAATTTTACTAAACTGAGGAGTGATTTAGCGAAAGTGGACTGGAAACAGCTACTTGAAGGTAAATCTGTGTCAGAACAGTGGGAGGCATTCAAAGGGGAGATTCAAGGGGTTCAGGGTAAACAAATTGCCACAAAGAAAAAGGGTGAGGTGGCCAAATCTAGAGCTCCATGGATGTCAAGGAACCTTTTTTTAAAATTCATTCATGGGATGTAGGCGTCACTGGCCAGGCCAGCATTTATTGCCCATCCCTAATTGCCCTTGAGAACGTGGTGGTGAGCTGCCTTCTTGAACCGCTGCAGTCCATTTGGGGTAGGTATACCCACAGTGCTGTTAGGAAGGGAGTTCCAGGATTTTGACCCAGCGACAGTGAAGGAACGACGATATAGTTCCAAGTCAGGATGGTGTGTGACTTGGAGGGGAACTTGCAGGTGGTGGTGTTCCCATGCATTTGCTGCCCTTGTCCTTCTAGTTGGTAGAGGTCGCAGGTTTGGAAGGTGCTGTCTAAGGAGCCTTGGTGCATTGCTACAGGGTAAGATAAGGCAGAAAAGTAAAGCTTATGTCTGACACCGAGAACTCAACACTATGGAAAGGCGAGAAGGGTATAGAAAGTGGAGGGGTGAAATCAAAAAGGAAATTAGGAAAGCAAAGAGAGGGCATGAAAGAATATTGGCAAGCAAAATCAAGGTGAACCCAAAAATGTTTCATCAATGTATTAAGAGTAAGAGAATAACTAAGGAGAGGCCCATAAAAGACCTAAAAGGTAACCTATGTGTAGGAGCAGAAGGTATTGGTATGGTTTTTAATGAATACTTTGTGTCTGCCTTCACAAAAGAGGGGGACAACGCAGATATTGTAATTAAGGAAGAGCGTGAAGTATTGGATGTGATAAACATATGGAGAGAGGAAGTATTAATGGGATTAGCATCCTTGAAAGTTGATAAATCACCAGGGCCAGATGAAATGTATCCTAGGCTGCTAAAACAAGCAAGAGAGGAAATAGCAGAGGGTTTGACTATCATTTTCCAGTCCTCACTGGATACTGGTGTGGTGCCGGAGGATTGGAGAATTGCTAACGTGGTACCTCTGTTTAAAACGGGAGCGAAGGATAGACCGAATAATTACAAGCCAGTCAGTCTAACCTCAGTAGTGGGCAAATTATTGGACTCTATTGTGAGAGACAGGATAAACTATCACTTAGAAAGGCACAGGTTAATCAAGGATAGTCAGCATGGATCTGTTAAGGGAAGATCTTATTTGAGCAACTTGATGGAATTTTACGAAGTAGTAACAAGGAAGCTAGATGAGAGTAATGCCATTGATGTGGTCTACATGGATTTTAGCAAGGCTTTTGACAAGCTCCCACGTGGCAGACTGGTTAAAATAATAAAATCCCATGGGATCCACGGGAATGCAGTAAGGTGAATACAAAATTGGCTCAGTGGCAGGAAACAAAGGGTAATTGTTGACTGCTGTTTTAGCAACTGGAGGGCTGTTTCCAGTGGCTTTCCGCAGGGCTCAGTACTGAGTCCTCTGCTTTTTGTCGTGTTTATTAACGATTTGGACGTAAATTTTGGGGGCACGATCAAGAAGTTTGCGGACGACACAAAGATTGTCCGTGTGGTAGATAGCGAGGAGGATAGCTACAGGCTGCAGGAAGATATTGATGGTCTGGTCAGATGGGCAGAAATGTGGCAAATGGAATTCAGTTTGGAGAAGTGTGAGGTGATGCATTTGGCGAGGTCAAACAAGGCAAAGGAATACATGATTAATGGGAAAATACTGAGAAGTGTAGAGGAAGTAAGGGACCTTGGAGTGAATATCCACAGATCCCTGAAGGTAGCAGGACAGGTCGATAAGGTGGTTAAGAAGGCACATGGAATCCTTTCCTTTATTAGCTGAGGTATAGAATACAAGAGCAGGGAAATTATGCTGGAACTGTATAACTCAGTGGTTAGGCCTCAACTTGAGTACTGTGTGCAGTTCTGGTCACCTCATTACAGAAAGGATGTAATTGCACTAGAGATGGTACAAAATGAGATTTACAAGGATGTTGCCAGGACTGGAAAAATGCAGCTATGAGGAAAGATTGGATAGGCTGGGGTTGTTCTCCTTGGAACAGAGAAGGCTGAGAGAAGATCTGATTGAAATGTACAGAATTTTGAGGGGCCTGGATAGAGTGGAGGTGAAGGATCTATTCATCTTAGCAGAGAGGTCAGTGATGAGGGGGCATAGATTTAAGGTGATTGGTAGAAAAATTAGAGGGGAGATGAGGAAAAACGTTTTCACCCAGAACGTCTGGAACTCACTGCCTGAAAGGGTAGTTGAGGCAGAGACCCTCAACTCATTCAAGAGGAGTCTGGATATGCACCTCAAGTGCCGTAAGCTGCAGGGCAACAGACCAAATGCTGGAAGGTGTGATTAGAATAGGTGGATCGTTTTTCGGCCAGCACAGACATGATGGGCCAAGTGGCCTCTTTCTGTGCCTTAAACTTTCTATGATTCTATGTGCAAAGCTCTGATGACGTCGGTGCTGGGCTGCATTGTCAGAAGTCACTTTGATTACAGAGTCATGGCTTCAGGATGACACAGATAGGGACCTGAATATTAAAGTGTACATGACATTTAGGAAGGACAGGGAGCTAGGTTCTGTTAATTAATGATGGTATTAGCACATTAGAGAGGTTTGACCTAAGTTCAGGAAAGCAGAATGGAGAAGCGTTTTGGGTAGAGATGAGAAATGATAAAGACAAGAAGTCACTCAAGGAAGCGGTGTACAGGCCGCTAACAGTAACCACACGGTAGGACAGAGTACAAAGGAAAATATAATGGGAGCTTGTCAGAAAGGTATGGCGATAATCAGGGGGGATTTTAATTTGCATATAGACTGGAAAAATCAGATGGGCAAAGGTAGCCTAGATGAGGAGTCCATGGAATGTTTTTGGGATAGTTTCTTAGAACAGCACGTTCTGGAGCCAAGCAGAGAGGAGGCTATACTAGACCTGATATTATGCAAAGAGATAGGATTAATTGATGACCTCATAGTGAAGGCGCCCCTAGGTAGTATGGATCATAATATGATTGAATTTTATATTCAGTTTGATGGAGAGAAGAATGGGTCCAGGACTAGTATTTTAAATTGAAATAAGTGCAAGTATGAGGGCATGAAAGCAGAACTAGTTAAAGTGAACTGGCAAATTAGGTTAAGGGATAGGTCCTTAGAGATGCAGTGGCAGACATTTAAGGGGATGGTTCAGAATACACAATAGATACATTCCAACGAGAAAGAAAAATTCTGGGGCGGGGACAGGGACCCATTATCCATGGCTAACTAAAAAAGTTAAAGAAAAAGTATATAATTGCACAAAGATGGGTGGCAGCTCAGAGGATTGGACAGAATATAAAAAACAGCAAAGAATGACTAAAAGATTGATAAGGAGGGAAAAATTAGAGTATGAGAGAAAGCTAGCTAGAAATATAAAAACAGATAGTAAGAGCTTCTATAGGTATTTTCAAAAGAAAAGAGTTAACAAAGTGAGTTTTTGGTTCTATAGAAAGTGAGTCTGGGGTATTAGTAAGGAAAAGTAAGGAGATGGCAGATGAATTGAACAGGTACTTTGCATCGGTCTTCATATAGAGGATACAAGTAACATCCCAGAAATAGCTGTAAATCAGGAAATGGAAGGGAGGGAGGAACTCAGGAAAATTACAATCACCCGGGGAAGTAGTACTGAGCAAATTGTTGGAGCTGTGGGCTGACAAGTCCCCAGGTCCTGCTGGACTTCATCCAAGGGTCCTAAAAGAAGTCATGAGTGAGATAGTTGATGCGCAGGTTTTAATTTTCCAAAATTCCCTAGATTCAGACAAGATTCCATTAGTTTAGAAAATAGCGAATGTAACTCCTTTATTCAAAAAGGGAGGGAGACAGAAAGCAGGAATCTACAGGCCAGTTGGATTAACCACTGTCTTAGGAAAATATTAGAAGCTATTATTAAAGACATTATAGCAGGGCACTTAGAAAAAATCAAGGTAATCAGGCAGAGTCAACATAGTTTTGTGAAAGGGAAATCATGTTCAACCAATTTATTAGAGTTCTTTGAAGAAATAACATGTGCTGTGGATAAAGGGGAACTGGTGGATGTACTGTATTTAGATTTCCAGAAGGCATTTGATAAGGTGCCACATCAAAGGTTATTGTGGAAAATAAAAGTTCATGGTGTAGGAAGTATCATATTGGCATGAATAGAGTAGGCATAAAGGGGTCATTTTCTGGTTGGCAAATGTAATGAGCGGTGTGCCACAGGATCAGTGCTGGGGCCTCAACTTGTTACAACTTATATAAATGACTTGGATGAAGGGACCGAAGATGTGGTTGCTAAATTTGCTGATGACACAAAGATAGGTAGGAAAGTAAGCTGTGAAGAGGACAAAGGGATATAGATAGGTTAAGTGAGTGGGCAAAGATCTGGCTTTTCAAGAAAGGAGGTAGAGAGAAAACAGGAAACTACAGGCCAGTTAGCCTAACATCAGTCGTTGGGAAGATGCTGGAAACTATTATTAAACAATTCTTAACATTGCATTTGGAAAAGCATAGTATGATTAGAACAAGTCAACATGGTTTTACAAAAGGGAGATCCTGTTTGACAAATTTATTAGAGTTTTTTGAGGATGTAACTAGTAGGATAGATTAAGGGGAACCAGTAGATGTAGTATACCTGGATTTCCAAAAGGCATTTGATAAGGTGCCACATAAAGATTAATAGGCAAGATAAGGGCTTATGGTGTTGGGGGTAATATATTAGTGTGGATAGAGGATTGGTTAACAGGCAGGAAGCAGAGAGCGGGCATAAATGGGGCATTTTCATGTTGGGAGGCAGTGAATAGTGGGGTGCTGAAAGGATCAGTGCTGGGGCCTCAGCTATTTACACTCTATATTAATGACTTGGATGAAGAGACAGAGAGTAATGTATCTAAGTTTGCTGATGATACAAAGCTCGGTGGAGAGGTAAACTGCGGGGAGGACATAGAGAGGCTGCAAAGAGATATAGACAGGTTAAGTGAGTGGGCAACAAGATAGCAAATGGAGCATAATGTAGGGAAGTGTAAAGTTATTCACTTTGGTCTTAAAAATAGAAAAGCAGAATACTTTTTAAAAGGTGTAAAATTGGTAAGTGTTGTTGTTCAGAGAGACTTGGGGGTACTCATACAAGAAACGCACAAAGTTAACACACAGGTGCAGCAGGGTATTAGGAAGGCAAATAGCGTGCTGGCCAGTCTTACTAAAATTGTACAGGGTTTTGTTGAGACCGCACTTGCAGTTTTGGCATCCACATTTAAGAAAGGATATACTTCTACTGGAGGCGATGCAGCAAAGATTTACTAAATTGGTCCCTGGGGGTTGTCCTATGATGAGAGGTGAGTAAATTGGGCCTATATTCTCTGGGAGTTTAGAAGAATGAGAGGCGATCTAATTTAGACATACAAGGTTCTGAAAGGGCTTGATAGAGTAGAAGCTGAGAGATTGTTCCCACTGGTCGGGGAATCTAGAACACGGGGGCACAGTCTCAGGATAAGGGGCCAATCATTCAGGACTGAGATGAGGAGAAATTACTTCACTCAAAGGGTTGTGAATCTTTGGAATTCTCTACCCCAGAGGGTTGTGGATGCTCCATTATTGAATATATTTAAGGCTGGGATAAATAGATTTTTGGTCTCACAGGGAATCAAGGGATATGGGGAGCGGGCAGGAAAGTGAAATTGAAGCCCAAGATCAGCCATGGTCGTATTGAATGGCGGAGCAGGCGCGATGGGCCATGTGGTCTATTTCTGCTCCTATTTCTTGTGTTCTTGAGTATAATGTAGGAAAGTGTGAATTTGTCCATTTTGGCAGGAAGAATAAAAAGGAGCATATTATCTAAATGGTGGGAGATTGCAGAGCTGTGTGATGCAGAGGAAAGTGGGTGTCCTTGTGCATGAATCGCAAAAGGTTTGTATGCAGGTTTAACAAGTAATTCGGAAAGCTAATAGAATGTTACTGCTTATTGCAAGGGGAATTGATTACAAAAGTCGGCAGGTTATGCTTCAGTTTTACAGGGCATTGGTGGAACCACATCTGGAGTACAGTTCAGCGAAGGTTTACTAGACTAATACCTGGAATGGCTGGGTTGTCTTATGAGGAAAGGTTGGACAAGCTAGGTTTGTATACGCTGGAGTTTAGAGGTGTAAGAGGCGACTTGATTGAGACATAAGATCCTGAGGGGTCTTGACAGGGTGGATGTGGAAAGGATGTTTCCACTTGTGGGAGAATCTAGAACTAGGGGCCACTATTTAAAAATAAGGGGTTGCCCATTTAAGACAGAGAAAAGGAGAAATTTTTTCTCTCAGAGAGTTGAGTCTATGGAACTCTTCCTCAAAAGGCAGTGGAAGCAGAGTCTTTGAATATTTTTAAGGCGGAGGTAGATAGATTTTTGATAAGCAAGGGGGTGGAAGGTTATTGGGGGTAGGTGGGAATGTGGAGTCAAGGTTACAATCAGACCCGCCATTGAATGGCGGAGCAGGCTCAAGGGGCCAAGTGGCCTACTGCTCCTAATTTGTATGTTTGTATGTAACAACATGCTTTATATAGCAGCTTTGTGGCAGTTAAACATCCCAAGGCTCTTCACAGTAGTGTTATCAAACAAAATTTGATACAGAGCCACACAAGGAGATTATTCTTGAATCCCTGACAACATCACACATTGTCAGTGATTCAAGAAGAATCAGCAAAAATATTCATCGAAAATCTATTCCTTTCTAAATTACATTAATGTGATCTGCAACAAGAGTGCTGGTTGGTCAAAGTGCAGGGCAGTAAGAGGGAATGTTATCCACTGCACAAAGAGTGATAGGTGACCAAAAGCTTGGACAAAGATATAAGGTTTAAGGAGTGTCTTAAAAGAGGAGAGGGAGGCAGAGAGGTTTAGGGAGGGAATTCTAGAGCTTAGGGCCTAGACAGCTGAAGGTACAGCTGTCAATGGTGGAGCAATTAAAATCAGGGTTGCTCAAGAGGCAGGAAATGGAGCACCTCCAATGTAGAAAAACAACCACATAACAAGGAAGAAAAGGGTCGAATGCTGTGTCTGTGGATAGTTAGGATTAATGTATGAGTTAAATAAGGCCTTTAAAAACAAACAGCGAAATAGAAAGGTAGATACGATTTGATTGGGCTGAGACTTTGCCATCACACTGGACTAGCCACACCCCTAGCCATGCTGTTCCAGTACAGCTATAACACTGGCAGCTACCCAACAATGTGGAAAATTTCCCAGGTATATCTTGTCCACAAAAAGCAGGACAAATCCAATCCAGCCAATTGTCGCCCCATCAGTCTACTCTCAATCATCAGCAAAGTGATGGAAGGTGTCCTGAAGCAGCACTTAAATAGCTGCTCACTGATGCTCAGTATGGGTTCTGCCAGGGCCATTGGCCTTGGTCCAAACATGGATGAAAGAGCTGAACTCCAGAGGCAAGGTGAGAGCAACTACCCTTGATAGCAAGGCAGAATTTGACCGAGTATAGCATCAAGGAACCCTAGTAAAATTGAAGTCAATGGGAATCAGGGGGAAAACTCCTCACTGGTTGGAGTCATACCTAGCACAAAGTGTGACAGAAACCACACCTGCCAGATGTAAACATATTAATTGCATCATATGGACGCTTACTGGACATTGAACATAAGGATGAACCACCCGTGGTTAACAAAGGTGGTCAAGGAGAGTATCCAATCAAAGTGATAAAAACTAGTGGTAGGCCGGAGGATTGGGAATTTTTTAGGAACCAGCAGTGGATGACTAAAAAGCTAATAAAGAGGGAGAAAATTGATTATGAAAGTATATTGGCAAGAAATATAAAAACAAACAGCAAGAGGTATATAAAAAGAGAGAGTAGCTAAAGTGAGTGTGGAACCCTTTGAGGATGCGACAGAAAAATTGATAACGGGGAACAGGGAAATAGCAGATAATTTAAACCAATATTTTGCATCGGACTTCACGGTGGAGGACTCTATAAACATCCCACAGATATCAGATAAGCAAGGAGCTAATGGGAGGAAAGGTCTTGTAACAGTCTCTATCACGAGGGACAAAGTATTTGACAAACTAATGGGACTAAAGGCAGACAAGTCACTTGGACCTGATGGCCTACATCCAAGGGTTTTAAAGAAAGTGGCTGCAGAGATAGTGGAGGCATTGGTCGAAATATTCCAGAACTCGCTGGATTCCGGGAAGGTCCCAGCGGATTGGAAAACCGCTAATGTGACGCTCTTGTTCAAGAAGGGAGGGAGACTAGAAGCAGGAAACTATAGGCCAGTCAGCCTAACATCGGTCATTGGGAAAATGCTAGAGTCCATTATTAAGGAAGAAATAGCAGGACATTTAGAAAAGCTTAATGTAATCAAACAGAGTCAACATAGTTTTGTGAAAGGGAAATCATGTTTGACAAATTTGCTAGAGTTCTTTGAGGATATAACAAGCAGAGTTGATAAAGGGGAACTGGTAGATGTAGTGTATTTAGATTTCCAGAAGGCATTCGATAAGGTGCCACATAAAAGATTATTGCACAAGATAGGAGCTCATGGTATTGGGGGTAATTATTAGCATGGATTGAGGATTGGTTAACTCACAGAAGACAGAGAGTCGGGATTAATGGGTCTTT
The DNA here is from genome assembly GCF_036365525.1 of Heterodontus francisci. NCBI lineage: Eukaryota > Metazoa > Chordata > Chondrichthyes > Heterodontiformes > Heterodontidae > Heterodontus > Heterodontus francisci. The sequence goes on from NC_090400.1 coordinate 14,225,996, forward strand.
TTCAGGTTGGAAAGACGTAACTAGTGGAGTGCCACAAGAATCAGTCCTAGGGCCTCAATTATTTACTATCTATATTAATGACTTGGAGGAGGGGGCAGAGTGTAATATATCCAAATTTACTGATGATACAAAAATAGGTGGGACAGCATGTTGTGATGAGGACATAAGGAATCTGCAAGGAGATATAGATAGGTTGAGTGAACGGGCAAAAACTTGGCAGATGGAGTTTAATGTAGAAAAGTGTGAGGTCATGCACTTTGGTAGGAAGAATCAAAAGGCAGACTATTATTTAAGTTTCAGAGAGACTTCAAAAAGTGCAGCACAGAGGGATCTGGGTGTTCTTGTGCATGAAACACAAAAAGTTAGCATGCAGGTGCACCAAGTAATTAAGAAGGCAAATGGAATTTTGGCCTTTATTGCTAGCGGGTTGGAGTTTAAAAATAGGGCAGTCTTGTTACAACTGTACAGGATGTTGGTGAGGCCACACCTGGAGCACTGTGTACAGTTTTGGTACCCGTATTTAAGAAAGGATATACTGGCATTGGAGGCAGTTCAAAAGAGATTCACTAGGCTGATTTCTGGGATGAAGGGGTTGATTTATCAAGAACGGCTAAACAGGTTAGGCCTTTATTCATTAGCATTTAGAAGAATGAGCGGTGATCTTATTGAAACGTACAAGATTCTGAGGGGGCTTGACAGGGTAGATGTTGAGAAGATGTTTCCACTAGTGGGGGAATCTCGAACTAGGGGACATAGTTATAGAATAAGGGGACACTCATTTAAAACTGAGATGCGAAGGAATGTCTTCTCTCAGAGGGTAGTGAATGTCTGGAATTCTCTACCCCAGAGAGTTGTGGAGGCTAGATAACTGAAAGTATATAAAGATAAGGTAGATAGATTTTTGAAATATTGGGGAGTTGAGGGCTATGAAGAGCTGGCATGAGAGAAGAGTTGAGGTCTGGGGCAGATCAGCCATGATCTTATTGAGTGGCGGGGCAGGCTTGAGGGGCCGAATAGCCTACCCCTATTTCTTATTATCTCATAACTTGTTTGAAAAAGTTCACAGAACAGTGGCTGAAAACATGGCTGCAATTTGCATTCTAAAAGCCACATGGGTTTATTAAAAGACATTGAGAGTCATTGACTGTGTAACAACAAGGAGTCCACGCACTCCCCCCGACCGAGTATCTGGTAAGCTTGGAGGAATCCACAAACCTCGCAGGAGAGGCTGTTCCAAACAAGGAGTTAGTCACATGACGAATGTGCTGGCCAAACTGAAATTAATTGAATTGTGCTCACAGAACTGTTTTTGGAAGAGACTGCAATTGAACTTCAAGAAGAGAGCACTCCCTCTCTCTGTCTCTTTCTCACTTAAAGTTCCAGGGACCCACGAAAGTAACTTAAACCTCAAGACAGAAAACCAGCGAAACAAGTTTGAAAGTGTGCACTAGGCCCCAATGAGAACTGCAAGACTTAATCTCAATCAAAGACTCTACATCCAACCCAAAACCAGTAACTGAACTCCATCTATTACTTCAAATCTTTCCCCTTTAATTCTTTCGCCTCCTCTGTCTTTATTTCTGTGTGTATTTATCATGTTTGCATGCTAGTGTGGTCGTGTCGTGTATTTTTAGTAGTTTTAACTGAGTTAGAGTTTTAAGGTTAATAAACTTACACCTTTCTTGTTTAAATCTGAGAAAACCTGTCTGGTTTATTTCTTTGCAATTACAATTAGAGAGCAGTGAGCAAGGACTCACCGAGGGGAAGCTAAAAACACTGTGTTTAAAAGTTAAACCCTGTTACTGCCAAGCCAGGAAAAAGCTGAGAGGGGAGCCCTAGACCCCTTCCTCACCTTGTTGTTAGAAAAGGAAGATGGTTGTGGTCTTGGAGGCCAATCATCTCAGCCACAGGACATTGCTGCAGGAGTTCTTCAGGGTATTGTCCTAGGCCCAACCACTTTCAGCTGCTTCATCAATAATCTTCTTTCCATCATAAGGTCAGAAGTGGGGATGTTCGCTGATGATTGCACCATGTTGAGTACCATTTGCAACTCCTAGATACTGAAGCAGTCCTTGTCCATATGCAGCAAGACCTGGACAACAGTCAGGCTTGGGCTGATAAGCGGCAAGTAGCATTCACGCCATACAAGTGCCAGGCAATGACGATCTCCAACAAGAGAGAATCTAACCATCTCCCCATGACGTTCAATGGCATTACCATCGCTGAATCCCCCACTATCAACATCCTGGGCTTTACTATTGACCAGAAACTGGACTGGAGCAGCCACATAAATACTGTGGTTACAAGAGCAGGTCAGAGGCTGGGAATTATGCAGTGAGTAACCCACCTCCTGACTCCCTCAAAGCCTGTTTACCATCTACAAGGCACAAGTCAGGTGTGTGATGGAATACTCTCTACTTGCCTGGATGAGTGCAGCTTCAACAACACTCAGGAAGCAAGACACCATCCAGAACAAAGCAGCCCACTTGTTCGGCCCCCCAACCACTCACTCCATCACCGATGCACAGTGGCAGCAGTGTGTACCATATACAAGATGCACTGCAGCAACTCACCATGCCTCCTTCAACAGCACCTTCCAAACCAGTGACCTCTTCCACCTAGAAGCACAAGGGCGGCAGACACATGGAAACACGACCATCTCCAAGTTCCCCTCCAAACCACACACCATCCTGATTTGGAAATATATCGCCTTCCTTCACTGTCATAGGGTCAAAATCCTGGAACTCCCTCCCTAACAGCACTGTGGGCATACCCGCACCAGATGGACTGCAGCAGTTCAAGAAGGCAGCTCACTCCCTGCACTGCGGTGTTGGTGACAGTGGCGCAGTGGTTAGCACTGCAGCCTCACAGCTCCAGGGACCCGGGTTCGATTCTGGGTACTGCCTGTGCGGAGTTTGCAAGTTCTCCCTGTGTCTGCGTGGGTTTCCTCCGGGTGCTCCGGTTTCCTCCCACATGCCAAAGACTTGCAGGTTGATAGGTTAATTGGCCATCATAAATTGCCCCTAGTATAGGTAGGTGGTAGGGAAATATATAGGGACAGGTGGGGATGTGATAGGAATACGGGATTAGTGTAGGATTAGTATAAATGGGTGGTTGATGGTCGGCACAGACTCGGTGGGCCGAAGGGCCTGTTAAAGTGCTGTATCTCTAAACTAAACTAAACTAAACAGCACTAAAATTTTGCCATGAAGACAACCATAGTCAGTCTCAACATCAATGGCAGCAGAGAGGCACACCATAGATTTGTCAACTTCTTGTTCCTTAAGGAAGGTAAGTATGTGGTGTGCTTCCTGCAGAACACCCACACCATTCTGTGAGACAAAGCCACGTGCCTCCCAGAGTGGCAAGGAGGGGTCTACATGAGCACCTCACCTCCAATTCAGGCAGGGTGGCTATCTTGTTGGCCCCACATTTTCAGCCAGAGATCCTGTGCCAGGCTCCTGCTCCATCTCACCTTCTAGCTGGGGAACATGCCACTTCACTTGGTGAATGTGTACACGCTCCAGTCTGGCGCGCAGCAGGCATGCTTCTTCGAAGAAGTGTCCACTTATCTTGGTTCCTTCAACGAGTGCATTATCCTCGGGGGTATTTTAATTGTTCCCTGGAGGCAAGGGATGGCTCTGGCACCCTGCACCGCCGGGCAGCGACGGGGAAGTTGCGGGACCAGGTCAGGTCCTACAACTTGGTGGATGTCTGGCAAAATCTCCACCCCAACTCCAGCACTTTCATCTTTGTGATGTCTGGAGGAGGAACATCAGGAATCAAGCGCTTTTACATTTCCCAGCCTTACATCTCATGTGTCCTAGCATTTTCTGTGCAGCTGGTCCCGCGCTCAGACCCCCGCCTGATGTGGGTGGAACTGGTTCTGCTCCACGCATGAGCAGGGTCCGTGTACTAGCATTTTAACAACCTACTGCTGGAGGATGAGCAGGTCCGGGACTCATTCCGTCAATTCTGGGCTGACTGGAGTAGGAAATGGGGCGCTTCTGCTCCTTGAGGCTATGGTGGGACGTGGGAAAGGCCCACGTCTGCATGTTCTGTCAGGAGTACTCGAGAGGGTCGGCCAGGGGGCAGAAGGTGGTGCTCGACCTGGAGTCGAGGACCTAGCCCTGCGGAAGGTGTACGAAGCGAAGAAGGGTGCACATTGAAGGACCTGCAGCTTGTCAGGTCCTGAGGCATGTTCTTGAGGTCGCGGACTAGGTTCCTTCAGGACCTGGACTGCGGCTCCCCCTTCTTCTACTGACTGGAAAAAAGGCAGGGGGTCCGTAAGCAGCTTTTGGGATGGCTGGCTGGTGACAGATCCCTGGTCTTAGATCTGGAGGCCATCAGTGCCCATGCCCAAGCCTGTTAAAATGTTCTGGTTACTTTGAATGTGTCCAACAAGGATGCTTACAGAGTTTTTTGGGAGGACCCATCTGCCTGGAGGGAGCAGAGCTACTCAGCTTGGTGGAGCCGATTGCTGCTTTCGAGGGGCAAGTCCCCAGGGCTGACCGGGCTGATCATGGAGTTCCACAAGGTATACAGGGACATCCTGGGGGTTGGTGGGAGGGTGGTGGGGGGGCGTGGGTGGTGGGGTTGACTATGCACGGGTCCTGGGGGAAATTCTGGCAACAGGGGAGATCCCCCACTCTTGGCGCAGGGCCGTTATTGTCCTGCTGTCCAAGAGAGGTGATCTTCACCTGGTTAAGAACGAGCATCTGGTCTCGCTCTTCAGAACAGACTACAAGATTTTTGCTTGGACCAAATCTGTTTGCCTTGGCACCGTGCGGGCCCACATGATCCACCACAACCAGTCCTAAATGGTCCTGAGCCAGACAATGCAGGACAACATAATTTGGTCCGAAACCTAGTCCACCATTCCCAGAGGTCTGGCCTGTCAGTCACCTGCCTTTCCCTGGATCAAGAGAAGGCATTCAACAAGGTGGATTATGAGTACTCTGCAGGCTTTCGGGTTTGTGACACATTTCATCGCCTGGATCCGACTTCTGTATGTCACTGCGGAACATCTGACAAAGGTTAACGGTTTTTGACAATACCCCTTCACTTTGGGGGAGGAGTGCATTGGGGTGGCCCCATGTCCAGCCAATTGTATGCCATTTGCACAGAGGGGGTTGATGGGACTGGCTCTGCTCAGGCCGGCCGTGGTGGTTATCCTCTCGACTTAAGCCAATGACATGCATCTCGTGATCGCAGATCCCATTGACTTGTGGAGGATGCAGGAGTGCCAGTAGTAGGTCTACTCCACAGCGTTCTCCACCAGGATCAATTGGGAGAAATCTTCTGGAGTCCGGTTGGGTCAGTGCTGGAGGAGCTCAAGCCTTTTGCCTGGAGCACCATCCACCTCCCACATGGGAGCCCATTCTATCCCTGCCAAGAACACCCAGCGACCAGCAAGAGCTGGATGCCAAGGTCACCATCCGCCTAGGGCGCTGGACTGGATGCTCCGAATGCTGTGGCACGGGCATAGCGCGCTGGTCATAAATCAACTGGTGGCCGCTATGCTATGGTACTGGTGGGTCACTTTGATCCCTCCCTGAGTTTGTCGCCAAGATACAGAAGAAGCTCCTCAACATCTTCTGGGACTAAAGGGCGCACTGGGTCTCTGCCGTGGTACTGAGTCTACCGCTTAGGGAGAGCGGTCAGGCGCTGGTGTGCCTTCGCAAACAGGCTGCGACTTTCCACCATCAGACCCTGCAAAGATACCTGTACCTCAAGGATTCTCCCAGATGGTGTGCGCTGGTGACATATTTCTTCTGCCAACTCCATGGCCTCCATTATGACACACAGCTCCTGTTTCTAAACCTGCGGGAGGGAAGGGGTGTCTTGGTGCCTCCTTGGCAAGCTGATCATGGTCTGGAACATGGTTGCCTCCAGATGGAGTCCAGAGCCGCTGCTCAGGAATCCGCACCTCTATCAGTAAGGGTTCAGGTGGCTGGCAGAGGAGAGGGCTGTGGCTGCCAAGGTGACCAGTGTCAGGGACATACTGGATGGAAGAGGAGTGGGCTGGATGCTGGCAGAGAAGCTGGCAGGGCAGTCATCCTTGGGCGGCACCAGCTCACAGCCAAAACTATTAAGAATCTTAAAGTGGAGCTCAGCCCCGACTGCACTCGGTGTCGAGGTAGTTCAGGCATGTGGAGCACTCCTGTCCAGATGGAGTTTCTCATTGGTGCTAGGCCCCAAAACCTCCCTTTGGCACTTTGGCCCCTCAACTTGAGCAGTCTGTCCGAAATCCCCTCCGTGTCATTCCACTCTAGTTGGAGGGGTTTCCTGTATGGGCTTCTGTTGCACACCCTCCACTTCATTGCCCTTATCTGTCATCTGGACATGCTGTGGCGTTCCATCCTTCCTGCCATCTGAAGGAGGCAGGGGTCCCAGATGGGAAGCTGTCTATGTAGCAGTCCTGCCTTTGTCCATCGAGGATTTCACATGGAGGGTTTTGCACGCAGTGGTCCCATGCAATAGACTGTTAAGTTGATTCATGGACTCCCGGGCTGTCTGTAATTTCTGCAACATTTATGTAGGATGTGTGAGGTTGTTGTCTCTCTTTCATTATTTGAAGGGGCTGCATCTCAATTTCTGGCTGCACTTCAGTCCGATGCTCCTGATCTTTGGCCACCCTGTGCGAAGCAGAGCAGGCAGTTCTTAGAACCTCCCTTGCGGGACTGCTCCTGGGCCTGGCCATGGTGGCCATCAACAGGTCCAGGCAGCAGGCAGTCGATGGTTCATTCAGCTTGAATGCCTGCCTCTCTACCATGGCTACATGGCTACATCCACACTTGGGTGTCCCTGGAGAGGGAGCACGCTGTGTCTGCCGGTATGTTTGAGGCCTTCCATGACTGATGGGCACCTGGAGGTGGGGAATCAGCCCTGGAAATGTCACCTTAATTTGATTAGCTAAGTTCACCTTAAGTTTTCTGTTTTTGTTATTGTATTAGTGGTGCCCCTTTCAAAAGGAGCACTGCACAGTGGCGCAGTGGTTAGCACTGCAGCCTCACAGCTCCAGGGACCCGGGTTCGATTCTGGGTACTGCTTGTGTGGAGTTTGCAAGTTCTCCCTGTGTCTGCGTGGGTTTTCTCCGGGTGCTCCGGTTTCCTCCCACAAGCCAAAAGACTTGCAGGTTGGTAGGTAAATTGACCATTATAAAATTGTCAGTAGTATAGGTAGGTGGTAGGGAAATATAGGGACAGGTGGGGATATTTGGTAGGAATATGGGATTAGTGTAGGATTAGTATAAATGGGTGGTTGATGGTCGGCACAGACTCGGTGGGCCGAAGGGCCTGTTTCAGTGCTGTATCTCTAATCTAATCTAATTAGCAACCTCCTGATTGGATCAAAAAGTGGTATAAAAAGACTAAAACTGTGGTTGTTGGGTTAGGATGTCTATTTAGGAGGTGTTTGCTTGTATTGTGTATCTCTAAGTATTAAAATGTAAAAACATTGGCTCCAGCTTTATCCTTCACCAACTGGTTTCTGGAATAGAACACATTCCATTGCAATTTGATGTAGTATCTTTGCCTCTATTTGCCTAGCAGCTTATTAAAAATCATTCACTCTTTGGTGTAAAACATATTCTTCCTAATATCTGCTTTAAATTTTACTTTTCACTAATTTAACTATATATCAAATGGTCCTACCTTGAAGTAATATGCTGGGTTTTCCTTATCTGTACCATTCCATACTTCAGGTCTCTCAGTAAAGTCTACTTTTAACCTTCTAGCTAGGTTGTAGAGTTTGAGCTTCTTCAATCTTTCCTGGTAGCTCATCTCCTTTACACTTGCAATCATTTTTGTTCTCCAGTGGATATTTGTCATTTTTGCAATAAGGTGATCAAAATTGAACAGTAGTGTAAATCTTAGAAATCATAGAAAATTTACAACACAGAAGGATGCCATTCAGCCCATCATGCACATGCCAGTCAATGATGAGCTCCCAGCCTAATCCCACCTTCCTGCACTTTGTCCATAATCCTGCAGGTCACGGCTCTTCAAGTAGGCATCCAAATACTTTTAAAATCTGGGGAGAGTTTTTGCCTCTACCACCCTTTCAGGGAGTGCGGTTCAGGTCCCACCACCCTCTGGGTAAAAAAAAAGTTTCCTCATCTTCCCTCTAATCCGTCTACCAATTACTTTAAGAGGTATGCCCCCTGCTTTTTGACCCTTCTGCTAAGGTAAATAGGTCATCCCTATTTATTCTATCTAGGCCCCTCATAACTTTATACACCTCAATTAAGCCACCCTTCAGCCTCCTTTGTTCCAAGAAAAGCAACCCAGCCTATCCAATCTTTCCTCATAGCTAAAATTTTCCAGTCCTGGCAACATTCTCGTAAATTTCCTCTGCATCCTCTCCAGTGCAATTACATCTTTCCTGTAATGTCGTGACCAGTATGCAGTACTCTAGCTGTTGTTTAACTCGTGTTGTATACAGTTCTAGCATCTCACTGCTCCTATGCCTCAGCTAATAAAGGAAAGTGCCTTCTTAACCACCTTATTGACCTGTCCTACCTTTAAAGATCCAAGGACATACACTCCTCTGTTTCTCCATACTGCTCAGTATCCTCCTATTTATTGTGTATTGTCTTACCTTGTTGCACCTCCTAAAATGCATTTCCTCACACTGGACTGTAAAGTGTAACAAATCCTCTGGACTTGTACTGCACCATTCTATCTATATTGTAATATTGTCTTACTCTTTTTCAATTGCTTTGCAAGTGTCCCAGTATTGAAAATGTTGAACCTGTGTTACTTTCAGGTCCTCTTCTTAGTGTCTTTGTGTTAATTCTATTCTATTCATTGTAAACCTACACCTCATAATATTTCACCTGTTTACACAGTTGCGTAGCTAATTTAAATCTCTTTGCAAATTGCTCACTGCTTTCTTAATATCTACTGCTATTCTTGTATTTGTCTCATCTGAAAATTTGACAGTCTTGTAGTTGGTGCTGGCAGATTCATCTGCTCACTCTTGGTTGCACATAAAACTGATCCAAACAACATCCCTTACACTTGGCTGTTGAAAGCTGATTTTTAATACTTGCCAGGGTCACTTCTGACATAGAATCATAGAATGGTTACAGCTCAGAAGAAGGCCATTTGGCTTGCCATGTCTGTGCCAGCTCTCTGCAACAGCAGCTAACCTTGTCCCATTCCCCTGCCTTTTCTCTGTAACCCTTCAATTATTTTCTCTTCAGATAATTATCCAGTTCTCTTTTGAAGGCCTTGATTGAATCTGCCTCCACCACGCTTTCAGGCAGTGCATTCCAGATCCTAACCACTCACTGTGTAAAACAGTTTTTCCTCATGTTGCTGTTGCTCCTTTTGCCAATCACCTTAAATCGGTGGCCTCTGGTTCTGGATCCTTTGGCCAATGGGAACAGTTTCTCCCTATTTATTCTGTCCAGACCCCTCATGATTTTGAACACCTCTACCAATTCTCCACATTGTGGGACTTTATTGTGTTATGCAAACACTTGAAAATATAAACTCATCAAACTAATACAGAGTTGACTACATTTCTCAGGTATTTCAATTTATATGAAAAATTAGGCATTGTTTTAAAAGTCATTCCATAGCATCTTGAGTAACTTCCATGCACCTGCCTTTGCAACTATTTTTCTCTAAAGTTAAAAATGTAGTCGCAGTTTAAACAACCAGCCTTGAAACAACAGTGCTGCACATCCAAATGATAAGTCATCATAACCAGAGAGAAATAATAATCACAGACCGACAGTTGAGAACATAATTCAGAAATATCTGGTAAACTGGTGAACAATGTACAGGAAATTGAAAAAACATTTAATCATTGCCCTGTTTTTTTTGTTGTTCATTATCTTGCTCATTTTTGAAGACTACAACTTTCAAATCTAAAAAGACCTGCATACCCTTCCTGAGGAAAAAAGTCGGATATTTCGCTAAAAATAAGTGAAATGCAGCTGTTTAGAAAACTTTAGCGCATCTGAAAGGCAGACAGAGAATAAATATCATGCTTTCCACAGCTATTGCTTCACAAGAATTCTAAATGTCATCCAAAGCAATGTTCACTTCATGAGGTGACAGTCACCATATATTATTTTCCTCCAACTATTCCTCGTTATATGGGAATCAGATCTCCTACTTTAAATTAAAAGCTGCTGTTTCCCCTTTATCAGCAAGTTTCAGAAAATAATACACTAAATAATCATCAATGCTATCATTGGAACTTTTACAAAGAAACAAAGAATTTATTCAAACGTTAACAAGAATAAGGGACTTCAGTTATGGTGGAGAGACAAGCAAATTGGGGTTGTTCTCCTCAAATTAGAGAAGTTTAAGGGGAGATTTAGTAGAGGTGTTCAAAATTATGAGGGGTTTTGATAGAGCAGCGAGGGGGAAACTGTCCATTGGCAGGAAGATCAGTAACCAGAGGACCCAGTTTTAAGATATTTGGCAAAAGAACTGGGGGGAGACGAGAATTTATTTTACGCAGCAAGTTTTGATCTGGATTGAATTGCCTGAAAAAGTTGTGGGAACAGATTTAATAGTAGCTTTCAAAAGGGAACTGGATACATGCCGAAAAGGATCAATTTTCAGGGCTAAGGTGAAAGAGCAGGGGAGTAGGTCTAATTGGATAGGTCTTTCCGAGAACTGACACAAGAAAGATGGGCCAAATGTCCTCCATCTGAGTTGCATGATTTTATGATTCTAAGACAGGTAATTTAAACTAATTGATTGCAACAGTATTTCCGGTCACAGCAATGACAAAAAGCACACTTCTTTGCCTACCTAGCAAGTATACTTCAAACTAATGTATGTGTAATACTTTGGGATGTTTCTGAGAGGCATAATAAGGCGCGGTATAAATGCAAGTCCTATTTTGACAGTATGATACCTCCAATAACATCACTACGTTCATCTGTAGCTCTCTCATCTCAGAGTCAGATTATTATGGGTTCAACACGCACTCCAGCATTTGAGGACAAATTCTAGATTGACACCAGTGCAGTACTGAGAGGCTGCTGCACTGCACAAAGTCCCCTGCTTTGCATGACATCATAAATTGACAACTTCCTGCTACAGTGATTCAGGTGAATATTGAAAATCACAAGGCACTACTTGAAAAAGAGTAGGACGTTTTCCCACTGCCCTGGGTCACATTCATTCCTTAAATAATATAATTACCACATGCAAATTGGCTGTTGTGTTTGCTTTCCAACACAGTGATTACAATTCATTGTATGACTTTTTATAAATGATCCATTTGGATAACACTGGGTCACCAATAGGAAAAAAAATAAATTTACATAGCCCCCTTTTTTTAAAAAGGGGCAAACCAATAAAAGAATTTAAACATAAAGTGTGCTTTTCAGCAAAACAAAAGGGAACAAAACTAAATCATAGAACTGTTGTCTGTGCCTATTGGATGGGGGAGATGGTGGCATAGTGGTAATGTCACTAGCCTAGTAATCCAGAGGCCCTGGCCAATGCCCTACAGACATGGGTTCAAATCCCACCATGGCAGCTGGTGGAATTTAAATTCACTTAATTAATAAAATCTGGAATTGAAAGCTAGTCTTAGTAATGGTGCCGAGAAACTATAATCAATGGTCGTAAAAACCCATTTGGTTCACTAATGCCCTTTAAGGAAGGAAATCTGCCATCCTTGTCTGGCCTACATGTGACTCTAGACCCACAGCAATGTGATTGACTCTTAACTGCCCTCTGAAATGGCTGAGCATGCCACTCAGTTCAAGGGCAATTAGGCATAGGCAACAAATGCTGGTCTTGCCAGTGATGCCCAGATCCCATGAAAGAATATTAAAAAAACTCAATTCCTTGGGGTCCCCACTGGTCATAAAAGGGTGTCATGCTGGGCCCCCACCTGCCAAGAATGAGGCACATTAATTTTGTCATGAACATTGATTTTAAACTGTTACTGGAGTGAAGAAAGGACTCGCTTAAAAAAAAGTTGCCAGATTTTGGCTGGAAAGACATTTGCATAATAGAGAGTGCTTGGAAAGGACACAGGACCATTCTCTGACACATTCAACCCACAATGGACTTTTGATCACCATCTGTTGAAGGTGGGGGAGCTCGCATTCCAGGTTGATTGCTAAGATGGCTGAATACACAAACAGACATGGCCCAACCAGCTTGTCACATGACTAACCTGCTGTACAACCTGAGTTTTTTGAATCTGTACAAACAGTTTGGGCAGAAAGCTGTTTGCTCCTGGACTGAGGAGATCTCTCCTGGCTAGCTGGCCACAGTCTCTCCTGTTTGCCTGCTCCCATCTCTTTCTCGCTGAATGTCTGAATCCACTGAAGACATATGAACCCCAAGAGAGAAAAGTCTCCTACAACGAACAAGGTTTAAGAAGAATACTGGGCCCCAACAAAAAGCAAGATCTACCTACAATCAAGGACTCTACAGTGAGCTCGAAGAACCGAAACAAAAACTTTTCAGATATTGCCTCAAACCTTTCCACTTCACTGAAAAGTCAGTGGCGAACCCACTTCCGCCTGACCTGGGGATCCGATCTGTATTTTGCGGGTCCCCGGGCTTTAATTGGTCTGAGGCGGGACTTCCACCTGCTTGAGGTAGGAAATCCCGCCTAATAGAGTTGCCAGCCAATCAGTGGGCTGGCAGCTCTCTGTCTCAGCAGTGCCACTGGGAGCAGTGGCCACTGCTGGGACAGCACCCAGCATCATGATGAAGATGTTAGGGAACCCCGGAACACAGGCAAGGTTTTGTTGCCTTGCCGGTGTGATCAGTCAGGCTCTGGCGAGGCAAGGTGGTCGAATTGGGGGGGCGTGTTGGGTGTGTTTGGGGCGACCCTCTGTCGGGCACAGGGTGCCAGATCACGAGGCCCCCCACCCCCGGCATCAGAAAGCTGCCTGCTTTTGTCAGGCAGCTTTTCTTGGGTCGAGGACTGGCCACTTAAGGGCCTTAATAGGCCTGGGGAGGGCGGGCTGGTTTTCGCTGCGGCTGCCCTGTGTAAAGTGACGGCGGAAGTGGGTCGGGAAGGGCCCCCGGAGCCTCCCGCTCCATTTTACGCCACCCTGGCCCCCACCACCATCCCGCCCTTTGGTGGGGTGTAAAATTCAGCCCCATGTTTCAGGTTGGTGCCTATCATCAGAAATAAATCATATCTCAAGTTCCTTCATTATGTATCCTCTTTATCCAAAACTTTCTAGCGCACAAACATAAAAATACATTATAATGTGTACATATTCCTTTGCATTACAGGGAAGTAAGAATGTTTTCAGTGTTGTAGAAGCTTAGGTGAACGGACCAAGGCCCCAGAGGACAGCAGCAAGGTGGAAAAGAGCAGAAACAAAATATACATTAGAATTAAAATAAATGACATGAATACTATTGATAAAAAGAAAACTACTGCAAGTACAACAAACTGATTCATTGGAAACAGGAACAATATTTGAAACTTGCACTGGGGAGGCAAGTGGCTGGTTGCCTTGGCGACGGGCTGTGCAGTAGCCGGCGCGCATGCGCTCTGCGGATGGTGCGTCACTTTGGGCCTTCAAGCCGGAAGGGAGTTTCAGGCTGGTCGCAGCTGCTCGGCTGGAAATTCGGGGGAAAATCGCGCCAACTTAGCCGGCGGCAGTAAGAGGCAGCGCCCCTCTTTGCACCGAAGTCAGAGGGAGCAGGCCTCTGTTGAGAGCTTCTACTTGGGGTCCGCCATGGCAGCCAGGAGGGAGGAGCAGCCCAGCCAGCCCCCCAGCCTGGTGCAGATGGTGAAGTCTGTGATCCCCGTGCTGCCTTGTGCCACGGTCTCCACCGCCCTGCTCGGATGGATTATATTCTACCTGACTTGCAGGTACAAGGTGCTTGATGAGCACACATTTACACTCGGCCACTTTGAGAGCCGCTTGCAAGGTAAGACTGGGTCCTGGACACTGGATAGATAGACTGCCAAGGTAAGGGGTAGGTCAGATCCTGGGCACTGGATATTGAATGCCAAGGTAAGGGGTAGGTCAGATCCTGGGCACTGGATATTGAATGCCAAGGTAAGGGGTAGGTCAGATCCTGAGCACTGGATATTGAATGCCAAGGTAAGGGGTAGGTCAGATCCTGAGCACTGGATATTGAATGCCAAGGTAAGGGGTAGGTCAGATCCTGGGCACTGGATATTGAATGCCAAGGTAAGGGGTAGGTCAGATCCTGAGCACTGGATATTGAATGCCAAGGTAAGGGGTAGGTCAGATCCTGGGCACTGGATATTGAATGCCAAGGTAAGGGGTAGGTCAGATCCTGAGCACTGGATATTGAGTGCCAAGGTAAGGGGTAGGTCAGATCCTGGGCACAGGATACTGAAACTGCCAGGTAATGGCAAGGTCACGTCTGGGAACCAGGCTAGTGAGACCTCCAAGGTAATGGCCAGGTCAAATAAAACCTAGTTCGGGTATAAAATTAAAACCCGACCCGGGCCCGTCCTGACCACAGCCAACCCGAATCCGATCTAGGCCCGAGTCCTTTAATATTTTTTCGCGCCCAACCCGATCCGACACGAATCTTGTTCATCCGTTCCGGCAGCCGGCTACTCCTGAAGATGGAGTTGTGGGGAATCATGGGTGAGCCTCATCCCGTGACTTTCCGGAAGCAGCACTGTCCAGCCCAGCCCAGCCCAACCCAAGTCGACCCCAAATTCTGGACTCGGAATATAGACCCAACCCGACCCGAACCTGACGCATGTAGTCAGGTCTCGTCAGGTTTGGGTGAGGTAGCCAGGCTTTAAGGTCAAGTCTGGGTACCAGGATAGCAAGGCTACCAAAGTAAGGGATAGGTCAGGTCCTGGATACTGGGATAGTGACGTTCTCAAACTCCATGCACTTGAACAGTGTAAAATGCCCAGCAATGTAATGATGCATCTTATCTGCCAAGCCCCAGAGAATTTGGATGTTGGATATAGGCTGCCTATCGGAGTAAGGGGGTAGGCATATAACATTAGAATCACAGAAATTGCAATGTGGAAACTGGCTGTTCACTCCCAGGCCATGATGGTGTAGTCTAATCCCATATGCCTGTTCATCAACAGCTTGTATTTATATAGTGCCTTTAACATAGTAAAACGTCTCGAGGCACTTCACAGGAGCGTTATTAACCAAAATTTGACACTGAGCCACAAATGAGGTATTAGGATAGATGACCAGTGGCTTCATCAAAGAGGTAGGTTTTAAGGAGCATCTTTAAAGGAGGGAAGAGAGGAGGAGAGGTTTAGGGTGAGAATTCCAAAGCTTAGGGTTTTGGCAGCTGAAGGTAAAACTGCCAATGGTACAGTGATTAAAATTATGGATGCGCAAGATCAGAATTGGAGAAGCTGAGATATCTCGAAGGTTGTGGAGCTGGAGTATATTAGAGAGGTAGGGAGGGGCAAGGCCATGGAGGGATTTGAAAACCAGGATGAGAATTTTCAAATCGAGATGTTTAACCAGGAGCCAGCATAGGTCTGCGACCACATCACTGATGGGTCAACGGGACTTGGTCTGAGTTAGGACCTGGGCAGCAGAATTTTGGCTGAGCTCAAGTTTGCGGAGGGTAAAATGTGGGAGACCAGCCGGGAGTGCGTTGGAATAGTCAAGTCTGGAGGTAACAAAGGCATGAATGAGGAACATAGGAATATGGGAACAGGACTAGGCCATTCAGCCGCTCGAGCCTGTCCCACCATTCAGTGAGATCATGGCTGATCCACGGCCTAACTCCATATACCTGCCTTTGGCCCATAGCCCTTAATATCTTTGCTTAACAAAAATCTATCCATCTCCGATTTAAAATTAATAACTGTTCTAGCTTCAACTGCTGTTTGTGGGAGAGAGTTCCAAACCTCTACCACTCTTTGCATGTAGAAGTGCTTCCTAACATCTCCTGAATGGTCTGCTCCTAATTTTTAGACTATGCCCCCTAGTTTTAGAATCTCCAACCAGTGGAAATAGTTTATCTTTATCTAGCCTGTCTTTTCCTGTTAATATCTTGAAGACTTCAATCAGATCACCCCGAGGTACTAAATGAGTACTTTGCATCAGTATTCACCAAAGAGAAGGACTTGGTGGATGATGAGCCGAGGGAAGGGAGTGTAGATAGTCTCAGTCATCTCATTATCAAAAAGGAGGAGGTGTTTGGTGTCTTGCAAAGCATTAAGGTAGATAAGTCCCCAGGGCCTGATGGGATCTACCCCAGAATACTGAAGGAGGCAAGGGAGGAAATTGCTGGGCCTTGACAGAAATCTTTGCATCCTCATTGGCTACAGGTGAGGTCCCAGAGGATTGGACAATAGCCACTGTTGTTCCTTTGTTTAAGAAGGGTAGCAAGGGTAATCCAGGAAATTATAGGCCGGTGAGCCTTACGTTAGTGGTAGGGAAATTATTAGAGAGGATTCTTCGGGACGGGATTTACTGCCATTTGGAAACAAACAAACTTATTAGCGAGAGGCAGCATGGTTTTGTGAAGGGGAGGTCGTGTCTCACTAATTTGATTGAGTTTTTTGAGGAAGTGACGAAGATGATTGAAGAAGGAAGGGCAGTGGATGTTATCTATATGGACTTCAGTAAAGCCTTTGACAAGGTCCCTCATGGCAGACTGATACAAAAGGTGAAGTCACACGGGATCAGAGGTGAGCTGGCAAGATGGATACAGAACTGGCTCGGTCATAGAAGACAGAGGGTAGCAGTGGAAGGGTGCTTTTCTGAATGGAGGGATGTGACCAGTGGTGTTCCGCAGGGATCAGTGCTGGGACCTTTGCTGTTTGTAGTATATATAAATGATTTGGAGGAAAATGTAGCTGGTCTGATTTGTAAGTTTGCGGACGACACAAAGGTTGGTGGAGTTGCGGATAGTGATGAGGATTGTCAGAGGATACAGCAGGATATAGATCGGTTGGAGGCTTGGGCGGAGAAATGGCAGATGGAGTTTAATCCGGACAAATGTGAGGTAATGCATTTTGGAAGGTCTAATACAGGTGGGAAGTATACAGTAAATGGCAGAACCCTTAGGAGTATTGACAGGCAGAGAGATCTGGGCGTACAGGCCCACAGGTCACTGAAAGTGGCAATGCAGGTGGATAAGGTAGTCAAGAAGCATACGGCATGCTTGCTTTCATTGGTCGGGGCATAGAGTATAAAAATTGGCAAGTCATGCTGCAGCTGTACAGAACTTTAGTTAGGCCACACAGAACTTTAGTTAGGCCACACTTAGAATATTGCGTGCAATTCTGGTCGCCACACTACCAGAAGGACGTGGAGGCTTTGGAGAGGGTACAGAAGAGATTTACCAGGATGTTGCCTGGTCTGGAGGGCATTAGCTATGAGGAGAGGTTGGATAAACTCAGATTGTTTTCACTGGAACGATGGAGGTGGAGGGGCGACATGATAGAGGTTTACAAAGTTACGAGCGGCATGGACAGAGTGGATAGTCAGAGCTTTTTCCCAGGGTGGAAGAGTCAGTTACTAGGGGACATAGGTTTAAGGTGAGAGGGGCAAAGTTTAGAGGGGATGTGCGAGGTAAGTTCTTTACACAGAGGGTGGTGAGTGCCTGGAACCTGCTGCCAGGGGAGGTGGTGGAAGCAGGTACGATAGCGACATTTAAGAGACATCATGACAAATACATGAATAGGATGGGAATAGAGGGATACGGTCCCCGGAAGTGCAGAAGGTTTTAGTTTATGCAGGCATCAAGATGGGCGCAGGCTTGGAGGGCCGAATGGCCTGTTCCGGTGCTGTACTGTTCTTTGTTCGTTAGCCTTCTAAATTCTAGCGAAAACAGGCCTAATGTGTGTAATCTCTCCTCGTAACTTAACCCCTGTAGTTCAGGTATCATTCTTGTAAACCTACGTTGCACTACCTCCAAGGCCAATATATCCTTCCTAAGGTGTGGTGCCCAGAACTGCTCACAGTACTCTAAGTGGGGTCTAACCAGGGTTTTGTACAGCTGCAGCATAACCTTTGTGTCTTTATACTCAAATCCCTTAATATTTGGGTTTCAGCAGCAGATGAGCTGAGGCAGAGGTGTAGTTGGGTGATGGTAGTGAGGTGGAAATAGGTAGTCTTAGTGATGGTGTGGATATGTGGTTGGAAGTCTCACAAGGATCTATTAGCCTTCTCCTATTTCCCATCACCAAGCTGCTCCTCGGTGACATCATCCAAAGACACAGCATCAGGTTCCACATTTATTCTGATGACAGCCATCTCTACCCTGCTATCACCTCTCTCAACTCTCCACTGTTGCTAAATTATCAGACTGCTTGTCATACAGCTAGTACTGGATGAGCAGAAACTTTCCCCAATTAAATATTGGGAAGCATTGCCTTCGATCCCCACTACAAACTCTGTTCCCTAGCTGTCATCTCCATCCCTCTCCCTGGCAACTGTCTGAGGCTGAATCAGACTGTTCGCAACCTTGGTGTCATATTTGACCCTGAGATGAGCTTTCAACCACATATCTGTGCCATCACTAAGACTGCCTATTTCTATCTCTGTTAACATTGCCTAACTACACTCCTGCTTCAGCTCAACTGCTGCTGAAACCCTCATCCATGCCTTTGTTACCTCAACATATGACTATTCCAATGCATTCCTGACCGGCCTCCCACATTCTACCTTCCGTAAACTTAAAATTGTCCAAAGCTCTGCTGTCCGTGTCCTTACTCACACCAATCCCATTCACCGATCACCCCTGTGTGCTCGCTGACCTGCATCGGCTACTGGTTAAGCAACTGCTCAATTTTAAAATGCTCATATAATAAAAGCAAAATACTGCAGATGCTGGAAATCTGAAATAAAAACAAGAAATATGCAGCAGGTCTGGCAGCATCTGTGGAGAGAGAAGCAGAGTTAACATTTCAGGCCAGTGACCCTGCAGTTCTGATGAAGGGTCACTGACCTGAAACATTAACTCTGCTTCTCTCTCCACAGATGCTGCCAGACCTGCTGAGTATTTCCAGCATTTCATGTTTTTATTTAAAATTTTCATCCTTGTTTTCAAATGCCTTCATGGCCTCACCCCTCTCTATCTCTAATCTCCTTCTGTCTTATAAACCTCCAAGGTATCTGCTGCTCTAATTCTGGTCTCTTGAGCTTCCCTGATTTTAATTGCTCCACCATTGGTGACCATGTCTTCAGGTGCTTACGCCCTAGGCTCTCCCTAAACCTCTCTGCCTCTCTTCTTTTCAGACGCTCATTAAAATCTACCTTGTTGACCAAGTTTTGGCCATCTGCCTGAATATTGCTTAATGTGGCTCAGTGTCAGATTTAGCTTTATGATGCTCCTGTGAAGTGCATGGGACATTTTGTTATGTTAAATACAAGTAGTTATCTGTTCCTGCCAGATTTGACAGTAAATTGCTAAACAGTTGTCTGCCATATCCGTTCGAATCTGTATCCCTTGCACTTAAAGGGAGCAGAAATGTGGGCTGCATGGGCCAGGTTGAGAGAGAATAATGGCTTTAATGGGGACTAGGGAATCAAAAGTGGAAGTTAGGTTGTGATTGATCAGATTGGTAGCTGCAGAAATGTCATGGTGAATAGAGGGCCAAAGGCTAGACAGTTGGGATTTTGAATATGCAGTTGTAAGTTAACTGGGGAAGAGTTTCTCTTCCAGAGTCGTGCACAGAAGGAAGTAGGGTTGGGAAAGGGAAGGGGGATATGGTTGGAGAGCTATATAAGGAACTGATCAGAGATGGCCTCATCTGTGATTGAGTCAATGAGAGTAGCTAGGCCAAGTGAGATGGGACTTTATATGGAGGGAGAGATTAAGGGAGGATGGGGGACAGTGACCTCAGGGTTGAGAGCATGATGAATTGAGATGGAGGTTGAAATCACAAAAGATGAGAAGTTGTTTGGTGCAGAGGCTGAGGGAGGAAAGCAGTGATGATATCTTGGGATATGCACTTAGGTGGGTGGTAGAGAGCAAGAATTTTAAATGAGAGGAGTGGAACAAGGTGAGATGCTCAAAGGACGTGAAAGTGCCAGAGGAGGAGTAGGGGGACAGACCAAGGTGTGTTTTGGTGATGAGTCACATTGCCACTGTGACAGTCTGGGTGGGGCGAGTGCTGGAGGGTATAGCTAGGCAGAGAGACTTCATTTAGGAGCAAGATGCCATTACTCCATTCAGGTTTCTGTCAAGGCTAAAATATCAATGCAATCATCCACAATAAGCTCATGGATGGCAAGGGCCTTGTTTACAAGTGAACACACATTCTGGAGGGAGATGTGGAAAGGGGCAGTGATAGCTGATCCGCTGGCGGAATTTCCAGTGTCAGCACTGGAAGGGGCGAGTTGAAAGGGGATGACTTTGGCAAAAATAGCACCTGGTGGGTGCATTGGGTGTGAACGTCAGTGAGAGAGTAGGATGGGGCAATTGAGGTTGGTGTTCATAAGGGGGCAGTGATATGAGGTGCAAAAGGAAGCTGTAGGTTTATCTAAGAGGTGTCAAGTCTGGGATGGTGGCAGGAGAGTAGGAAGGTCAAGGAATATTGGAGGGTTGGGGTAGGGTCTTGGGAGTGTACCTGAGAGGAGAGAAATGAAAAGAGGCATGATGACAGGAGAGAGGGCTGTTGGAGGAATAAAGAGAAAAGCAGTAAGAAAGGGTGGGTAAATAAAAGTGGAAATAGAAGTGATGGGCTCGGGTCCAGAGTAGCAGCCAAAACATGCATGTGAAAGGACACAGGAAAAGCTTAAGTTACATAGGCCTGGTTATGAAACGATTATTAGGATGCATATAACCTGGTAGTAAATGGGAAATAGAGAGAATACAATAGGAGGAAGTCCAGTGTTGAAATCAGAGCTCCTGTGGTGGGATAAAGTTGTCGTAGGTAGTGTGGAGTTAGCTTGAAGCGTTGATGCACTGTTGTCCAAGTTCGGAGACAGGTGTGGAGGGTGAGTGAAATCTAGAAGCTGTTTGAAGGGTAGACTATTGGAGAATGCACTGATGGAGGTATTTATATGGGAATGAAGATGCAGGAGGTGGGTGGGGAAGAAAAAAATACTGTGACAAAGACGTCGCCGTAAGATCCAGAAGTGGTGCAGAAATGTAATTTGGCCCAAGGAGAATGAATCTATGGCCAGGAACCAGACTGTAACTAAAGCTGAAAAGCCTGTTGAACCAGTAGATCAGTCACGGAACAGCAGCAGTGGAGGGAGCTGATCAAATTTACTTCAAAATTTAAACAACAGATAAGTAGCACAGCAGCTGAGTCTTGCAGTGTATCCAGTGTAGTTCAATGCAGAAGCTTAGTCTTGATATCCAGCGAAGTCCAGGAATTTGGAAGCCAAATTGGAGAAAGGATCCAGTGCTCACCGAGGAAAGCAGGGAACAAGATGGTGGGGGGATGGGGATGAACCCCACATCCTGTAATCAGAGACTTATACCCTTGTATGTGCTGTGAGCAAGAGGAGCATGCTACAGGATTAATGGTCATTTAACAGAAGGCTTTGCATTGGAGGTTGCAAGGGATGCGTAAAAAGAACAAAAGGAAAGACTATAGTGCCTTTCACAACTTCAAGATGACCCAAAGTGCCTTGCAGCTAATGAAGTATCGTCACTGGTGTAATGTACAAAATGGGGCAGTCAGTTTTTGCATAGCACATTCCCACAAACAGCAGTGATGAAATGGCCAGATAATCTCTCTTAATGATGTTGGTTGAGGGATAAATATTGCACAGGACATCAGGGAGAACTCTTCCTGCTCTTCAATAGTGTCATAGAATCTTTTACATCCACCTGAGAGGGTAGGTGGGCCTTGGTTTAACATCTCATCTGAAATAAGGCACCTCTGACAGTGCTCCACTCCCTCAGTACTGCACTGGAGTGTCAGGGTGCTATCACTGAACCATAGTTAACACTCCATGCAGTCCCCTCTGAAGGTGGAAAACACTATGCAGTCACGTCATACAGTTGATGTTAAATAGAGTAGTCAGATTCATCTGCAAGATTTGTGACTGCAATAATCAGTCTTGCAAATACTAAAGATGTTGAGAAAATGTTTCCCCTGATTGGGAATCTAGAACATGTGTCATGGTCTCAATAATGGGTTGGCCATTTAGGACTGAGATGAGAAGAACTTTCTTCACTCTAAAGGTTCTGAATCTTTGGAATTCTCTACCCCAGAGAGCTGTGGGTATTCAATTGTTGAGTATATTCAAGACAGAGGTTGATGGATTGTTGGGTACTAAGAGAATTAAGGGATATAGGCTGGTCCGGAAAGGTGAAGTTGAGATGGAAGATCAGCCATTATCTTGTTGAGTGATGGATCATGCTTGAAGGGTCAGGTGGCCCACTCCAGCTGTTATTTCTTACGTTCTAATTTACATAGTCTTTCCTGGAAATTAAAAATACCTGCATTCTTGCAGTCTTTTTCAGACACTCTCTTTAACTGAGTCTTTGGAGATTGGAATGTGGGTGCCTCTGACCCACAAATATTGGCTCGCCACTTCTGTGTGGAAACCAAGAACTGGAAATTAATGAAAGAGGAAACATGGAAATTAATGAAAGAGGAAACAGTCTGTCCATCCCCATTCCTTTAAGATTTCAAGGAAGAGAGAATGTGCATTTATGTAGTGCCTTTCACAACCACAGAGTGCTGCAAATTAATTACTTTTGAAATGTAGTCACTTGATTGGTAGGCCATACAAACAGCAGTGTGTTAAATGACCAATTAAAGTTTTATTCGTGTTGAATGATGGATAACTGTTGCCCAGCACAGTGAGAGAAATCCCCTACTCATCATTGAGCACTGTAATGAGATCTTTTACACCCATTGCAGAGGACACAGGGGCGGCGCGGTGGTTAGCACTGCAGCCTCACAGCTCCAGCGACCCGGGTTCAATTCTGGGTACTGCCTGTGTGGAGTTTGCAAGTTCTCCCTGTGACCGCGTGGGTTTTCGCCAGGTGCTCCGGTTTCCTCCCACAGCCAAAGACTTGCAGGTTGATAGGTAAATTGGCCATTATAAATTGCCCCTAGTATAGGTAGGGGAATTGAGGGAAGGTGGGGGTTATGGTAGGAATATGGGATTAATGTAGGATTAGTATAAATGGGTGGTGGATGGTCAGCATAGACTCGGTGGGCCGAAGGCCCTGTTTCAGTGCTGTATCTCTAAATAAAAAGACAGACAGGATCAATATGTAAGTGTCAGTTCTTTGACCATGTGGCTCATCCAAAAGACGTTGCCTCTGGCAATGCAATGCTCTCACCACTGCTCTGAAGTATCAAGCTAGATTATGTGCTCAGGTCCTGTTGTGGGCATTGAACCCATGATCGTCTGTATGCATCATTGCTGATTGTCTGATTTGGCCTATGTTCCCTGATGTGGCTTTGAATGATTTGGAGGCATTAAAAAGTATAGGGCTGGGCTCGCTGACAGAGCTGAACCTGATTTAATCTGGGGGACATGATGGCTTTCCTTATGAAGTGGAGCTAGCAAAGGTAGATTCCCTTTTACGTACATCTCTCGGTTATTCGTGTTGAGTTGTTCTATTGGGTGATTGCAGCCCATCTCTAGTGTAAATGCAGCTACCTCCCATTCCTCTTCAGATCGTCCTCCTCCTCTTCCTCCAAAATGAGCCTAGAGAGGAATTTCCATGGTCTGAATGTTGGTTGCAGCAACAAAAACTGTAGCTTCCAGTATCTTGATATACAAGATGCAAGCAAAGAAGAAGAGCGAGTCTGGGGAATTAATAATGTAAAATAAGGAAATGGTGGAGGAATTGAACAGATTTTTTGCATCTGTCTTCATTGTAAAGGATGCAAATAACATCCCAGAAATAATTGTGAATCAAGAATCGAAAGGGAGGGAGGAACTTGACACAATTACCGTCACCAGGGAAAGGGTACTGAGAAATTATTAGAACTAAAAGCTGACAAGTCCCCAGGTCCTGATGAACTTCATTCTAGGGTCTTAAAAGAAGTGGCTGCTGAGATGGTGGATGCATTGTTTTTAATTTTCCAAAATTCCCGAGATTCTGGAAAGGTCCCATCAAATTGGAAAATAGCAAATGTAACTCCGCTATTCAAGAAAGGAGGGAAACAGAAAGCAGGAAATTACAGCCCAGTTGGCTTAACAGCAGTTGTAGGGAAATTGATGGAATCTATTGTTAAGCAAGTTATAGCAGTTCATTTAGAAAATCTCAGTGCAATCAGGCAGAGTCAACATGGTTTTGTGAAAGGGAAATCATGTTTGACTAATTTATTAGAGTTCTTTGAGTGAGTAACAAGTAACATGGTTAAAGGGGAACATGTGAATGTGGTATACTTAGATTTCCAGAAGGCATTTGACAAGGTGCCACATCAAAGGTCACTAAACAAAAAAAGAGCTCATGGTACGGAGGGTAACCTATTAGCATGGATAGTGGGTTGGTTAACAGGAAACAGAAAGTAGGCATAAATGGGTTATTTTCCGTTTGGCAAGCTGTAACTAGTGGAGTGCCACAGGATCAGTGCTGGGGCTTCAACTATTTACAACCTTTATCAATGACTTGGATGAAGAGACAGAATGTATGGTTGCTAAATTTGCTGACGACACAAAGATAGGAGTATAAGTTGCCAAGAGGACATAAGGAGTCTGCAAAAGGATATAGATAGGTAAGTGAGTGGGCAAAAATTTAGCAGATGGAGTATAATGTGGGAAAGTGTGAACTTGTCCACTTTGGCTGGATAAATAGAAAAGCAACATATTTAAATGGAGAGATATTGCAGAACTCCTGAGATGCAGATCTGGGTGTCCTAGTACACAAAACACAAGTTAGTATGCAGATACAGCAAGTGATTAAGGCAAATGCAGTGTTGTTGTTTATTGCAAGGGAATGGAATGTAAAAATAGCAATGTTTGCTACAGTTGTACAGGGCATCGGTATTGTAAACTGTTTTGGTCTCCTTACTTAAGAAAGAGCAGTTCAGAGAAGGTTCACTGATTCCTGGGATGAGAGGATTATCTTATGAGGAAAGGTTGGACAAGTTGGGTCTGTACTCATTGGAGTTTAGAAGGATGAGAGGTGATATTATTGAAACATATAAGATCCTGAGGGGACTTGACAGGATGTTGAAAGGCTGTTTCCCCTTGTCGGAGACACTAAAACTAGGACGTCTCCCATTTAAGAAAGAGATAAAATTTTTATCTGAGGGTCATGTGTCTGAGGAACTCTCTTCCCTGGAGAGCGGTGGAGGCAGGGTCATTGTTTTAGACAGATTCTGGACAAACAAGGGAGTCAAAGGGTATCGGGGGTAGGCAGGAAAGTAGAGTTGAGTCCATAAACAAATCAGCCATGATCTTGTAGAATGGCGGAGCAGGCTTGAAGGGCTGAATAGCCTACTCCTGCTCCTATCTCTTATGTATGTTCGTATGCGAGTACAAAATGTATAGGCCAAGGCAAAACAAAAGCAGGACAAATGCATGCAGATAGCAGAAGTGTTGAGGGAAAAGATCTGCAACAAAAGAACACTCCAGCACACATTTTAGGATTGCGAGCTACCAAGCCAGAATGTTTATTTCCCATGTTATATTAGCTTTGTGGTCGTACCACTCATTCTCAGCAAGACATTTGAGAAATTAAGGAAAGTTAAATGCATTCTAAAACTTTTCTATGAAGTTAGAGTTCTTTCATGTTTGTGAGACATCACTTCTACACTGGAATATGACCAGTTGGAAAATAGGTTTAGCACAGATCGAACAAGAAATGGGCAAAATGTCTTCATGTGTTATTTCTTGACCTTTGCCTGTTCTGTATCTGCACCACTAGCAATGCAGACTGGAAAATTGACCTCTAGAGATTTTTTGCATGCATCCAGAAGTATTACTTAAAGATGAAATTCCACTTTGCTGCAAAACTGGATAGGAAACTGAAAACCAGTTGCCTTGCATGGTAAATAGGGTCTACGAACAATGAATTCTTTGATCTCATTTAGCATTGGCCATCAAACAGTTCACTAATGAAAGCAACACTAAACAGTCATAATACCAGCAGAGAATACCAATACATATCATGGATGTGGTTATAAGGAAGCCATTCAAGAATACTTTGTGGGGACAGTACTAGAACTGGCTTTATATGAGAGGATATAACCTGAGATCAATTATCTGCAAGACCCTAGTTACTGCACTGGGATAAATTCAAGTTCCTTCCTCCTTTACTCTCTTGTTCTTCCAAGGGTGTGGAATCCTGCGGGTACAGTTCCACTAGCTCTGGGGCCTCCACCACCTTATCCAAGTGGTCATTCTTCATGTGATCCTAAGCTGTGAATGTCAGCTGTTTGACCATATGATATTACAAACAAACCCAATTCTGTTCTTGCCTGATGTCCACGTGCACTTTAGGAAAGATGTGAAGGCAATGGAGAGAGTGCAGAAAAGATTCACGAGAATGGTTCCAGGGATGAGGAACTTCTGTTATGTGGATAGATTGGAGAAGTTGGGACTATTTTCTTTGGAGAAGCAAAGGTTGAGAGGAGATTTGCTGGAGGTATTCAAAATCATGAGGGGTCTGGATAGGGTGGATAGGGAAAAACTGTTCCCATTGGTGAAGGGATTGAGGACAAGAGGGCACAGTTTTAAGGTAACTGACAAAAGAAGCAATAGCGGGTGGTTAGGATCTGGGATGTACTGCCTGAGAGTGTGGTGAAAAGGAAGAATGTGCAGGGCTATAGGGAGAAGGCCAGGGCATGGCACTCGGTAAACTGCTGTTTTGGAGAGCCAGCACAGACAAGATGGGCCGAATGGCCTCCTTCTGTGCTGTAACAATTCTGTGAAAAGCAGGTCAAACTGGACTCTGCTGCATGTCTGCTACCTGAATGGAAGCAAGAAACATTAGGCTGGTGATGTTGATCTGTCTACCACATGAGGTTTGAGCTGGGCTAACAATTAAGAATCAAGAGCAGGACAGTATAATTTGCTTACATGCTGCAATTATCCAGGCACCATTTTCCTGTTTTGTTGAGAATTATGTTAATTCTATGCTTTTTAGCAATTAAAGTGCCATTTAAAACTGTACACTTTCATGTGGTGCATTTTGAAGAGTTATTGTACCTTTTCTTTTGCCCTTTGGGAGAATTTTCAGTTTGATATGTGGGTTACTTATAGGGGGAGTCTACACAGAGCACAGCCCTACACTGTCCCTTGTGTGATGGGATACTCAAGTGGACCTGACTAAACATAATGTTTTTGTGTGCTCTGCACTAGGTTCATTGATCATAAATATCATGTCATACTTTGGAATACTGACACTTTATATAAGTGTCCTGTTAGCATGGTATTAAACTCCATCCAGAGTGCCAACGTTATTTCCTTCAGGCACCTTGATGGTTTGAGTGAGTAAATTCACCACTTATTGTGGCACTGAGCCACACAGCTCAGAAAATTATAAATTCAATCCCTGGTCGGTGGTGGTCGGTGATATCAGTCAGGATGGTGATGGATGTATGACATTTGGCTCAGTACCCCAAGGTGAGGAAAAGATTAATCTGTTATGGTTTCAGTTTCTGATAGCTATCCAATACCTTCTGCTGAATAGGGGTGTGTGTGTGTGAATGATATGAGAACTGGAATAGGCTCAGCTGTCATGCTTCCATAGTTGAATAGCCTGCCAATGCACACTCCCAAATTAAAAATGTCCACTTGCATGAGATGCAGTATGGAGTCACCATCATCTGAAAATAGAGAGGGTTAATGTTGCTTTCAGCATCAGTCATTTACCACTAACATCTATTCTTTTTTTTTTAACTACAGTGTACAAGTTGCTTAGTTATATGTTCATCCATAAGAGTATGAGTGCTCTGGTGTGCAACATTCTTATGCTGTGGTATTTCGGTGGCGCTATGGAGAAGGACATCGGAACAGTAAAGTACGCGTACCTTACTCTCCTATTTGCAGTACTCGCCGGAATCATCTATACTTCGATTGGTTCAATATTTTATGGACTGCAAAAACTAAAAGAAATTCAGGGATTTACTGTGGTCGTGTTTGCCTATGTGGGGATGTCTGTATTTCTGTCTCCAATGCAGAACATTATCTTTATAACAACTATCAGATTGGTCTATCTCCCACTCATTTTACTCATCGTGGCAATTTTTATACCGGAATCGTCGATCTTAGGCAACATTTGTGGAATCGGGGCAGGACTTGCTTGTATCCTTTTTTGTTCCCAAAAAATTGCTAAATAATCTTATATTGTGCTAGTTTTGAATTTGACCAAAATCTATCCTCCCTCTAGCAGTTTGAGGGTCTAACCATAATCTGCTTTGCATAGCTGCAGTTGAAATCTTAGCTATCATGTATCCGCTGCATAAACTGCACTCTAATCTGATTTGGTAGATCGAGATTAATGGGTACCTGAGGTAGAGAGATTTCTTCAACCAAAGGAGCAAAGTTTGAGCCATTTTTAACTCATAAGGGAGAAGAAAGTTTGTGAGTGGTGCAGGAAGATTTGGCCTGTGTTGCACCTGATGCACTTGATGCTGCCATTGTGTATGGAATCAAAAAATGTTCCATGTTGTTTACGTACCAACTCTTTTACTTGAACGCTCCTTACACAGCTGGACTTGTTTTTCTAATACCTCTGACACTCTTGGATAGGAGAAAAAGTTTGTCATCTCCTAGGCAATCCTTCTCACTTCTAGCTACATTTTTGTGTTTTGATTTTTTTTCGATAGTTTTAGTTTGATTCATGCTACTGAATTTTCCTCCCTTGTTCCCCCTAAGCTGTTGTGAAGCTGATCCACACACTCTTCCTGCTCACGAGATCCTCATTGTGACAAAATCAAGACCCATACTATTTCTTGCTCTACTTCAGGGTTGTCCAACCTTTTCGCATTGGTGGTGGGGGTTGCGGCCGCATTACAATTTTTGTCTCACATGGTTGGGGGAGGGGGGGGTGGTGGGTGGGTGGCGGGGCTGGTGAGACAATTTCAGAAAGATAAAAGCATTAAAAAGTTACCTTACTATTAATCAAAACAACAGCAATTGTGCGTCTTTGTGAAGAACCTTTAAATGAGAGGATTAATTTATTGACTGATTTTCTCGTCACTATGTTGGACACTGATTTAGTGCCATAGCTGGCATTTTTTTGCTTGCACAAGTAGTCAATGTCTGCCCGCACACATGTAGCGATGCGGAGCATTCTGGATACATATCCATCTGTCAGGAGTGATCTTGATCTCTCTCTGTCTCTCTCTCTCTCACTCTCTCCTTCCCCCTTCTCCGTCTCTCCTTCCCCCTTCTCCGTCTCTCCTTTCCCCCTTCTCCGTCTCTCCTTTCCCCCTTCTCCGTCTCTCCTTTCCCCCTTCTCCGGCTCTCCTTTCCCCCTTCTCCGGCTCTCCTTTCCCCCTTCTCCGGCTCTCCTTTCCCCCTTCTCCGGCTCTCCTTTCCCCCTTCTCCGGCTCTCCTTTCCCCCTTCTCCGGCTCTCCTTTCCCCCTTCTCCGGCTCTCCTTTCCCCCTTCTCCGGCTCTCCTTTCCCCCTTCTCCGGCTCTCCTTTCCCCCTTCTCCGGCTCTCCTTTCCCCCTTCTCCGGCTCTCCTTTCCCCCTTCTCCGGCTCTCCTTTCCCCCTTCTCCGGCTCTCCTTTCCCCCTTCTCCGGCTCTCCTTTCCCCCTTCTCCGGCTCTCCTTTCCCCCTTCTCCGGCTCTCCTTTCCCCCTTCTCCGGCTCTCCTTTCCCCCTTCTCCGGCTCTCCTTTCCCCCTTCTCCGGCTCTCCTTTCCCCCTTCTCCGGCTCTCCTTTCCCCCTTCTCCGGCTCTCCTTTCCCCCTTCTCCGGCTCTCCTTTCCCCCTTCTCCGGCTCTCCTTTCCCCCTTCTCCGGCTCTCCTTTCCCCCTTCTCCGGCTCTCCTTTCCCCTTCTCCGGCTCTCCTTTCCCCCTTCTCCGGCTCTCCTTTCCCCCTTCTCCGGCTCTCCTTTCCCCCTTCTCCGGCTCTCCTTTCCCCCTTCTCCGGCTCTCCTTTCCCCCTTCTCCGGCTCTCCTTTCCCCCTTCTCCGGCTCTCCTTTCCCCCTTCTCCGGCTCTCCTTTCCCCCTTCTCCGGCTCTCCTTTCCCCCTTCTCCGGCTCTCCTTTCCCCCTTCTCCGGCTCTCCTTTCCCCCTTCTCCGGCTCTCCTTTCCCCCTTCTCCGGCTCTCCTTTCCCCCTTCTCCGGCTCTCCTTTCCCCCTTCTCCGGCTCTCCTTTCCCCCTTCTCCGGCTCTCCTTTCCCCCTTCTCCGGCTCTCCTTTCCCCCTTCTCCGGCTCTCCTTTCCCCCTTCTCCGGCTCTCCTTTCCCCCTTCTCCGGCTCTCCTTTCCCCCTTCTCCGGCTCTCCTTTCCCCCTTCTCCGGCTCTCCTTTCCCCCTTCTCCGGCTCTCCTTTCCCCCTTCTCCGGCTCTCCTTTCCCCCTTCTCCGGCTCTCCTTTCCCCCTTCTCCGGCTCTCCTTTCCCCCTTTACCCCCCCGTCTCTCCTTCCCCCTTTACCCCCCCGTCTCTCCTTCCCCCTTTACCCCCCCCGTCTCTCCTTCCCCCTTTACCCCCCCCGTCTCTCCTTCCCCCTTTACCCCCCCGTCTCTCCTTCCCCCTTTACCCCCCCGTCTCTCCTTCCCCCTTTACCCCCCCCGTCTCTCCTTCCCCCTTTACCCCCCCCGTCTCTCCTTCCCCCTTTACCCCCCCCGTCTCTCCTTCCCCCTTTACCCCCCCGTCTCTCCTTCCCCCTTTACCCCCCCGTCTCTCCTTCCCCCTTTACCCCCCCCGTCTCTCCTTCCCCCTTTACCCCCCCGTCTCTCCTTCCCCCTTTACCCCCCCCGTCTCTCCTTCCCCCTTTACCCCCCCCGTCTCTCCTTCCCCCTTTACCCCCCCCGTCTCTCCTTTCCCTTTTACCCCCCCCGTCTCTCCTTTCCCTTTTACCCCCCCCGTCTCTCCTTCCCCCTTTACCCCCCCCCGTCTCTCCTTCCCCCTTTACCCCCCCCGTCTCTCCTTCCCCCTTTACCCCCCCCGTCTCTCCTTCCCCCTTTACCCCCCCCGTCTCTCCTTCCCCCTTTACCCCCCCGTCTCTCCTTCCCCCTTTACCCCCCCGTCTCTCCTTCCCCCTTTACCCCCCCGTCTCTCCTTCCCCCTTTACCCCCCCGTCTCTCCTTCCCCCTTTACCCCCCCGTCTCTCCTTCCCCCTTTACCCCCCCGTCTCTCCTTCCCCCTTTACCCCACCGTCTCTCCTTCCCCCTTTACCCCCCCCCCGTCTCTCCTTCCCCCTTTACCCCCCGTCTCTCCTGCCTCCCCCCCTCCTCCTCCCTTCCCTCCCCCCTCTCACTTTGGACAGATTCGGGGTTATCTGACAGGCTTTTAATAAAAGTCCCCGAATTTGTCTGAAGTTGGGAAGCACGTTGTCAGCTGTGAAACTGACAGCACTATGTTTTTAAAAAGGCCAGTCTGCAAGACGAAGACATAAGGAAATTTCCTATCTCCAGTTGCGGAGCCCAAGTCAGGATAAAGAACTGCCATGGTACAGTTTACAACCGCGGGCCGTATGTTGGACAACCCTGCTCTACTTCATTCTTTGCCAGGACTTTAGTGAAATTCCTTGTCTTTCAGTCTTCCTCTCTCAGTTTCCAGGCTTTTACAGTGCCAAGTTTGACACCATCTAATGAATACTTGCTTGATTACCTATCACTGTTTTCATTTTAGGCGATTTTCTTCACTTTGTACCTCTCTAGGTTTTTTCAAAGAAATGTTTAACTATATGATCCAAGTAAAGAAACTAAGTCAGTTCTTGTATCTGATAAGAATCATCATATTTGTCCTTAATAATGTCCCTTTGATAGACGCTTCTGGACGGCAATACTTTCCTTATCTGGATCTGCATGAGATGACTGCTGCATCTCTGGAGAGGTATTTTCCATTCAACCGTCTGAAGGATTTACCAGGGATCACATTTTATTCAGCCTTATGGGAGGTGAGAAATGTTGAGGTAACCAACAGGTAAGCAGCTGTTTTCTCCAGCAAAAGTTAAGTTTTAAAGGTTCAAATTGCTTTCCATTCTTGCTCTCCTGCGAGTGTGGACTCCCCAGGTTCAGTTCCACAAGCTCCGACAGGCCTTCACTACTTCGCCCAAGTGAGCATTCTGAGCAATGTAGCTAGTACAGACAAACATAAACACAATTCCATCCTCGCCTGATGCATGCAGTAGGGGTGGCTGCACAGTGATCAGGTGTGGTAATGTTGACTGATTCTCCCCCCAGCCATGAGCCAATTGTAGCACTACTGCCTTTGCTTCTATCAGATGATACAGCACAGACCAGAAGTTGAATCTGGGGTCTTTCTGCTCTGTATGGTTCAGTACCACATCACATGGTCGATATACTAGCACAGGCACCAGCAGAGCCTGCTTTATATTATAAAAAGTAATCGTAGAAAAGTTACAGCACAGGAGGAGGCCATTCAGCCCATTGAGTCCTCGCTGGCCCTCTGCAAGATTCACTGGTCCACTCCACTGCACTTTCCCTGTAACACTGCAAATGTTTTCTCTTCAGGTGCTAATCCAGTTTTTTTTGAGAGCCACAATTGAATCTGCCTCCGGCATATTCTGTGGTAGTGCCTTCCAGATCCTAAGCACTCGCTGCGTGAGAAAATGTTTTCTCATGTCGTCTTTGGTTCTTCTGCCAATCACTTTAAATCAGTGTCCTCTGGTTCTCCACCCTTCTGCCAAAGGGATCAGTTTTTCCCTATCTACTCTGTCTAGACCCTACATGATTTTAAACATCTCTATCAAATCTCCTTTCAACCTCCTCTTTAAGGACAACAACCCTAGCTTTTCCAATCTATCCTCATAATTGAAGTCCCTCATCCCTGGAACCATTCTCAAATCTTTTCTACATCCTGTCGAAAGCCTTCAAATTGTTCCTAAAATGCATGCCCAGAATTGGGCACAGTACTCCAGTTGAGGCCAAACCTGTGTTTTATAAAGGCTCATTATAACTTCCTTGCTTTTTGTATTGTATGCCTCTGTTTATAAAACCTAGGATCCCTTCAGCTTTTTAACCACTTTCTCATGCTGCCCTGCCATCTTCCTGTTTAGTACATTGGAAAGGGTGCAGAGGAGATTTGCGACGATGTTGCAAGACTGGAAAATTTTAGCTATGAAGATAGGCTGGGTTGCTTTTCTTGGAACAGCAGAGGCTGAAGGGTGACTTAATTGAGGTGTATAAAATTATGAGGGGCCGTGATAGAGTAAATAGGGATGACCTATTTATCTTAGCAGAAGGGTCAAAAACCAGGGGGTATAGATCTTAAAGTAATTGTTAGAAGGGTTAGCGAGAAGAGGAGGAATCATATTTTTTTACTCAGAGGGACCTCTGCACCCTCTCCAATGCAATCACCTCTTTCCTGTAATATGATCAGAACTGTACGCAGTAATCTAGCTGTGATCTGACTAGTGTTGTATACAGTTCTAGCGTAACCTCCCTGCTCTTATATTCCTGGGCCTGAAAGGGTGGTGACGGCAGAAACTCTCCCCACATTTAAAAGGTACTTGGCTGTCTGCTTGAAGAGCCATGACCTATAGGGCTATGGACAAGTACGGAAAGAAAGATGGGGTTAGGCTGGACGGCTCTTCATTGACCTGCATGGACAGGGTGGGCCGAATGGCCTCCTTCTGTGTCATAAATTTTCTATGATTCTATCCTTATACCCTTTTTTGAAACAAGGTGTAACATTTGCAATTCTCCAGTCCACTAGCACCACCCCTGTATCTCAGGAGGATTTAAAATAATGGCCGGTACCTCCACAATTTCCACCCTTCCTTTCCTTAGCATCCTTAGATGCATCCCATCTGGTTCTGGTGACTTATCAACTTTAAGTACAGCCAGCCTTTCTATGACCTCCGTTTTATCAATTTTTTGCCCATCCTGTATCTGTTACCTCCTCCTTCGTTATGTCTTCAGCAGCATCTTCCTTGGTAAAGACAGATGCATACTATGCATTTAGTACCTCAGCCATGTCCTCTGCCTCCGTGCATAGATCCCCTTTTTGGTCCCTAACCGGCCCCATCCTGCCTCTTACTGCCCTTTTACCATTTATATGCCTATAGAAGACTTTTAGGCTCCCTTTTATGTTAGCCTCCAGTCTTTTCTCAAACCTTCTCTTTGCCTCTCATTTTCTTTTTCACTACCCCTCTGAGTTTTCTATAGTCACCCTTGTTCTCACTTGTATTATCAACTTGACATCTGTCATACACTCTTTTTCTGCTTGATCTTGCACTCCATCTCTTTTGTCATCCAGGGAACTCGGGCTTTGTTTGTCCTACCTTTTCCCCCTCTGGGAATATACCTCGAGTATACCCAAGCAGTTTCCTCTTTAAAGGCAGCCCATTGTTCTGTTACAGTTTGACTGCTAATCCTTCGTTACCGTTTACCTGGGGCAGGTCCATTCTCAAGTTTTAAATGGCGAGTTGTACTGCAAAAAAAATCCAGCTATTGTGTGCTTATAAACCTTTGATTTTCTTTAAAAGATATCTTTTTATAAAGTGTAATAACTGTTATATTAACTGTTTAGTTTTCTATTCAAAGTAAAATGTTCTCCATCCTCAATTGCTGCATTTACATGACCTTTTGACACTTGCTGACTGCTTTTCCTTACCCGCCCCCCCCCCCCCCCCCCCACCTCTCCCAGTAGCGTCCTATGTGAGCTGTACAATTATGTGACAAAAGGATACACTGTATTTAGGAGATCTCTCCCTATCTTTTGAGGCAGAGCTGTAAGGGATTGAATCAGTTATTTCTGGGACAATGCCACAGTTCCTCTTTGGGCACCTATGCAGGCACAGAGACACTACTTGACTTGCAAACATTGTGCTGTGTGGCCTACCTTGGAGGATGGGATTTAGAGTGATGCCATGATGCAATAGGCAAGTAAGGTCTTGGATCGAGGCCTGCGTAAATCCTGCAAGTGTGTTTATACAGTTTGAGATATTACTAATTATAGCCTTAACTTCTGAATAAATTTCCAAAATAACTGTCAGACTCCCTGTGAAGCATACTTTCATCCTTAGTATTTCCTGTTTATTTAAAATACTCCATATTAAGTTATGATTTAACATATTTTTGGTTTTGCTATTTTTTGTTTAAGCTATGAGTGCTATTGACATCATGGGGTCATGATCCACACAATGGGCTGGATTTTATAAACCCCCCGATGTTGTGTTTCATCGGGGGGGGTGGGGGGAGGGTGCTGGAAAATGCCTCCGGGAGAGGGCCCCCATGCACCATGATGCCGGGAGGGCCCAGCCGATGTTGCCAGCGGCAGCGAGGCCTCGTGGCGGCCCCCCAGCCACTTGGCGATGGGACCTCCGTTTGCATATTTAAGTAAATGAAAATGAATGCATTAATTATACTTGCGACCCGCCTGAGTTCCCGCTCCGATCTCTGGACCGGTGGCCAGCACTCCCACGGCTTAGGATCCCCGTCCGGGGAAACGAGGTGGAACACTTGTGGGGAGTGGGGGGGGAGGTAAGTTTCTCAGTGCGGGAGGGGAGGCATCGGAGTCAAAGTAACATCATTGGTGTAGGGGATGGTGGGAAGGGTTTGAGGTTAAAGTTGATGCACTCTGTGGGGGGGAAGGTCAGGTGGACAAGGTCAGTATTTTGGGGGAGAGGGCAAGTAATTAATTTAATTGTTGTTGGGGGGTGGGAGAGCAGCAGAAGAAATGTCTTTATTTTGAGTTGTTTGCACCCCAAATATTTTAATTTAACGTTCGGGTTCAAAGCCCTTTTAAAAATGGTGCCAGCACCTGCGCGCAGGCAACTGACACCATTGCCGGGGATGGACAGCACGCCCCCTCCATGTGGTCGGGTGGGGGGGGGGTGCGGCAGCCTACCCCGGCTATTTAAATGAGCCACCACACGGAAGATTGCGACGGCTCCGTGACATGCGGGCGGGCTGCCGTTTTGTCCGCGGGCTTATAAAATTCAGCCCAATGTGTGGGAGCTGAATTAACCTCATCAGACATGTAATAACACACGGTGTGCAGTATGGTGTTCTCAGACTGTCAGCATCATGTTTTGATGAAGCTAAGATAATCCACATAATTTTTATTGGGGAAAATTTGCACTGATTCACATATGGTTTGTTCATTTAACTAATCTACATTTTTATTTAACTGGAATATTGTGTTGCTCTGATATAGTTGGTCTATTGCTCTCTTTATCTCTCTCTGTAGAGTATTAAATGATTATCATGTTTTATGGCATTGGGGGGGAAAAAATAACACTGAAGTGTTGGTAAGTGAATTATATGTCGGCTGTACAAACCCAGCTATTTACACATTTCACACTGTGATCCACTCACTGACACTTAAACTCCTATTTAAAACCGGAGTTCTGAATATTGAAAATTCTGGTGAAAGGACTGGGTTATTCAGCATAACACTATTGGTTACTGTCCGCTCTCACAAGAAGCCACAGCACCAAATTCCCAGAGGGATGGTAAACAGAAGATTGCAAATCATTTCTTCAAATTCTCATTCATGTCAAACTTTCTTTGCTAAAGCCTGTATTCTGATAGGGGAGGTATTACATAGGCAGCTTTTACACTGGCATAATTTACCTATGTCAATTATATGACTCCCTGAATTTAGTCTAAATCCAGCTCCCTTTCTTCTGGTTATTGACCCATTAGTTGGAATTGTAGAACCAGTTTTATTTCTGTGTTTGGGTCTTCTGATTCTGTCACAGGTATGATAGAGGCAGATTTGGTGGTGTAAACCTGGGCAGGCAGCACCCAGATTTCATTCTCTTGGAATAGCAACTGAAATGTGCCAGTGTATACATGACTAGAAAGTAGCTGGCTGTGCAGCCAGAGCATTAACAATAAAGGTGTTTAAATGGGTAATCTATTTTATGAATAAAGTATATTTTTGAAAAAAAAATTTGCCATCAATTAGGTGAGACTGTTAAGTGTTAAGCAGGACATACAATATGATGTCTAGGATAGTGGGTGTTGGAAATGGAAGAAAGGTCTCACTAATTCAGTAGGACTTGTATTCTGATGTTGAGGTAGATTAGAGGGTGTTTGCTGCACATTTTAACCCATGCTAAATTTTACTTCATGTTTTACACTGACATTAAATACCCATCTCGAATTTTGTTCTCAAGGTGAGCAATATTAATTTAAAGAAAAAATGAAAAATCAGAATATGTTGGTCATTAAAAGTTACTAGTAAAAATCCTAATTTCTAGCTTTCTGCCTCAACTGTAATTAGTGTTTAAAATACCAATTTTATTTAAGAATTGCTGTGGGGCCCTCCTTCCATTGAGGAACAAAATGAATGCTTCATTTTCTTTCAAATGCATAGTTATTTCAAATCCTGCCTAACAGAAATATTTTGTTTTCAGGTGGTTTGCCAGGTGGGAGTGACTTGCATAAGTTCAGGGAGAGGATTTCTCAGTAATGAATTTGGTGTCCTTTTATCTCGGAATCGGATACACTTTAGATAGCTGTGAACCATGTCAAATTTATACAGGTCACTTGATATCAGTGAAGGAAAGTGATGAAAACCAACTGTACAACATTCTGTCTAAGAAGGAAAATTAAAAGAGTTAGACAATCTATATACAGTTTTGTTATTTTTAGGCTCTTTTAAAAAGTCTTTTTTTTCCACCTCCCCACACTGTGCATCTTGCCCAGGAGAGTGGGTTTGCAACCCGTTTCCTCTATGTCTCTATCAGTGCTGCCCTATAACTGACCAATTTAAGCTGTAAAAGAACAACCAGTAACAGACCTTTTTCTTCCTTAAATTGTATCAGGTGCCAAGTTTTCATTCAGCATTCATTCTTTCCTTCCTTTTCATCTCCTATTTCTCACTTGCCCTCTTTTACTAACTCTGCCCTCCTTTTTCCTCTGCTCTTCCCTCCCTTTCTAATCCCGTTGGAAGAGAACTGAATGTGTAAACTCTCACTGGTGCAGCAGACTGTGCCACCAAGCCAGGTGCATTACAATTTTTGTTTTGCATTATCAATGTTATCCAACCTCCCTTTATGAGGAGGAGTCAAAATTGAATCTGCAGTGGGACATGCTGTGTAGTGCTAAAAGTTCAAAAGAAATTTTAGATAACGTTGTGAAAAATTGAGCTCAAATATCAACATCTGCTGGAATACATAATTTTAATACTTTTATGGGGGGAAAATGGTGTCTGTCAAGTGGAGCAGTTAATGGGTTTCTTCTTGGGTGATGTTAGAACTCCATCATGTGACACCATAGACTGGTAGAATTGGGATTGGTGAGTTCTTTGATTTCTATTATATTCTATGGGGGCACCAGACACAGCCCAGCCATAAGCAAACCGGTCAGAAGAAAAAGTCTGAGACCCTGACACATGAGGCTGCTCTTATAAAAGAAAGAAAATGACATACTTGTATAACATCTTTCATGACTTCAGGACTTCCCAAAATGCTTTATAGCCAATGAAGTCATGGACCTTATAGTAGACAGTAATACAATATTGGCAAAGGGCTGCGGTCAGATCTCCATTCTGTCCTCTTGGTGCGGTACGATGAGATGTTTAGCGACAGAAGGAGACAAAAGTAGCTTACAAAAACTATAGTCCAGATTTAATGATCAGTGGCGAAGCAACTGCACTCGCTGCTGGCCTTGAAGAAGGCTGACCACATAGAGTGATCTCTGTGGCATGGATTTTCCCTTTCCCGATGTCAGTTTGAATCTGGGGCCAAGTCGAGGGGATCTCCAGGCGTCCAGCAACAGTGATGTCATCAAGCGTGGTAAGCAGCTAATCGTATTAACATATTCTCACAGACAGCAAACTAGGAAGTAAAATGCACTGAATTTTTCACTTTTAATTAAAACTTTAGAGAGTGAAATAAATGGGACATACAAATGGAATTTTTAGAAGCTGAAATACCATAAAGTTGAAAAATTAAAAACATTTTTTTCATCATGGAGGAATTTGACATTCCACAAATATAAAATTAGTTTTTCAGCAACATTGAGGCTCGTCAGCAACAATTATGGACTTAGTACCCCATTAAAACCCAGTTGCACCTCATTCCATAAGGTGTAATTTTTTCATAGGCTTTTACAGTGAGACCGATAGCATAAAAAAGCAACTTCTCATCAGTACTATGATTGCTACTTCATTGCAGTCTGGGTGTACTTCAACAGTGCACCTTATGGAGAAAGGTAGAATCACTGGCAATAACTTCTGCATCTCGGCATTTTACAGCACATGTGCAAACTCCAGAAGTTGCTGTCGTGTTTTAAAGAAAAATGATGGTGGATGCTAACGGTTTTGCCGTTATTACTTCTGCAAAATCTGAGCCTGTGGACTGTCAAGCAATTAAAAAAAAAAATCATGATTAATTTCACCATTAAAATTTTTAATCTATTAATCTTGGTTCTCATTGCATATTTAATTGATACAATTACTGCATCTATCTCATTCAAGTTAGTTTAATTCCTGATGCTATTATTATTCAAAAACAACCAAGCATTAAAAACCCTGTTTCCCTAATTCTTGATTCTTATTGTTGACCAAACTTTAGAGTTTCATATTTACAATGATTTTTAGATTGAGATATGTGTCTTCATCTTTTTAAGATTAATCTTTAATACTAGTTACATGGAGACTACTATTCATGAATCGCCCCTTACTTACCACAATTCACTTAAACCCCTCTCCCCTGTCCCCTCACCTTCAACAACAAGTGCGAGGAGCTCATGGACTTCTTTGTCACTATCAGCTACCTCTGCCCTCCCTTCCACTAGCCCACCTAGCCAAACTTCCTCTAATGCTGCCTCTGCCCTAACTCTGAACACGCATCTTTCTCTAGTTTCTCTCCTATTTCCTTTCATGCCCTCTGATTTTGTCCATGAGACCCACCTCCTGCTCCCTCGATCCTATTCCCACTATACAGCTGACCACCTAACGTCTCCTCCTGGACCCATGTTAGCCGATAGTGTAAACTGTTCTCTCTCTTCAGGTGTTGTCCCTCTCTCCTTTAAATCTGCCGTCATCACCCCTCTCAAAAAAAAAAAAATCCCTTGACCCCACCATCCTTGCAAACTACTGACCCATCTCCATTTCCTCTCCAAAGCCCTGAAACATGTTATCTGTTCCCATCTTTCCTGGAATTCCATGCTTAAATCCCTCCAATTGGGTTTCTGCCCCTGCCGCAGTACTGAAACAGCTCCTCTTAAAGTCACAAATGACATCCATGACAAAGGTAAAATTTCCCTCATTCTTCTCAACCTGTCTGCAGCCTTTGACACGGCTGACCACACCATCCTCCTCCAACCCCTCTCCACCACTGTCCAACTGGGTGGGACTGCTCTCACCGCGTTCCATTCTTATCTATCTAATCGTAGCTAGAAAATCACTTGTAAGGCTTCTCTTCCTGCTCTTGCAGTTACCTCTGGTGTCCCCCAAGGATCTGTCCTTTTCCCCCTTTGATTTCTAATCTACATTCTGCCCCTCAGCGATATCATCCGAAAGCACAGAGCTGACGACTTCCAGTTTTACCTCAACACTACCTGTCTCGATTCCTTAACAGTTGCTTAATTATCAGACTGCTTAGCTGACATCCAGTACTCGATGAGCAGAAATTCTCTACAATTAAATATTGGGAAGACTGAAGCCATTTTTTACAATTCCCGCTCCAAACTCCGTTTCCTAGCTACCAACTCCATCCCATTCCCCATCACTCTCTGAGACTGTTTATGGTGTCACATTTGACTCCGTGATGAGCTTCCAACCTCTTACTTGTGGCATCACTGAGATTTTGTCTATTTCCATCTCCGTAACATTGCCCAACTTAGCCCCTGTCTCAGCTCATCTGCTACTGAAACCCTCATTCATGCCTTCATTACCTCTAGACTTGACTATTCCAATGCACCCCTGGCTGGTCTTCCACATTCTACCCTCCGTAACTCTGCAGCCCATGTCTTAACATGTACCAAGTCCCGTTCACCTATCATCTCTGTGCTCGCTGACCTGCATTAGCTCTGGGTCAGGCAATGACTTAATTATTAAAATTCTTATCCTTGTTTTCAAATCCCTCCATGGCCTTGTCATCTCTGTAATTTCCTGCAGCCCCACAACCCTCATATCTGTGTTGTTCTAATTCTGGCCTCTTGAGAAACCCCGATTTCAATTGCTCCACCATTGGTGGCCAAGTTATCTAGGTCCTACGCTCTAGAATACCCTTTCTAAACCTCTCTGCCTTTCCAATCTCGCTTTCCTCCTTTAAGACACTCCTCCTTAAAACCTACCTCTTTGACCAAGCTTTTGGTCATCTGACCTAATGTTTCCTATGTGGCTGGGTGTCGTCTTTTGTTTGATAATGCTCCTGTGAAGCAACTTGGGACATCTTATTATGTTTAACGCATGATATAAATATAGGTTTTTATAATCTGTGAATATAAAATCAAATTTAGGCTGAGTAATCCCAAATTAATTCTGAATTGTACAGTATTGCCAAATGAAAGCACAGTATCTACCTCTTGCAACATCTCTTTTATTTTAGCACAGCTCAACAATAGACTTGTGTGTCCGCCAATCCAGTTATCTGGTAAATTTCCAGAAAAGGACACTGACACCAGCTTCTGTGAAAAGCTACTAATTAAAAGGGGTTAATGTGATTTGCATCAATTATTCTGGGTTGGCAGTATTCTTCAGTATCTAATAATTAGTTCTTCCATGCTTATCATACTTTTACTTTTGCAAAGAATGAATCCAACTCAACATCTTTTTACCTTGAAGTGTTATTTTACAGTATGGGCATCCTTTTTTGTTCAAGGTTCGATTTAACCGCACAGCAAGAATGTAGTTGCCATTATTAATCACTCTAACGCACAAGCAAGGTATTCAAGTGGAATTTTGAGATTTTTAGCATTTTGTATTACAGTAGGGTCAATATGTGGTCTTGTGGCAGTGGGAACCCATGCAGTTTCCCGTCTCAGCCTCAATCCAGTTTCTGCCTCAATATCCACTTGCGGTGAAAGCCTTCCATGTTCTAATAACAGTGGTTGGTTGGTGGGGTGGGGTGGCAGAGGGGGGGATAAAACTCTTGCACCACCTTTTGTTCTAGCGATAATCCTGAGTCTGTGCCTGTTTTGCAACAAGTGCAAACAATTTATAAGAACATAAGGAATAGGAGCTGAAGTATGTCATTTAGGCCTTTGAGCCTGGTCCACTATTCAACAAGATAATGGCTGATCATCTACCTCAATCCATCTTCCCGCACTATCCCCATATCCCTTAATTCCTTTAGTACTGAAAAATCTATCAATCTTTGTCTTGAATATACTCAATGACTGAGCATCCACAGCCCTCTGGGTTAGGGAATTCCAAAGATTCACAACCCTTTGAGTGAAGAAATTTCTCTTCACCTCAATTCTAAACCCTACCCCCTTATTATGAGACTGACTCTGTGTTCTGGACTCACCCGCAAGGGAAAACATTTTCTCAGTATCCACCCTGTCAAGCGCCTGATAAATTTTATATGTTTCACTTCTCATTCCTCTAAACTCCAGGGAATATAGGCCTAGTCTACTCAATCTCACGTTATAGGACAAATCCCTCATCCCATTGAACCTTCGTTGCACTCCTTCTAGGGCAACTATGTCTTTCCTTAGGTAAGGAGACCAAGGAGTAAGGTAAGGAGTGGCGGCGCAGTGGTTAGCACCGCAGCCTCAGAGCTCCAGGGACCCGGGTTCTATTCTGGTTACTGCCTGTGCGGAGTTTGCAAGTTCTCCCTGTGACCATGTGGGTTTCCGCCGGGTGCTCCGGTTTCCTCACACAGCCAAAGACTTGCAGGTTGATAGGTAAATTGGCCATTGTAAATTGCCCCTAGTGTAGGTAGGTGGTAGGGAATATGGGATTACTGTAGGGTTAGTATAAATGGGTGCTTGTTGGTCGGCACAGACTTGGTGGGCCGAAGGGCCTGTTTCAGTGCTGTATCTCTAAATAAAATAAAATAAATAAATAAAACTGCACACGGGCCCTCACCTATGCCCTGTATAATTGTAGTAAGAATTTTTTATTCTTTTACACTCTAATCCCTTTGTAATAAAAGCAAACATACAATTTGCCTTCCTAATTGCTTGCTCTATCCACATGTTAACTTTCTGTGATGCATGTTTGATGACGCCCAGCTCCCTCTAAATGCAAACACTTCCCAGTCTCTCACCATTCAAAAAATACTCTGCTTTTTTATTCGCACTTTAACTTCACACTTCGCCACATTGTATTCAATCTGCTATGTTCTAGCCCACTCAGCCAACCTGTCTGTATCCCTGTACAGCCTCTTTGTGCCTTCCTTATCACTTACTTTCCTACCGAACTTTGTACTGTGAGCAAACTTGGATACGTTATACTCAGGGCTGAATATTGTTCTACCCTTGAAGACGAGCACAAAGGCAGGGGATGGGGCCAAACAAAGTGGCAGGGGCCACTTAAGGGCCTCTTCCCTCTTCCATGGGGCGACGTCACCAGGTAAAGCTTGCAGCCTCCTAGGAGGGTTGGTGGAGTCCCTCCTTTGGGGGCAATCCAGGTTCCCAGGCAGGCCCCCTAACCCCGGCGGCAATTGCCCCCCCCCCCCCCAGGGGAAACCCCCCACCATACACCAGATGGGAGCTGGTCCCTTAAAGGGATGCCAGGCAATTAATTGGTTGCCTGCTTTTAAATAGCTACAGGGGTCCATTGGAAGGCAGAGGTGGGTCCTCCCCTTTGTCTTATGGCCCACTGCCAGGACCCCTGTCGCTAGAATAAAATGCAGTCCTCAGCCCCCTCATTTAAGTCATATAGATTATAAATGGCTGAGGCCCAAGTACTGATCCTTGCCGTACCCAGTTAGTTACAGCCCGCTGACCAGTTTATTCCTACTCTCAGTTTTCTGTTCATTAACCAATCTTCAATCCATGCTAATATATTGCTCCAAATCCCATGAGTCCTGTTTTTGTGTAATAACCTCTTGCATAGTACCTTATTGAATGTTTTTTGAAAATCTAACTACATCACATCCACTGGATCCCCTTATCCATCTTACTAGTTACATCCTCAAAAACTCGAAATATGATTTCCTTTTCATAAATCCATTTTGACTGCTTAATCATATTATGATTTTCTAAGTGCCCTGTTACTACATCCCTAATAATAGATTCTAGCATTTCACCTACTATTGATGTTAGGCATACTGGCTCATAGTTCTCTTTTCTCCCTTCCTCCTTAAATAGTGGGGTT
This sequence comes from Heterodontus francisci, assembly GCF_036365525.1. Lineage (NCBI taxonomy): Eukaryota > Metazoa > Chordata > Chondrichthyes > Heterodontiformes > Heterodontidae > Heterodontus > Heterodontus francisci. The sequence goes on from NC_090400.1 coordinate 14,270,177, forward strand.
ATGTTTACGACCTTCCCATCCTTGGGAACTGTTCTAGAATTTAAGGAATTCTGGAAGAGCATCCACTATCTCTGCAGCTACCTCTTTTAAAACCCTAGGATGCAGGTTGCCGGGTGCAGGGTAATTGTCGCCATTTTGTCCCACTACTTTCTCCAGTACTATTTCTTTACTTATACTGTTCTCCTTAAGTTCCTCATTCTCGTTAGACCCTTGGTTGCCCATTATTACCAGACTTTTTTTTTGTGTTTTCTGCTGTGAAGACGTTTGCAAAGTATTTGTTAATGTATCCTTATTTCCCATTAGAATTTCACCTGTCACTGCCTCTATTGGGCCATGTCACTTTCATTAATTTTTTTCCTATTTGCATACCTATAGAAATGTTTACAATCTGTTGTTATGTCTTTTGCTGGTCGATTTTTATATTCTGTTTTCTCTTATTAATTTCTTGGTTCTCCTTTGCTGAATTCTAAAATCCTCCCAATCCTCAGGCTTACTGCTCTTTGGAAACATTATAAGCCATTTGATCTAATACTATCTTTAACTCCTCTCGTTAGCCATAGCTGGACCACTTTTTCTGTGGGGTCTTTGTGCCTTAAAGGAATGTATATTTGGTGCAAATTATGTATTAATTATATATAAAATAGCCATTGCTTGTCTACCGTCATATCTTTTCATGTAGTTTCGCAGTCTACTTTAGCCAACTCACCCCTCATAGCTACATAGTTTGCTTCGCTACTTATCCTCTCGAAACTTCTCATAATTGTGAAAACATCTGTTAGATTCCCAATAACCTCTGTTAAGTTTTTTTTAAAAAGCCCTAATTTTCCAAGTCTGTCTGCATCTCTATAATCTTTAATTCTTGGTATCTTTCTAGTGTGTTCTATACCCTTTCCATGACTTTGACATCCTTCCTACAATGGGATACTGTTACTGCCACGTGGTGTAACGTGGTGGTTCCCCACTGTTTAACTCCCCACCTGACTGCAGCAAGTGCATTTGTATTAAGAGTTTAGCCCATTGGGTTTTATTTTTCAAATAAATAGACAGCGATAGGTTTTCTTGTAGGTTTAAAAACAAAATCAATTGTTTATTGATCAATATGCCTTATCCTGAAGTTGTTGCAACCTCATTCACTCATGAATTTGCTCGCACGTGCACACACGCACATGCGAAGAAACAGATAGAGAAGGGTAAGAGGTAGATGGGTTTTAGTGGGGGAGAAGGGTTACAATAAACTTGTTGAATTCTCGAGACCCAAGTTCTAGATAGTTGCAGGCCTGAGATGATTGTAGATTTCTCTCTTGATTGAAAGTTCTGTTGAAAATGATGAGTCACTTCCAGCTCCCTCTGCTGTATAATGTAGATGTCGGATTTTTTTAGCAGAGCATATGCTTTCTGGCTTGCTGGAATGCCAACTGTTAACAAGTAGCTTCACCTTCTGGGTCAATCTCTCTTTCTCTCTCTCACTCTCTCTGGCTGTCTTTGTTTTAAGATAAGACTGTGTCACCTCTCAACTCTGTTACGAGATAATCTGGTTTCTCCCCATGGTGATCGCAAAATGGCCCAGGACGTGGCTACTTCACACTTTGTTTTAGAAAAAGACATTCAATTCTGGAATGCTTTTAGGATAGGATAGGTTCATTAACACTTTTTGTCTTTGAAGATTTGACCTTTATCTTTGTCAGGCTGTTTGGATACAAAAAAGGCTAATCACTTTTTCTTCAGCAGCGTATTTCAACCATTGTTCACTTTAAAAAATAAAGGTTCATTTTTAAAGACAAAATTCACTTTTTCATAACTCTTCAGAGTTAGTCCCTGAATGTTGTATCATTGCACTTGCAATGTGTGTGACAATATTAAGAACTGAAACTGTGATTTAACCAGTTTCATGTACAAATTCAATGGCAGTTTCTGTTGTATTCAATGTCTTTACACATAAAGTCTAGAATCTAATTTCTCTTTTATATGGCCTATTTCTTACCTGCACTCCTATCCTTTAAAGATCCGTATGTCTGCATCCCTAGATCCTAACCTCCCTTTCATCTATTCAGGGTATATTTCCTTTCACTGTTTCTTTTCCCAAATCTGCTACTTCATATTTCTATGCATAGACATCTATCTTCTGCCAATCTGCCGACTCATCTTAACCTATCTGTTCTCCTGTACTCTTTCTCACTGTTCGTTGTGCCTTCTAATTTGGAATGCCCTCTAATTTAGTATTGTCAGCATTCTTCAAACTCATTCCTCATGTGCCTGCATCCAAATCATTGTATAAATGGAAAATAAAAAAAATCACAGCACAGATCCCTGGGACAGACCATATCCCATCAATCTGAAAAACCTGTATTTATTCCATTTTGCTTTCCATTCCTGGGCTGTCTCTCTTCACTGATTTTCAGAAAAGAAGGAAAAAAAATGGTTGCTAGTTGGCCAAGACCTACACTTTACAAATCCAGGCTGACTGTCCCTGATTAGCCAAGGTCTTTCTACGTGTTCAGTAATCTTATTCCTTATTATGTGCTCTCGAAGTCTCTGCACAACTAAGGTAGAGCCAACTGGCCTATGCTTTTTTTTGTAAATTATGCGTTGCCTGCCTCTGCTGTCTTCTTCCCAACTTTCTTTACTGTTCTGGGACACAGAGGGGAAGTGAAAAAAACAAATAAGAGAAGCAAAGAAAGTGTATGAGAAGAGACAGGCAGCTAACATAAAAGCGAATCCAAAATTCTTCAATAGGCATTTAAATAGCAAAAGAGTGGTAAGAGGAGGGGTGGAGCCCAATTAGAGACCTAAATGGGGATTTATGCATGGAGGCAGGGGGCAAGGCCGATGTACTAAATGAGTACTTTGCATCTGTCCTTACCAAGGACCAAGATGCTGCCCATGACGTATTGAAAGAGGAGATGGTTGAGACACTGGATGGGCTAAAAAATGATAGGCTGGCTCTACGTAAAGTTGATAAGTCACCAGGACCCGATGAGATGCATGCAAGTATACTGAGGGAAGTAAGGGTGGCACTGACCACAATATTCCAATCTTCCTTATATACAAGGGTAGTGCCAGAGGATTAGAGAATTGTAAAGGTTTACCCCCTTGTGCAAAAATGGTGTAGGGATAAGCCCAGCAACTGTAAGTCAGTCAGTTTATCCTCAGTGGTGGGAAAGCCTTTAGAAACGATAATTCAGGAAAACATAAGCAGCTACTTGGACAAAGACAGTAGTTGTGAATGGTTGTTTGACTGGAGGAAGGTATATAACAGGGTTCCCCAGGGTCAGTGTTAGGGCCCCTGCTTTTCATGATATATATTAATGACTTAGACTTGGGTATACAGGGCAAATTTCAAAATTTGCAGATGACACAAAATTTGGAAATTTTGTGCGGAGGATAGTGATAGACTTCATGAGGACGAGGCTGCAGGAATGGGCGCAGTGGACAAATGGCAGATAAAATTTAATGCAGAGATGTGTGAAATAATTCATTTTGGTAGGAAAAATGAGGGGCAATATAAAATGGTACAATTCTAAAAGTGGTGCAGGAGCAGAGGGACCTGGGGTATATGTGCACAAATCATTGAAGGTTGAAGGATAATTTGAGAAAGTGATTAATAAAGGATATGGGATCCTGGGCTTTATAAATAGGTGCATAGAGTATAAAAACCAGGGAATTTATGACAAAGCTGTATACTGGTTCAGCCTCAACTGAAGTATTGTGTCAGTTCTGGGCACCACAGGATGTAAAGGCATTAGAGAGGATGCAAAAAAGTTTCATGAGAATGGTTCCAGCGATAATGAACTTCTATTATGCGGATAGGTAGGAAAAGCTGGGCTGTTTTCCATAGGGAAGAGAAGAATAAGAGGAGATTTAATAGCGGGGTCTAGATGGAATAGAAAGGCAGAAACTATTCCCATTGGTGGAAGGATCCAGAACCAGAGGACACCGATTTAAGATGATTGGCAAAAGAAGCATTGGTGACATAAGGGACAATTTTTTTAGGATCTGAAATGCACTGCCTGAGAGTGTGGTGGAGGCAGATTCAATAGAGGTCTTCAAAAGAATTCTTCTTCTTTGGCCTCCTTGTCTCGGGAGACAATGGGTAAGCGCCTGGAGGTGGTCAGTGATTTGTGGAGCTGCGCCTGAAGTGGCTATAAAGTCCAATTCTAGAGTGACAGACTCTTCCACAGGTGCTGCAGAAAAAATTGGTTGTCGGGGCTGTTACACAGTTGGCTCTGTCCTTGCGCTTCTGTCTTTTTTCCTGCCAACTGCTAAGTCTCTTCGACTCGCCACACTTTAGCCCCACCTTTATGGCTGCCCGCCAGCTCTGGCAATTTCTGGCAACTGACTCCCACGACTTGTGATCAATGTTACAGGACTTCATGTCGCGTTTGCAGACGTCTTTAAAGCGGAGACATGGACGGCCGGTAGGTCTGATGCCAGTGACGAGCTGGCTGTATTCTTCAAAAGAATATTGGATAATTATCTGAAGAGAAAAAATTTTCAGGGCTATGGGGAAAAGGTGGGGGAGTGGGACTAGGTGAGTTGCTCTTGCAGAGAGCTGCTGTAGACACGACGGCCAAAAGGCCGCCTCCTGTGCTGTAACCATTCTATGATTCTACATACCGTCTGGACCTTGTGACTTTTCTGATTTTTGTCCCATTGACTTTTAATACAGTCTCCCTTTGAATAATTATCTCCAGTAGCAGCTCCTTCACATCATTCTCCAAGAACTTGTACACTCGTACTTTCATCTTCCCTTTTTAAAAAAACAATTGCTGTTGGAATGTTGGTAACATTAACAAAGCTAGCATGTGTTGTCCGTTTTGAGTTGCCTGAGGAGGTGATGGTGGGCCTTTGCCTTGAACTATAATTTTTACAATTTCTGCCATACATCTTGTAAGTGATGAAATCATTTGAAAAATCTTTCCCAAGCTTTCAAAAACACAGCAAACAATAATTAAATAAGTGACTGCTGTGACTGTAAATTGTATAATGGTACAGGTAAATACTCTTTAAAGGTTGTCTGATTCACTTCTCCAGTTTATCGATCTAGCAGTTGCAGTCACAGTCAGCTAGTTTCTGTTATAGATACTGTAGTGTTAACTAGATACCCGACTAACTAACCAGTTGGCACTTGAAAATTGGATGTTTTTAAAATTGATATTTCTGATGTTTGAACCTCTACTTAAAATACTTTTAACAGCACTAAAATAAAATCAGTATTTGAAATAAAAACTGAAGAAAGATTACAAAATATACACAATTGAATAACCTAGCATCCTTGTCTGCTTCAAGATGCTGTACAGGGCTATATTTTATTTTGTTTGCTAATGTTAGTGGAAAGCGTCAGCTTGGGTAGAAAGTGGACAACCTTCTTTAATTTGAGGTAACTATTTACTAATGGTAAAATGAGTAGGATACAAGGGTATAATTTCATAGTATGACATTTGAGCATATTGATTGTATTACAGCTCTATAAATTTCTCTGCATATCTGTAATGCTAATGATTAAAGTTACAACAGCAACGTTAGTGTGATTACATAACAAAAGCACCTCAGTTAATTCCCTTGTATTGATTAGTGAATTGTCTCTCTGGTTCATATCATGCAATACAGTTTGAAGACTGAGCAGGTTGGAGCTCTCTAGAAAAGAGAAGGCTTCGGAGTAACCTAAGAGAAGTCTTTAAAATTATGAAGGGGTTTGATATGGTAGACATGGCGAAGATATTTTCACTTGTGAGAGAGTTCAAAACTAGAGAATGCAAGTGTAAAGTGGCCATTAAATCCAATAGGGAATTCAGGGGTAACTATTTTACCCAGAGAGTGGTTAAAATGTGGAACAAACTACCAAATGGAGTAGTTCAGTTGAATGGCATAGATGCATTCAAGAGACAGCATGAGGGAGAAAGAAAAAGAAGGATATGCAGATAGGGTTGGATGAAGTTGGGTGCAAGGAGGCTTGTGTGGAGCATAAACACCAGAATAGACATGTTGGGCTGAATGGCCTCTATCTGTGCTGTAGATGCTATGTAATTCTATGTAAATATTGTGATTGTGCTGCAGCAGCTTGCTGTCTTCATTTTAGAATGGCATTGGGGAGGGTGGAGGGGAGGTGAAGGGAAAAAGACAAAAATCTTGTGGATTATGATGGCATTTGAACCCACTTGTCATACTGCCTTTCAATTCACTGTAGAGTGTGTATATTATGACCAACCGCTCCAAAGTCCCCAATCAAAATATATGATTCTGATTGTGGTGGGAGAAACACACTGTTAATTCAGTCCCGTCGCTCCACAGATCACCTAACATATCATTTAAAAACTTTCCAAATTAAAGAAAGACCCGGCCAAATTTTACCATCTATTAACCCCCGAATGAGGCTAACCAAGACAGGTGTCTTTAAATCAACAAATGAACTCTTTAGTTAGAAGAACTAAATTCTTAAACACTATGAAGATATAAACCACATTTAAAACAGAAAAAATTAGTGTCCTTGCAAATTTACCATCCAATGTTGCTTGAAGTCCTCACAAAATGTTGCTTGAAGTCCTCACAGTGGTCCGATGTGGAAAAAAGGTTCTTCCACAGTAGAAAAGTCCAAAGTGAAACTCCAGGTGATGCTTTCCTTCTCCAGTGAATTTCAACAATTAACAACTTGCAAACACTTTCAATAGAATCGGTCTGACTTTAGAATTTTTGAGGGATAAAAGATTGTCACAGTCTAACTTCCCTTCCTTCGGTTTAAATTACCAGTGATCTCTGTTTTGGCGTGACTTTTTTTAGAATTTTGAGAGATAATTAAACGGACTAAAATCCTATTCCTTTAGTTTAAATTGTGGAGAGCTCTTTTTCAGGTGTGCATAAACATCACAGCTGTCTGTGTCTCCTCTGTGTCTGTGTTCTGTTAGAAAAAACTGTCTTCAGCTAAAAAGCCAGTTCAAAATTGAATTGCAACAAATGTATTGCTTGATACTCTCTCCCAGTGACTGTATCTATGGTAACGGGAATGCACCCTTTGAACACAGTCTCCAAATGGCTGTTTCTGAGGCAACAAAAATGCACCTTCCTATAAACTCCTAAGGCTTGCTGGTTCTTAAAGCAGTACTGATCCTTTGCACGCCTTAAACGCAAACTGCATATTCCCGGGGGAAAAAACGACAGGGCCATGACAGTATATATTATCATATCAGTGCTATGTTGTAAAGCAGTATATTATAAATACGTTTTTAAGAAACCCAGTTTTCAAAATATCTTCAGAAATGCTATATAAATAGAACTCGGTGTTGGTGTTGGAGGATTTAAAACACTTGCATTGAATGGTAAGGCACTGCACGGATGAGTTACATCGTATGTAGCCCAGCGTTGCACATAAATGCTGCAAAGGACTGAAAATCCAACTGCGAAGGTGAAAATGCAGGCATCGTTTGCACAGCTGTAAGCATTTTGGAGCCTAAAACAAACTCGACTTTTATTTGAATGTGTTTTTTTTAAGTGTTGCCAAAAGCAACAATATCCTGAATTTTGGAACACAGAAGTTCCTTAGAGAATTCCCTGATGAAGTCACTTTTTTATTTTCCCCTACTGCATTTTCACCCTCCCTCAGCGCTGGCTCAGTCGTCAAACTCCCAAGCCTGCCACCTTTGGTACAAAAAAGGGTAGCTGCCAGCAGGTGTGCAGCAGTTTAGGGATGACTGCCCTTGACAAATGCATTGGGAGTATATCAGGTCTGGTAACAGCCAGACACCCCAAGAAGCTTAAAAGCAAAATACTGCAGATGCTGGAAATCTGAAATAAAAACAAAGTGCTGGAAATACTCAGCAGGTCAGGAAGCATCTGTGGAGAGAGAAGCAGAGTTAACGTTTCAGGTCTGTGACCTTTCATCAGAACTGGCAAAGGTTAGAAAAGAATTAGGTTTTTAACAAGTGAAGGGGATGTGGGGGGGTGGGGTGCTGGTGGGAACGAGAACAAAAGGAGAGGTGTGTGATAGGGCAGAGGGCAGGAGATCTTAAATAACAAAGCTGTCCTGGGACAAAGGCCAAGAGTGTGTTAATGCTTGTGGTGAAAGTCAAAGCATTAGTCCAGAGAGAGTGTTAATAGCAGAATAATGAGCAGCTCTGTTTACATAAAAAACATACATACGGTTTAAAAAATAAAATTAAAAAAATATAAAAAAAGGCCAGCCATGCTCTGAAGTTATTGAACTCAATGTTGAATCTGCAAGGCTGTAGAGTGCCGAATTGAAAGATCAGGTGCTGCTCCTCGAGCTTGCGTTGATCACTGGAACAGGCCAAAGACAGAAATGTTGGCATGAGCACAGGTGTGGGGGTGGGGGGGGGGTGGGTGGCGTTGAATGGCAAGCGATTGGAAGCTCGGGGTCATGCTTTCGGACTGAGCGCAGGTGTTCCGCAAAACAGTCACCCAATCAGCATTTGGCCTCCCCAATATAGAGGTGACCACATGGTGAGCAACGAATATAGTATACTAAATTGAAGGATATACAAGTAAATTGCTGCTTCATCTGGAAGGAGTGTTTGGGGCCTTGGATGGTGAGGAGAGAGGAGGTAAAAGGGCAGGTATTACACCTCCTGCGATTGCAAGGGAAGGAGACGAGGTGTCGGGGGTGATGGAGGAGTGGACCAGGGTGTCGCGGAGGGAACAATCCCTTTGGAATGCTGACAGGGGAGGGGAAGAGAAGATGTGTTTGGTGCACCCTAAGAAGTTGGTTCATGTCAACCATGGTCAGTTAGATAATCCTGTGCCAGCTGTACAGTTATTTGGATTAGTATGCAAATGACAAGTTGGTGAATAACGTTTAAAAAGAGCAAATAGATGATAGCTGCTGGGTGAATTTGTTCCAATTGAGAATGTAGTTCTGTTGCTTGTGACTTAGAAAATGCAGGAAACTATGCCCTCTAAGGGGAAAATGTATCCCATTTGTACTTATCTCACTCTTTGTTAATGAAGGAACTAAATGCTGGGTGAAAAAATAATTGTAAAAAGTTTTTGATTGTCAATCTTTAAATATTCTTATCATTACAGTTTGGAGGTCTTTATTTGAAATTATTAGAGATGCAAACTTACTGGTAATGTTGATTTTATTTTAAGACGACACTACGGAGTATTTGCAAACAAAACACAAGTTTAAATAACCCAGGACATGCATTGAATGCAGTGTGAGTAGGAACAGGTTGTTAATTCTAGACAAGGATTTCAAGCAACCATTTTGTTTCCCTGTCTTTTGACAGCTAAGTTAACTCAATTTTTCTAATCTGCTATAAGTACCTCTTCTGTTTTAGTAATATTGTATAATTTGGATTGGAGCTTTAAAAAAGTTAATTACAAGAATGGTTCGTTTTCTCAGTCTCTGACTTCTATTATCCCATTGAGAAATTGTACATTCAATACCTTGTGTAGGATTTCCTCACTAATTACAACATCTGTGGAGAGAGAAGCAGAGTTAACGTTTCGGGTCAGTGACCCTTCTTCGGAGTTCCGAAGAAGGGTCACTGACCCGAAACGTTAACTCTGCTTCTCTTTCCACAGATGCTGCCAGACCTGCTGAGTGAATCCAGCATTTCTTGTTTTTGTTTCAGATTTCCAGCATCCGCAGTATTTTGCTTTTATTCCTCACTAATTAGTTTGGTTTGGCATCTTTATTAAAAATCGGATTAAACAAAACTATCAAGGGAGTGATTTGGTATAGTAGTGGGAAAATTCCTGAAATACTAACTTCTATAAAAGTATTTAGAGGGTGGCATTGTATACTGTAGTCTTTTTGGAGAAGGCTTTGGCTGGCAGTCCAGCTGGAATTAATTCTAGAAGATGTTCTCTGCATTTTTGGAGTGGAGGTCTTTGCTATACTCCTCTGGTGGGAGAAATCAAGAATGAAGGGACATGAAATTAGAGCTAGGCCATTTAGGAGACAAATCAGGAAGCACTTTTTGACACACAGGCTGGTAGAAATCTGGAGTCCCCACCTCCCCATTGCTGGGAGAATTTGAGCTTTCAAGACAGTTGGATAGATTTTTGTTTGGTATGTGTATCAAGGCATTGTGGAGCTATGTGAGTAAAGGGAATTGAAGTACAGATCTAATTGAATGGCGAAGCAGATTCAAGGGGCTGAGTGACGACTCATTCTTAGTGACTTCAGCCTGCATCCAAACTCCCCTGTGCCCTTGTCCTGCACACTGCACTTGCTATCTGGCATCATATGAGGCCTTGCCACTGCCAGTCTTCATCACCAGCAAAGCAATGTCTTTTTTTAATTGTCCACAGTATATGGACACCACTAACAAGGCTGCACTTGTCCATTCCAGTAACCTTGATGGGCCGGTACCTTGAGTAGTTATATCCTTGTGGCCACCACAATGGTGGTAGGTAGGGAATTCCAGAGCTTTAATTCGGCACTAACGAAGGAAAGTTGATATATTTCCAAGTCAAAATGGTGTGTGACTTGGAGATGATGGTAATCACTGCCTCCTCTCCCTCACTATCCCCATCCCCTATCTCATGACCCCGTCCTCCCAACTTTCAATCACCATATTATCTATATTTCTGTCATCCTGCTCAACAATTGCTTTGCATCATCTTTCATTGCTTTCATCTATATTAGATCAGTCACAATCTCCCTTTTTCCAGTGATGTAGTGCCCATTTCTAAGACCCCAAATATGAGAGCCATATGCTTAAGGACCCATAATAATGACTGTGCCTCAAAAAATAATTCACTGGATGTGAGATGCTTTGAGACATCCTAAGATACAATAAATTTAAGTTAATTATTTCACTTGCACAGGGCCAGGTTGTTCACTGTCAGCTTGTACCTTGACCACTTGTTACGACTGAGGCAGGAGGAGTGCACTGTCGTTTCTAGTTCCACTTCTCCACAGGTTACAAAATATATTTTAAATATTTACCCAGCGACCGATACGGTCAATCATGAACTCTAATTTTATCCCAGAATAAAATACACCAATCAGGTTTCTTTAATGAGCATTAAAATTATCCATTTATTATCAAAACAAGACTTATCTAGTAACGAAGCAAAGCATTAACAGATTGAAATATGAAAGTTCTCTTTATAAATTAGCCCCTTAGGTACTTACACTCACTCTGGAAAAAAATACAGAAATTCTCTTCTCTGCGGAGGTTTGTTACAAAACAAAACAAAAAAGAATACTTTAGCCAAACACTTGCTAATTCCTGAAGGAAAAGAGAAGATATGAAAGATGTCAGTTGTCCCTTTTTGTCTGATGTCCCAATTACACGTAGATAGCCGTCACTGGATCTTCCTAGAGCAGTTCTTTTCAGGCGACGTTGCGGATCAGTTTGGTGGCCCTTTCAGAAGAAATGCGGCAAAGATTTCAGTCTCTTTCATACACGAGCTTTTCAGGGCTTCTTAAAGTGATCAAAAAGCTGGCAGGCCTTTCAAAAAGATGGGACAAGCTGAGTTGGGGTTTGCTCCCTTGGCAAGTTTTCTCCACCTGTTTTTTTTTTAAACATTGTCCACACCCTCAACTCTGTCCAAAGCGAAACCAAAAACAATCTCTCCAAAAGCGAAACTCTAAACAGCAGGTCAAAAACCCCCTGACCCTCATTTAAAAAAAAAATGTCGCTTCTCTGTAAACATCTCCCCTTAGTCCACAGTTTCTGTTTATTTATCTTAAATCACATGATTTCAAGCAAAAGGTTGTTTTGAATAACATCTCCAGTGTCCCCTCGGTGAACTTTTTTAAAAAAAGAGTCCAGTAACAATGAAATCTTTAGCCTCCAAAAAATGAATCCATTTCCACAATTTAAATATAAGTCCTCAAAAAATTTAACAAAAAATGTAAATACTTTTGTAACACACTTGAGCAATATCCCTTTCTGCTGCCAAACTCTCACTACAGAATTATCCATGAAGTACAGAACATCCACAAACTCACCTCCACCACATGTTGCCTCTTTCATCTTCACCTCCTGATGTCAGGTGCTAAGAGTTTGGGGAATTCTTTGTATTCAAAATTGAGATATATCTCAACCTTCTTTTGAACATCATGAAGCTGCTGTAGGCCTTCCTGACCTCAGGAAATTCCAGCTTCTCCCCTGTTTTGTTCCCGCTGCCCCTATTTTTGATGAGACTCAGCAACTGCTCTTCTAACGCAGGTGCTGACCATGCAACTTCTCTTTAGCCCGCTGCTTGCAGACATCACCAGCCCCTTCTCCCTGGTATGGTCTCCTGCTTTCAAAACTGTTTTGTCATACCTCCTTCTAAAAGCTCACTGTCATCCTTCCTAATTTTCAATATGTTGATTTCAAAATGCTTGCCTTGTCTATAATTCTCTCAATGACCCTTTGTCTTTCTATCTTCTCAATGTACTCCAACCCTTAAACATAACATGCTCTTTAATTGAAACTACTCTGTGGCTCCAACTTCTGCTTCGCCATCAATGGTTGGGCCTTCATCTGCCTCTCTAGTACGTTCAAAAATACTTTCACCAGACTTCTCTGCTTTGCTTCATATCTCCTTGTCTTCAGAATAAATGATGCAGAAAATCTGAAACAAAGATGAAACACACTGGAGACATTCAACAGGTCAAGCAGCAATTGTGGAGGGAACATAAACCAGTTACCTGATTTATACCTGAAACATCAAATGATTTGTGTTCTCTCAACAGATGCTGCATGACCTGATGATATTGTCTTTTTACTCTTGCTATTCCATAAAACCTACCTCGTTGACCTTTTAATCACTCCTTTCCCAATTGCTGCTTAGTTTCTGATTTTTCCCACTTCTGAAATGCTTGGGATGTTTTGCTACACCACATATGTTTTTGATGGGTGAGTTGCAGCACTGTGGGTGGCAGTTAAATAGAGTCTATCCAGCAACAAAAGAAACATCAAGTGTTAAGCTTTTCCTGTTGGCTGAAATAAACAACATAACCATACTGATTCACTAAAGGTAGAGCCGACATAAAAACAGCTTTTGAAAGCTGGAATTTCAGTCAATCACATTCATTTTTCTTTTTCAATGTAGTTATTTCCTACATTACAAGAGTGACTACACTTCTAAAATACTTCATTGGCTGTAAGGTGTTTTGGGCTGTCCTAAGGTTGTGAAAGGTATTATATCAATTTAAGTTTGTACTTTCTGATGCAGCTTAATGTATAGCTGTGTAAGAGTAAGAAGAGCACAAAAAATGTAATCCCCTCTGACATCATTAAACTTAGCCATATAATTCCCCATTCCTATATATAATTTCTTTCCAGAGTCCTCCTTGTGCCCAGGAGCTTGGGCCTTCCCTTTCCTAGCTTCCTTTCTTCACCTGACCTTTTCAACAGCTTCATTTCCTTTACAGATTGAGCTAATCGCACGAGTGTGCTCAGACCCTTAAACTCTGCTTATCTTTCAGAACCTATGCCTTTTCCCATTGTTCCTGTTGCTTCCCCACATTCCCCAGTCTGCTTCTTCTCTCCCAGCTGCCCAATGTCAAACGTCTGCTCTCCTACTGACCCAAATGAGATGAAACCCTCTGCTCCCATGAACGAACCCATCTTCTGCTCGCCGCTCCTCTCCTGCTGCAGCACTGGTTGCACCTGCTTCTTGGCTCCTCTCCATTTCAGTCCTTTCATATTTTCCTCTTTGTCTACTACATTTTCTGTTTTTAACAGCCTGCTGGCCAGCTTCAGGCTGGCACTGTATGTCTACGATAGCAGAATTCAATGGGAGATATTGTAAAGGTTATTTTCATGACAGGCCACTTTGTTACTTCAAAGACTTTTGTAGTTTTATTGTAGAAATGTCAGAATGTGCTATATATCAGGAGATGCATGAATATCAGTGAATTATATTGCCCTAGCATATTTTCCATAGAAATGAATTATTTCTCTTTTATTCATTCGTGGGATGTGAGTGTTAAGGGCAGCATTTATTGCACTTGAGAAGGTAATGGTGAGCCACCATCTTGGAACCACAGCAGTCCATGTGGTGTAGGTACACCAACAGTGCTGTTAGGTAGGGAGTTCCAGGACTTTGACCCAGTGATGATGAAGGAACGCCGATATATTCGCAAATCAAGATGGTGTGCAACTTGGAGGGCCTAAGTTGATGGCGGGTGGTCCATCTAGTTTTATTTGTCCAACTTTTTTGTAGCACTTTGATACAACCAAGTATCTTGATAGGCTACTTGAGAGGGCAGTTAAAGGTCAGCCACATTACTGTGGATCTGGAGTCACATGTAGGCCACACTGGCTTGGGACAGCACATTTTCTTCCTGACATGATACTTGTGAACCAGATGGGATTTTGTGATAATCTGGTAGTTTCATGGTCACCATTATTGATGCTAGCTTTTTAATTCCATGTCTTTTTAATCGATTGAATTTAAGTTTCTGAGATGCCATGGTGGGGTTTGAGTTCATTAGTCCAGGTCTCTGGATTACTAGTCCATTAACATGACCATTGTGCTACCATCCCTGGGAGATTGCCTACACTTGCCTCAACCTTCAATATTCATGCAATTCCATCTGAAACGTTTAGTGAGGGTGCCAAATTCCAATAATATTTCCGATTACTGTTTTTATACATTATGGGTTACAAATTATAATGCTCCCATCATTGTCTGCCTGCTGTACCTGTGTAACAACAGGGGAGAACCACTAGTATATATTAAGTATTAAGGAACAATTCTGTTGGATGGGACCTTGATTTGTGCCCCTTATTTTCCCAAAGTGAAGCTATTAATTTCAGTGCAATCTGTGGTAAGATAGGGCTAAATGATGTCCGACCACTTTTTCAGAGGGAGGGAAGAAAATTTGAAGGAATAGTCACATATGCACAGTCTTATGGGTTAATTTCTGGGCAAGAAGCCTGGTCCCTTAAATGGACATATGTTCTGCTAGGGGAACATCAAAAGGAAAGAGGAATTTCATTTTATATGTGGGTAAACGTAGATGCATATATACAATCTCATGACATTGCACAGAGGAAGGCCAGGCGCAAGTGGTCATCAGGTTGAGGGATAAATGAACCAGGGTATACAGTCATAATGCAGTTCCCATTGTAAAGTCATGCATCTATGCTTAATTTTATTTTTCCATTATAAATTCCCATGTCTACATTTCGAATGGAACGGAAACTCCCTGTATAAATTTGTCTTGCTGTATTTACACCCTCCTGCCAATAGTGATGCTGCTCCTCCAATGGCAGGAGGGTGCAGTTATACCATGAGCTGTTTACGTGGGCAGTTTTCATTATGAATGAGAATTTATAATGAGGGAAAATTTAACAGTGCATGCAGATGTAAGATTTTTAATGCGCTATAGATGTGCGCTTTGTGGAAGGTTTCTAAACTTGTACTTAGAGTTACACAAGTAGGTCTGTGGCATAAAGCATTTGCTAGACAACTAGGTAAGAATCCACGTTTTGTAAAATCTGCAAACCATTTATTCTTAGTTATTTAAAATTAGATATTAGAAAGAATAGTACTTTCTGTGTGTAACACAATGCCAGCTGACTGTCTACTGCCTGAGATGGGGAAATCCTTGTAGCCCGAGGGGAAAATCAGCCTGCTGGAGACCTGCCGTTTTGGGTATCTAAATTAGAACAGATGTATTTGAGGGACATAAGTTACCAGTCAGTTTCCATCTGGTTCTTGTATGTTTTGCAGGGATCAGCATCCTTTCTGGTTTTGCAAACAATTCTGCAATGTCTCAAGGTTCAGGTGGAGCCCAAACTGGAACTGTAGCTTTTAGTTCCATTTTAACTACAACTATTTATATTTACATAGAGCCTTTCATGTAATAAAATGTCCCAAGGTGCTTCACAGGTGCATTATAAAACAAAATATGACACTGAGCCATATAGAGAGATATTGGGTCAAATGACCAGAAACTTGGTCAAAGACATAGGTTTTAAGAAAGTCTTAAAGGTGGAAAGGGGTAGGGAGGGTATTCCAGAGCTTAGGGCCTAGGCAGCTGAAGGTGCAGCCACCAATGGTGGAGCAATAAAAATCAGGGATGCACAAAAAACCAAAATTAGATGAGACAGATATCTGAGGGTTGTGGGGCTGGAGGAGATTACAGATATAGGGATAGGCGAGGCTATGGAAGGATTTGAAAACAAGGATGAGAATTTTAAAATCAAGATGTTGCTCGACGGAGAGCCAGTGTAGGTCAGCGAGCACAGGGGTGATTGGTAACTGGGACTTGGTGCGAGTTAAGACATGCACAGCAGTGTTTCGGATGACTTTAAAAATAATAAAAGTTGCCAGTTTTCTTCCCTCCTTTTCTCAGTGAAGTATGATTTCATGGTCATCTGATAATACTGCACCCAAGTGGGCATCATTGAGATCATTAGCCTTGATATTGAGTGTTGGCAGGCTATTCAACTGCAGGGGCATCAGAGCCGAATCTACTTATGTCTTCACTCAACAGCCAAATGGCTGCAATTTCAGCAGGTGTGGGAACCTTCCCAGTGTTAAACATTTGTTTATTCCAAGTTCATTCTTTGTGGTTAATGTTTTGCATCTTTTGAATTAATTTGTAGTTATTTGGTTATTCTTAATCTTATTAAGTTACTGCTTTGGACTGAGCTATTGGTCTAGAGTTTAATTTTTTTTTGTTCTTCCTTTATGCACTCATAAACTGACCTTTTAAAATATGCTTCTATTCTATTATTTTCAAGTGCCACCTCCCACATAGAGAGAGTTTCCCTAGGACCTTCTGCATAGTCCAAGTTCACTCTTCTACAGTCTTGCAAATCTATATTGTTCTTGGCTCTAGACTTGATTGCTGTATCAAATTCAACTATAAAATTGAAGCCAAGTAGAAGCAGACCTTTTAATCAAAAGAAAAACTTAATATCGTCAAACCTACATCAACAAAAGCTAAAATGCAAACATTGGAAAGGGCAGCGGGAGAACTTTAAGCTCCTGGCAAACCTTTTGTAAATGTAGTCATTGGTAATTAGTGTTTTGCCTGAAAGTAATGGTCCAATGCACAAGTTTGTACTCAGAAAAAATGCTGCATCCAAAGTATAAGCAGACCAGGCATGCAGTTGGCATGGTACTTGTGTATCTTTTTTTTCATTGCACACTGTTCTGGTAATTGGGCAGAAAGTTGATACCCTGAAGCAACGTTTGAAAGCCCTTCTTGCAAGCAACCTTGTCACAGGTGGCTATGCTGTTGGTCTTCTGTAATAAGGAAAAAATTGGACACAGTTCAGACTCTCTACAGAACAATTTAATTTCATTACTGTAGAAGTTGGTGCAATTTTTGCCCCGTGATTGTGAGGAACATTTGGAGGGCATATGTAAAAGCTGAGGAACTTTAAAACATTTAGTGGTATAGTGAGATGCTGTTTATCCGAACTGCTGAGGAAACACTGCGGTTTGGATAACTGTATAAAGCAGGCAATTAAATGACTCGGCACTATGCTGTGTTAAATTATATTGATTCAACACAAAAACTGGCATGCAGTGTGTCTATCCATATACATTGGTTGTGGTTTAGATAACTGGATGCTTTGAACAAGTGATGTTTGGATAAACAAGTTCCCACTCATGTGAAATAGTCCTACTGGATTCTAAGTCCAGAGTCATTACAGCACAGAAAGAGGCCATTTGGCCCATTGGGTCCATGCAGACTCTCCTGTAGAGCAACCCAATTAGTCCCATTCCCTACTCTGTCTCCGTAGCCTGAGAGTTTATTTCCTTCAGGTGCCCATCCAATTTCCTTATGAAAGCATCGTGCCCTCATAGGCAGCAAGTTCCAGGTCATTACCACCTGCTGCATAAAACAAGTTCTTCCTCTCATTCCCCCCCCCCCCCCCCCGCCACCCCCCTGTATCTGTTGCCCAAAATCTTCAATCTGTAACCCCTCGTCCTATGAAAGGGAAATCTGATTTGACAAACTTGTTGGAGTTTTTTTGAGGATGTTACTTATAGCATAGATCAAGGAGAACCAGTGGATGTGGTATATTTAGTTTTTCAAAAGGCTTTTGAAACGTCCCACACAGGTTAGTAAACAAAATTAGAGCACATGGGATTGGTGGCAATATACTGGTATGGATTGAAAATTGGTTAACAGGCAGAAAACAGAGAGTAGGAATAAACAGGTCATTCTCAGGATGGCAGGCTGTTACTATTGGGGTACTGCAAGGATCAGTGCTGGGGTCACAACTGTTCACAATCTATTTAATGATTTGGATATGGGGACCAAAAGTAATATTTCCAAATGTGTCGATGATACAAAACTAGGTGGGAATGTGAGTTGTGAGAAGGAGGCTTCAAGGGGACTTGGACAGGCTAAGTGAATAAGTGTGACGTTATCCACTTTAGTAGAAAAAACAGTATTTCTTAAAAAGTGAGAGGTTGGGAGGGTTGGGTTTTTTTCATGTTTGTGCTTGTGGCTGTTCAGTTTTCAGTCCATGAACACCCTATCTGTACTAATTTTTTGTCTTTCATCACACCATAAACATATTGTTTGCCTTTGCCCATGACCTTCTGGTCAGCTATTGTGTGACCTTGTCCTATCACATGCCTCTTTTGTTATCTCTTGCCCACCCCTGCTTTACTTGCTTAAAATCTTTTACATTTCTTATATCTGCCAGTTCTGAAGAAGGGTCACTGACCTGAAACGTTAACTCTGCTTCTCTCTTCACAGATGCTGCCAAACCTGCTGAGTATTTCCAGTATTTCTTGTTTTTATTTCAGATTTCCAGCATCCGCACTATTTTGCTTTTATTTTAGAGGTTGGGAAGTGTTGATGTCCAAAGAGACCTAGGTGGCCTTGTTCATGAGTCACTGAAAGCTAGCATGCAGGTGCAGCAAGAAATTAGGGAGGCACATGGTATGTTGATCTTCATCACAAGGGGATTTGAGTACAGGAGTAAAAATGTCTTGCTGCAATTGTATAGAGCCTTGGTAAGACTGCACCTGGAGCACTGTGTACAGTTTTGGTCCCTTCATCTAAGGAAGGATATACTTGCCATAGAGGAAGCGCAATGGAGGTTCACCAGACTAATTCCTGGGATGGTGGGATTGTCTTATGAGGAGAAATTGAGGAAACTAGGCCTGTATTCTCTAGAGTTTCAAAGAATGAGAGGTGATCTCATTGACACTTACAAAATTCTTACAGGGCTTGACAGGGTGGATGTAAATAGGATGTTTCCCCTGGTTGGTGGGTCTAGAACCTGGGGTCATAGTCTCAGAATAAGGGGTAGGCCATTTAAGACTGAGGTGAGAATTTCTTCACTCAGAGGGTGGTGAATCTGTGGAATTCTTGACCCCAGAGGGCTGTGGAAGCTGAATCATTGAGCATGTTCAAGACAGAAATCGAATACTAATGACATCAAGGAATATGGAGGTAGTGCGGGAAAGTGGCACTGAGGCAGATGATCAGCCATGATCTAATTGAATGGCGGAGGAGGCTTGATGGTTTTAATGTCCTACTCCTGTTCCTATGTTCCATTATTCAAGAAAGGGTGTAAGGACATTCCTAGTAACTACAGGGCAGTCAGTTTAACATCGGTGGTGCATAATGTTTTAGAAACAATAATCGGGGGGGTGGAATTAACAGGTACTTGGAGAGTTTTGATTTTATTAAGGAGAGCCAGCCCAGAGTTGTAAAAGGCAGATTGTGCTTGACTAATTGAATTGATTGTTTTGATGAAGTAACAGAGAGGGTTGATGAAGGGAAAGCAGTGGATGTCTTCTATATGGATTTTAAGAAAGCATTTGACAAAGTGCCACATAAAAGGCTGGTTAACAAAATTGTGGCTCATGAAGTAGGAGGGTCGGTGTCAGCGTGCGTATAAAATTGGCTTCAGGACAGAAAACAGTAAGTTGCTGCTTTTCAGACTGGAGGATTGTAGACAGTGGTGCTCTCTAAGGTTCAGTCCTGGGACCACTATTTGCTTATGACTTGGATATTGGATTACAGAGTAAAATTTAAAATTTGCCTATGATACCAAAATTGGAGGTGTGGCAGATAGTGAGGATGATACCAATCGACTGCAACAGGACGTAGGTTCGCAGAATGGGCAGACAAGTGGCAGATGGAATTTAATACAGAGAACTGTGAGGTGATGCACTTTGGCAGAAGGGATAGGGAGAGGCAATATAGACTAAATGGCGCAGTTCTAAAGAGTCTACAGGGATAAGGGGCCCAGAGGTTTATGTGCATAGATCTTTGAAGGTGGCAGAACATATTGAGAGAGTGGTTAGTAAAGCATATGAGATCTTGGGCTTCATAAAAAGTGGTATTAAGTACAAAAGCAAGGAAGTTATGCTGACCCTGTATAAAGCTCTGGCTAGGCCACAACTAGAGTACTGCATCCAGTTCTGGTCACCACATTTTAGGAACAATTTGAAGATCCTTGAGAGGGTGCAGATGAGATTCACCAGAATGTTTCCAAGGAGGGGGTATTTTAGACACAAGGTTAGGTTGGAGAAGCTGGAGTCATTCTCCTTGAAGGAAAGGAGATTGAGAGGGCATTTGATAGAGGTGTACAGATTATAACAGGTTTAAATAAGGGAGATAAAGAAAAGCTGTTCCCATCCCTTCCAGTATATCCTGCCTATCAATTTTCAACACATCCATTACCTCTACCATCTCTGCTTCTGCAGATATTTTGTCAGCATCCTCTTCCTTAGTAAACACCAATATAAAGTACTCATTAATATTTTAGCCTTGCTCTGCGCCTCTAAGCAGATATCACTGTCTTTGTTCCTAATAGGCACCACCCCACCTCTGACCACCCGGTTATATTTACAGGCTGGTAGAAGATTTTTGGGTTCCCTTTTATGTTAACTGCCATTCTATTCTCATATTCTCTCTTTGCCAGTCTTATTTTCCTCTTCACTTCCCCTCTCAACTTATTATCTTTTGCCTGGTTCCCACTTGAAGAATTCTCCTGACATGCATCATACACCCACTTTTTTTGTTTAATCATATTCTTTAGCTCCCTCGTCATCCAAGGAGCCCTGGCTTTGATACCCTTACCTTACATCCTAGTTGGAATGTACCTAGCCTGTCCCTGAACATCTCCTCCTTAAAGATCGCCCATCGTTCCATTACAGTTTTTTCTGTCAGTTTGGTTCCATTTTACCCTGACTTGATCCCCTCTCATCGCATTGAAGTTAGCCCTCTTCCAGTTTTAAATGTTCTGCTTTAAATTGTTCTTTGCTCTTCTCCATTGCTAATCTAAACCTTATGATACCATGATCACTCCTATCCATGTGTTCCCCCACAAACACTTGGTCTACTTGGCCCAGCACCAGATCTAGCAATGCCTTCTTCGTAGCTGGACCGGAACATACTGGTCAAGGAAGTTCTGGACACATTTCAGAAATTCCTCCCTCTCCTTAATCTTTAATCTATCATTATCCCAATCGATATTTGGGTAATTAAAGTCCCCCAATATCACCGTTCTATAGTTCTTGCATATCTCTTGTGATTTCCTTGCAGATTTTCTCCGCTATCTCTCTCTCACCATTTGGAGGCCTATAGAATACACCTGATCATACCTTTTTTTGCTTCTCAACTCTAATCAAATGGATTCTGTCTTTACCCCCTCAAGGATATCCTCCCTTTCCAACACTGCAATGTCTTCCCTAATCAGTACTGATAACCCACCTCTCTCTTTCCTTCCCTATCTTTTCTGAACACTTTGTATTCTTGAATATTAAGCGCCCAGTTCTCACCATTTTTAAGCCACGTTTCTGTTATTGCCAGCACATCATATTCCCACATGGCTATTTGTGCTTGTAGCGCACCAACCTTATTCACCACACTTTGTGTGTTTACATACATATATTGTAAACCTGTCTTTGTATTCCATTTAGTCTTTTTTAGTCTGCTCCTAGCTAACATGGTACAACTTCCTTTTTGAGTGCTATCCAATACTCTGACTCCTTTATGCACCTTATTCCTATTTTCTACTTCTATATGCTGGTGCCCCTCCCCCTGCCAATTTAGTTAAAACTCTTCCCAACCACACGAGCACATTGGTCCCGTTGGCCCCACCTCCTGTTGAGGTGATCCTGCCCCTTTTGAATAGGTGCCTCCTGCCTAAAACTGGTCCCGATGTCCCAAGAATCTGAAGCCCTCCCTTCTGCACCAGGCCTCCAGCCACGCATTGATCCTGCCTATCTTCCTATTTCTACTCTTGCTAGTGCGTGGCATTGGGACTAATCCAGAGATTACTACCTTTTGAGGTCCTACTTTTTAAATCCCTCCCTAGCTCCTGAAAATCCGACCATTGGACCTCAATACCTGTCCTCTTTACGTCATTAGCACTGACGTGCATCACAACTTCTGGCTCACTTCCTCCTGCAGAATATATTTGGATTGGAAAAAAATTGAAGCAGAATATAACAGAAGTTGAAAATATAATGGTTTATCAGTGGGGGAATCTAGCACAAGGCTCATTTAGCTTCATTCTACTTGAGTTAAAAGGCTAGCTTATGTTCATAATCGGTAAGGCATCTTCCTGCATGTGGTGAAAGGTCACATGAAAAGAATGAGTGAGGAACTTCTTTTTTCTTTCATGGGATCTGTGTGTCTCTGGCAAGGCCAGCATTTATTACCCATCCCTAATTGTCCTCGAGAACGTGGTGGTGAGCCTCCTCCATGAGCCGCTGCAGTCCATCTGGTGTAGGTACCAGTGCTGTTAGGAAGGGAGTTCCAGGCTTTTGACCCAGTGACAGTGGAGGTCCAACAAGCCTGCTTTGTCTGGATATGGTGCAGCTAGGTACATCGTTGACCTCCCCCCCCCCCCCCCCCCCCGAATACACAATCTTTAAGGGCCAACTTTAAGGGCATTTAAGTGGTCATTGGATAGACATATGGATGAAAATGGAATAGTGTAGGTCAGATGGTTTCACAGGTCGGCGCAACATCGAGGGCCGAAGGGCCTGTACTGCGCTGTAATGTTCTAATGTTTGAAAAAAAACAAAAACCTGCAGCCAATTCAGCAAATCACTGAGAAATTCCTCTCGGACTCCCCAAGGCAATCTAGCTAGGTTTCAGAAGGCAACAGTGCCAGAATTCCTAATAATTGCAGTTAACTAGCAACATGCCAATCCATTGGAGATCCTCTCTTCACTCAGAATTTTTTAAAAGTTCGCTTTAAAGGACAGCAACAAATTCACACCCAGCCCATGTATTACAGTCTATTCCAGAGGGTGATGACTCTCGGGCAAGCTAAATACTTCCCCGCATATTACCCAACTTTGCCAATCGATTTTATATTCATATCTTGTAGTCCTATCATCCCAATCCATCTCAAATAACTTATCCAACTGGACAGAGTCCAATCCTTTCATAATTTTATACACCTTAATCATATCCTCTCTAAGCCTGCTTCTCTTAAAATAAATACTTAAGTATAGGAGCCTCTAGTCATAACTAAGACTCCTGACATCAGTTATCATTCTGGTCACATTTTAACGCACCTCCTTGCGAACCTCAATGTCCTTTATCACATGTGAAACACAGGGGTCCAAGTGCAGACAGACCAAAGCCTTTCATGGCCTGATCATTGTGCTTCTGTCACTGCTGCCTCAGGCTTGCCCAGTGAGCTGGGTGTTCACTGACATGCAAATCCACAAATTAGCACCTCCTTGCTACATGGCTGTGTGGTCAAATGAATGACAAAGACTCCAGGCCATGCACTTTTCCTGAGCTGGAATAAAAGGCTTCAGCTCAGCCACAACTGTCAAGCAAACCTCTTCCTTCAGAAAGATTCACAAGATGTTAATTACATCAGATGTTTGCCCAGTCACCTTGAATAACCTATGATTACAGGAACCTTGCACTTTAACTAGACAATATCAGGGATACTAATGGACAGAATAATTTGTAAAAGGCAGATCATACTTGACTAATCTAATTGAATTTTTTGATGAAGTAACAGAGAAGGTTGATGAAGGGAATGCAGTGATGCTTATATGGATTTTAAGAAAGCATTTGATAAGGTACCACAAAAAGCTGGTTAAGAAAATTGAGGCTCGTGGAATATGAGAGTCTATGTCCAACTGGATAAAAAATTGGCTTAAAGACAAAAACACCGAGTCGTGGTAAATGAAAACTTTAGTGACTGGAGGGTGGTAGGCAGTGATGTTCCCCAAGGGTCAATGCTGGGACCACTGCTTTTTTGTTATATATAAATGACTTGGATCTTGGAATAGAGAATAGAATCTCAAAATTTGCTGACTACACTAAACTTGGAGGTGCGACAGTGAGGATGATATGAACCGCCTGCAACAGATCGGCTAGCAGAATGAGGTGGCAGATGGAATTTAATACTGACAAGTATGAGGTGTTGCATTTTGGCAGAAAGAATGGGGAGAGGCAATATACTTAATGGCACAGTTCTAAAGAGTGTGCAGGAACAGAGGGACCTGGGAGTGCATGTTCATTGATGTTTGAAGGTGGCAGGACATTATTGAAAGAATGGTTAGTAAAGCATTTGTGATCTTGTGTTCATAAATAGGGGCATTGAGTACAAAAGCAGGGAAGTTATTCTGAACCTTTATAAAGCTCTGGTTAGACCCCAACTGGAGTATTGCCTCCAGTTCTGGTCACCACACTTCAGGAAGGATGTGAGGGTCCTTGAGAGGGTGCAGAAGATATTTACCAGCATGGTTCCTGGGATGGGGGATTTTAGTTACAAGGTTAGGTTGGAAAAGCTGTGTTTGCTCTCCTTAGAACAAAGGAGATTGAGGGGAGATTTAATAGAAGTATGACCGGCTTAGTTAAGTTAGACACAGAAAAAACAAATAGTACTAGGACTAGGAGACGCAAATTGAAAGTTTGGAGCAAAAGATGCAGGGGAATAGGAGCAAAGCACTTTGAGACAGTGGATGTTAATGACCTGGAACTCGCTGCCCACAAGGGTGGTGGAAGCAGAGACAATCAATGGCTGCAAGAGGATGTTGGATGGCCACCTGAGAGAGGTAGACTTGCAGGGCTGTGGGGATCGAGCCAGGGGGTGGGACTGACTATGTCGCTCTGTGGAGAGCTGGCATGGACTCAATGGGCCGAATGGCCTCCTGTGCTGTAAATGACGATGACTCTTGGGTTGTCAGTCCAGTCAGACTACCCTCTGATATGGCCTAGCAAGCCACTCAGTCGTATTAAACTGCTACAACAAAATATAAGAAAACCGATTGGGCCACCAGTATTGACCTAGGCCTTGGATTCTGACACAAAAAAAGGCACATCCAGCCCATTCGGCCCTGCAACATCCTTCTCACTAAACAACTAAAGACTTGCGCCAAAATTGGGAGAACTGTCCCCTAAACTAGCCAGGCAACAGCCTGACATAGTCATTGACTCAGAATCACACCTTCTAGCCAATGTCACAGACTGCTCCATCAACATACCTTGGTATGTCCTGTCCTGCTGGCAGGATAGATCCACCAGAAGTGGTGACATGGTGGTATACATTTGCATGGGAGTGTCCCTGGGAGTTCTCAACATTGACTCCATGAAGTCTCATGTCAAACGTGGGCAAGGAAACACCCTTCCTTGGCTGATGAATCAGTGCTCCCCTATGTTGAACACCGCTTGGAAGAAGCACTGAGGACAGCAAAGGCACTGAAAGTACTCAGAAGGGGATTCAATGTCCATAACACCACTACTAACCAAGCTCAGTCATGAGGTACATATCTGCCGGCCTGGGTATACAGCAGACGGTGAGAGAACCAACATGAGGGAAAAACCTACTTGACCTTGTCCTCACCAACCTACCTGTCACAGATGCATCTATCCATGAAGGTATTGGTATGAGTAACTAGCACACAGTCCTGTGGAGATCAAGTCCTTCTTCACACTCTCCATCGTGTTGTGTGGCACTAACACCGTGATAAATGGGATAGATTCAGAACAGATCTTGCAGCTCAAAACTAGACATCCATGATGCATTGTAGGGCATCAGCAGCAGCAGAATTGTATTCCACTACAATCTGTACTCATGGTGTGACATATTCCTCATGCTACCATTGCCATCAAGTCAAGGGACCAACCCTTGGTTCAATGAGGTGTGTGGAAGAGCGTGCCAGGAGCAGCGCCAGGCATACCAAAAAATGTGCCAACCTGGTGAAGCCACAACACGGGGCTACATGCATGCTAAACAGCGGAAGCAGCATGATATGGACAGCGCTAAGTGGTTCCGCTATCATTGGATCAGATCAAAGCTCTGCAGTCCTGCCACCTCCAATCATGAATGGACAATTAAACTATTAGGAGGAGGAGACTCCATGAACATTCCATCCTCAATGATAGTGGAGCCCAGCACATGAGTGCAAAAGACAAGGCTGAAGCGTTTGCAACCATCTTCAACCAGAAGTGTTGAATGGATCGTCCATGGCAGCTAGCAAAAAATATAAAAACGGACTGCAAAAGCTTCTGCAGGTACGTAAAAAGGAAACATTTGGCTGAGATAAATGTGGGTCCGTTACAGGTAGAGTCAGGAGAATTTAAAATGGGGAATAGAGAAATGGCAGTGGAGCTAAATGATTACTTTGTGTCTTTCTTCACTAAGGAAGATACAAGAAATCTCCCAGAATTAGAGATCCAAGGGATTAGTGGAAATGAGGAATTGAAGGAAATTAGTATTAGTAAGAAGGTTGTTTTGGAGAAATTAATGGGGCTGAAGGTTGATAAGTCCCCAGGACCTGATATTCTACATCTCAGTGTTGAAAAAGGTAGCTGTGGAGATAGTGGATGCAATGGAGATCATCTTCCAAAATTCTATAGATTCTGGAGTGGTTCCTGCAGATTGGAAGGGTGCAAATGTCACCCCACTATTTAAGAAGGGAGGGAGAGAGAAAACAGGGAATTACAGACCTGTTGGCCTTATATCAGTCATTGGGAAAATGCTAGAATCTGTGCTAAAGGATATGATAAACGGACACTTGGATAATAATGATCTGATTGGGCATAGTCAACATGGATTTATGAATGGGAGATCATGTTTGAGGAACCTATTGGAGATTTTTGAGGATGTTACTAACAGAATTGATAAAGGGGAGTTGGTGTACATGGTATACTTGGATTTTCAGAAGGCTTTTGATAAAGTGCCCCCCAGGAGGTTGGTTAGTAAAATTAAAGCACATGGGATAGGAGGTAATATACTGGCATGGATTAAGGATTGGTTAACAGGCAGAAAACGGAGAGTAGGAATAAACGGGTCATTCTCACAATGGCAGGCTGTGACTAGTGGGGTACCGCAGGGATCAGTGCTTGGGCCCCAGCTCTTCACAATATATATCAATGATTTGGATGTGGGGACCAAATGAAGTATTTCCAAGTTCGCGAATGACACAAAACTAGGTGGGAATGTGTGTTGTGAGGAAGATGCAAAGCGGCTTCAGGGAGATTTGGACAGACTTAGTGAGTGGCAAGAATGTGTCAGATGCAATATAATGTGGAAAAATGTGAGGTTATCCACTTTGGTAGGAGGAACAGATGTGCAGAGTATTTCTTCAATGGTAAGAGATTAGAATGTGCAGATGTACAAAGGGACCTGGTTGTCCTTGTCAATAAGTCACTGAAAGCTAACATGCAGGTTCAGCAAGCAATTAGGAAAGCTTATGGTATGTTAGCATTTATCGCAAGAGGACTTGAGCACAGCAGTAGTGAAGTCTTGTTTCAATTGTATAGAACCTTGGTTAGACCGCACCTGGAGTACTGCGTGCAGTTTTGGTCCCCTTACCTTAGGAAGGATATTATTGCCATAGAGGGAGTGCAACAAAGGTTGACCAGACTTGTCCCTGGGATGGTGGGACTGTCCTATGAAGAGAGATTGGGCAAACTGGGCCTGTATTCTCTAGAGTTTCGAAGTATGAGAGGTGATCTCATTGAAACCTACAAAATACTTAAAGGGATAGACAGGGTAGATGCAGCTAAGATGTTTCCCCTGGTTGGGGATTCTAGAACCAGGAGACACAATTTCAAAATAAGGAGGAAGCCACTTAGGACAAAGATGAGGAGAAATTTATTTACTCAGAGGGTTGTGAATCTTTGGAATTCTGTATCCCAGAGGGCTGTGGAAGCTCAGTCATTGAGTATGTTTAAAGCAGAGATGGACAGATTTCTAAATACAAATGACATATGAGGATAGTGTGGGAAAAGGCGTTGAAGTGGATGATCAGCCATGATCATATTCAATGGCGAGGCAGACTCGATGAGCTGAATGGCCTCCTCCTGCTCCTGTGTTCCTATACAGCACAGAAACAGGCCACTTGAGCCTCCTTCCATTTTCCTTATCTAAATCTATCATCGTAACCCTCTTTTCCCTTCTCCCTCATATGCTTGTCTAGCTTCTCCTTAAATGCATCTATACTGTTCACTTCAGCCACTCCCTGTGGTAGCAAGTTCCACGTTCTCACCACTCTTGGGGTAAAGAAGTTTCCTCTGAATTCCCTGTCGGATTTCTTGGTGTCTGTCTTATATTGATGGCCTCTAGTTATGCTCTTCCCCCGAAGTGGAAACATTCTGTCTGTATCCACTCTCTCAAAACCTTCATCATTATAAAGACCTCTATTAGGTCACCCCTCAGCCTTGAAAAGAGACCCAGCCAGTTCATCCTTTCCTGATATGTTTACCCACGCATTTATGGTATCATCCTTGTAACTTTTCTCTGCACTCTCTCCAGTGCCTCGATATCTTTTTTATAATATGGAGACCAGACCTGCATGCAGCACTCTCGGTGTGGTCTAACCAAGGTTCGGTGCAGATTTAGCATAATCTCCCTACTTTTCAATTCTATCCTTCTAGAAATAAAGCCGAGTGCTTGGTTTGCTTTTTTTATGGCCTTGCTAACCTGTGGTCCAACTTTTAGTGGTTGATGTATTTGTATTCTCGTGATCCCTTTGTTTCTCTACCTCACCTAGACTCTCACCTTCCAAATAATAAGTGACCTCCCTGTTCTTACTACCAAAATGTACTATGTCACATTTATCTGTGTTGCACATTGATGTCATCCACAAATTTAGAAATTGTGTTTTTGATTCTGAAGTCCAAATGGTTAATGTCAATTGTGAGCAGCAGTGGTCCCAGTACTGATCCTAGTGGAACACCACTTCCCACCTTCTGCTACTCTGAATAACTATTCCCACTCTCTGCCTTCTGTCTTGAAGCCAACTAGCAATCCGTTCTGCCATTTGTCCCCTGACTGCACATTCTCTGACCTTATTCATTAGTTTATTCTGGGGCAGCTTATCAAAGACCTTTTAACAATCCAGATAATTTACATCTACTGCATTACCATTGTCTACTCTCTCTGTTACCTCTTCTAAAAATTCTATAAAGTTGGTCGAGCAAGATTTTTCCTTTTGAAATCCATGCTGACTATTCATTATTTTATTTTTCCTACTACCAATGTTAAAAGTTGACTGATCTATAATTACCTATTCTGTCCCCTCCTTGAATCATAGCAATTACATTAGTTATCCGCCAGTCCTCTGGCACTACACCTTTTTCTAACAAATTATTAAATATGTGTAGTAATGCCTCTGCTATCTCTTCCCTAGATTCATTTAAAATACATGGCTGCAATCCATCCGGACCAGGGGCTTTTATCCTCTTTGAGTTTGATTAGTTTATTCAATACATTTATTTTAAATTCATTTATCTCATTACTCAGCTCATCATTTGTTGTCAGGTCCACCTGTTCTATCTCCATGGTAAATACTGAAGCAAAATAATTATTTAATATTTCTGCCATCTCTCTATCGTTACGTGTGATATTTTCCTGTTTATCTCTTAATTGTGCTATTCCCATCCCAGCCTTCCTTTTTAATTCGGACTGCCTGTAAAATATTATACTATTTTGTTTTATGTTCCTTGATAATTTAATCTCATAGTTCCTCTTTGCCTTCCTAATTGTTTTTTTGACTTCTCTCCTAATCGCTTCGTATTCTCTCTTATCATGCAATCCTCTGCTATCTATGTATTTAATGTATGCCTTTTTCCTTACCCTCAGCTGTTCCCTTATGTCTTTATTCATTCATGGAGTCTCACTAGTGTTTAATTTGTTTCCCTTTAGTGGAATATATTTTACCTGCATTCTGTTGAACACTGTTTTAAATGTTTTGCATTGTTGGTCTACATCGTTTGCCAATATTGTTGCCCATTTTATTTTCCCAAGTTCTGTTCTGAGTCCTCAAAATCAGTTTTTCTCCAATCTATTAACTTTGTTTTCAACATATTTATGTATTTCTCTATTATCATCTTAAATCATATTACATTATGGTCAATATTGCCTAGATTTTCCCTTGCTTTTACTCCTCTAATCTCTGTTTCATTCTCTATTACTAGATTTTACGGTGAATCTTCCCTTGGGCTTTTTACATATTTAGGGCGGCGCAGTGGTTAGCAATCACAGCTGCAGCGACCCGGGTTCGATTCTGGGTACTGCCTGTGTGGAGTTTGCAAGTTCTCCCTGTGACCGCGTGGGTTTCCACCGGGTACTCCGGTTTCCTCCCACAGCCAAAGACTTGCAGGTTGATAGGTAAATTGACCATTGTAAATTGCCCGTAGTGTAGGTAGGTGGTAGGAGAATTGAGGGAAGGTGGGGATGTGGTAGGGAATATGGGATTAATGTAGGTTAGTATAAATGGGTGGTTGAAGGTTGGCACAGACTTGGGGGGCCGAAGGGCCTGTTTCAGTGCTGTATCTCTCTGACTTGATGACACTATATTGGGTTAGAAAGGAGTCACGTACACATCGTAGGAACTCCATTCCCTATCCCCTTTACTTACCTCTTCTGTCCAATTAATATTGGGGTAGTTGAAATCCCCCATGATGATTATTCTATGTTTTTTTACTCAATTCTGTAATTTGTCTGCTATTTTCTCCTTTCACCTCCCTTCCACTATTAGATGATCTGTAGACTACATCTATTTGTGTGATTGATCCTTTATTATCTTTTATCTCTATCCTAATGGATTCTATTTTTGTCTTTCTGATAGCTGTGTCCCTTTTTTCTACTGCTATTATCCCTAATAAGTACAGCTACTCCATCTCCCCATTTTCCCCCTCTATCTCTTGTAAATATGTTATACCCTGCAATGTTTAATTCCCAGTTCTCATTTTTTTTGTAGCCATGTCTCAGTAATCCTTTCTATGTCTGCTTCCTCCCAACGCAGGATTTCCTCCAGCTCCCCTGTTTTATTACACAGTGTGCATTGCTCTACAAATATTTTAACTAATTCTCAATAGAATTTCCTCTCATTTTATCTTTGACCATCTTTTTAGACCCCTGTTCTATACCTCTATTTATTCCTTTGCTACCAATGTCCTCCCTTACTTTATTCTTTCCTATGTTCTCCTTTCCTGTTTTGTTTACATTTAGGCTGCTAAGATTTCTTGTCGATCCCTCCCCCAGTCTTACTAATTCAAAGCCTTTGGCACAGTAGCAAAATCCAAGTTGCTTCGAGCATCAGTTTTGTGCCATTGGGTTTTCATTTTGATGGATAGTTTCCAAATATGATTACACGGCCCAGCTGGTGGAGGAGGAGGAGGCCAAGTCATTAAGTATATTCAAGAAGGAGATAGATATATTTCTTAATGCCAAAAGGATCAAGGGATATGGGGAGTAAGCGGGAACAGGGTACTGAATTAGATGATCAGCCATGATCTTTTTTGAATGGCGGAGCAGACCCGAAGGGCCGAATGGCCTACTGCTGCTCCTATTTTCTATGTTTCTATGGTACCCTCTGGATACAGGGTTGAACAATGTTTGTTTCGTGATGACTGCATGAGTCCCATATTCAAATTGACTGAGGATAGGTTTTTAAGCTCATGTGCAAATGAGTCACAAAGAGACTTTGGTTTTTGATCGATCATCCTGACATTTTGACAATCTCAAAACTTCACTCTTTAGTTGAAAGCCAAACCAGTGACAGCTCTACAAATGTTCTGTCGCCATGTCTCTCATGCTCTACTATTTTTGTCCCCATCCTTCATGTAAGAGTTCCTCTGTATGAGACCTCATGTGATGGCTGCATGCGTGAGAGAATATATTTATAAAATTCACAGAACCTCTTTCAATAAAATACATATGTTTGCCATGACCGTGATGATTTATTATACATTTGGTGCTTTACAACTACGTGATGTGGAAATCTGTAGTTTTTTTTATTAAATGGGTTGCAGAGGGTAGGAATTGTTCTGTATTTAATTTACTCATTATTATAATTATATTTTAGATGAAAATTCTGAGCCTCTTGTATGAAGTAGGTTATTGCCTAGACCAAGAAGGTCTACACCACATGTTGATTCAATTACAAAATGCCCTTTTGTGGGTCTGCGGCACTGTGAAGGAGCAAGGATCCATTCTGTTTGAATTATAGAAATTCTTCATAAGTTTGATTATATAGTTTTGCATTTTTGACTTTAAATTTACTGGACAATAACAAAATTAACTTGGGTTTATATCAGGCCATTAATGTAGGAAAATGTTCCAAGGCAATTCACAGGAGAGTAATCAGACAAAAATTAACAATGAGCCAAATGAGAAACTATTAGGATATTAGGACGAATGACTAAAAGTTTAATCAAAGATGTAGGTTTTAAGGAACATCTTGGACATGGAGAGGTTTAGGGTGAAATTCTTGAAATTAGGGCCTTGGTGGCTGAAGGCACAGCTGCCAGTGGTGGGGCAAATGGAGTGGGGGATGCAGAACAGGCCAGAGTTGGAGGATTGTAGGGCTGGAGGAGGTTACAGAGATGTGGAAAGGTGAGGCCATGGAGGAATTTGAATATGAAGGTGAGAAGTTTTAAATCCAGATGTTAGTGAACTGAGAGCCATTGTAGGTCAGCAAGCACAGGGGTTAACATTAACTCAGTTTCTCTCTCTACAGATGCTGCCTGACCTGAGTATTTCCAGCATTTTATGTTTATATTTCAGATTTCCAGCATCCTCAGTATTTTGCTTTTGTATTAATAAACTCTACACTGGGGGACCATTTTACTTTTAATCCAGAAGATGTAAAATTTTGTTTTTATGTGAAAAAGTGATAAACATAAGTAATTATATATAATTAAGATTCTAATAACATCCATAAAAATAAAGTACTCTTTTCTAAAATTTGTCAATAAATATGTCTGCATGCTATAATTTCTTTGGACTTTTTATTTGCTTTTTAATTTTTCTGTCATCTCCTGTCCTGAAGGTGTTGTCTTATTACATGGGGTTGTTCCACAGGCACTGAGAATCCTTAGGTATCTTGCCCAAATTGTTCTTTTCCATGCATGACATTGTGTGTCAGCAGGCTATTCAACTGTTTACAAGCATACGACTTAATAGACCAGTTGGTCCATCAAGACTGCCCCACACTCTTCATGACTAGACACTTCATAGTCCCCAGTAGCCATGTCATCTCCTGGGAAAGGCAAAAATCCAGGGCCATTGAAGGAAAAAAATCTTCTGCAAAATTTCTCTTGGACCCCGTAAGGTGATCAAAACCAGTCCAGAAGATCCCATTAGCCCATGTGCATGTTAACTGTTAATCCACTTACCTTTCTGTATGATGCAATCTGTGCCCCAGCCAAGAACAGGTCACGCTCCCTCTTGAAGGCTTTCAGAGAGTTAGTACCCATCACACCAGTTGCCAGTACATTCTAGCTGGATTCATATCCTCATTTGATATCTAAACACTTGCTTCCAGGCTGGGTCACCAGTGATAGGGAGGAGAAAATTGGGCAGGCTCTCTCGAACCAACAGGTGCTGTTCCTACTACTGGCCTGCCTGAGATCAGCTGACTTGGCACAGAACTGTGTTTGGAACTGGAACATTCCTGGTTTTAAATACCACATCGGCTGACATTTTAAATCAGCAGAGCCTTTGGATAAACCTCCCAAGTTCATTCTTTTTCAGGCTGAACACTTGTTTTACAATTGGATTTACATTATCACATACACATGTTATGAATTTGTTGTGCATTTTAATTCTGCTTGTGGAAGGAGAGCATTGTGGCATTAAGATTTCATAACATGGCTGTATCTGCTGGGAGCAATGCTAGTTTAAGTTTTGAAGCATCTTCTTGTTGGTCAAAGAGATGCCTGCAGGTAGTCACATTGATTTGTTTTTTCTCGTTCTTGGGATGTGAGCACTGCTGATAAGGCCAGCATTTATTGCCCATCCCTAATTGCCCTTGAGCAGGTGGTGGTGAGCTGACTACAACTGAGTGGCTTGCTAGGCCATTTCAGAGGGCAGTTAAGAGTCAACCACATTGCAGTGGGTCTGGAGGCACATATAGGCCAGACTGCGTAAGGATGGCAGATTCCCTTCCCTGATAGGCATTAGTGAACTTGATGGGTTTTTACAATAATCCAGTAGTTTCATGATTCTTAATGAGACTAGCATTTTATTCCAGATTTATTAATTAATTGATTTTTTTTAGATTCCCCCATCTGCCATGGTGGGATTTGAACTTGTCTCCAGAGCACTAGTCCAGGCCTCTGGAACATTATGCTACCGTCCCCCATGGTGGTGGTGTCATTGCCTGCCCACATAGGTGGGTTACTGTTGCTCATCTGGATTCTACAGTGAGGAGACTTGGCAGGTTGGGGAGGATGCTGATCAAACCTCAAGGAATCAGCCAGTGACTACTTGGTATTTCTGCAGTTCCAAGTGGTTGTCAACCATCTTCCAGTCAGACTGTTTCGACTGATATTATTGCAGGGAAGGCTGCATTCCAGCCTGGAGGAGGGGAGTGAGGAAGGGGCCAAGGAAGTACTTTCTTCTAGCTTAAAAACAAGAGCTCTGCTATTATGCCTGGAGTTGTCTTTCTCTGCTGAGTAGGCTCAGCAGTCTCTGGATTGGCTAAACTGTTAGTCCTTGTGATTTGCTGTCTGTCGTCCGGAATGGCTGTTGTGGGGACTGATGTGTAGGACAGTGCATGTCTGACTGCAGTTTCTCCAGCACAGGGTTAATGTTACGATCATTTTATTTCTGGAAGTCATAATTGGGTTTTACTGCTGTAAGATCGTGCTGATGACAAAGTTTTAAGTATATTGCATAAAAACAACTTTATTATCTGGAAAGTGTCTGAAGGATTTAATGTGGGCACATTCACCATTTAAACATTGGTTTTCTGTTTATCATGAGCCTTACACTGCTCCAGTAATTCAATGTTTATACAACACAGAAGTTTAGAATTTACTTGCCTGTATATATTTTCACTGGGGTAGGTTTTGCCAAATGTTCCTGCACACCTATCCATAAATGGGATACTTGGTGCAATTGGAATGTAAAGTGTTTCATCAGGGACTAGTTTCCTACAAAAGAGAAATGTGATTTTATAATTTGATGGTATTGATCCTGGATGTTCTGAATCACATTATTTTCTACAACTTCACATTCTAAAACTTAACATGATGTTGGCTTGCATATGTGGAGACAATACTTACTGGATGAAAATATATATGGCAGTTCAGCATTGCAATAATTTTTTTTCTCTTTATTTTAGGTACAATCCTAAACCAGGGTCCTATCCCATTCAAACCTATTACATTCCTCCAGCCACAGACTCCCAGTGCTACCAATACTCAGAGATTGTAAAAGAGCAGAAATGTTGGTCTGGACCTGAGCATCAACAGAGTCCTAGTTATGGTCTTGAATATGCTCCTAGACTTGAATATAATGTTGGACACGGACACAGCCATAATCTCGGTTACACAGAACATGGCCACAGCTATTATGTTGGACATACACCTGGACATGGACACAGCCATGCTCTTGGGCAAACATCTGGACATGGACACAGCCATGCTCTTGGGCAAACATCTGGACATGGACACAGCCATGCTCTTGGGCAAACATCTGGACATGGACACAGCCATGCTCTTGGGCATGATCATGGACATATTTGTGATTATGAACGTGATTATCAGTATGCTAGACAGGTGCAGTTTAATTCTCCTGGATTCCAACAAAGTTACTGTAAGAGCCCTGCCATTACAAAAGACTTTGAAGGTTCCTGTTCTGTGGTTGTGAACTAGGTTTTACCCTCTGGTCCTTTGCCAACACAGGCTGCTGCACAACATAGAGATGCCATGCCATATTAGAGGACACCACTCAATGCCAAAGATGCCATTTTTTTGATTACCAATTATTGGCTAATAGAAATGCAAAAGGTTCTAAGTGCTGGTTCAAGCCAATGGGAAGTAGAAAAGTGCATAGTGATTCATAGTGAGTTGTATCATTGGCATCAGATTCAATGTGTGAAAGATTTGAAAACCTACAACTATGTATGTACCAAATATTGGTATTAAAAATCTTTTCATACTTTCAATAGTTTCCATTTTCTGATTATTTTAACATTCATTTATTGTTTCTTGTTTGTACTATAATTGTCACTTTTAGCACAGATGGCATGGATTGAAACTTTGTTTTCTGGTTGCAAAGTATCATAGCATTTTAGATCTTGTCTTAACACTGGTACAATATCCATTTCAATTCCATCTGGCAATGTATATGGGGTCAGCATTAATACAGCTAAGATAATGAAATTGAAGGGTATGATTTGGCTCATTTTATATTCAATTAATGTGCTAATTAAAAATTATTAGTTGATGTGTCAAGTAGTCTGAAGGACGCACCTCCAACCCAGCTGGTCTTGAGTTTGAGTCCTGGGACTGTTGCATGCTTGAACCTGTCTTACAGTGCTGGGGAATGATTTTGAGTTTTGTCTAACAGGGCAGGCCACTAGATGTATAAAAGTAAGAGTAAGGAACAAGAGGAAAAGAAAAGGTGATCTGCTGTGTACCTGCAAAATGGCATAGAAAGATGTTGTAGAGATCCTCTTGTAGACTGTTACTTGTTTTACCTTCTGTCAAGCTTGATATTAGCCAGGCCATTTTTGGAAGATAGAAGATGATGGCAAGAATTTTCTCCAAAAGCGAGAGAGAGAACTGAGAGGATGAGATGTCCTGGGTCACTGTTGACGCACCTTGTCGTAGATGAGCATCAGCAGAGCATGTGAAAGTGTCACTTGTCTTCCCCCACCTCTCTTTCCCCCCCCCCCCCCCCCCCACCCTCAGCTAGAGAATGGTGTGTGTACATGGGCAGGGGGTGGGAGAGAACTGAGTGAACAATGTCATTTTGAAAAAGGGAATTGGAATACAATTTGTTTAAAACTAAACTGCTAACCACTTTGGACTTCTATGAGACTAGATCACCCACTTATAGTTCTCATTTGCTACTTTGTTACTTGGATTTTGTGGACCCTGAGGCTCAAAAGGTGCTAATGTCTCATTGGTGGAGAAATCTGAAATCAGAATACCATGATCTGTTTGTAATAGCAACTTAGGGTATCTGGAAATTAATGGAAACAAGGATGTTGTATGCTTCTCCTGAGGCTCTTCGGTACAGGGCTTTGTAGGCCATGAAGATAAAGACTTGGAAAAACTAACTAGAGCACAAGAGTTTTTTTGGCTTTAAGTCTTACACGGATGACATCCAGCTCTACCTCATCACCACTTTGCTTGATCCCTCTACTGTCCCTGATTTGTCACACTTATTGTCCAACAACCAGTACTGAATGAGCATAAATATCTTCCAACTAAACATTGGGAAGACCGAAGCCACTGTTTTCAGTCCCTGCCATAAAATCCATTCCCTTGCTACTGACCCCGTCCATCTCCCTGGCAACTGCCTAAGGCTGAACCAGGCCGCTCACAACCTTGGTGTCATATTTGATACTGAGATAAGCTTAACACCGCATATACACTGCATCATCAAGACTGCCTACTTCCACCTCTGTAGCATTGCCTGACTCTGCTACTGCCTCAGCTCATTTGCTGCTGAAACCCATGTCCATACCCTGTTACCTCTGGACTTAACTATTCCAATCCTCCCCTGGCTGGACTGCTATCTTCCAACTTACATTTGAGCTTATCTAAAACTCTGCCGCCTGTATCCTAACTTACAGAAAGTCCTGTTCACCCATCACCCCAGTGCTCGCTGACCTGCATTGACTCCTAGTCCACTAACACCTTGATTTTAAAATTCTCATTCTTGTTTTCAAATCCCTCCATGGCCTTGTCCCTCCCTATCTCTGTAACCTCCTCCAGCCCTACAACCTTCTGCGAGCTTTTGTGTTTTCCAATTCTCATCTCTTTCGCATCCCTGATTTTAATCACTCAACCATTGGTTACCGTGCTTTTAGCTGCCTAGACCCCAAGCTCTGGATTCCCTCCCTAAACATCATCGCCTCCCTGCCAGTGTCCACTCTAAATTTTGTTGTTGTGTGTTGCCTATTTATTTGAATGCGCAGTATGTTGTAATTTTTTTGCTGGACTATGCACGTGCAGTATTTTAAAGGAGACAACTTGTGAGAGGCCTGTGCAGTACCTACTGGGATGCTGCTTGCCTGCGCACGTGCAGATTACAGGGAATATTGCTGTATACTGCGTCTTTACGACACTCCTCAAAACACTTTGAACAAGCTTTTGGTCATCCGAGCGTACGAGCGAGGAGCAGGAGTCGGTCACTCAGCCCCTCGAGACTGCTCCACCATTCAACAAGATCATGACTGATCTGATTGTAACCTCAACTCCACATTCCCGCCTACTGTCTATAACCTTTTGCTCCCTTGCTTATCAAGAATCTATCCACCTCTGCCTTAAAAATATTCAAAGACTCAGCAGCCACTGCCTTTTGAGGAAGAGAGTTCCAAAGACTCATGACCTTCTGAGAGAAAAAATTTTCTTATCTCTGTCTTAAATGGGCGACCCCTTGTTTTTAAATAGTGACCTCTAGTTCTAGATTGTCCCACAAGAGGAAACATCCTTTCCACATCCACCCTGTCAAGACCCTTCAGAATCTTACATGTTTCAATCAAGTCACCTCTTACTCTTCTAAACTCCAGTGGATACAAGCTTAGCCTGACCAATTATAAGGCAACTCGCCCATTCCAGGTATCAGTTTAATAAACCTTCTCTGAACTGGTTCCAATGCATTTACATCCTTCCTTAAATAAGGAGACATTTAATCTGTGCATAGTACTCCAGATGTGGTCTCACCAATACGCTGTACAACTGAAGCATAACCTCCCTGCTTTTGTATTCAATTCCCCTCGCAATAAATGATAACATTCTATTAGCTTTCCTAATTACTTGCTGTACCTGCATACTATTTGCAGTTTATGCACAAGGACACCCAGATCTCTCTGCATCTCCGAGCTCTGGAATCTCTCACCATTTAAATAATATGCTTTTTTAATTCTTCCTGCCAAAATGGACAATTTCACATTTTCCCACATTCTACTCCATTTGCCAGATCTTTGCCCACTCACTTAACCTATCTATATCCCTTTGAAGCCTCCTCCTCTTGACAACTTACTTTCTTACCTGTCATCGGCAAATTTAGCAACCATACCTTCGGTCCCTTCATCCACGTCATATATATAAATTGTAAAAAGTTGAGGCCCCAGCACTGATCCCTGTGGCACACCACTCGTTACATCTTGCCCATTTATGCCTACTCTCTGTTTCCTGTTAGTTAGCCAATCTTCAATCCATGCCAATATGTTATCCCCTACACCATGAGCTTTTATTTTCTGCATTAACCTTTGATGCGGCACCTTATCAAATGCCTTCTGGAAATCTAATTACAGTACATCCACCGGTTCCCCTTTATCCACAGCACATGCTACTTCTTCAAAGAACTCCAATAAATTGGTTAATCGTGATTTCCCTTTCACAAAGCTGTGTTGGCTCTATCTGATTACCTTGAATTTTTCTAAGTGCCCTGCTTTTACGTCTTAATGTGGACTAGTAATCCAGAGGCCCATGCTAGTGTTCTGGGGACTTGGGTTCGAATCCCACCACGGCAAATGGTGAAATTTGAATTCAATTAATAAATCTGGAATTAAACCATTGTCAATTGTTATAAAAACCCATCTGGTTCTTTAGGGAAGGAAATCTGCTGCCTTTACCTGGTCTGGCCTAAATGTGACTCCAGACCCACAGCAATGTGGTTGACTCTTAAATACCCTCTGAAAAGGCCCAGCATGGCACTCAGTTCAAAGGCAATTAGGGAACAATCGAAAGGCTCAAATGGCTTAGTGAAACCAGACTTTTGGACTCTGCATTTTTAGAACAATACAATAAGCTGTTGACTTCTGACTCCAGATAAATTTAACAGACTTTCTGAAGGCAAGCAGGCTTTAAGAGAAGAAACCAAAGGCTGTGGCATCAAGGCAGGCTGGAAAAAGGGAACTCAGCGGTTGCAGCTTCGCAGCAGGCTGTAAGAGAAGAAACCAGTGGTTGCGACCTCGAGAGAGAGAGAGGGAGGAGCTGGGACCCTTGCTGTTTGTAGTGCATATTAATGATTTAGACGAGAATATAGGAGGTATGATCTGTACGTTCGCAGATGACACGAAAATTGGTGTCGTAAGTAGTGAGAGGAAAGCCTTAGATTACAGGACGATATAGATGGGCTGGTAAGATGGGCAGGGCAGTGGTAAATGGAAGTTAATCCTGAGAAGTGTGAGGTGATGCATTTTGGGAGGACTAACAAGTCAAGGGAATATACAATGGACCATAGGAAGTAGAGAGAGTCAGAGGGACCTTGGTGTACTTGTCCATAGATTATTGAAGGCAGCAGCACTGGTAGATAAGGTGGTTAGGAAGGCATATGGGATACTTGCCCTTAGCAGCCGAGGCATAGAATATAAAAGAGCGGGGAGGTTATGATGGAGCTGTACAAAATGTTAATTAGACCACAGCTGGAGTACTGTGTACAGTTCTGGTTGCCACACTGTAGGAAGGATGTGATTGCACTGGAGAGGGTGCAGAGTAAGTTCTGCAGGATGTTGCCTGGACTGGCGCATTTCAGCTATGACGAGAGACTGGATAGGCTAGGGTTATTTTCTTTAGAGCAGAGAAGGCTGAGGGGGGACCTGATTGAGGTATACAAAATTAAGAGGGGCATTGATAGGTTAGATAGGAAGAAACTTCTTCCCTTAGCGGAAGGGGGCATAGATTTAAGGTAAGGGGCAGGAGGTTTAGAGGGGATTTGAGGAAAAAAAATTTCACCCAGCGGGTGGTTGGAATCTGGAACACACTGCCTGAAGAGGTGGTCGAAGCAGGAACCCTCATAACATTTAAGAAGTATTTAGATGAGCACTTGAAATGCCATAGCATACAAGACTACGGGCCAAGTGGTGGAAAATGGGATTAGAATAGAAAGGCTTGATAGCCAGCACAGACATGATGGGCCAAAGGGCCTATTTCTGTGCTGTATAACTCTATGACTCTAATGTCATCCGTTGTAATGGCTGGAAATTTTGCCACTGCATCCCGCACCACCGCCACCCCCCCCCCCCCCCCCACCCCCCCAAACCTGGGAACGAGCTGGAAGTTGGGGGAGTGGGGGGTGACATTCCTGTTGCCTACCCACCCCCACTGCAATTTTGCCAGCGTCAGGGGAGGTGACAGACAGCCCGCCCGCCCGCTCCAGGCCAATTGAGGCCCTTAAGGTGCCAATTAATTGCCACTTAAGGACCTCCCGCTACCACAGCTGATACCTCACCAGTGGCAGACGGGCTCTTCAGCACCTGTTGAGGCTGCCCAGTAATACCTCGGCCCCCGGCCCCCAACCCCTCGCTGGGACCCAGCTGATTGTCCCTGACAAGGTCTGAACCCCACACCTTGCTGAAGGGCAAAGTCCATCGTCCTCTTCTTGCTGGGTGCAGTCCCAGCTGTGGCCACCACTCCCGGTGGCCCTGCTAGGGCTGAGCAGCTGCCGGCCCTCTGATTGGCTGGAAGCCCTTGAAGGTAGGACATCCTGCCTCAGAGGGATGGAAGTCTTGACCGAGGCCAAATAAGGGCCTGGACAGCCCAAAATTGCAGCGTGTTTTCCAGGCCTGGCGGACATGAGCTCTCAGCTGAATTTTTAACCAGTGGGCAGGGTCACCACCTCAACGTAAATTCCGGCCAATATCCCCTTATGTGTCTTGGTGTCAAATTTTGTCTGATAATGCTCCTGTGAACATTGGGACATTTTACTACATTAAAGGTGCTATGTAAATTCAAGTTGTTCTCTTCAATTATTTAATTAATCACTTTTATCTGTAAAAATTGCAACTAAAATAGATTACCAAGGAATATTAAAATCTTTGTGATCACTGTTATTTTTATGCCGATTGAAAATTTCAGACCCACATGCAACTCCCAGAGACCATCAAAATCAGACTCGTCGGCTGCATTCTTGGATATAGAAATAACATCTTTCCTCCAACTGTTCCCTAACGCATTTCTGATATGTTGCAGATTATCATTCTTGGACTAAAATGTTTTACTTGCATTTCATCCTCTTTTCCATCACGCTGACCCTGACATCTTGCTCCTTCTTGATTGCATTTAAACTATCCCCCGGTTCCTTCCACCTCCTTTACATTCACCACAAGTTTCACTGCCCTTTTTAGTTGCAGCTCCACATTTGATATTTGGAAATGCAAATTTAAACTTCCTGATACTAGTGGCAGCTATGGCTCTGTGGTAGCACTGTCCCCTCTGTCTTAGAAGGTTGTTGATTCAAATCCCACTCCAAAGACTAGAGCACCAAATCTAGGCTGACACTCCAGTACAGTTCTGAGGGAGTGCTGCAGAGGTCAGAGGTGTCATCTTTTGGTTGACGTTAAACTGAGGCCCCGTCAGCCCTGTCAGCATAGACTGCGTCAGTTCAAGAAGGCAGCTCACCACCACCTACTCAAGGGCAATTAGGGATGGGCAATAAATGCTGGCCTAGCCAGTGACGCCCACATCCCATGAATGAATAAAAAAAAAAGCTGGACCGAAAAGATCCCATGGCACTATTTCAAGGAAGAGCAGGTGAGTTCTCCCCAGTGTACTAGCCAACATTAATTGATCAAATAACATCATTAAAAAAATGATCTAGTCATCATCAAATTGCTTTATGTGGCAGCTTGCTGTGCACAAATTGCCTATCTCCTTTCCTACTTTATGACAGTGACCACACCAAACAAATACTTCATTGCCTGCAAGACCATCCTGAGGATGTGAAAGGTGCTATATAAATACAAGGGGGGCAGGGCTAAATTTGGTAGCCCCTGAAAATGAGCAAAGAGATCATAATGCATGATTAACCCATGCCCATTAATTGCAATACAGGCAATGAACTTGGATGCAGTATCATAAGAAGTTTTATGACCTCACACAAGTGGTCAAGGTCAGTGAATTAGAGGCCTGCTACCCGACCTGAACCCAACGGGACCCGACGACATGTGTCAAGTTCGGGCCGGGTTTCTGTCCATCTTCCGGGGTCGGCTTTCGGGCTCAGGTCGGGTCGGGCTGAAGTCCAGATCGAGTCATGTCGGGTCGGGGCGGGACGGACACACACGGGAAGTGCTCTGCTGGTAAGTATTAAAAATAAAAAAACTTATCTGAGCTGGGAGTCCGGGACGAAACTGAGTCTGCGCAGTGAGCGAGTGACGTCGCTATGATGTCATTGTGCATGCACTGCAGCTTCTTGCAGGTTCCTGTCAGGAAGGTAAGTAAATGGATGGTCGGGTCGGGCTTGGGTCGGGTCGAGTAGTGGCGGGTTCAGGTCGGGTCGGGCTCGGGGCAAAATCAGAGGGACTCGGGTCGGGTTGGGCTCAGGTCCGCTATGGTTCGGGTCAGTTCTTTTTCCCGACCTAAAGCAGGCCTCTATAGTGAATGCATTTTCAAATACCATATTCTACCAACTGCACCAGTGGCCTGAGCCACTGCTCAAATCACCACACCCCCATCACTCACCTACCAACAATCTCTATCAATCATGACTCATGCCTAACATTCGTATGCTTCACCTTATTCTTGTACACTTAGCAATG
This sequence comes from Heterodontus francisci, assembly GCF_036365525.1. Taxonomy (NCBI): domain Eukaryota; kingdom Metazoa; phylum Chordata; class Chondrichthyes; order Heterodontiformes; family Heterodontidae; genus Heterodontus; species Heterodontus francisci. The sequence goes on from NC_090400.1 coordinate 14,314,004, forward strand.
ATGCAAACCTTAAACCCACACCTCAAACCTTGCACATACTGCTAGCTACTCAGCCATGACAGCTACGTCAGCTAAACAGATTGCACAACACTCACTGACACACTTCCTTCTCTCTTGCGGAACATGGTGACACATAACCGGAGGTAGCAGGAGCTAACCGAAGGGGGACAGGCACATCTGCACGTCTGAACCCCCATGGAGGGGCCATTATTGGGACGTTCATTGTTAAGCCTGTGTCCAGCAGTGGGGCTGAAACCAACGAAGGTGACGGTGCCTTTATACCTAATCCTCCTTCTTAAATCCCACCTTGCTCTCTCTCATGCACTCTTCTGACTTACCAGCTGCAGATGGTGTAAGTATACACCCTCTTTCTTTCCTCCCTTCCCTGCACCACAACCTTAGCCTTGCACCATTTTCCTTTCAGATATCCAAGAACTACAACCTGGGCAGGCAGAGGAGGAACACCAAGAGAGTGATGATGAAGACACAGCACTGTCTCTTGATTTCACACTCATACACACCAGCTCAGATGCTCACACTGCGTGTGTCCTAGAGGATAGATTAGAGGCGAGATCTCACGTGGTGAGACACCAGGCATGAGTGGGCTACAGCCAGGGCAGGGTGAAAGTGTAGTGCAGATGCTAGCTCGCCAGAGGGTGAAGTTGCACATGGGTTCCAGCCTAGAGGACTCAGATCAGAAGAATATTGACGGTTATGCAAAACAAATGCTTGATGCATTGGGAAATCTGCCAGAAATCCTGCAGTTAATGCCAAGGAGCGTGGAGGAGTCCAGCACTAACTTGGCACAAGGCTTTGCTCAGAACTTGGAACCCATCCTTTCCAGTGTGGAAGTGGAACCCAACTTCATTCACACGTTTGTGGACCCAACCCTGAGACAGTGTCTGAAGGCCCATGTCACAGCCTTCATTGCAACCCAAGCATCAGCCACCCAATGTCTGAGTGCTGCTGCAGAAGCTCAGACTTAAAGTGATAAAGTGAGTACTACTAGTGTGCTTCCAGTGTCCCTGACGACCATGTGTGCAGGAAGTGTATCCAGCTGCAGATACTGGCTACCCGCATTACGGAGCTGGAGCTGCGGGTGGATTCACTGTGGAGCATCAGCGATGCTGAGGACGTCGTTGATAGCACGTTTAGCGAGGTGGTCACACCACAAGTAATGGCTGCACAGGCAGAAAAGGGATGGGTGACCACCAGGTGGAGTAGTAGCCACAGGCAGGTAGTGCAGGAGTCCCCTGTGACCATCCCCCTCTCAAATAGATATACCGCTTTGGATACTGTTGGGGGGGATGGCCTCCCAGGGGAAAGTAGCAACAGCCAAGTTCGTGGCACTACGGATGACTCTGCTGCACAGCAGGGAAGGAAAAGGAGTGGAAGAGCTATAGTGATAGGGGATTCTATCGTAAGGGGTACAGATAGGCCTTTCTGTGGCTGCAAACATGACTCCAGGATGGTATGTTGCCTCCCTGGTGCTAGGGTCAAGGATGTCACGGAGCGGCTGCAGGACATTCTGAAAGGGGAGGGTGAGCAGCCAGAGGTCGTGGTACACATTGGTACTAACGACACAGGTAGAAAGCGAGAGGAGATCCTGCAACAAGAATTTAGGGAGGTAGGTAGCAGATTAAAATGCAGGACCTCAAAGGTTGTAATCTCTGGATTACTCCCGATGCCAAGTGCTAGTGAGTATAGGAATAGGAGGATAGAGCAGATGAATGCGTGGCTGTAGAGATAGTGCAGGAGGGAGGGCGCTAGTTTCCTGGATCACTGGGTCTGTTTCTGGCAAAGGTGGCACCTGTACAAGTTGGGCAGGCTGCACCTGAACCGGAATGGGACCAACATCCTTGCAGGGAGGTTTGCTAGTGCTGTTGGGGGGGGTTTAAACTAATTTGGCAGAGGAATGAGATACAGAGTGGAAGTACAGTAGGGGGTGATGCTCAGTCAAATATAGAAGAGAAACTGAGTCAGTCTGGAAGGCAGAGCAAGTATGGACCTGTTAAGGCACAAGGGAAAAATGCAAGGCTGGATTGCATCTATTTTAATGCAAGGAATCTTACTCGTAAGACAGATGAATTGAGGGAGTTGATTAGCACATGGGATTATGATATTGTTGCCATCACAGAGACATGGTTGAGGGAGGGGCAGGACTGGCAGCTCAATATTCCAGGGTATAGAATCTTCAGGTGTGACAGAGGAGGGGATAAAAGAGGAGGTGGTATTGCACTGTTGATCAAGGAGTCAATTACTGCAGTAAGGAGGGATGATATCTTAGAAGGTTCTTCAAATGAGGCCATATGGGTAGAACTTAAAAACAAAAAGGGGGCAATCACTTGGCTGAGAGTGTACTACAGGCCTCCAAACAGTCGGAGAGAGATATAGGAGCAGATATGTAGGCCAATCTCAGACAGGTGTAAAAATAATAGGGTAATAATACTGGGGGATTTCAACTTACCTCATATCAACTGGGATACTCTTGGTGTAAAAGGCTTAAAGGGGGCAGAATTCTTAAAATGCATACAGGAGAGCTTTTTGAGACAGTCAGTAGAAAGTCCTACAAGGAAGGGGCAGTACTGGACCTAATCCTAGGGAATGAAGCTGGACAAGTGGTAGAAGTGTCAGTGGGGGAGCATTTCGGGGATAGTGACCATAACTCTGTAAGATTTAAGGTAGTTATGGAAAAGGCCAAAGATGGGCCGGAAATAAAGGTACTGAATTGGGGAAGGCCGATTTCAATATGATAAACCGTGATCTGGCCAGAATGAACTGGGAGCAGCTACTTGTAGGAAAGTCTAAATCAGACCAGTGGGAGTCATTCAAAGAAGAAATAATGAGGGTTCAGAGCCAACATGTTCCCATTAAGGTGAAGGGTAGGACCAACAAGTCCAGGGAAGATTCAGAGCGCTCAAAACAGCGGAGGCACTAGAGGAGTATAGAAAGTGTAGGGGGTACTTAAAAAAAGTAATCAGGAGAGTGAAGAGAGGAAGCCAAAAGACTTGCAGGTTGGTAGGTAGATTGGCCATTATAAATTGCCACTAGTGTAGGTAGGTGGTAGGGAAATGTAGGGACAGGTGGGGATGTGGTAGGAATATGGGATTAGTGTAGCATTAGTATAAATGGGTGGTTGATGGTCGGCACAAACTCGGTGGGCCGAAGGGCCTGTTTCAGTGCTGTATCTCTAAAAAAAAGGACATGAAAAAACACTGGTGGGCAAGATAAAGGAAAATCCTAAGGCGTTTTATAAGTATATTAAGGGCAAGAGGATAACCAGGGAAAGAGTGGGGCCCATTAGGGGCCAAAGTGGCAATCTGTGTGTGGAGCCGGAGGATATAGGTGAGGTTTTAAATGATTACTTTGCATCTGTGTTCACTATGGAGAAGGACGATGTAGGTGTAGAGATCAGGGAGGGGGATTGTGATATACTGGAACAAATTAGCATTGAAAGGGAGGAAGTATTAGCTGTTTTAGCAGGCTTAAAAGTGGATAAATCCCCAGGCCCCAGAGTATTTAGATGCGCACTTGAAACGCCATAGCATACAAGGCTATGGGCCAAGTGCTGGAAAATGGTATTAGAATAGCTGGCGCTTGATGGCCGGCACAGACACAATGGGCCGATGGACCTGTTTCTGTGCTGTATAGCTCTATGACTCCATGACTTGTGTCATGCAAGGTCAGCTTGCTGCCATTTTGGCTGTAGATTACAGTGTGCTAAGGGGCTTGCAGGGTGTTACAACAGTTCAGCAATCTGTCGTCCAACAGATGACCAGGATTCCTGGGGGAGTGGCAGTAGCTCCATGGAGCATGTACCTGCTGTCCTCTCTCAGAAAGACAACCATTCGTTCTGCCACCCCACCAAAGTCCTTGCTGTTGCCTGTTTGTCAGCCGGCCCAGACTGCTCCTGCCTATGGTGAGATAGTGCAGTCTGCAGCCGGGTCTTCTGGGCCCACAGCTGTTCGAGGTCGTCCTCCAAGACCATCTGTAGTCTGCCCCACTGAAAGCCAGCAGCCTTCCACCAGCCATGCTGCAGCCACTGTGATCACACTGTGGAGGAGCATTAAGACAGGCAAAGGCACACGAAAGACAGGCATTCAGAGAATTTTATGGTGACTTTTATTTTTGCTTTGTGGCCAAGTAGACACTGTGAAGATCAGCGACAGAGGGAAGGTAAAGAGTGTGAGACTGTTCGTGAATGTGGAATTGGGATTGCGGTTACTGATATCACACTCAGATGAATGCTTCACAGACAGCCCAGCAGAAAGGGCTGACTAGGTTACCCTCTCCCTTTCTGTTCCTTCTCTTCTTCTTCTGCCTACTCCTCCTCCTCATGCTCCTGCTGCACATTGATCACTGTATAGCTGGTGGTAAGGGCTGTCCCCTTATTATTGTGAGGTGCAGCATGCAGAAGACCACCACAAATCTTGACACTCGCTCTGCCGAATGACAGGCCTCTTCCAGAGCAGTCAAGGCATGTTCTAATGTTCTGCTGAAACATGTTCCATGTGGCAGCATGGCTTTCATTGTATGCATACTGCGCACACGTGCATGGGTTGCGCACCAGAGACAGCAGCCATGTCAGCTAACACTCATCGACTTGTAGACACTCTTTGGTTTGCCGTGGTGGCTCAAATGCAGCTGGCACCGTGAATTGATGCAGAATGAAGGCATCATGAATGCTGCCCGGATAACGGGCACTGACCTGCATGATTCGCTGCCTATGGTCACACACCAATTGGATGTTGACGGAGCAGAATCCCTTTTGGATTTGGTATAAAGCAGAGTTGACATGCGGCGCCTCTAAGGCAATGTGCGTGCAGTCACAAGGGGAAACATACAATCAAGCAAAGCCGCATGCTTGCTCGGCCTGCTGGTCTCTGGGAAGAAAGAATGGAATGTGGTTAGCACTCTTTGAATAGTGAGAGAGCCTCAGTGACCTCCCCTATGCAACAGTGGATGACAAACTGTGAGACGTTGAAAATGCCTCCGGCTCCAAACACATAAAAGTACATTGTCACGGTCACCTTGGCAGCCATTGGCAATGCTGTCCTTGCCCTGCTCTGAGGCTGCAGTTGTGGCTGCAGCAGATGGCAGATTTCAGTGAGGATGTCCTTACTGAAGCACAGACATCTCACACATTGTTCCTCACTGAGGTTCAGGTAGGAGAATTACTCACTGAGCACCCTGGGTGGATATGCCCTCCTGCTGAGAGCTCTTCTCCCCCTCCTCCTCCCTCTTCCAGCTGCCTGTCCTCCTTTGCTTGCCGTCTGTTCATTCTCCAAGTCATGCTGTTTTAGAGATACAGCACTGAAACAGGCCCTTCGGCCCACCGAGTCTGTGCCGACCATCAACCACCCACTTATACTAATCCTACACTAATTCCATATTCCTACCACATCCCCACCTGTCCCTATATTTCCCTACCAACTACCTATACTAGGGGCAATTTATAATGGCCAATTTACCTATCAACCTGCAAGTCTTTGGCATGTGGGAGGAAACCGGAGCACCCGGAGAAAACCCACGCAGACACAGGGAGAACTTGCAAACTCCACACAGACAGTACCCAGAATTGAACCCGGGTCGCTGGAGCTGTGAGGCTGCGGTGAATGGTTACTAATGCACCCATGTCTGGAACAACTGGTTTGTGCAGAAGCCTTGAAGTAAGCAAAAAGTCTTTCAGCATGTGCCACATCACTCCCTGCAAACTTTAAACTTTAAACAACTATAGAAAGCACCAAACGCTTGTAGAATTGTAGCAACAGCCAGAAGAAATCAAGCAGCCACTAATGTGTAAGTAGTTGATAATCTCCTCCCGGATTTCTTCTATGCTGTAACCATTCTATGATTCTAATCCCTTTAAATAGTGCCAGTGGTGGTGAGGGTTGGGGGTTCCTTCCTGTTGCTGAATGCGCTTTCAGCTGTGTGAGGTTAGGATAGATTGTTGACTGGACTGTTGAGCTCCAAAGTGGCATGGCTGGCATCAAATCAGCATTGCATACTGACTGACATTATGATCTGCCTGCTCGGCATCTTTCCCTGTGGACTTCACTGCATGTGGCCTAATGTCTGCACCAATATGGCATCTGGCATGATTCGGCCACAAGTGCATGGGCGTGGACGCCATTTTGGATTTCTAAGTGCACTTTTAGCGCCCAAAAGCCAGGTGCTAAGAAGCCCAGTTACTCACCAAAGTTCTTTCTTTTCTTTGCTATTTTCTTTATTGTAAAATGTAAAATGCAGCTGGCATTTTAAAATTCTATTAAATTTGCAGCCAAGCTCTTGTGTTGATAACAGGCTAGAATGTGAAGCATTTCTGAGGGAGCCTTTGGTACCATAAACTAAAGGTATCAGACCTGTTATTGAGCAATACACAATGGTACTTAAAATAGTTTTCAGCTTCCCCCAGTTTTCCCAGTGAGAACCTGAACCATATCGACTCGGAAGGTCCTAGGTTCAATTTCCCCGTTGTATTGGTTCCAAGAGAGATTGAAATTTTGGCTGAGAGAGAGTGAAGTGTCTTGTGCAAAAGGTGGGGCCCAGAAACTGAACGCCTCAATCTTTAGAAAACGTTAAATAGGTTCAGCTGCCTCGGCCCTAAGTTCTGGAATTCCCTCCTTAAATTTCTCCGCCTTTCACTCCTCCTTTAAGGCTCTCCTTAAAACCTACCTCTTTGACCGACAGTATCCTAATATCTCCTTATGTGGTTCAGTGTCAAATTTTGTCTGATAACATTCCTGTGAAGCACCTTGGGCTGTTTTACTACATTAAAGGTGCTATATAAATACAAGTTGTTGTTAAAGATGGACACTGAATTCATACAAAGTTTTCTACTAACTGGTAGCTCAGTTCTGGAATGTAGCAGTCACTTACAGCTTTATTTAAATAAATCAGAATGTTTCCCAACCAAAAATTGGGTGGCTCGATTTGCTGATGGGAAGTTGGACTCAGTTTCCTTTTTAAAGAAGCACAGTATGGATTGCAGATATGTCTCATTTTGAGCTGATTTGTGGCACACTAATGCTATGGGTTTTATGGAGGCTGCCGCAGGTGGTGAAATAGTAGCACACCTGCTCCTGCTTGCTCTCTGCCGGAAAGTGTATGTGCATTGATATCGGACAGACAGAATCAGGCTCAGCTGTGATGCACCTCGCAGTTGAAAAGCTTGTTGGTACTCACTGTTCGGGGCAAAGTGAAGAAGGGTGAGGTACCGGAAGGTGGCCTTGGATCAGAGCTTTCAAGAGAGGAGGAATTAGAAGGGAAGAAAATTGGGCAAAAAAAGTGCTGTTTTTCTGTTGAGCACAGAAGTGTCATCACCAGTTTCAAAAATAAATGCACAGGCAAGAATTTCATTAGTAAAAAAATAATTTATTTCTTATTTCTGTAAGAAATGACTTTGTACCTACAATTTCTTCATTGGGCCTAATTCCAGATGGAGATAGGAAGGGGGTTGACAAGCTGAGTACTGGTGCTTTCCTGATGGTGGGGGACAACCAGAGACCAGACCAGGCATTCTCGAACATTTAATGTAGCTCGTTGTACAACGGTACAGACAGAATCCTGGGAATATGTTGCCTAGCAACCCTTTTAGCTAGACATATATGTGGAACAACGACCACTGATCATTCTCTTATCATTTTCTCAGGCTGAGCTGAGAGATTCTGTCACCCTTTCAGATTCATGGGACCAAGAACTGTGTCCATTGCTGTTAAGCCTTATCGAAGCAACTTGGGATGGAGATTTTATTTAAATTATTCACAATATTGTTCCTTTTTATTGAAGGCACTGAAACAAGTTGACCAACAGGTGGTAGCAGTTCTTCAGTGTCTCACTTCATCTTTTCAGATGAATTTCTGATTTTGTTTTGTCCTGCAATTGAAATTCAACCCGATGGTCTCCAGCACCATCCACCTGTGCCCTCTGAGCACAGACTTGAACTAATTAGATTAGAAATAGTCAATCCAGGAAGGTGGGTAGAGGCCAATCTTCACAGCTTCAGGAAATGGCTGCAGGGTTTCTCAGCCCAAACATCTTTAGCTGCATCATCAATGTCTGTCCCTCCAGCAGAAAGTCAGGAATTGGGCTAGTTCGCTAATGATTCCAGTATTCAGTGTCTCTTCACCATCTACAAGGCAAGAGTGCAATCGAACACTCAGCACGTGTCTGAAGAAGTGTGTAGCTGCAACAACACTCGAGAAGCTTGACAGAATCCTAGTCAAAGCAGGTAGCTTGACCTGTGCCCTTGGCAATGGACTCAATAGCCACTCTCTGCACTATCAGTGCACTGTGGCTGAAATACGGACTATCTACAGGATGCAGTGTAGCAACTCATCAATACCTCTGACCTCCGTGATCTCTACCACTAAGGATGGCGAGCAGCAATATCATGGGACTACCATCATCCCCAAGGCAACTGTCCTGACTTAAACATATAATGCCATTCCTCCCTTGGGGGGTCCAGCTTGACTTTGTCCAATAGTGTAAAGTGAATTGGCAGCCCATTTTACATCTCGCCCAATTGAAGTCAATGGGAGCAATGGAAAACAAGCTGCTGATTCGCTATCAGCCATTCTACGCTATCGCACAATATCAAGATTTATCCCTCTGTCACTGTATCAGTGTTGTGGAATCCTCCACTCAATATCACCACCATCTCAGCAGAAGAGAGGTGAGCACTAAATATGGCCACATCCTGAGACCAAATTCAAAATAAATCCAAAATGGCGTGTCCGACGACAAACAAATTAACACAAAACAAAATGTGTTGCACAGTCTGTGTGCTGCAACCAGTAAGTTAATCTGTCATTTGACTAGGTTTGGAATCTGATAACATGAGCGAGTTAATACACACTGGGCTGAATTTTATCAACAGCTAAAAAGTCCCAGCGCTGGGACCAAAAACGGAATCCTACCCCACACCAGCGGGTGGCAGGACCCTGAGGGAGCATCTTACTGGTGGCGACCAATTAAGATGCCACGACTGGGACTGCTGTCTAATTGAGTTCAGCGGCCCGCCTCCCACAGCTGCCCACCCAATCAGAAGGCTAGCAGCTCGGTAGCCCCAGTAGTGCCGCTGTTAGAGATAGCCGCTGCTGAGGCTGCAGGATGAAGGAGAGGGCGTCTCAATGCCAAGGCGCCCTTGAATACAAGGTAAGTTGTCTCTTTAACCTCGCCAGGGCCAGGCAGACAGGCCCTGGCTGTCGGAGGGGAGGGGGGTCCTTCTTCCATCAGCGGTGCTGTAGTTGCACGAGTGGCCCTGTCAGAGTCATAGAGTCATAGAGAGATACTGCACTGAAACAGGCCCTTCGGCCCACTGAGTCTGTGCCGACCATCAGCCACCCATTTATACTAATCCTACATTAATCCCATATTCCCTACCATTCTCCTACCTACACTAGGGGCAATTTACCATGGCCAATTTACCTATCAACCTGCAAGTCTTTGGCAGTGGGAGGAAACCTGAGCACCCGGCAGAAACCCACGCAGTCACAGAGAGAACTTGCAAACTCCACACAGGGGAAATGGGGGGATGGGGTGCGGTGGAGGGGCCCTCTGAAGAGCTATGGAGGAGGAAACCCCCTAACCCCAGGATCCTGCTGGGAGGCAACCAGATTTTACCTATTGGTCTTCCCACGTGGTGGCAGCCCCTCCCGTCACTGGTAAAATGCCAGCCTGATGGGAGGTGGCCTTTACTTGGGCTCTTCATCACCTCAGTTGGCTGGATAGTGGGAAGCTGCATCACTCTGAGGTTTCAACCGCTGGTGTCAGGTTCCCCTCCCGATCCTTCCTCTGCCATTTTACCAGCCCTTCCGCCTCCAAGACTGTCTCGAAAGGGCTGGTAAAATCCAGCCCAGCGTTTTTCTCTCTCCACAGATGCTGCCCAACCTGCTGAGTATTTCCAGCATTTTCTTTTTTTATTTCAGATTTCCAGCATTTGCAGTATTTTGCTTTTGTACAATGTTATTAACTTTTTATTGGAGCATCGGGCCACATTCTCTGACCTTTCAGACTAAAGCCGATGTCCTCACAGGGACGTTTGCTAGTGTTGTTGGGGAGGATTTAAACTAGAATGGCAGAGAGATGGAAACCTGAGCAGGGAGACTGAGGAGGAGGAAACAAGGATAGAAATGAAAGACAGGAAACAAAAAGGCAGAAGTGGAAGGTATAGAAATCAAGGGCAAGAAACAAATAGGGCCATAGTGCGAAATAATGCTAAGATGACTAAGAATGTTAAAAAGACAAGCCTAAAGACATTGTGCCTCAATGCGCGGAGTATTCGCAATAAGGTAGGTGAATTAACTGCGCAAATAGATGTAAATGGATACGATATAGTTGCGATTACGGAGACATGGCGGCAGGGTGACCAAGGATGGGAACTGAACATCCAAGGGTATTCAATATTTAGAAAGGACAGGCAAAAAGGGAAAGGAGGTGGAGTAGCGTTGTTAGTAAAAGAGGAAATCAATACAATAGTGAGGAAGGATATTAGCTCAGAGAATCCTGATGAGGAATCTGTCTGGGTGGAGCGAAGAAACACCAAGGGGCAGAAAACATTGATGGGGTTGTAGAGGATGGCATTACACAGGAAATTACAGACTCATGCAACAAGGGTACAACTGTAATTATGGGTGATTTTAATCTACATATAGATTGAGCAAACCAGATTAGCAATAATACGGTAGAGGATGAATTCCTGGAGTGCGTACGAGAGGTTTTTTGGACCAATACGTTGAGGAACCAACTAGAGAACAGGCCATCCTAGACTGGGTATTGTGTAATGAGAAAGGATTAGTTAACAATCTTGTTGTGCGGGGTCCCTTGGGGAAGAGCGAGCATTACATGATAGAATTCTTCATTAAGATGGAGAGTTGATTCCGAGACTAGAGTCCTGAATCTAAACAAATGAAACTATGAAGGTATGAGGCGGGAGTTGGCTATGATAGATTGGGGAACGTTACTTAAAGGGTTGACAGTGGATAGGCAATGGTTAGCATTTAAAGAGCGCATAGATGAATTACAACAATTGTACATTCCTGTCTGGCACAAAAATAAAACAGGAAGGGTGGCTCAACCGTGGCTTACAAAAGAAATTAGGGATCGTATTAGATCCAAAGAGGAGAAATATAAAATGGCCAGAACAAGCAGCAAAGCTGAGGATTGGGAGCAGTTTAGAATTCAGCAAAGGAGGACAAAGGGATTGATTAAGAAGGGAAAAATAGAGTATGAGAGTAAGCTTGCATCGAACATAAAAACTGACTGTAAAAGCTTCTATAAATATGTGAAGAGAAAAAGATTAGTGAAGACAAATGTGGGTCCCTTACAGTCAGAAATGATGGAATTTATAATGGAGAACAAAGAAATGGCAGACCAATTAAATACATACTTTGGTTCTGTCTTCACAAAGGTGAACACAAATTACCTCCCAGAAATGTTGGGGAACAGAGAGTCTAATGAGAAGGAGGAACTGTATGAAATCAGTATTAGTAGGGAAATGGTGTTAGGGAAATTGATGGGATTGAAGGCTGATAAATCCCCAGGGCCTGATAATCTACATCCCAGAGTACTTAGGGAATTGGCCCTTGAAATAGTAGATGCATTGCTGGTCATTTTTCAAAATTCTATAGACTCTGGAACAGTTCCAATGGATTGGAGGGTAGCTAATATAACCCCACTATTTGAAAAAGTGGGTAGAGAGAAAACAGGGAACTATAGACTGGTTAGCCTGACATCAGTAGTGGGGAAAATGCTTGAGTCCATTATAAAAGATGTAATAGCAGAGCACTTGGAAAACAATGACAGGATTGGACAAAGTCAATATGGATTTACGAAAGGGAAATCCTGCTCGACAAATCTACTGGAATTTTATGAGGATGTAACTAGTAGAATAGATAAGGGGGAACCAGTGGATGTGGTGTATTTGGACTTTCAGAAGGCTATCGATAAGGTCCCACGTAAGAGATTAGCATGCAAAATTAAAGCACATGGGATTGGGGGTAAGGTACTGACATGGATAGAGAACTGGTTGGCAGACAGGAAACAAAGAGTAGGAATAAACGGGTCTTTTTCCGAGTGGCAGGCAGTGACTAGTGGGGTACCACAGGGATCAGTGTTAGGACCCCAGCTATTCACAATGTATATTAATGATATAGATAAGGGAATTAAATGTAACATATCTAAGTTTGCAGACGACGCAAAGCTGGGTGGGAGTGTGAGCTGTGAGGAGGATGCAGAGAAGCTCCAGTGTGATTTGGACAGGTTGAGTGAGTGGGCAAATACATGGCAGATGCAGTATAATGTGGATAAATGTGAGGTTTTCCACTTTGGTGGCAAAAGCAGAAAGGCAGATTATTATCTGAACGGCGATAGATTGGGAAAGGGGGAGGTGCAGCGAGACCCTCTCATTCTTCTAAACTCTAGCGAATACTAAACTTTGGTCCTTGTGCACCAGTCACTGAAAGTAAGCATGCAGGTGCAACAGGCAGTTAAGAAGGCAAATGGTATGTTGGCCTTCATAGCGAGCCGAGTTGAGTACCGGATCAAGGATGTCTTGCTGCAATAATACAAGGCCTTGGTGAGGCCACATCTGGAGTATTGTGTGCAGTTTTGGTCTCCTTATCTGAGGAAGGATGTTCTTGCTATGGAGGGAGTCCAGCGAAGGTTCACCAGACTGATTCCTGGGATGGCAGGGCTGACGTATGAAGAGAGATTGGGTCGATTAGGCTTGTATTCGCTAGAGTTTAGAAGGAGAGGGGATTTCATAGAAACCTACAAAATTCTAACAGGACTGGACAGACTAGATGCAGGAAGGATGTTCCCAATGGCGGGGGAGTCCAGGACCAGGGGTCACAGTCTAAGGACAAGGGGTAAGCCATTTAGGCTTAAGATGAGGAGGGATTTCTTCACCCAGAGAGTGGTGAACCTGTGGAATTCTCTACCACAGAAAGCAATTGAGGCCAAATCATTAAATATATTCAGGAAAAAGTTAGATATAGTTCTTAGGGCTAAAGGGATCAATGGATACGGGGAGAAAGAGGGAACAGGGTACTGAGTTTGGATGATCAGCCATAATCGTATTTAATGGTGGTACAGGTTCCAAGGGCCGAATGGCCTACTCCTGCTCCTATTTTTCTATGTTTCTATGTTCTAAAATCAAACTTACTTTTATTTTCAATGTGGAATCTCTCCCAAGTCACTTCATATGAGGGTAATCAAACAAAATTTAGCATAACTATGTATGATTAATGTATATTTTTGTTTTAATGACAGATTTTACATATATGTGCTACATAGTGTAAAACAAAACATAAAAAATGAGAATTAACTGTAATTGATCCAGACTAATAAAGCATTAGTTAAAAGAAGAAATAGCTAATTCTCTCAGGGCTTTGGAAAATCTGCTATAAATTAAGCAAGTGTAAAATTAATAAAGTATTTAAAGGCAAGACTAATGTTTGAGTTTGTGAAGAGATTTGAGATTGTGGACTTTATCTGTACTGCTGCTATGAGACCGACAGGCTGTGTGAATCTAAGGATTGGAATTTTAAAAAATTAATCTTTAGATCTTCCTTGGACCAGAGATGGTTAAGTTGAGATTCTTAATAGAGGTCTTCAAAATTATGAAGGGTAATGATCGAGTAAATTAGGAGAGACTGTTTCCACTGGCAGAAGGGTGGGTAACTAGAGAAGACAATACCAAGCAATGCTCTCAAAGTTGACAGTGGGAATGTCTGTGGTTTTAGCAACGTGCTCTGTTGGGAAATTGTTCTGGGTGTTTGTGACCTGAGGTGGTTTCACTGACACAAACTATGCGTTCATACAGGTGTGACAAGCCTCTGTGGGCTTGGTGCCCCTGAGTCATGTCAACTCCACACCTGCCTCAGTGCTGTCACAAGATTTCCAAGTGCCTCTGGCATTATGCACGGCTGAAACTTGTTCTAGGTGGAGCATTGCTGGTGTTTTTGTCTTGATGTATGTTTGCCTTGAAGTATGTATGTGTGATGGGCGCCTTCTAATAGGCACCTGAGTCACAAGCTGTTGAGTGGGACATTGCTTCTCGGCTTCTAAGCCAGAGAGAATGTGTGCATTAAGACAGCCATGGATTGGCATCGCTTGCAATGACCAAACATTAGGAATGTTTGATTTGCAAAGCAAATGTTTTTTTGTGGAATTATTTACTACCTTCTGCCCCGCCCTTGCAGCCCATGTTGACACATGCAGATATGGTGCCAATAATCTGCAGCCAGGAAATAACTTTCAATTGTCTTCATATCCATCACCTGGCAGCTGGTCTCTTGGACCGACATCACATCTGCTACCACACCCTGACTCCTAGACTGCGCTGCCAGATTTGCTGGGCTCCATTCACTCTAAGTGGCTGTTCCTCGTGTTTGATGGTACGACTGAGATTTTCTGTGTTGGCAAACACCCAGTGTAAAGTTGGTGGATGAGATTTATGCTGAGGTGACTTCCCAGTCATGGACCTTGGCACAGTTCCCAGGGTCAGCCTCATTAGTATGTTCCAGGAGGCTTCTCATCTGCCCACAGCATTGGAGCAGGGAGGTGCCGACTGTTTGCAGCAGGGATGGTCTGCCTGTCTGTCTGGTACAGGGTGAGGCCGTCTATCTGGAGTAGAGAGGTGCCTCTGTCTGGAGTAGGGAGAGGATGGCTAAGAAAAATAGAAAGGCCAACTTTTTGGAGCAGGGAGGGGCGGCTGTCTGGAGCATGGAGGGTCAGCTGTCTGGAGCAGGGCGGGGCAGCTGTCTGGAGCATGGAGGGTCAGCTGTCTGGAGCAGGGAGGGGCGGCTGTCTGGGGCAGGGAGGGGCGGCTGTCTGGAGCATGGAGAGTCAGCTGTCTGGAGCAGGGAGGGGCGGCTGTCTG